>NC_088172.1:31882896-32507896 GCF_028769735.1 Zonotrichia leucophrys gambelii
AATTACAATATCACATACCAATGTCTTCTTAAATTGCACAGAATTTAAACACTACAACAACTACCTGTATATTAAAGTGATCCAGTATTCCTATGAGTTCCTCTTTCTTTGAAGAAATTATGGTCCCTAGTGGTAAAAAAAAGAAAGGAAAAATATCAGTAGGTACAATGCCCTGGAGTACTTTCTTCATTGTAGAGAATCTAAAAAATTAATTCCATCTCTTTGTAACACAGACTTAGTCGTGAACTAGAAACATTAGGGGTTTTTTTTAATTATTATTTTTTCAATACATTTTTATTTGCACAGAAATACTTCTACTTGAAGTCCCTCTTTGCCTCATAAACCCTCTGTGACAGAATTTAGATAATTCAGCAAATTCAGTACAACTTTAAAAAAGACTAAAAACTATGTTCAGCCTCATCACACAAGCAGATTTTTTTGAAAACAAATACATAATGTTACATCTGACATACTACATAATACATATCAATAAATACATAATTGCTTTTGACATACTAAAATATTTTTAGTTTGGGATAAAAACAAGAAAAATGGACATAGTAATCATCCTTGAGTGGTTTTATGAAAAGAGAAACAACAACCTTTACTAACATCAAGGCATTCAAATCCATGAACAAGTTCAGAGAACTTCTAAGACTGAGAACAAAGCAAACTACCACTAACCAGATTTGCTTTTCAGTTTGCAAGTTCTGCTTCCATCCTGATTAATGTGCTGATTCACAGTAATAGAGGTACCATACAATTCTGGTTTATAAGCATCTCTTCCTTGGTTTCGCAAGGTTATGGAAATATCTGCAGAGCTAAAAAAATAACAACAATAATTTTAAAACCCTGAATTTAATTTCAAATCTAAAACCAACAAAAAAAGTCAGAACATTTTAATTTTCCATACAAATTGTCATGTATGCTACAGGTCGCAACTGCAAGTCAATCACAGTACCAGTCAGAAAAACATATATTTATTTGGTTTGAGCTATAACACCATTAGAAGCATTGCTGGTTTAAAACTCAGCAGTAAAGTAAAGGAAAAGTAGAGGGAAAAGCAGTACCCAGCAGTAAAATAAAAGTAAAGTAAAGTAAAGGGAAAAGTAAACCGACTCAAGCTGTCCCCTTTCCTCCACCCCCTTCCCACAGCGGAGGAAACAACAGCAGAGATTATAAAACGAAATCCCAATTTACTGCAAAATCTCAAAACCACAGCAGTATTAGTAAGACTGTACAAAACAGAGAGTGTTTTACCCACAGAAGGGTATTCAACACTAAACAAAAATGGGTCCCTGAGACAGCATCTGGCATGGTTTCTCAGACAAAGGCAAAATGGAAACTGGCCTTGTGCTGGGCCGTGTAGTGTATGATAAATCAAGGATACTATGTCAGGGATGCTCATGGCTTAACTTCCCCTTTCCCCAGCCTGAAAACAACAGGAAAACAGGGACAAGACAAAACCTGGTGGGATCTGACAGGGCTCTCAATCAGGTCAGGGGACCCTTTTCCTGGGCCAGACTGTGCACAAGTGGGACTGGAGTGCTCAGTGGTTCTGGCAGCAGTGGTGCTGTAGGGCTGCAGCCACGGTGGCTGGGGCTCCACATAGCTTGGCTGGGCTCTGCCCCGCGCTGCTGCTGTTCCCTCCCTTTTCTTTTTCTCTGAGCGGCATCTGGGCTTGCCGGCGCTCTCTTTCAGCACCAAACCAGAAAAGCTGTGGCTTGGAGGAAGGGGAAAGGGGCCCTGTCTTGGGGTGATTTCATAATGATGCTCTATTCCTGATTGTCTGCTTTATGCCCAGAAATGGCTGCTGTGGCTTTAAGGTGGGTCCAGAGGAGGGACACGAGCCTTTGGGGGGGGTCCTGCGTGTTCAAGACTCACTCCCCAGCATGCTGGGTGCTGCAGAGAGCGGCAGTTGCTCTGTTGCTTAGCTAACTCGATTTTTTAGTAGCTAAGCAAAAAGTTTCCTTTTCCCCCCCCACCCCACCACCTTTCCCCTGGAGAGCAGCCACAATCCTTCTGCAGGTGTTTTTTTTTAGTTTTTCTTGAACTGTTTCAGCTTGGTTTTGGTCCAAGATCAGATACTCGCCAAGGCCAGCAGTGAGGGCCACTCCAGCCAGCCTGAAACCTCAGGCAAAGATGGACCAACACGGGAAAGGACACCAAAATCCATCAGCTTCGTCTGCTCTGAGGAGGGGACCAATGCCAGCCAACAGGCTCCCATCTGTTTTGCCTAAGCCGCTGCGTGAATTTTTCCTCTTCCCAGAGACAAAAGCCAGCCACCATTTTGTCCCCTCTCTGCCATGCAGCCAGCCTGCTTATTTCTTCCCCTGGCATTCTGAGATTTTCTTGTTGTGGTGTGGGTGGGGAGGCAAGGTTCTGCAAGTTCAATATCTAGCATTTGTTGAATTTTTTTTCATGCTGTGCAGGCACTTTGCTGCTTAATAAACAGGGTTTTTTTTACTTTCACTCGCTGGTATTCATTTTCCCATTGGCAAAAAGAATTACTGAAGCCATTCTCTTCAGAGAAGACACTCATTGAGTGTTTTTTCCTAAATCTGTCCCTAAACCAAGACAGACTGCCAGTGGCAGAGACGGGCCAAGTCTGCTGGGCTGATCCTGACACCTACACGCCCCCTCCCTCGAACCTGGGGACAGCAGAAGCTTCTTTCGGCCCCGGCCTCCTCATGCTGACAGCACAGCCCTGCCATGACATCGGCGATATGGAATCAAACAACACCACAAAGTCCAGCCCTCTTCTCCATAACCATGACACACTGCTGCCATACACTGATTGCTTGCACCGCCTATGCTTCACGTAAATAAAGAGCCAAAAGCAGTATTTGTGAGAGAAGATTTCTTCCATCTTCCCTCCTCATCTTGAGTACCCTCATTTTACATTGCAGAATCAAGCTGCGTTTTAGTAGTTCTCCTTTTTTCAAATTGGCTTCTGTATGAAACAGTTGTCTGGCTTCTACAGCCTAAGCAAAGTTAATATACAGCAGAATGCTTAAGCTATTCTTCTAGAAAACATGAGATGTGATTTCAGTTCCAAATTCCTATTTCCCATTTCTCAAGTGAGTGCTGAAACATTAAGTTAATACATACAAGGCAAGTACCACCAAAATTTCACTCTTAAGAACCTCTGAAAAGAAAAGACTGGGATATCTGACTCTGAATAACAGCTTCATGTAAATGTAAACTCATAAGCCTTCTATCTTTTTATTGGTTTCCCTGAACACATTACCCCCAATCTCACAGCAGACATGAATCCACTTCTTGCATGTTCAAATATCCAGCCGTAAGTCAAGGTCTTTACATTCATTCACATCACCAGAAAGACTGAAAAATAATTAACCTCACTGCTTGCAAAATAATGATAACTAGTCACCTATGAATTTTTCTAGTGGACTCCCATTTTTCTGTAGGATATTCAACGACAAAGTGAAAGTAATACACAAGAGCAGGGAATATAGAGAACACATCACTATGTTAGCTAGTTCAGTGTGCTAGTCTCAGGTAGGACAGAGGTAATTTTCTTGACATTACTGTGAAGGGCAGAGCCCAGAGCCATGTGAGTGCTATTCTTCTATACCTCACACATCATCCCTGGGGACACAGCTTCAGCTGGAAGAGGAGAACACAAAGTGGAACTGCTACCATTTTGTTCCTTTATTCCAGGGAAAGTGGATGGTGAGTGAAGCAGTGGAGTGGCTCCAGTCCTACAATGGGGTTGGTATGTCATTGTTTTTCTCATCTTGAGCTTGGGGAGGGATTGTGGGTGCAGATATTTGTCCACCATTGTTTCTTTTTTTCACAACATGGGCACGAACACTTCCACTTGCCATTTTCTTCTTTGTCTCAGAAGATGCCTGACTCGGGCTGTGCTGCAATCACCTTGCATTAGACTCAGTGAGCATTTTTGCTTGCAATCACCCTCTTTTATACACTGTTGTTATTAGTATTGTTGCTGTTACTATTTGTTTTCCTTATCGCTTTGATGGCTTTATTCAATAAATTTTTATTTGAACACGTAATCGCCACCTTTATCCCTCTCTCACTGGAGGAGACAGAGACCAACTGTTTGGAGTTTAATTTCCAGTTGGTTTCAAAATACAACATTCAGGAATAATGATATACAAGTGGTAAAACTTCTGAAGTTTTTTGTTTTCAGGGTTTGGGGTTTTTGTGCGAGAGGAGAGTGTTGTTTAAATGCTATACTTTTTATTCAAGTCTGTTGGATCCCATAAAAAGGTGCAGAAAATTATCATAAACAGAAAACTAGTAAGCTAACCTCAACAACAATCAGCAAACTACAAATGCAACTTTTAGAATAAAGTTTAACTTACGTCTCTCCTTTTCGAATAAACATTTTTAATGAGGAACATCTGTTAGTTGCAGTGGCTTTTCCACCAAGTCCAACAATTAGTGCTGTTAATACAGAGCTTTTTCCACCTGCAATTGAAGCATTGAACTTGTTTTAAAGAGAAGATATTGTAATTTCTATGCCACCCATATTACAGTTTTTGACTTGTTATATATTCATGCATTAGAAGTCCAAATTCTGTCCTTATTGAACATATAAAATAACAATAATGCTAATAAAGTATCTGCTATTTTCAAGAGTCTCCATTACTATATTTTATTCTATTTCAATTGTTAAGCTGCTCTTATTCCAAACTACAGGTTTCACCTTTTTTCAGTTCTCCTTCCTATCCCACTGGAGGACATGGGGAAGTGAGTGGCTGCATCATATTTAGTTGCTAAAAGGGATTAAACGACAACAATCCTTTCTAGCACCCACTGTGGGGCACAAAGGATTGATGTAAGTGACCAGAGTATGTTAAAACAAATTTGCTCTAAGCATTCATGATATTAACTTAATAGCTGCTGATCACAGTGCTGATTTATTTGCTCTCAGAGCTGCTGTGCTGGCTCTCAGAGCTGCATTATGTAACACCTTTCTCACAGCAGGCACTCCCTGCTTTGGTGTTTATCACCCTTGGCGCCTGGGCTAAGGCAATCATTTTGAAGTACTGCACAACGCTGGCTGATAAGATATGACAGGGTAAATGACCTGATGTAATAAATGACACGACGGACCTGCCGGCCGCGGAACTCGCCGGGTCCGTGCGCTCGGCACCGCTCACCCTGGGCTCGAGAGCCACCTAGCGGCACAGGCTCACAATTGCACCTTCCGCCCTGCCGAGAGCCAGCCGGGAGAGGACACACCTCCTCCTCCTTCTCCAGGCCAACGCCAACAGCTTTTCAAAATGCTGGATGTCCTCGGGAAGCAGCATGTTGCTGAATGTGCTTTAGGTCTAGTTTAGCATTATGCAACTATCAGCAGTACTTCAACCCCCATTACAACCACAGTGGTTCCTCCAAACTCAGCGATGGGCACTGCAGGCACTTGGTAAATCATAGCACATTTAATAATAAACATATAAATACATTTAGTTCAAATAAAAATGCATGCATTATTTAGCTATTAAAATATTTATATTCACATTATCTTTTGAAAAAAAGCTCCAATTTTAAGACCTAATTCACCAGCCTTTAACTACTGGGATAGACCTGTGTGGTACCTCATTTCAAAAGTGAATCTTTGTCCACACCTAAAAGATGGCCAGAAATTCTTTTTCAAATAAAAAACTACATCTTCTACATTATTAAGACATGTTCTTTGAAAAAGATTCTATGCAATTAATACTTACTTCCATTGGTTCCAACAACAAAATTGAGATTTGATCCGAACTGAAAAGGCCCCAGATTTGAATGGCACATGAAGTTCTTCAGCTGGATACTTTCAATTATCCCAACCTCACTGTCAGACTAAAGAATGAACAATTAAAACTCAAGTTATATATGCATTTTAATGAGATTAAGTTTGTACATTTTAAAGACAATGAGAATTAAAATGATAGTATGATATAAAACATTGGTTGTTACAAGCCACAAGGAAACAGAAGGGTTTCACGACACTGCGTAAAGTCACTTGCTATAGAGCAGCTATTTATTAAAATAAAAAAGCTACCAAAGCTGATCTCTCACACACAGTAACTTACAGTTCTCCCTATTACTAACTTACCATCAATACAACAAAAAATATTAAGGCAAAAGGTCCAAACCAGTTGGCTGACCAAGTTAAAGCATGTTATTAAGGGCATTGTTTAAATGTCTTGTAAATACTGACAGGCTTGGGGCACCAACCACCTCTCTGGGACGCTGTATTGGTTTTGGGTTGTGGTAGCTGGGACAGGAAGCTACAGGGGTGGCTTCTGTGAGAACCTGCCAGAAGCTTTCCCATGTCTGACAGAGCCATTGCCATTCCCCAGCCACCCTCAAGACTGATCTGCTGGCCAAGGCTGAGCTCATCAGCAACAGTGGAAGTGCCTCCAGGCTAAGAGCCAGGAAAGGGAAATTGCAATTACAGCAACTGCAGCCAGAGAAGAGAGGAGCGAGAACATGTGAGAGGAACAGCTCTGCAGACACCAAGGAGGGGCAGGAGGTCTTCCAGGCATCAGAGCAGACATCCACCTGCAGCCAATGGACAGCCCTGTGCTGGAGCAGGAGGACTCCCAAAGGAGGCTGTGACTCTATGGGAAGTCTACACTGGAGGAGGTTTGCTGGTAGGACTTGTGAGCCCACGGGAGACCCAGAGTGGAGCAGGCTGTTCCTGAGGGACTGAATCCTGTGGAATGGATCCACACTGGAGAATGAGTGTGAGTCCTCCCTCTGAAGAGGAATGAGTGGCAGAGACAACATGTCAAAAACTGACCAAAGCCCCGCCATTCCCTGGCTGTTGGGCTGGAGGAAGAAGAAAATTGGGAGTGAAGAGGAGCCAAGGAGGGAAGGTATTTTAAGATTTGGGTTCATTTCTCATTATCTCTCAAATATTGAATTTGATTGTAAATAAATTCAGTTTAGGCTGAGGCTGAGGCTGTTTTGCCCATGACAGTCACTGGGGAGTGATCTCTCCCTGCCCTTATCTCAACCACAAGCATATTGTTGTATTTTCTCTCCCCTGTCCAGGAAAAGAGGGCAGTGAAAGAGTGGTTTTGGTGCACACCTGGCACCCAGACAGGTTCAACCCTCCCAGAGAAGCCTGGTCCAGTGTCTTACTACTGGTAAAGAAATGTTTCCTAATGTCCAATCTAAATACACAGGACAGCATTTGCAATCTCAAAAATAATTTTTTTTAAGTCTCTATCAAACTAAATTTCAACTACTAAAAGAAAAGCAGAAAATAATAATATTCCCGTTCTCAAGTTTCATTTCAATCAAAATTTGCATTTCAAACACTAGCTCTTTTTCAGGTATCTGAAAGTGTCAGCAATGCAAAACAAACAAATATTTGGCACTTCTTTTAGTAAATAAATAATATTTTTTTCTGCCTTTTCTACAACCATAAATGAAACATTCCACAGTTCTATCCAAATCCATTTCCTTCATTTACTTCACAACTGCAGTAGTATTCCTTCTATTAAATCAGAATATTGTTATGTTTGACTCTTATAACTAGATGACCCAAAAGAAATAAGGTAAGAACAGCCTCATGCAGAAGTTCTCACCACAGACAGTATCCCTAGTTTCTTTTATCTTTGTTCTACTGATGCCTACATCCAAGACATTTATTTCAACAGGCACAGAACTTTTCTTATATCTTCATCTCTATGACTTTTTGTACTTACCGCCTGTGAAGGGGCACCACTACTAGCTGAGAATTCTAAAGTTTCTTCTTCATCAGACTCATCACTACGTATAGCTGTGTGTTCTTTTCTCTGCCTTTTCTGAGACCCAGGAGTTAGAACGCTTTTTTCCTTTCTCTTACTCATGAGTACTGAAAAATTAAAGTAATGAAATATTATAGGTTTCAGTTTTCTAGGTGACAACATACCCACAGGTGATAGCACAGAAATACCAAATTATTTACTTCAGTAAAACAAATATTAAAATCACAGCAAACACTACAACAAATACTTTCCCAGAACTGAAACCTCGGTAATTTATGGCTATGCTTGCTATGAAGGATTTGCATCAAAACAAAAGAAACACAGCTTCATTATTCTAATCAAGCTGCATAAATACAATCAACCTCAAAGCAGAATAAAGGGAAATTTAGATTCATAGCACTGTTCCCTGAGCTGTTTCTTACACTACAAGGTAGTGTAAGAAGTAAACAAAACTCTCCTAATAAAGGGTAACTAACTATTCTCTCTATAAACAGGACACATGTATAAATTTCCTCTATAAATCAATAAATAATGCACAGACTTCTAGCACTAATAGGACTGGTTTGAAACAAATCTTGCAAAAGTAACAAGCTTTACTAAAACATACAAAAATCTCAGATTTTCTGTAATCATACGCTTATGGCATCATTTTTATTCCCCCAAAGTACACATTAATTCTTCATACCTACAGACCCAAAGACCTACACAAAATACAGAAGTTGACATACCTACCCTAAGTAGAAGCAAGGTGCTATTTGCACAAATGCAACACACAATCTTTTTATTTGTCAGCAATTAAGTCAGCTATGCTAAGTACCTAAAACAGGCCAAAACTAATATCAGCTGCAGAGTTTTCTGACATCAAAACTTTTCTGAAATGGATTATGCTCTCCTACTCAGCTTTGTTTGCTGGAATTTCATCTAGAGCTCCCCTGTAAGAAAGATGACAACCAACTCTAATGCACAGCACCAGTTCGAGGAAAATTCTGAGGCAATAAAGGTACTTAACATTCACTCCTATAGAAAGATCACTGAATGACACATGGTCTAAGAATGAGCTGCTTATTTATAAAAACAAATTAATAAAAATACTGGTTTTGGTGTAGGAAAGAATGACCAGCATTAGAGACCTAGCATGCCCTACCAAAGTTGGTAACACACTGGGGACTTGGAGGCCAGAAGACTTCTCGTCATGAATACAGGTGATGACAACAAGCAAGCACTTCCTTGTCCCTCAGGACAGATGGGATAATCCAGGAGAGAAGTCCTTCAGGTCAGCCTGACAGTCCCTCCCACGATCTCCTGAGGGAGGTGGCACATTCTGTGAGAAGGCTGGGTGGGTCAGCACAGCAGGTCCAGCTGTGCAGTGCACAGCCTCAGGATCCCCAGGGGCCCCCTTGTCAAAGCTCTCCCAGAGCTTCTCAGCAGTCTTGCTCCACATCCTCTCTGTTTTAAGATTAGTTACTTGGAGAATCTACAGAGAATTGAATTAAATAAAGACTGCTGAAGTACAACTTTAGTCACAAGAACTTGTATTACAATGGAGGGGAGCAGTCTTTCTTCCCTCTTCTCATTCTGTCTCATCCCTCTGAGAGCAAGCAGCTCTTTACACAACAAAATAATAAATCACCTCAAGTCTTTGATTCTACCAAAAAGTAATGCAGGAAAGAACTTCTTTCTTTTAACATTAGTTAGGTGAGCTCCTAACCACTTCAGCATGCAGCTCTGTATGGGTGGGTGACTGTGGAGAACCAGAGGCTTCTCTGAGCAGTGTCCTTGCATCAGCCTCATGTTCTGGTCAACCTATTGCCTGAATTCAACTGATGAGAGGTCAGACAGGTTATACTTATATATATACTTATATATACCATGTACCACAGAGAACAGCATTTATTGTAAGAGACATACAAGACATCAAAATTTTCTACATCATTAGAAAGACTTTCTAATTTCTAGTCTACATATTTGTTGGCTGTTTTATAAAATACAGTGCCTTATGATCCCCTCATTAATTTTATATGACAGCATCTAAAAGATAAAGGAAAAAACAGTATCAATCCCTTTCCATTGTGTGGAATGAACAAAATTCAAAGCAAATGCAGAAATGCAATAAACTTGCCATCTGACACTCCTGCAATAACTTTGTATGGTAGGGATTTCTTTATCAAATATTAGAAGAGCAAGAGAAGAAGGAAGATGATGTTTATAACTGATGATGATTATTATTACAATTATTGTTATAATGATGATGCCCATGAAGTATTTACAGCAAAACTATCCATTTTATGTTATGTAGTTCATTACAACACACAAGGAAATCACGGAGCAAACACACTTCATGATTCAGCTTACATATCTTTTGTTATGCTACTCTGGCTTTACTACAAAAACATGCCTTCATGCCAGATTACTGAGACTAGGAATCAGTCCCTTGGAAGCTCTTGGCATCCATCACCCAAATATGAAGACATAAACATAGCTTTAAATGTTTTAATTAATAACATCCAAACTAAAGATGAGGGCTATGAGTTCCATTGCTATACAATTTGAACATTTAAGGAAAAGGGAGTATAAGAGCGAAACACAGAACAAAATAATCTCATGGAATCTAACTATGAGGAAAGCAAAAGACAGAACCATCTGCACCTCAAAACTGTTAAAGAGCTAGTATTGAAAACAAAACTTAACTGGAACTACAAGCAAACTCAGCCCCAGAAATTATGACAAATATCAGTGGATGCAGAACCTTCCCTGAGTAGAAAAAACCCAGAAGGAGCAAGAAACTGACCGCAACCACAATGAACCCATTAGTAAGATTTTACAAGAAACAAGGTTTTAAAAGGTACAGGAAGAAATAACCAAAATTTTAAAAAATAAATAAACAGAAAATGACATGTTTGGATTTTTTCTTCATGTGACAAGAAAAGAATTTTTGACAAGAATTTTTTTACATTAATTGCTCCCAAAACTCCTGCACCAAGGCACCCCTAATTTTCCACATTAAGTTTTTAATTGGAAAAAATGTTGCTTTCAATCTCTACACTACTTAGCCTAACTTTAACAACAGTTTGAGAATAACTATTCAAGGCAAAGGAAAAGCAGCTGATCCAAGCTATCTGAAGGTTATTAAAGTATGCAATGCTATACTGGAAACAAACTGGCAAAAAATACATCAATACATTTTAAAATATATAATATACTACTGAGAAGCCAACAAAGGACATTATTGACAAATGTTAACAAAAAGATTTTTTAATGGAACAGGTATCATACCTAAAATCTAAAGTATAAAATATACTTTAGTATAGTACAATATTAAGTAACACTATGTTAATGAAAACTTGTGATGACAAAGTCAAGTTAATAATTCAAACAAGAATCCAACAGTCATTCAGGAAGAGAAATCAAGAGTACTGATTTAATAAAAATAAACTTCACTATCATGGAATGTAAGAGTATACAGTTAGGTATAAAAACTGGATCTATAATTGGGAGCAAATTGGGAGCAAGACAGCTTCAATTATAAAATCAAAGGATCATTCCAAATTACAACAAGCAATTGTTATGCATATAACGAAAGCACAAAAGAAAAATGCAAGCCCCAGAGGCCCTCTATAAAATGACTGCTACATGTTAGAAAAGTACTTACCCTGTACACATCAAACGATAAGAAGGCAGAGGCTGCATCCACTGATATTCACCCATGTTTCAACTCAATCAATGGCCTATCTTTCCAAAGTATTCACTGCTATGGAGTTCCACAACTGCTTCCCTTTTCCCTGCCTGGCTGGTCACAGCTTGGCTCATCCAGGGCTGACACAACCAACCTGCTGTCACCAAACCCGCATGAGTGCCTTTCTAGCAGCCCTCACTGGCCTGGTATCCACATAAGGTAGGAAAGTATCCCACGTGTCTCGTGGGACATCCACTTTAAACACTCTGGACACAGCCCAGCTATAACCCTGCCTTCCACCCTGTTGGCAAAACAGAGGTAAAGCAAAGAAATCAGAACAGACCTACTGCAGGATGAACACAAGATATGGTAAGGAGAGGAAGAAAATAGTTGAGGTCTTTAGCTGATGTATAGCACACTACATTTAACAGTCACAAAAATACCAATAAAATTACAAATTAATATCCAGGCCATAGAACCAGTGAGGGGGATGCGGGGAGGGGGGGAGGTTTCTAAGGGAATTTCAGTAACATTAACTTTGGGAGCAGCAACTTGGTTTACAGCCGACAAATAGAAGTTAAAGGAAGGAATTACAGACGGCTGAAGTCAGAAGCCCAGTCTCAAGACACAGGAGTGGAGCGCTCTATATTTTTGGGACTATCTGAGCCAGATGTTCTATGCTAGACTGTATGTCTGACGGTGACAACTCCTCTCCTAACACATTTGCAGCCAGTACATAAGAAGCCTATACCATCCCATCAAACACTGGAGAAGCAGTGCCTCACCCAGAGGATCACAGAAAGGGTAAGGCTGGAAGTGAACACAGCATTCATAAGTTCATAGTGTTCACAGGTTGAACATCTGGTCCAACCTCCCTGCTTAAGCAGGGTCATCCCACAGCACATAGCACAGCATTGTGTCCAGGCAGTTTCTGAATATTTCCAGTAAGAAAGACTCCACAGGCTCTCCGGGAAATCTGTTCCAGTTCGCGTTCACCTGCACAGCAAAGATATTCCTCCTCGTGTTCGGGTGGAACATCCTGAACATCAGTTTCTGCCCGTTGCCTGCAGTCTTACTGCTCGGCACCACCAACGCGAGCCTGGTCCAGCCTCTTGACACCCTCCCTTTAAACATTTACACAGACTGAGGTCCCCCTTCAGCAGTCTTTTCCCGAAGTTGAACAGGTCCAACTCCCTCAGCCTTCTCCTCATAAGAGAGATGTTTCAGTCCAGTAATCATCTTTCACAGCCCTCCACTGGACCTCTACCTCTCTCTTGTGCTGAGCAGCCCAGAGCTGCACTGCGGCACATAGGGCAGCTCTGCCTCCTCTAGGGACAGCGAAAACGAAAGCGGGGCACAAATCCCCTCAAGTCCACCATTACCTGTTGCTTTTCTCAACATGGCACGACCCGGAAGGCTCCCCCATCCCCCAGAAAAGAGACACGGGTCCCTTGGCGGCCGGAACGCCCGTGCGGCCGCGGCTCCTGCTCTCCGCCGTCAGAGATGGGCACCCGAGGGAGCGCTCACACCCGGCGGGGCGCCCACGCTGGGCAGCGGGTGACAAACGCCAGCTCCGACCGCTAACGGGCCCCGCAGAGCGCCCTGCGCCAGGAGCGCGGCGCCAGGCCGCGGGCAGCGGGTGCAGCGGGAGGAGCGGCTGGCAGCGGTTGTCCCGCCTTGCGGCCGCCAGGCCGCCCACCCTCCCCGCTGTCCAGAGAGCGCGGCGCGCCCGGACAGCGCCCGCCGGCATCTTCGCCCGGCATGGGTCACCCGTCCCTCGTCTGCCCTCCCTCCGCCCCTCGCCCGCTCCGCGCCGCGTTACCTGGGACAGCTCCCGATGCCCGCACGGCGGGGCGGACGGCGCGGGACGGGCCGGAGCGGGCGGAAGAGCCGCCTCCGCGAGTGCGGCGCCTGCGCGCTCCGTATCCCGCGGGGCGCGTTTCCGTGCGCGCGCCATTTTCGGGTGTGGGGGGGCGGAGCGCCCGCCGCTCCGGAGCCGCTCCGAGCGGGCCCGGCCGGGCTCTCACGGGGCCGTCACGGGTTCGGGCGGTCCCGCTGCTCCCCGCGGAGGCGGGGCCGCTGCCGGGCCGAGGCTGGGCCGCCCGGGGCGGCTCGGGCACGCCTGTTCCTGTGGGCGCGGCGGGGCGGGAGTTTCAAACGCTGCGTGCGGGGAGCCCGCGCTCGGCTCGCCCGCAGCGCTCGGGGCTGTTTGTGCTCGTCCCGCCGGAAGGATCCGCAGGCGCTGAGAAGGAATCTGCAAATGCTGGAGCGCGCCGCTGCTGTCCTTCGGGTGCGCAGGTTTATTGGCAAAGCTGGGCTGGGGTAACGCAGAGAGAGAGAGGGCAAGTTGTTAAAAACGTCAGGGCTTTCGTGTTTTCTCTGCCGTGTCTTTCCTCCTTTTCAAAGGGTGAGACAAAATATATGCTTAGCTGTCTTTGCAAGTTACCTTGGTCATGTGTGAAAGTAACTCTGTATGAATTGAATTTCAGCGCTAAATGCTTTCTGTGGTTATTTTTAGGTAACTGGCATTTCTGGCAGTGTGAAAAAACTTAGTAGAGCAGAATGTAGTCTTAAAGCACTATATACAGCATAAAAGCTTTATAGGTTTAGCACATTCTGGCCTGAGGAGACATTGAGAAGGTTTTGTAGGTGAGTGGTTATTTTTACTGTTAACCATCTTCAGCGATTTCTAAGTATATGCAAATAAATCAAGTTCAGTCTTGCTTCTCTGGAAGGTGCCATCTCTCTAGGGCTGGAGGCTTGTGATGAACGAAGCTGTTAAATAAAATCCGAGTAGACAGATCATTCATGTTAAGAGTAGTTGAGCTATTTGCACACTGAATTCAGATTTAAATATTTTATGAAATACACTTAAAAAAACCAAAGACTGTTACTGAAATACACAGGGCCAGGAGACGATTTCTCCTTCTTAATGCCTTTATTAAAAGTGATCAGCTCAGGATTGGGCGGCTCGGCAGGGCTGCAGTCCCCGTCGTGTGTCCCAGGGCGACTCAGAGGAGGAGGATATGCGCAGCTCTGTCCACCGGGGGCAGAGCCGGGGGATCCAGTCCTCGTGTGAGCCTTTAGGGCGTGGGATCTCTGTCAGATGTTGTTTATTTCAGCGCGGTCTCCCTCAGTCTCGGCGCTAGGGATGACTCTCGTGGTCAGGGCGAGAGGGACTCCGCATCTCTGCAGGCTCAGCACTCGGCTCCTCACGTCCAGACATCACTTCAGTCTCTCAACTCTTAACTGGCTCGTAGTTTTTGGGGTTTTCTCTGTGCGTTTGGAGTCGAGGTCCCAAAAAGCATGCTGGTCCTGGAGTCACTTTGCATAAACCCCCCCACCCTCTCAGGTATCTTCACTATGCTGGGAAAAAAACACCTTACCCTCGGGGAAGGGCCATTACCTCGCCCTAGCCAGGGCTTTTACTAATACAAAAACAACTATTAACTACAAGGACCGGTGATTACCATGACAAAACACGCAGAACCTTGGCAGGGACAGTGATCTGGCTGCCTTTTTGTAACTTTTTCTCACAAAAAAAATATTAACTGAATTTTTGTTCATAACACTACCACTCTTGCGGGCTTTCATAACTCACTGTTAGATATATATTCAATGTGATGTGAAAAACTTAAGTCCTCAAATAGCTATACTTTATTACAATGAAAAAGTCGACTTTTTTTTTCTTAGTTTTCAATTTTTATGCTTTTTCATTATTATTTGTAATCTAACCAGATGTAGAGTGTTTGCAGTGTACATGTCTTTCCTATTAAGTGTTATGTGGCACTCCATAATAATGTTTAGAAACTAACAGGTGTTTTTTTAAGAAATTGTATTGATGTAGACTAGCAGAAACCAAATTATAACATTAAAAAGACATCTCCCTTCTTTGTTAGGTGTTCTCTCACTGAAGGTGAATTATTGTGCTTGTCTTTTGGGAAGGTTTGGATACTTCCCCTGTGCATCAAAGAAACTGATTATCCTGGACGTCAAGAAATTGTACTATGTAGCCATATGCTTGATTTGTATTTTTAACTAATTTTTATGTGCTTGATATACAACAGCAATAGCAATACTCTCTCTGCATAGAACTAAAATGAAGTTGAGTCGTTGTAGTAGTTAAAGAAATGGATTAGAGGCCTGGACCTGGAATTGGATAGCTGCCTTGCTTTAAAACAGAATTAGAGTATGAAAGAATGCACCCTCCAAAGGCAGGCTTGCTGTCCTGACAGACTCTGGTGTTAATTGTGAGAGACCACACGGTGGCTTAGCTCCTCATGTGTCTTAAGCAGATCTCTGAGCACTGGTAGGTCATCTAGTCTGATTTATTCAAAGGAGCATTTTAATTTATTTGATTGTAGTGTCAAAAGCAGAAACTCAAAACATTCCACATTGTATTTGATTTTTACACTCTAATATTGGTAGAGAAGAGAGAAAATAAACATGAGACAAACTTTGTACTGTAAGACAGGGCAGGAATAAATTGGTATTGTGAGGGTGGAAAGCAGAGTATGTGCTCAATGCCTTGGATAAAACTGGCAAGATGTGAAAACCAGAAGAATAATGAAAACAAGAAAATGAGTGCAGCGGAGTGTATTTGGCCACTAGGGCAATGTCCGGCTAGCAGAGGGTCAGCGGCCGACACCCAGCTGCATAAGCTGCCAGCCCCCCTTGGCGTCTGTGGGCCTCGGGCTGGGCTGGCTTGCGGCCTGGTCTCGCAGCAGAAGGGACGAGAAAAAGGAGCGGCACACTTGCTGGGGGTGAAGGTCGGTTTATTGATGGCACTGAAGCACCAACCAGCAAAATGGCCTTGAACAGAGGGTGGAAAGGGGTTATAAAGGGGGAGGGCGTGCAGAGGAGGGGATTACAGAGAGCCAATGGGGAAGGGTAAGGGGATGAACTTAGCATAACTGACATTAAAGGGGAAACCAATAGATACAGAGTAAAGGAGGGCCCCGGGACCACAGCCAACCACAACCCCCAGAGGGAAGAAGATTCTAGCAAGCTAGGAGGAGTGGGGGGTGATTGACTGGGCCCAGGGAGGAGAAAAAGTTTATTTATAAGGGGAAAAAGAGGAGGGGAAATTATATAACTTAAGTGACTGATACAACCAAGGGCAGGGGTAACCATAGCAACGTAATGGACAATAGAGCTACTGGCGGGAAAACTGGGGAGGGCAGAACCATTTTACATAGAATGGGGGGAACAGTACATAAAATGGGGGAGTAATACAAAAAACACACTACAACAACGGAGCTATTCCCCAGGCATCCAGGGCCAGAATAAAGTGCTGCTTCCTTCTTAATACTGCATTGGAGGTTTCTTCACAAATTTCAGTGCCAGTCACTGCTGATTCCCTGCCCAGAGAGGCTTCCATTAGCACTGGATTAAAAGCAGGACAGTATGGCAGCTGCATGTTACGAATGTCTGCAGCCTGTGAGCAGCCACAGCAGCAATACCATCTTTTTTTTCCTGAACTCCAACCTGAATTTCCTAAGTCAGAATCTCTGGGTGTTGATCCCTCTTGTATCATCTTGGAATGCAAGGAAAGTTTAAATTCTGTTGTCATTGTAAATATTCCTCAAATAGCTTTAAGCTACTTCTATTTTAATAGAAAATTTTAATGTGAATCCTACCTCAAATCAGGATGAAAGCTCCTTAAGAATTCTGTGGTTTGTTTTTTTAATAAAACTTGGATTGTGTTTATGTAAGGGACACGTAAGACTTGGAAAGGAATAATTTTTTGTTTATTTTTTTTCTTTTCCCTGAGTTTGGTTTTATTTATGTTCAGCTTATTATTATATTTATTTATTATTCAGCTTATTCAGTAATGCAACTGTTCCATCCAAAGAAGGTATTTGGTAATAAGCCATCTGTGAACTGGAGTCACTACACTTAGAAGACTTGGAAGTGGACTTGGACTTCCAAGTGTTCTTGCCTCAAAAAAGTAGAACTTATAGCGGCAAATACATTTATCTTCTGAACCTCACAGTCATAATACTTCATTTCATGCCATATCCTGAAACTGTTGTATTTTCTTTGGTCTCCACAGTTAAAATCCACCTTCTGGCAACAAGGAAGCGAAAACAATGGGAGTGACTTACCTATGGCAAATCCTCGAGCCTGTGAGGCAACCTGTCAACATAAGTAGTCTCAGAGGGAAAACACTTGCTGTTGATTTAAGTTTGTGGGTTTGTGAAGCACAGACTGTTAAAAAGATGGTTGGAGTAGTTGCCAAGCCACATCTCAGGTATCCATATAAATTATTTGAGCCAAATGTCTTGGAGCTGTATAATTTAAATATGTTACTTATTCAATAGAATTCTAAGAGTAGCTCTGATATGACTGGTGTTTTGATTCAGTTATCACTTATGCTACATATGTAAAGGGTTTTAAGTTAGTTCTAAGTAGACTCTCATGTTGACTTAAATATGCTTAAATCATTCTTCAGACATTTGAACAAACTTGAGGAATAGGGATATATTTTTAATTTAAATGAGTTATCTAAGGAATGAGCATGTCTAAGCATCTGTAACTTCAAAGCACTGTTCTCTGCAAACAGTGCTAATAATAATGAAAACACACACAAATTTTCATCAGTGCTTGTTGTTAATTACCAGTGTAGAATACTGAGTTACTAGATGGTGTTATACACTCCTGTGACTTCTGTTGAATTCTGCACGATGTAAAATATCAGCATGATACAAAATCTCAGAATTTTCTGAGAGAAATGTCTTAAAATGTTTTATACTTACAAACTCAGATGGATAATTAACTATAAAACTGGCAGGACCACCAAAGTCATTACATCAGTCTGGTAGGATGTCCTGTGTGCAGTGGAATGGACACATCAGTCCAGACCTCCAAAGCAAGACAAGGAGTTGAACAGATTTCTACCAAAAAAATTATTTCAGACAGTTGAAATTTGCTTTTTGAGAATTTTTATTTTTGAGTAACTTATTGTTTAGATTGATTTTTGACATCATTTGTGAAAATAGAACTAACCTCAAAAGACCAGCTTACTGTTTTTTGCTAGTAGTAACTGTACAAAATTAAATCTAGTGTAATGGTCTCTCCATGTCTGTCAAAGAGATATAAATGTTTGATCTACTCCTTTTGAAAGATTGATAGTGGAATTACTGGTTAAAGCATATGCTGTTTTATATGACTGCTGTTAATTTTACTGTTACAGTCCAAGTATTTATTACTGCAGCCTTGTAAAACTCCACCCCTCAGTGGTGCTGGTTTGCATATGAAAAATTGTCATTGTAATGGTATCCAGAAGTCTGTCCAATACTACAGCATTCAGTTACTTGAGGTGTACCTGTATTGATTGATCTGGGCTTAATATTTGATATAAAATAATCAATGTAAATATGTATTTGGAGGCAGATTTTGGATAGTGAATATATTTTTATTAAGCCTTTTAAGTTTGCTTACATCTTTGCAACTGAGAAACATCCTTTCTGTCCTTATATGGTATTTTCTTGGGAGTTTTGTAAAGCTGCTACAATTTCATAGTATGACAATTTCAGCCTGTTTTGTGGAGAAAAGAAGAAACCTCAAAACTTTATAAAAGTTGTAAAGCTTGGTAGGCGCCATGCTCTCCTTAAAAGGCACGTGTACCTCTGAGGATTTCAGGTCTCTTTTTGTCCCCCTCTCAAATACATACAAATGCATACAGTTTCACAATAGGTTCATACATATTCATTCTGCGTGACATTTATCGCCAGTTCCTCTTTATCAAAGGAATTTGTAGGTGAGGGCAGATGGACCTTGTGGTCGTTTCTGTTTTTTCTCTCTGTCTTCTCACTGTGTCTGTCCTGCAGTTTTTCCCTTCAGCTTTGGCCTCACAGACTTTTTGCCTCTCCTAGACATTTTACCTAATTCAAAATGGATTTTTACTCTGTCTCAAGCCAAAGACAGGAATATAGATCAGAGGTTTGTTTAGATTGGGGTTGAGAGAATCATTAGAGGTAAAGGCAATGCTAGGATTTTTCCAGTGGTAGGGTCAGGAAAGTATAAGAGAAATAAGGAAAATGTCTGAAGAAATCAGTCTTCACAAATAGTTCAGCTTATGGAACATTTTGCTTTATTGCAGAAACCTGTTTTTTCGGTTCTCTTTCTTTACATCAATGGGAATTAAACTTGTGTTTGTCATGGAGGGAGAGGCCCCCAGGCTGAAAGCAGACACCATGAGCAAGAGGAATGAGATGCGCTATGGGCCTTCGAAGAAAGCTGGAGCTGTAAGAACAGGGAGGTCTTTATTTACAGCCATGTTAAAAGAGGTGGGTAACTGAGTGTTGAAGTATATTTAATGTGATAGAAAGAAATCTTAACCAAATTAAATACAGGAGCTTGAAGTAATTGAGAGCTTTTGCTACAACCCACCCCTGAAGGCCAGGTAACTGAGGTTCTTGTTAAGAGATTGCTTTGGGGCAGATTAGGGTGGAATGGCACTGAATGACTGGTGTGTACATTTTTTACATCGGAGCCAGTTGTGTAAAGGAGGAAATTGGCAAGATAAAAAAAGCATTATCCCACCTCACAGAGTCTGGTTATTGTTGGCCTCACCCAGGTCAAAAACCAGCTTGTTGCTAAACAAGGCTGTTTTTTTGTTGGCATCCTCCCATGGTGGGTGTGCACCCCCTGTGTCATACTGCATCACAGGTTTCACCAACACACACCCAAAAATTCTCCTGCTTTTTGGCTGGGGGTGCAAACGTGGCCTCAGCAAAGCTCCTGCTGCTTTTTCAAGTGACCAGTTGTTTGAGTTATTAACCCCCAACATTTCAGTGTCTCACAGCTTTATACACAACAAATGTAAACAATGTTTTGAAGGAATGTGCACCTTTAAAGTCAGGCCTTACAGCATCTGTTAAGTGTTATAGAAGACAAACAGTGTCAGAATAATTTTCTTATTGATATGTTCCTGTGCATGTTGTGCTGTTGTGATGGACAACCATAACTGAGGATTTATTGCAAAATTTAACTTTCCTGTTCTTTTATGGTGTTAGTATCCATATTTCTTCATATACTCCCACCCCCATTAACCATTTTTGTCTATTCAAAATTCTATGAAGTAGAATTTATGGGCGTTCAGGGCTTCACTAGACTGTACATACCAATTCATGTTTTATTCTAAAATTCTAAAATAAAATATTTTCTCTGAAATTTGTATGCATATACCAGTGTGTCTTGCACAGTGGTCTAGTCTTGGTAGGATGACAGCATTGTACTTTTCTGCTTGATACTCTTGGGAAGTTTGGCACCTGTTGGAAGATGTTTGTTCTGGCTCAGCATTACTGCTTGAGTAAACAACATTACTTCTCAAAGATAAATACTCCTTTGTTACTACTCTTCTGAAAACATTCTAGATTTTTGTGGAGGAGTGGCCATTAATCATGCTGTGTTCAAGTCCTCTAATTAATACTTAGCTCTTTGTGGATATCTACTATTTCACTGTTACAGGAAATTATTTTTTACTGAAGTAGTGCTTTCATTGATGAGGTGTTACAGAGGAGGAACAACAGTAGCAGTTTTTAAAGGCACTTGTGTCTGAGAAAATGCGTGCTAATAAGTGAATTTAATAGCTCAACATTCAACCTCTTTCCTTTTGTGTTCCTTCTTTTAGTGTCTTGAACTGCTGGAGTGTTTAGGTGTCCCTTGGGTTCAAGCAGCTGGAGAGGCAGAGGCAATGTGTGCCTACCTAAATGCAAAAGGACTTGTTGATGGCTGCATTACCAATGATGGAGATGTTTTCTTGTATGGAGCTCAAACAGTTTATAGAAACTTTGCCATGAATGCTAAGGTAATGTATCTCATCCTGTTCCCACTCTTCTATAGACTTTTTATAAAAGTGTAAATAGAAGGAAAGGACTTGAAAAAATATGTATATGTTATTAAACTTAGCTTTTAGTAGCTGGATTTGTTTAAAATAGTGTATTTACGACAGAAACATTTTATTTGATTCACTGGTAATTGTTGTATTGGCTGTGAGAGGAAAACTACTGAGAACAGGGTAATATTACCTGTGTTTGTAGTACCCTGTGGTGTCTCATATAAAGTTAAATTGCAATTTTTTTCCTATGTCCTTCTTTATTGTGGAGAAGTTGAGCGAAGTAATTACTTCCTATAAATTTTACCCTTACGTCATACGAGAGTGATCAGCCTCCTGGGTCTAATAAGTGTTCACATACTTGCATCTTACAGGCTCATTTTATTATAAATATACTTGCAATTAATGCTGTTCGCCCCAATTGGATATGAATAGTGTAGGGATTGTACATCTGTATCACAATCAATTTTTGTGATCATTCAAAAACCAAATAATTTATGGCCTTAAACTGAAGTGTTCATTTGTTAAGAATACAATTTTCCACAAATGGGGAAAGGCTACTCCAGATTTCTGTAATTTATAATCTTCATCTGAAAGACTTGTTGAAAAAATACATTCGAGATATGAGAAAATCAATAGAACAAAAGAAGTGCACTACAAATAATTAACTCTGAAAAAATAATTAGGGTTGATGGAAGGGCATTTGCTTTGGTGACACCATGTTTGAGTTCTTCCTTGACCTGGTTCTTTCATTCAGCTTCCTTGTCATTTATCACCAACAGTGAAGGCAAGCTCAATCTTTCAGGTGTACTTAGGTACATATATAGTTCAGCATAAAAAATAATTTGTGAATGTGCAAGGGGAACATTGTCAGGGGCAGCTGTTCTAGCAAAATGGATCACTTTGGTTTGTTGGCTTCTGGGGGGATTTTTTTGTCATGACTGAGGAAGGAGACAGTGGCCTATGTTTTAATTCATGTTAATTTTGATTCCATTTTGTATATGAGTCCTTTTACCTTTCAAATATTTCTTCAGCTTATGACTAATATGTTAGATACATTTTTATTATTTTCTTTTACTTAAGCAGTACATTGAAATGTTTACATGCATTTTAATATTTAGGATTACTTGCATTCCTGAAATGACTTGGCACAGCCACTAGGATTTGATAATGTTAGTTTTTTTTTTGCCACATTTTTTCTACAGGGAAGAAACAATAAAAACACCTAGAGTCATAGAATATACTGAGTTGGAAGGGACCTGTCAGGAGCATTGAGTCCAACTCCTGTCTCTCTGCACAGGACAGCCCAAGAGTCACCATGGGCCTGAGAGCCTTGTCCAAACAGTTTCTGAACTCTGTCAGGTGTATCTTGGTGCTGTGACCACTTCCCTGGGGAACCTGTTCCAGTGCCCAACCACCCTTTGGGTGAAACACATTTTCCTGATACTGAACCCAAACCTCCCCTGACTCAGCTTCATGCTGCTTCCTTGAGTCCTGTCACTGTCGCCAGAGTGGAAAGATCAGAGATCAGTGTCTGCCCCTCTCCTTCCCCTTGTGAGGATGTTGAAGGCTGCAGTGAGGTCTCTCCTCAGTGTCCTCCAGGCTGAACAGACCAAATTATTTCAGTCACTCCTCATACAGCTTCCCCTCAAGGCCTTTCACTATCTTTGTTGCCTCCTTTGGATTCTCTCTAATGAATTCTTAAAATGAATTTTTCATACTGTGGCACCCAGAGCTGCCTCCAGCACAGGAGGTGAGGCTGCCCCAGTGCAGAGCAGAGCAGGACAATCCCCTCCCTTGCTCAGCTGGCCATGCTGTCCCTGATGCCCCCAGGACAGGGCTGGCCCTCCTGGCTGCCAGGGCACTGCTGGCTCAGGTTCCACTTGCCAACAGCCAGGACCCCCAGGTCCCTTTCCATGGCACTGCTCTCCAGGCTCTCATTGCCCACTGTGTGCACACAGCCAGGGTTACCCTGTGCCAGGTGCAGAACCCAGCACCTCCCCTTTTGAAACTTCATATAGTTGGTGAATGCTCATCTCTCCAGTTTGTCTCTCTGCCCTTCAGGGAGTCAACAACTCCTCCCAATTTAGTGTTGTTGGTGAACTTGTTTAGTATTCCTTCCAGTCCTGAAATTGCATTAACCCTTTTGGTATCAAGTTCAGGATGATAATGAAGATGAAGATGTTGAGAAGTGGGCTGAGGATAGGAGCCCTGTGGATCTCCTCTTGTGAGAGGTTGCCAGTTTGATTCAGCCCTATCCTCTGTGGCTCTTTGTGCCTGACCTGTGAGGCAGTTGCTCACCCATCATTAACATGGTTATCCAGCTGCATGCTGAACCTCTTAGCTTATTTTAGTTTCTTTCAACAGTTGATGCCCATACTTGAAGTTAGAGAACTGTAGTTGTTCATGTGGTGTCCATGTATTACATTATAAATTTTAATGGCAATTTATTTTTTTTCTATTAGACCCCTCTTATGGGGTAGAACCCTTTCCTCTGGGTGTGGGTGAATGGGGGTGAGTAAGCAATCCCAACTGAATGTGACTCAGGGCAGTTCCTTCCCTGTAGCAGAAATAATGTGTAATAAATTTCTCTTGCAGGATCCACATCTTGACAGTTACACAATGTCCTCTATTAAAGAGAAACTCGGTTGTGACAGAGAGTCTTTGATTGGGCTAGCAGTTCTTCTGGGCTGTGATTATCTTCCAAAGGTAAGCAATATAATTATTTTTTCTTTGGTGTTTACACTGTCTTGAAAAACAAAATTTATCAAGGGAGATATGCATGCTGGGAAAGCTTATGCAATGCATGATTACTGAGATCCAGCAGAAGATGTGTAGGAAGTCGCTGTAAATTCTATTCTTTAGCCTTCTAAAAGGCTAAAGATATTCAAAATGGTTCATGAACATCAGTCTAAGACTGTTTTGCCTTGTTCCAAACCTTTTCTATAATGGAGGGGAAGGCAAAAGTTTAGATGCTGATTACATTGAGGCAAGGTGTGAGAACTCCATTGTTTATGAGGATGCTTTGTAACAAGTCACATAAAAGTGGATGCACATCCCTGGCAGAGGAGCTGTGGAAAATGAGAAGAAATGGCTTTGTCTGTGCTCTTTGGAAGACTTAGTAGTGATGGTATTGAGCTGTAGTTATTAGTAAAGGCAGTTCTGGATGCAGTTTGGATGTATTCCTGTTCCATTGTTTGTAAATATATAATTTACGAAGAATTAAAAGTGATCTATTTGGAAGTTTACCTAATTAATTGAGAGGAATCTCACTCATTACTACTTCATTTCCTTCTTTTCTTTCTTTCCTGTAAACTCTTGAATTCTTTTTTAAACATTGAACAGAAGCTGTTGTTATGGCTATTTGAAAGCGAGAAGAAGTGGGATGAAACTTGATTAACCTACAGTTCATCATGTAGTGACTTCAGGCAATGATTGCTCCCATTCAGGCTTGCAGCAGATACCTAGTTATTCTTAAATAGTTGTGTCCCAGCTTGATAAAACTATCCTTGAAACAACTGATAGTGCTGGAAAAAACAAACCTTTCATTACTTTTTGTTTGGGTTTTCTTTTTGGGGTTATTTTTTAATTTTGATTCTGTTATGGGAATCTTTAAATAGCTTGTTACTACTGCGTAAAGAGAGGGAGTAAAAAAAAACAGTGGATAATCAGTGGTTATTGTACCAAAGCAGCTCCTGGAATGCTAGGTTCTTACACAGTCTTAAAATGTCACAATTATGTGATGCCAGATAGATCCTTTGAATTATTGCAGCTCAGCAAAATAGATGAAGACAGAAACTTGTTAAGATAGCTGAATTATGGGAGTGCATTGGGAATGGAGATTGGCAGAACAGGTAAATGAGAATACCATGCTATACATGCACTTATTTTATTGAAAATACATCAAAATAATCCTTTCCTTGCAGAAGCTGAATATCTGACTTTTGTGAATGTCTGACTGAAGTCCAATGAGGACTTGGTTTGAAATGTAGATTTATTTTATATGGTTGTATGTATTCAGTTGTGCCATTAATAAATATAAATACAGATTTATTTGTAATGATGCTGTAGAAAGTACACTCAATACAATCTTCATAATCAGGTGTATTGATTCTTTGCAAAAAAGGGTGAAGATGGAAAGAACTGGAAAGCAATATGCGTGTGTTTTAATAAACTCACACAGTAGTTTGGGTCAGAAGGGACCTCTGAAGTTCACTTAGTCCAAGCCCTCTGCAGTGAGGGACATCTTCAATTAAAACAGGTCACACAGAGCCCCATTCCAACCTGACCCTGAATATTTCCACAATGGAGCATCCACCACTTCCCTGGGAAACCTGTGCCAGTGTTCTCTACTTCCTTGTAACTTCTCTTTTTTGAATTGAACTTCTTTTAGTTTATTATTGCTTTCTACTTCCTTCTTTGCCTTGTTTTATCTCAGGTGCTGTTCACCATAAGAACAGCTTGTGTGTTACACTGGCAATACAGCTGTAATCTGTCACCTTCTCTGCCCTTTAACTTGGTCAAAAATTTTTTTCTCAATTCATTTTCAACATCTGGAATCACTTGTTGTCATTCCTCTGCACTATGTAATAAAGATGGTTTTGTGAGAATATTAATATTTTGTTTGTAATTAAATAATATTTCATATTTCACTATAGGGGGTTCCAGGAGTTGGGAAGGAGCAAGCTTTAAAGTTAATTGAGACTCTGCAAGGTCAAAACTTATTGCAAAGGTAAAATGGAAATTTCCCTAAGTGTTTTTTATTCAAAGACTTAAGAGTATGTACTTCAACTCCAAGACAGTGTTTGTAATACTTTAAGTTAGGGAGGATAATACCACATTCCTTACCTTTTGTTTGCTAAAGGAATTGTTTTGCTAGGCAAGTCTCATATTTGTTTTAAACATGAGCTGGCTCCTAAGTCTTGATCTAGCAGGTATAAGTTGATATATTGGAGTGGAAGTTTTAGGGACTGATGAGACTTGCTGATTTTTAGTTGGGTTGTGGATTAGGATTTGAGATACCAAGTGCATTCTATGTTACCATAATGTGTTTGTCACTGCTAGAAATCCAGCATGATATGCTGTAAAAGACCCCTGTTTCATAAGTTGCAAAACTGTCTTTTGTATAAATGCTTGACAAGTATAAAGAAATTATTTTTCAGTGGTTTAAGTGTGAAAGCCAGAAATATTTCTTGATACTTTTAACATCATCCTTTCAGATTTGAGCAGTGGAAGGAACAATTTCGGCATGATGATAATCCACCTTTGGTTGTTAAAAGGGTAATTCACTGTTCAGAGTGCCATCATCCAGGTCAGTGTGCAAAGTGCTGAGCTGTACTTTTAGCCTCATTGTTTACTTTTTATTTTGGGGTGATGGGTTTTGTTTTATTGGGTTTTGGGATATTTTCTCCTAGCATTAAAAGCGCTTTTCAGCTTCCATCTTCACGTTTTCAATATTGTGTATATGTGCCCTTATATAAACACTTTCAAGGCTTGGGACTAATTTTCTTCAAATGTGAAACTAGTTGAGAGCAGATGTAATGTTATCATAATGCTGTTGTGGGATCCCAGATATTTGCCTTTTTAACATGATCAGTAAAGACAGCGTGCTGTACTCTATACTGCCTAGCATCTATTTCTTTAATTGCTTGAACTGGTCCTGCATCAAGAGGACCAAATCTCATCATTGATGAGGTGTGTGGCAGTGTGTTTTCAAGAAGAAATTAATCCCAAGTACCCTGATTTTGGTATCATCTTTAATCAGTGAACTCATTCAAATCCATCATTTGGTGAAGGAGAAGCCTGATTCAAATATATTACTTATGTGTGTTTTCCAGGTTATCACACATTCCTTCTGTAGTTTTTTGATAATAAGTTTCCAGCTTAAGAGCTGAAACTGTTGAGGGAAAAAGTCTTCAGAAAAATGGAAGCCTGCATGTCTTTTGCAGTTTTTACTATAGATTCATAAAGGCAACTAATGCACTCAGATCTGCTTACAGCTGCCATTCACATCACATTCATACTTGTTCTGAGCGTTGTATTTGTAATACTGCCTTTATAGGTTTGGAGATTTTGGGAACCCCTTTCCTCCTCACTTTGTGTGTCTGTTGCTATAGGATCTTACAAGGAACATGAGCACAATGGATGTAAATTCTGTGAAAGTGTGAGATGCTGCAAACCCAGTGACTCCAAACACTGCTGCCCCTGTGCATGGCATCAGTGGGAGCGAGTGAAACAAGCAAATGCGTTGGAGGACAGTATCAGAAAGTAGGAATGGCCTGAAAATTTAACTGCTTTTCCCTGCATTCATATGCAGGGTGAGCATTTAGATGCATCATTTTTTTCCATTTTTCCTCAGTTCCTAACACATTTGTTTTTACCTCCAGAAAAGCCATGAGCTGTGAGGGCTTTCCATTTTCTGAGGTAACAAACAAACCTGCTTAATATCAATTGTTTTAATACATTAGTTTAAATTCCAGCTTTGTCCTCTCTTAAACTGTTTCTTTTATGTTTTATCTCAAGGTTATCCATGAGTTTCTTGTAAACAAGAATAAAATGATCAACATAAAGGAATGTCGAAGGCCAAATTTATTGTCCTTTCAGGTATGTAACAGAATATTGAATATTCAGCTTTGTAGTCTTTTATTTATTACTAAGTAAGTGATCAGAGTGATCTTCATTGGTAATTTTACTTGAAATAAGAATTAAAGAATCTTGCTACAACATCTTAGTATACCTCACTGTTTTGAAAGCCTAAAATTGAAGACTTTGGAAAAAATCAGTTGCTGTAAATAGCTAGATAGAAAAGAAGGAAGAGAAAGCTCACCTGCCGTTGTTTTGTTTTTCATTGTCCAGTATTGCTAGGGTGGGAGTGAGGGTGTTAATACATGCACATTAGCATTGTTTTCTAGGAAGGCTTTTTACTTATTTTTTATTGGCAAAATAAGATCTCTCACAATGTTTCATTTTTTTTGGTTTGATGACAGTGTAAGAATTATGGATAGTAGAGTAGATCAGTTAACCAATGTGACTTTAATGAAAATCCACGTTCATTGTCTCACATGTGAAATCTGTAACTTTCACAGCTCCGGGTAGAGCTGATGTGAACCTGAGAAGGTGTTCAACAACTGTCTTACCCTGCTGCTGCCACCACACAACTGTTCCCTTGGCTTGTCACTGGCAGCTGATGAATGTGCCCTGCTAGGGATGGCTGTTCCCTGCCTTGGCAGTGAGGTGTTGGTGGGCTTTACACCAATATATAAAAGTACTCTAGATATTTTAAGTATTTAGCCCAGTGTCCCAACTACATAATTATCTAAGCATAATATCTAATAGAATAAAGACTGTTTTAAAGTTTGGGATTTTTTTTTTTATACAAACAGCTATTTGCTTCAGAGAAGATGGAATGGACCAAACATTATGCTTGTAAGAAGCTGTTAGCACTTTTGACACGTTATGATATGATCCAGAGAAAATCCGGAAACATTGATTCAAAACAACTGCAGGCAATACGGTAATGTGGCTTGATTTCTTCAACTTAATATGTTTACTTCTGATGCCAGATAGAAACCACAAAGCTTTTCTAAAAAAAAAAAAAAGAAATATGGTTTTCTTCCATCTTTGTTTCAAGCTTTGTGCTTGTTTTGAATAGAGGTAAAAATTCAGATCAGTGCACCAATTCTCCTACTACTGCACAAATACATAGAGCAGTTTCATTTGAACTGGCAGTGCTTGTGTTCTCCTATGCTTGCTCTTTGTTCCTTTTCCTTAGATCTGTCTCAGTCTTCTTCTTAGGTTCTTAGCATACGTTTGATTGAATTCTGTGTCTGAAAATAAGTGTTCAGGTTTAGAAATGCACATCTGCAAAATTAGTCATAGTCTCTGATTGCTTGTCAGACCTACCAGCTGTCATTGTATTATGTGTCAATGCTACTTTTCATTCAGGACTGCTACATCGAGGAATGGAAAAATGGCCAAGTATACAGTTACTAAAAATGGACATGCAGGGAAGAAAAAGCAAGATAAGCATGCAATTACTTTCTCCCAGAATACTTTCCCACCATCCAGGTTTCTGTTACTTAATAATTTACTGAGCCAGAATTAGCAGTTTCTTATTCTGTCAGCCCTCAATGTAATTTTTTTTTTTAATGATCTAATATCTTCTTAAACTTAAGTCAACTTCTAGAATCTGCAGTGTCTGTTGACAAATCTGAACTTCACTTTGTAAAGGGAATTGTGACTTATTTTAACTTTATCTGATGGTGTTGTTTCCCAAATGAAACCCAAATTCTCCCTGCCTCCCTAATTCTTTTATTGGAGGAAAGTTAGTAATTTTTCTGTGCTAGTCGAGGTTTTTAGACATTAATTTTGAGGAACAGGAGAACAGTCAATAGCAGTGTGATAGTATCACTTCTGGGTTGATGTGTCATAGTCTTGAATTAGTACTTTTAGAGATGCTGATCTATTCAGTGTTGCCTTTCAAAAGATTGGGGAGATTGGTTGGAGAATGCTTTTAAAATAGATTGGCAAGATAAGTTACTAGTATTTACCTTTATGAATGAATTCATTGACATTCTCTGTTTATAACACTTTCTGTGTTTCAAGAGTTTAAAAGAGAGGTGGTGCATGCACTGGAAGATTTCTTTTGTTAACAAGTGTTTAAAAATGCAGTAATGGTTCAGCAGGATCAGCATGATCCTACTCTTCATGCATAGGAAGCTGCTAAACTGGGGTTTAGATAGACTTTTTAGAAAAACCTCAGTGATTTATTGTCCCTGCTCAGTTCAAGTTGTGTCTCTATCTTTTGCATGAGAACATGAGGATAAATGACCCTGTCTGATCATTCAGAACATTACTGTCCAGGGCAGCAGCCTTCTCTGGCATTAGTAGCTTAAAATCATAGAATCACTTGGTTTGGAGAAGTCCAACCATTAACCTGACACTGACAAGTCCACCACTAAACCGTGCCCCTCAGTTCCACACCTACACATCTTTTAAATTAAATATCCCCAACTATGATGGCTCAACAAATTCTCTGAGCAGTTTGCTCCAATGGTTGACAACCCCTTCCATGAAAAAATTGTTCCTAATATCTAATCTAGTCTTCTCCTGGTACAGCCTGAGGCTGTTTCCTTTCCTTTCTTATCATGGGTTACTTGGGAGAAGAGACTGACCCCCACCTGGCTGCAGCCTCCTTCAGGCAGTTGCAGAGAGCCATGAGGTTTTCCCTGGACTAAACACCCCCAGCTTCCTCAGCTGCTCCTTTCACGCTTGTGTTCCAGACCCTGCATCAGCCCCACTGCCCTTCTCTGGGCATGCTCCAGCACATCCAGTACCACCCCTTGTGGTGAGGCCCAGAAATAGACACAGGATTTGAGATGTGGCCTTGCCAGTGCTGAGTGCAGCTGGATGATCACTGCCCTGCTCCTGCTGGCCACTCTATCGCTGATCCAGGTCAGGATGCCACTGGCCTTCATGGTCACCTGAACACACTGGCTCATGCTCAGCTGCTGTTGACCAACACCTCCAGATCCTTTTGCTCTCGGCCACTTTCCAGCCACTCTTCCCCAGCCTGTAGCACTGCAGGGGTTGTTATGACCCAGGGGGCAGGACTTGGCCTTGTTGAACCTCACACCAGTGGCCTCAGCCTCAGTCCAGCCTGTCCAGACCCCTCTGCAGAGCCTTGATGCCCTCCAGCAGGTCAGCACTCCTGCCCAGTTTGGTGTTGTCTGTGGACTGACTGAGTGCACTTGATCCCCTCATCCAGGTCGCTGATAAAGACATTAGACAGGACTGGCCCCCGTAGTGAGCCCTGGGAGCCCCATGGGGGATGATGTCCAGCTGGATTTAACTCCACTCACCACCCCTCTGGGCTTGACCATCCAAACCATTTTTAATCCAGTGCACTTATCCCAGCCATAAGCAGCCAGTTTCCCCAGGAGAAAGCTGTGGGAAGTGGCATCAAGGGGTTTTACTGAAGTCTAGGCAGACAACATCCAGAGCCTTTCCCTCATCCCCTGCGTGGGTCACCCTGTCAAAGAAGGAGATCAGGTTGGTCAAGCAGGACATGCATTTCGGGCAGGTCAGCTGAAGATACCAAACTGATGTTTGTAGGAGACTGCATTATGTTTGTATCTTACAGAAAAACTTTTTTATTTTGTGTGAATGCTCTTCTGAGTGTCAAATAAAAATGTTTCAGTGGTCAAATCTATACTCCAGATTTTGCTGTATATAGAATAGTGTATTTTATTTAAAGATTTAGTAATTTCAATTTCATGAGAAGATTTTTTATTTCTCTCAATCATTCCAAATTAGAATATTGAAATATTTTTAGATTTAAGTCTAGATTTCAGTCTTTTAATGGACTTCTTCTTCTTACAGGATTGTTAAGACCCGTGTTAAAAATGGAATTCCTTGTTTTGAAATTGAATGGCAAAAGCCAGGTGGGTCTGGTTTCTATGTACATTATAGAACAAAACAGTTCATAGAAAAAGATAAAATCAAGCTTTAAAGAGGACAAGAGTTTGGCAACACTCTAAGACAATGGAATGTGGGTGAGATTGGAAACTGTTCTGTGGAAATAACAGGAAATAAGCATCAAATTTCACATATCCTGAAAGAAAAAGCAGTGCTTTAAAGAAAACAAATTTACCTAGAAAGAAGGGACTCAGTTGTCAGCTGCTTGTTCTGTTACTTGTAAATAAGACCTAAACTGTGTATTTCATACCTTATTTCAGTATGTACCTGAAGCTGTCACTGTTTACTAGCCACAAAATTTTCTGTGCTGCCAGACTCCTCCCTGTATTGTGTGCATTTGTGCCAGGAGACTGGCAGGAAGAGAAAGACCTCACTTGTAGATAAATCTCAAATATCACCCTATTGACTTTTTAAGTACCTTCTTTGTATTCGAGTCTTTGCTGTTTGGTTTTTCAGTCCTACCTTGACATGTGTATATTCATATCAAAAGTAAATTCATTATTTTTTCAGAACATTATGTTGATCCAGAAGATGAGCCTGTGGAGTTGTTTGTAGTCACAGTAGAAGAAGAGTCTTTGTTCCAGGCTGCTTATCCTGATGTTGTTGCCCTCTATCAAGTGGAAAAGTCAGACATTCTTCAGAAGAAACAGAAAAGTAAGTCCAGAAGCTTATTTCATGTGGATCTATGTGTCTTTCCAGAATGCAAAAAACATTTCTTCCACTCTTGAACAATATAATGCCAAAGCAAAATGAGGGGGGGACTGTGCTTTAATCTTAGTATTTTGTACTTTTGCAGTAAGAAATATGAACTGTGATTTATGTGCCATTCAAAGTGCACTTTTTATTATTCTTCTTTTCAGAAAAGAAAGACAGATCAGAAGAAAAGGAATTACCAAATTCTTATGCTGAAATTACCAGTCTTCTGTCTCAAATTAATTTAAAGCCTACACACAGAATTCTTCCTGTGCAGCACTCCATGTCAGATACAAAATCTCCTCCAGAAGATCAGACACAGCAGAGAAGTACTGGATCAAAAGATGTAGCATTACCTTCAGCTTCCTGCAGCACATCAGTTCACGTGTCAACATCAGCAGCTGCTCTTGCTGACTCATCTGTGCCCTCACAGTGCACTAAGTATTCAGGGATGTCATCCTCTTACTTTGTGCCTGGTCTGCAGCTGAGCAGTACTGGTGGGAAAGGAACCTCCTTCAGCTCTACACCAGCCCATGGAGGTGATGACTGTGATCCAGCAGCTGACTTAACCACATGCATAAAACACTCACATCCACTAAGTCATGGAACAGTAAGAAATAGCTCAGAGTATTCTGATGTTACACAGTCTGATGTGCATTCTGATAGTGAAGATGATTTGTTCACAAATTACGCTGTGGGACAAATTCAGGAATGGTCTTTAAGCGAGAGAATACTTAAGAAGGCTCCCATTCCATCACAGCCTTTGTCTGAAGATGCAGTGCAACTGGAGTCTTTGAATTGTTTTAAACAAACAAAAGAAACATTGAATACTGATAGAAATCATGTCTCTTCCTCATGTCAGTTAAATAACCCAGTGCAGGAAAATAAAAATGTTCTATCAGAAAACTCTGCTAGTGCATCCAGCCTACATATCTATCAAGATGCATACAAAAAAGCTGACATCCTGGCTGAGATGGTGCAAAAAGACCCTTCCAGAAGTGGTTCAGCATCTCTAGCCTGCAGTGGGAAAACAACAGAGACACTTCATCCTGGGTGGGAAATGCTTCCAGCATCTCAAAAGCCAGCAGATGCAACTGGCTGTCACATTAAAGAAGCTGGTATCGAAACTTCTTGGAAAGTTTCTTCTAAGAAGAGTGTCTGTCAGAACAGATGCTCTTCCAGCGAAGACAGTGATGATGGGCACGTGGATAAAATCCTGGTTTATGAGCAGCAGAAAAGGCAACTGAACCCTGGCCAGTTTAAGAAATGTTTTACAAAGAAAAAGGGTAGCATTGTTACTAGCAAAAGGACAAACAGTGACTCAGCCCTTACAATTAAGAGGAAGAATAAAATGATCAATTTAGAGAAAGCTGCCAATGGTTTCTCAGTGCAAGTAGCTCCAAAACCATCCTCTGTAGAGGAAGTTAATTGTTCCCAAAGTCCAGAGAGACCAGTTGAAAGACTGGGTTCTGATCCCACACAGCAAGAGAAAAGTGCTGCTCTGACTTCTGCGTGGGCAGACAGTCCCCTTCCCCTGTCTGAAAGACTGAAAAGAAGAATCAAAATCAATTAGGTTCTCCATAAAATAGATTATGATAGCAATTAATTGTCAGTTCTTTCTCAGAGTTTCTGCAGTATGCTCTATCAATCTTATGTGGACACAGTTTTAATGAATAGGAAGTGCTGGCACTGGAGCTGAAGTTTGAAACAAAAATGTTAACAAAAGTGCCAAACAGTTGATTGTAGGCAAGTATCAGTCATTCTGTGTGTGTTTACATTCTGAACTTGAAACATAAGCATCAGCATACAGTATGCAAGGATGAGGGAGATTTACTTAAGAAAAAGAGGGTTTTTTCCTAACCAGTTATGCAGATTTTGTCTTGCTTACAAAAACATTTACCAGAACAGTGCCTGCAGTGCTGTTGGACTTTCCTAATAAGACAAAATGATGCAGCATTTTTAAACTGAAATTCTCCATTCTCCTCTACTAATTTAATTCTGCAAGTTCTGAAACGGGTTTTGAAATCCTGTGTTTCTGGTTGTATTGACCATCTCTGAAGGACCAGATAGAGACACACAGCAGATGGATGTCAGAGAGTAGCTGAATTTATATCTGCTATGCCCCATAATAAGCTGTTCTTCGGGGGTGCACCTCTTCCAAAGAGTGGAATAAGCCATGTAAGGATATTCTGGTGTTGTAGCTGTCATATCTCATATTTAAGGAATTTGATGACTAATTTAATTAAATTTACTTAAGGTATTTTTTTCTTAAAGAAGGTTGAAATCTCATCTAAAATTCACTTCCATTCATAATAGAGTGAAAGTTAAGTTACAGACAATCTAGTTATCATATTGCAAGTCCTTTGAATATCATGTTTGGGTATTTTTTAAAAGGGGAAATTTGACTACAGTTTTGAAAGTGCTCTTCCTACCTCTTTACTGCAGAAGCAGTCTCTGTTCATACACCAAAAAAAGTTGTTCTCAACAGTTGCCTGTTGGAGGAATGCCTCCTTGTCTGTATTAGGCGTTTGTAACTTCTTCTGTGCACCAGCCAGAAGGAAAACAATTCTTGTCAAGACATATTGTTAACAAGAGAAATTAGAATATCTGTGCCTTAGTAAAAAATGTCAGTTCTTCATCATGGTCAAGGACCAAGTTTGGAAGTTGAATTCCAGATGTGTGTAAGGAAGACATGGGTAGCCTATAACTAATACAGTCTGTAATTAGACAAAATGTTACTTTCTTAGTTTATTCTGTGGGAAGATGGGTAAAGTTTTATTTATAATCGATTTTCCAAATGAGAGATGTATTCTGGAAATGAGAAAAAAAATTGAAAATAATGAAAACTTAGTTTTGAAGATGGTCTTTTTCTTCTGGAGCCTCTTAAGCACCCAGCTGATGTGAGATGGTAGCTGGAAGAACGGAGTTGTGAAGGAGAATAAGAGTCACCTGGGAATTTTAAAGGGAGAGATTCATAGCATGACAGAATGATTTGGGTTGGGGCAGATCTTAAAAACATGCAGTTCTAACCCCTGTGCTATGGGCAGGGAACAATTCCTTATGCAATGGTCAGTAATGGAGAGATCTGAGTGGGGTTTTTTTTGTGGAAAAACACTGGTTTTGGGTATGTATGGGATTTTTTTTCTTGCTGATGGTTTTGAATACTGAAACTTGAAATCAAGTGTTTAAATTTTGATTAATAAAAATGCCAACATCATGTGAACACACTCACTTTTGTTCCGTCCCAGGGTATGGGAATGTGCTCTTTTGTTGGGGGGATTATTCAATTTCATCCATAATGTGTGGATTTCTGTGATTTAGAGCTTTCTTTAGATTCGGGGGCCAGAGTGGATTTTGGAGGGAATTTTCTTTGTTTTCCAAATCTGCTTGAGATGACTGCTTCAATGGATGAGTAGGGGAAAACACTGTCAGAATTATGTGAATTATGAAGTCAGAAATGAGATATATTAAGAACTGCAGAGGAAAAAAACATTATGTTGCTGATTTTTCCTGCTAATTAATTGGGTTTCACAAGTACAGTTCAAGCATGAAAAGCAGAAAATTCTCCATTTTTTCATATGTAATGCATCCAAATTTTTTGCCAATTTTCTACCACTGCTGTAGAAGCAGCGATAGATGTAGAGAAAAAAAAAAACTGTGTAGAATGTTCCCTCTATTTATGCTGTAGCTGCTCATTGCAGTAAATAAAAACATTTATCATTGGGGGTGACTGTTGCTTGAATTAAACTTGTGATTCATTACAGAAGGGTAATTACAGTTTTTAAATTGTTTTGGTTTCTCATCTTTATGTAATTTACTCAATCTAAAGATTAGGGATGGTTTTTCTTTGGAGCTTTTTACTGTGCTGACTGCTTTGCAACCTCTCACACTTGTGAGAATGATGTTTAAGTAAATTGAGGGGGTGTAACATAACTTTCTGCTGCAGAGAATGTTTCTCCAGGATTATGTTAAACTGCCTGTAAGAATAAATCAGTTGATGCATCAACCTCATGAGCCTGAACAGATTTTCATTTATCATCTGTCCTGATCTGTCAGAATTGGCTCCACCAGGGTGCTTCATACAAAGTAATAAAAATGTACCCACCATGGAGGTGGGGCAGGTAAAGGGCTCATCCTTCTTAAAGTCATTTTCTGAAAGGTTTTCTGCACAACTGCTGTCCTAGCCTGAGTACTTCACTCTTGCTGGCATCCCTCTATCTTGAATGATGCTCACAGAAATATAGAGCACAGCCATAGGTTCTGTCTTAGCAGGGTAAATATTTCCACTTACAAACAGTATTAAACACTAAATGCAGCTCATTTGTTCAGCATAGCTTGACAAAAGGAAACATTTACTTGGCATTCCTTAGGATTGTAACTTATTATTTCAGGTCCACAATCAACAAGAAAGGAAAATAAATGCTGTTTACATAGACTTTATACATAGAGAGCTAGAAAAAAAATATAATTTAAAAGATCACTTCTCAATGTTTCTGTATCCCATTGTCATTTTTCCATTGGTAGAGATTACTGAAATACTTACCCACATGTGAACCTACCTAAAAAACACAAAATTTGATTAATATAATAAATGTTTTGATAGTCAACCAAGAAATTTCCTAATTTGAGAAGGGATTTATTTAACTTTACACAGCATTGTCTCTGTGTTCTTGTGTCAAGGGAGATCCTTGGAAATGGAGTGGCAAAAGAGACTAATAGCAGCTGTTACTTGAGACAAGATAGTCTTTTCATGTCTAAAAAGGTGTCAGGCCCTGCCATATTATAACAGCAGATAAAAGGAAACTGCAGTTAGAATATTACTGGGAGTTGTTGTAAACCCAAATGCTACTGACGAAACCGTAAACTCGGCGCTAGATTTGGCGCTTTTTCCTTCAGGAAACAAAACACTTTAACTGTTTCAAGAAAACAAAATTACAATCGGTGACAGAACCACTCTGCACAGTTCTCCTGCTCGTGTATCCTGCATTACAGCTACCATCAGTACTGAATTTAATTTCATCACATAAGAAACTTTAAAATTCTTTAAGCCCAAGCCTTGTGTCCAGCCCTGCCCCAATTTCCCTTGACCAAGTTGTAGAGGTTTTCCCACTTCAGGGACTGAGCACAACTGGAGAAAGGGACATACCTTTGAAAATCTTATTCATTAAAACCAGCTAGCTCTACTAAAATTCCTGATGGATATTTAACTTTCAGTAGCTGTCTGAATAAAAATCAATTAAGGAAAAGAATCAGGAATATTTTAAATGCCAGTGTAGTGTAGAAGTAGCTCTACGTTAGCATTTGTTATTTGAATATCTTATTTTAAAATGCGATTTGCTCTGCTAGAGCACCTCTGCAGCCAAGCTTGAAGCTCAGCTAGTTGTCTCACCAAATATTTTTCACAAAGGTTGGATCTGTGGCAAGTTTTGGGTATTCTTTGGTACATGGTAGAAGGAATTGTGAGTGTGGTCTGTTTTGGATAATTTCAGGGGCAAACTAGATGAGCCCTTGCATGCTGTCTTAGTCATCCATGCCAAGATCCCAGTGTAGCCCTGGCACTGACACCACATAACAACAGACAGATGAGATAGGCACAACCCTAGAAACAGTCCAAGTTTTAACTGCCTCAAAACCATGAAATTTGTGGCCCCCTTTGAGGCTGAATTCAGACTGTCTTTCAGTCCAACATGACTGCCACATCCCAGAGCAGATTTAGCTTTTAAGCCTCTGTCTCTCAGCCCACTGCAGTGTACTGTAGACATTTTCTTTGAAGCTTTTCCACTGGAGAGTTAAATTTGCTGCTTGATCTACAGCTGGATGGGAAAGAGCCCTGAACTCAGTCTCAGAATCCTCAAAACCTGGAATTTAATGGAACAAAGAGTGACATCCACATGCATACCTAATGTACAGGAGCTTCATAGGACTTTATCTCCAGACTAATGTGTTGCTAGTTTTTCTAATTATTGAATGGCTTCTTTACCAAATCAGACCTGCCAGCTAGAAATATGAGGTAGAGTGATTTGTGCTAATTAGGGCCATGCCTTCCTGATGGAAAGAAACAGCAGTGGTTCTGCTGACAGTCTGCTGGGCAGCCAGCTGACATGTGCTGCCCTAAGCTGGGATGTGGGCTGTCTCTGGCTGGCAGTCACATCCAAGAATACAGAGGGTACAGCAGGGCTACATGAGGATGTAAAGGCTTTGCCTTGAGGAGTAATCAAAAAACTGAGAAAGGTGATGCCGATATTAGAGAGAAGTTTAGGAAATTCAACAGAAAAGAAGAAAATAGCACAGTGGGGTGGCATAGGGCATATATGAATCCTGCATTCCCAAGCTCTTGTGTTGCCAGATTTGGTATAACCTCCTGGCAAAGCCCAAGGCATGCAGATCAGCAGCTCTGTACTCCTTTGTACAAACCCAGCCAAACTGTTGTCCTCCCTGTCTATGGCCCCTACAATGATTTTTTGTGAGTCATGCACAGCCCAACATCTACCCCTGCTTTTCTATTACCTTTTAACCTGAAAAATACAAGCTTTTACAGCATGGTTTCAGATAGTGATTTGTGTTCTCTGTGTTTATTATTTATCATGAGATGTGTGGGATTTGTAGGTGTTCTTCCTATCAGTCAGGTCCAAGGCAAGGTGATGGGTTTGTGTTCATGCATCTCCAAGCAGAAATACACCATTGTTCTGGCATCTACCAAAATGCCATCATCAAAGAGGATGTCGCTCTGTTTCCCTCTCTAAAAACCCCTTTTCTTGCAGATTGCTTAGAATTTGCAAGAAAGATATCTGGGAAAAGTTGTAGCCTCATGATTTTTGTTTGTGATTTCTAAAGAAATGCTGTTTTCAGTTGATGGCATTTTGTTGGTTTTCCCCCCTATTACAGTCAGTTGCTGCCTGCTATGGTTTCTAGTACGGTAATGGTGAAAACTCATAGAATATGTTATTCTGCTGTTCTAAGAATATTCTTTTTAGCAATACCAGAAGAAAATGCTACAATAATCAGATAGATAAGGAGTTCTGAGATATAATAATGATACCAAGCAGGATGAACAGTGATATTTTCTATTTGGGGTTGGTGGTGGCTTTTTCAGCTTCAAAGGCCAAGTTTCTATTTACCAAACAAACCTTTATCCAGAACCTCCTAATCCAACACCTTCCACACTGTAATCTCTGGTGTTAGTGGTTTGGAAACTGGGTTGAAAAATATCCTGTAAAATTCTATTGATTTCTGTGTAACAACCTAGCATATTTAATAAAAAAATTTTAAAAGGCTGGTAATTCTTTGTTTGTTCTATTCTTAACAGCTCACCACTGAGGTCTTATGGAGAGAACATTCCTCTCTCCACAGTGATAATCTGAAAAATAGCTGTGTAAAATGGGTATGTGGCTCTGGCATTGAAAATGTTGGAATTTTTACAGAGAACTGAACAAATCCACCAAGATTATATTCCTACCAATAACAGAGGTGTTATCTTGCAAAAACTTCTTTGTGATAGTATATTTACCTTGTAAGATACCAGTAATTTAAGTGTGGGATTTATTTTTTTCTTTTCTACTACAACACAAACTGTGCTGGGAAGCCATAAGTTACAGATTCAGGAAAAATCACTATCAACAATCATTGTCTTCCAACGGCCAGGGCACTATCACTATTGAAGCCAAAGACTTGGAGCTGCTCTGACATGACAGTGAACAGGAAAATTTCAAAATTGTGGGGTCCTCATCCATGTGATCTGGTATAGCCTTCTTGTATAAAAATCTTAGAACCTTGTTACTCCTCCCTGGGGAAATTACATGAGTTTGAACATTGTGATTAACTGTATGGCTAACCTGGAATACAACCCAAGCAAGTGACTCTGTGGGATGAATGTTTCAGGGAGGGAATATATTAAAAATCTGACCAAAGAAGGGCCAGTGAGGTACAAAGTGTCCATGGTGCAGACAGAATTTACCAGCAAAGATATTCTGGGAAGTCCCACCAGACCCACCCAAGGACACCTTGTGAAGAAGCTTGTGGAGCTCAGGGTCCCCAGCCAGCTCCTCCCAGACATTGCCTTGTCCAGCCCAACCAAGAGTTTTCTCACAGCAGTCTACCCTCTTTGGAGCTATAAAGCTCCAAATAATGTTCACTTAACAAAACCTCTCTGCAGTTGTTCATTTAACAAAATACAGTGCTAGGACTTCCCCTTATAAAGTACAGTGTGATTGTGGGGGGTTATAACTCCTGCTCTTTTAGTCAATTAAATTGATCAAATATTCTATTACATCACTAAAGGTATTCATAAAAAACTCCAAGACATAGTACCTCTTAGAGAAGTAATTATGTTTGCAGAATGACAGCCAATAGTAAAGATGAGTGCAGCATCTATCTGGAGAACACACAATTTAGGAAGTGCACATTAAAAAATTCCTCTAAATGTGATTCAAACTAAGAAGCCAGTTGATAATTGCTATTATATCAATCACAGTAGCTCATAGTTTGGCAATGAAAAGGAGTGGCTTATTTTAAGTGCTCTTTTATTAATTTATTATCACAGATCTCACTTTAATAACAACATTATGTGATTGCGTATTTTATTTATGGATTATTTGAAGAATCGGTTATGCAGATATTCGGATTAGTGGGCTATCAAACCATTAGCCAAATAAATCTAAAGGTAATAAAACTCACAGGAAGATAGATGGCTTTCTTTTTCTTGTTCTTTTCAGCTAATTCAGGCTAATTTAAGCCTTTCACAGAATGGTGATAATGAAGGATTTGTTCTCAGCAGAGTTATGGCAGGTGATTTGCATTTGAAAGTTTGACACATATATAGGCTTTGATCTTTTCCCCTCAGTGCTTGTGCCCCTGGCCGGACACCTACGAGCACGGTTTTTACCAGGTGGAAGACCTAGGAGCAAAAGTAGCTCTGAGAGTCACCCTGAAGACCTACACTAAAAAAAAATAATTAAACTATTTGTGTCCAGAAAATATTTTATTGCTGAATTTGAGTGGCCTTTATATAATACTAGAAATAAAAGACATTGAGACTTCTGTTATTAGAGTTTATTTTAAATTAGAGAAAGTCCTCATGGAAAATTTTAAAGAATACAATCTGGCGGTCCACTAGCTATTAAGATTGGCTTCTTCCACAGGTTTGAATTTATTACTGAAAAGAACTTCTTGCTGCAGAACACTTGAAGAATTTTGACACCAAGTGAGAAAAGACTGTGGCAGCCATGGAGCCCCTTATTAAATATTATTTAAATTTTCACTTTGCTAAAAAAAAAAAGAAAAAATTAACTTTCTGGACGAGCTATTTTTGGGCTAGAAAAGGAAGCGTTTAAATAAAAAAATCAGGGTGCTCCTGGGCACCATGAGCATAATCTAACACAACTCTAGGATATATAAAAGATGTTCTTAGTATTTACTATCTGACCCCCATGTAAGCAGGAGGTCTAAGGATTCAGTAGGAACGTAGCTTAGAATTTGAAACAGGAACATTGTATCCCTCATGATCTTTTAAAATTTCACATAATTAGCTGTTTCCTTTGCTGGATTGTAATGATGAATTCCAGGTGTGTGAGCCAGTGCTCCATTTCATTCTCATCTTATTTGATTCCTAAAGTAGTCTTTTCATTAATTAAAACATTCTCTGGATCAAATTCGATCCTGTTCCATTAGCAAATGATATCTCTACAAATTGATCTTTTCCTCTGAATGAATACAAGGCCTGGTAGGTTCCTTGGAGGAGGACAGCCAGTCTGATCTCAGGAAAGCTCCAAGGATGGTGGTGTGTGGCCAAATAGCCTCAGGCTCCAGGTTTTATTTGGGAGGATGCAGGTCACCACCCCAGAATACTCGGCCTTTTTAAAGCTGTGTAATGAGTACTGATTAGCCATTGTCTGGAGCACACTGAAGGTAGCAGGGACTATGTAAATGTTAGCTTACTTTGGTGCACATCAATAGGGAAACCCCAAATGCCCTTCTGAGTTCCTGGTTGGTTTTGAGTTGCTTTTTTTTTGGTTTTGGTTTTGTTTTTTTTTTTTTTTCCTGCCTCTCCTTTAAAAGATGCTTCTTCAATCTAAGAGTTAACTTCAAGTTGAATGTACTTGAAAATTCAGTTCTCGGTACATTTTGTTCTTCAAAAGGGAACGCCATCCATCTGTGTTACTTTGCTTTCAACTGATCACAGAATGTCAGATACCAGATAAGAGCGAGACACTGATGAATGCGCATCCCAGCCTGACAGGGCAGGTCAATGTCAGGGAAATCAACGTTTTCCTTTTTTTTTTTCTTTGTTTTTATTTTTACTACAACCCATTTGCCAATATTTACTGTAGAAAATCACTTCTCTGGAAGCTCAACTGGCTTAAAGCAGTATCAAACGGAGAATTTAGATTTAATTGCTTTCTATTTCCGTCTCCATTTTATAGTCTTTTAAGCTGACCGCTGTGGTGGGCACTATAGAGATCTCTGAAGAGGCAATCCCTCCCCTGGCACAGCCTCCATCCAAGGAAGGGAGAGATTTGGGGAGCAAGAGCAGAAGACACGGCCTTTTTGTGATCATGCAGGTCAGTGGCAGAGGGGAGAACGGGACACTGGTGACCTGATTTCCCTGGATTTCACTGGTTGTGACCTGGTTGTGCTGCCTCCACAGAAAGTGCTTTACTGTTTTTCCTGGATTGCAGCAGAGGGGATGCTCAGGGAGTGGAGTGGTAGCCAGGACCAGCTGCCTCCCGGATTTGCATACCTGCTGTTGTGAGATCTACCTGCTTATTCATGCATGCACCACTTTTACACATCCAATTACCATTAACTAAGCAGGAACTCAGGCAGGGTGCAAACCAGATGTCTGTGTCTCCTCAGAGTGATGGGGACAGCAGCACACAGCTAAATGGGCTCTCAGAATGCAGGCAAGCTGAGGGTTTGATTGGTAATCCTTTTTTCCCTCTAGTTCTACATTTTACCTTCTCTTTGTCTGACCTGATGATAGATTCCTAAATTTAACTCATTTGCCCATACTTAAGTATTCTTGGTTGGAGTTTAGGTTTTTTACTCTCTTTCGTGTTTAAAAACAGAAATAAAAAAATAATTTCTAAACAACAGTGACCTAAAGAAATTTTATTTTCAACTTTACAACCTTAACTGAGTCCCTATCTGTAACTATATGCTAAAACAATATACCTCTTTGATAAGCTGTGCTTAGGACTGCCTTAAGAACTTGTTTCAAGTGGATAATTACATGTTTCCTGCTTCTAAGTTGACTTTATCCATGCAGCTGAGTAGATAAAGAGAGATGTATGATTATATGAGCAGATGTCAAGAAAAGGCATCATTTTCTACTGTCAGTACCAAGAAAAACCAAAAAGAGTGAGACACAGAAAATCAAGTCGATGAAATCTTAAAGAGAGAGAGTAAACGACAAACGAAGAGGGAAAGGAATAATATTTAGTGATAGATGGAACAAACTAGAAGTAGAAAAATTGAGAAGGGGTAGAAAATAAAAGTTGATTATGAAGTAAAGAAAAGGAGCAGAGTCTTCAGTGGTAGAGAACACAGACTTCTGCACTATGGTCTTGTTCAAAAAAAATAATCTGTTCAAAAATATATACTGTTCAAAGATATAATTAGGCAGGAAAAATATCTGTGTCTTCTATCACCAGCAGCAAACCCATACTGCATCACTGAAAGGTCAAGGGCTTTTAAGACTCAGAAATGCTGTTTGTTGCCTCTTTCCTGCAGTGTGCAAAGAGCTTGGCTGCTCTTCTTTTCCCCTCCCACCAGGTAGCTGCAATTGCAGGCAGAGGTAAGGCTTGCCCTGAGCACCTCTGTCCACACACCACATTCCCTGGTCCCCCAGACAGCTTGGTGAACTTTTTCTGGACTTGCTCCGGTGTTTCAACCCACGAGGATTCCCAGGTCTTCCAAGAAGCTGCTCCTGGCTTGTCTCCCTGAGCCTGTGCTGCTGCATGGGGTTACCCCAGCCAGCACAGGGATTTGCTTTTGCTTTCTCTGCACATCCCAAGGCTGCTCCCAGATAATTTTCTCCAGTCCCTCTGATGGAAGCTCTGCTCTCCAAGACATTAAGCACTACCTACACTTCAATATCATTTGGAAACCTCTGCATACACAGCATTACCTACAAAAATGCAAACAATTTTACTCAAATGGATTCATGGGACTCTTCTAAGACTGAGTTTAATTCAGTGGGCAAAATTCATGCAACCACTCTGAGCAAATGCAAAAAAAAAATTCCCCAAATTAACATTCTATTTAGATTCATCAATAGCCTGAAAGACAGACTTGGGGGCGTTTTGGTGAGATTGAATGTGACTAAAATTAAGATTTAGCAAGTTGTCAAGAAATCTATTATTGCAGTTTGAAATTAATGGTCCTGACCCAGGGCTAACCATGTGCTCTGAAAGGTGCTCAAACAGACACACAGCATTTTATTTCAGAATATGTAAGTGCTAAATAAAATCTGTAAACTAACACTTGTATGTTGTCTCTTATCCAGACTATTGATCCATTTTATAATTATTGAACTGAGACTTTGCCCAGAGCATAACTTCATTTAGCATGGAGATGAAACATGGTTTCTGTTAACAGTGCACAGCAATTCTGCCCATCAGTGCTGAGATGTGGGGGAGGAAGAAATGAGCAGACACTGATGAAGAGGTTCAGTGGACAAAAAGGAACAGCCTGAGCTGAAATGTAATCACAGAAATTGAAAAAGAGCTCCCTTCACAAACACACAGCTCTGCAGCTTGACTACAGCCACAACTGAGCTTTCAATGCAATTTTCTTGGCTATTGGAATTTCTTGTATATAATATTTACCTAAATTTGTATATAATATTTTCTTGTATATAATTTCTTGTATATAATATTTACCTAAATATAATAATATTTACCTAGTTCTGCAAAATTCATCAGATCGCAAAATGAATGTATGAAAGCGCATATTAATAGCAGGAAAACAAGAGTGCAAACCCTTAGGTGCTATCCCAGTTTTTAATAAGCCCTGTGAAACCACTGTTACACATACCAAAGGCAATCATCCCACTGTTCATGGGACAGAAGAAGAAACACTTGGAGATAAAATATATTGTACTTCACAGTTTAATAAATTTGAATGTATGCATTTGGGTAGGAAAGGAGGTATAGCTGATCTTGAAATTCTTGCAACAGGTAACCCTCCACCTCTCCCATGAAAAATGGAGATATATCCCCTCCATTACAGCACACAACCGTTTTTAAAACTAAATGTGAAAGCTGACATAATTAGCTGCACCAAGTTCTAACAGAGTTTTCCTACAGAAATAGCTTCTATTATTTTGATAATATCTGTTACTTCTCATTTCTGAGCAAAATTAATCTTATTAGGCTCTCCTTCCTCCCCCAGCTTTGCCCCTTCCTTCTGGCTGAAGTAGCCAGTGGACATTAAAGACCAACCACACAGTCGAACCTCCTTTCAACTTCTGTTAACAGGGGTATTAAAAAGGCATTCCTAAATATCAGCTGAAAACCACTAGGTAATAAACTCTCTACTTAAAAGGTGGGTAGGTGTAAATTCCACACGTAGGGCTTTTCATCTGGGGAGCCAGTTGCTTGGAGATCAGATGTTTTAAATGAATTGCGGAGCTGATGTCACTTGTCAGTCGATGGGGACTGACACTATTTGGAGGATCAAATACTTACATTCGAGGATGTAAAGCAAATAGATATGTTCTGATCCTACCAACCCAACACCGGAGAGATGCTTGTTCACTATGCAAAGCCCTGGAGAAATCAGTGATCACTCACTTGACTGTTTCTTCTCCATGAGCAGGGTCCAGTCTGGATATTTTGGAGTGGCACCCTTGAGAACGTTAAATGTTTTAAATTTTTATGGCAGGATTTTTTTAACAGCATTAGAACATTTTTTTAACAGCATTCTGATCTTACTACAAATTAATAACAACAGTTTCTTTTGGGCTAGCTACAGATTTGCGTGATCAAAGACGGTGTAGTTGTCTAATAACAATTAGATATCTAATTTACATATTATTTTCATTGATTATAGGAAGGGTTTTGGCCTCCTGTTATACGACTGGACTTAGAATTGGTCCTTGTACTCTTACTGCCTTTTTTCTCTTTGGGAACTGTAAGTGGCTATGCATCTGCATTCTTCAGCATAATGACCTTAAAAAAGCCCCAAATATATGGATTTGTTGACCAGCTTGCTTATTCAGAAGTCTTATTTGTTTCAGTTGAGGTTGGACCCAGATTAAACCTTCTTCCACAACTAGGAAGGGAGCTTCAAGGTCTAAAAATTCTAAAAAAAAAAAAATAATTTATTCTACCCAAACAGAGGCAAAGTCTTAAAAAGGAGAGAAGCATTGTCTGGTGGCTAATGGTGAGTCTGGATAACAAATGTAGTGGATCCTTTCCTTCCTTTATTGCCAGCTTGGATGTAAACAGAGGTGTTCAAGACTGTTTTTCAGAAGTGTTGAACACCTGCTGCGTCTGCTGAAGTTGGTGAGACCTGCATCTGCTTGCCCCACAGTTTGTATGTGGTGATGACTCCTTGTGCAGGAAGGCCACAGACACCTCCACAGCAAGCGGGCAGCGCTGCAGCCGATGCTTGGGGAGCCGCTTGGAAAAGAGGAGGCAAAGTGACTTTAAAAGCTTTTGGGAGATGTTTTTTTTTTTTTCACCTTACAAACTGCAAGATGAGACTGTGTCATCTAAGTGCTCCACAAGGACGTTACTATGATCTACTTCTTGTGAAAAATATGCCTAGATTTCTGTGCTGATTGTGAAGGAGGCTGACTGTGATGAGATTACTGTTATTTAAACATCTTTATCCATGTTAACTCAGTTTCAGCCTGCATTCTTCCCAGACACTATAGTTTTTTACTCACTGTATGTTTCTCCTATCAAAATCACAGTATGGTGGAAATACATTCTAATATAGAAAAAAAAAATATCAGTTGTAAATTACTGCACAAAAAAATGCATTTTTTTTTACTATACATAATCATGCCATATTATCTGGACTTCTTATTTTAAATGTAAAACCTGAAGCTCTAGAAATTTTCTATGCCATGGGTGGTTTTGGTTTTTTAAATGGAAAAATTTTTGCTCCTTCATGCATCCATCTTTCTGTGATGAATTCAAAAATATGAGCAAGGAACATTTCATTTTAAAGGAGATGAAGATTGAGATGTTAGCCTTTGTACTGCAGAATAGATTATTGAAATGAAAATCCAAACTACCAGTCAAGAAGAAAATGCCTTATCGTTTTTTGTCAGTTCATATTTCACTGGTGTTAGCCTAGTATCTCACTTTCCTTCAATGTTTTGACATTATTAATGGATAAAAAGGAAATTCCTAAAATTTTGAGGAGGCAGAATAAAAAAAGATTGCAAAACTTTGGTTTTTTCCTTTTTCTGTGTATTTAATGTCTAGGAAGAGGCCACCTGAAATACTAGACTTTCTTAGTACTTCAATGAGAGCAGCCAGTTGTCATAGGGTTTAGAAAAATAAACCTGGTATCCAGTCTGTAGCCTTACCTTCCTCTGTATGATACTTTTTAAAGTGTTATAAATAACACTGAGAACTGCTCTACCATTCCCATCGATTTTTGCATGTTATAATTTTCTTATATATTTTGCAAGGTAATTTCCTAAGTGAGAATTCTCATTCTTGTGGGTGCAAATGTAGCGTTGTCCAAAAAGAACAGCTACATGCCACGAGACTCTGCTGACTTATGCAGGCTGTGGATCACACCAGGATCATGGAGAGGTGTTACACAAATTCCCAATCCAGCCAAAACTGAGGTACTCTTCATTTGAGTCTTTGTAGGGAACATGAGGGCTGTGGCCAGAAATGAATGGGTGGCTGGTTTTCCAAATGGAACCTCTGTCTGCATCTCCACCAGCAGAGCAAACAGGGCACAGCCCCTCCTTTGGCTCTGAAGATGTGCTGTGGCAATGCTTGCTTTAGTCTGGGGAAACCCTTTGCTCACCCCTGTGCCCTTGGTGGCCTCTCCCAGATCACAGCCAGGCAGCCTTTGGGACACAAATAGGTGTGCCCAAGCTAAAACAGTGTCAGGGAGCACAATGGTCATAAAAAGGATGCACAACAACTGCAAGACATTAGCCCCATAATATCTATTAATATAGAAAAGCCTGTAAACTTTCTTGCATGCATAACAGTTCACAGGAGCATAAACTTATAAGATCCAGTGATTTTTCATGCAATTATTAGAATAATTGTCTACATACTCTCATGTCCTGCCTTGGTTGCTTTAAACATTTACTCATAAGACATAAGAAAATATGATAGCTACTGCTATAATTTCCATTCCTCTTCCCTGCCTAATCTCAATATATAACACAGAGATGAAATCAGAATGAGTTAATCTCTTATTCACAGCAAAAATCTGTACAAAATCTTGGATGTGCACAAAGTCTTTTCCCACCTTGCTATCTGACCAACACTTTCTATGATCAACCCATAAATTAACTGGTGAGGTACATTATTTATAGTCAGCAAACAAGTGACTGGTTGAAGTTTTTGCTTCTAAATTTGACTGCATTAAATTGCTATTTGGTTCCAAAATGAAACTGCTGTACAGAACAGTCTATATATGTGCTCACTATGTGTATTTTTAATAAATTTATATATTTCATAAGTATAAATTATGCACATGTAGACATGTATATATACATACATACATTGGGAAGATTCTTTTCCTTTTCACACAAAAGTGCCTCCTTTTCCACCTCTCCCTCCTTATATTTCTATATTTGTAGTCTTTTAATTGCTGTGTTGAGAGGGGACATGAAATAAGAGCAGGGGCCCTATCAAATAGGAAAGACACTATAAACACAAATACAGGGAAGAAGAAGGAAAAAGAGTAGGAAAGAACAAATTCCCTATTTATGTAAAATTAGATCCTATGTCTAACTTGTGACATTGTGACCATTGTCTGGGTACTCGGTGAAACCATTCAGATCACTGAAGTCACAGAAAATACATGTCATCTTGTCTTAATTTTATTTTTTAGCAGTTTTAGCATGTCTGTGCTTCTAAGGATTGTTTAATCTCATTTTCCTTAAAGAAGGACCAGAGAAGAGCTCAGAATATGATGAGGTACCCATAAAACACAAAGCAATCCTGTCTGCAGGAGCCGTGCTCTGAGTTCTTGCGTGGGGTAGATGTCACCAAAGTCAAACTTTCTCAGCCCTGGTTGAAATGCAAAAATCCTTCACTTTTTGGCACTTTCTTACTCATCTCAGGATAAACCCAGTAAGTTTTAAACCATAACATGCCTCCTAACATTTTGATACCTAACTCAGAAAAACTCACAAAAGCCTCCCCAGTGACTATGCTGAGTATTGGATTGGATTTTTTCTATGTGGTTGCAGTAAGGATTTCACAGAAGGAAGTGGCGTGTTCAGGAAAACGTCAGCAGGCTGTGTTCAATTCTGAGGCATTCCCTGCCTTTGTTTGGAGTGGATTATGGAGCACACAGAGATCACTACACAGAAGGAAACTCTAAAATAAATCCTCTTTTTATTTTTCCTCCAGGTTGACACTCCTTCTCCCGTTCTTTTCATTAAATACTACATTTTGCTTCCATTATGTGCCAACACAAAGTCATGGCTGGCAGCCAAGCTGCTCAACAGCTGCAGCGCTCAGGAGTTTTGGACAGTTTTCCTGGCTCTCCTAATGCTTTGCTGTGTGATTTGGGGAAAGCTCCTCCTTGCCTCCACTTATCCATTTCCCCAGAGTAATAGAGACCATTAATCATCACTGGAAGCTGTACTGAAGTCTAGAGATGAAAAGTACTTGTTATTAATGATATTAATTTATAGGTTATACATTTTCACTTGAACTGTGTAACATATAACTACTGTTGCATTGAACAGGGCCTGGAAAAGGGCTTTTTTTGCCAGAAGAACAGATTCCTACAAGTAGAAAATTTTACAGAAGTAGCTTCTACTCTTCTCTAACACACATATAGCCTGTATATTACTTTGAATTAAATTTCTATGGAAACATTTGTCTGGACCCAAAGTTTATACATTGTATATTTTGCTTCCTAGATCTTTCTTTTTAATTACATTTTCCTATTTTTTAATGGGACTTTGACCTTGTTTACAATTACACATTTCCTTTTTGATTTCCCAGTCATGTATTAAAATAGCATATAAAGCTACAAACTGCAGAGGAATGTACTGCAGTTCTTTCCTCCTTTCTCATATTGAAAACCAGAGTGACTGGTTTCTCGTGAGTTGCAATCTCATGAGAGGAAAAATCCACAAAGAGCCATAACACACACAAATCCAAACAAGCCATCTTTGACTTTCACAATTAACATGCAGATAAGAGATAGCCCAGCAGCAGTCAGCATGGGTCACATATCACTGCTGCAGTGCCATCACCTTCAGAAATCAGGGCTCAATGGCCTAAATTTAGGATGTCTGTCTATTGGTCTGTCTTAGCGACCAATAAATTCTAGATCTGTAAATTTTTTTGCAAAATGATTAAATTTCTTTTTCCTCTCTCAGCACTTTTCCCCCTAGCCCAACGTTCAATGTAGATGCGCAGCCTTAATCGGTTTAGTTGCGAGAAGATAATCTTTTTTTCTCCCTTTCTTGCTGTTGCCTGTTAGCTTAAAGGCTTTTTAGCTGAAGGTTGATAATTATCACTGAGAAGAAACTAGCACATCAGGAGTTCATTTTCTATCTTAGCACTTCTGGCGATCCTTTGAACTCCTCGCACCAAGCCCGTGTTCCCACTCTGTCACTTTCCTCCCTCCATCATAAAAAGCTCTCGGCAGCCGGCGGCTCCAGCCTTTGCTGCTGGGCAGAGGGCACCGCTTCTCCCGAGCGCTCCTCCAGCATGGACCAGCTGCACGAGACATTGATCAACATGGAAGATGCTCTGGCTTCGGAACACCCCGCCTGCTTGTCGGCCTGGGACTGGAAAAGCTCCGCTGGGCCTTTCGAGCTGCACCCCATCTCGCCCCCGCACAGCCTGTCCCCGACGCCCTCCTTCGAATCCTACTCCTCGTCCCCGTGCCCGCCGGCGGCCGAGACGCCCTACAGCAGCGGCGGCGGCGGCAGCGGCCTGGCGGGCTACGGCCTGGTGGAGTTCCCCGCCGCCTACCTGCCCAGCCCCGGGCAGGCCCGGCTGCCCAAGGGCACCAAGGTGAGGATGTCGGCCCAGCGGCGCAGGAAGGCCAGCGAGCGGGAGAAGCTGCGCATGAGGACCTTGGCGGACGCGCTGCACACGCTGCGCAATTACCTGCCCCCCATCTACAGCCAGCGCGGCCAGCCCCTCACCAAGATCCAGACCCTGAAGTACACCATCAAGTACATCGGCGAGCTCACCGAGCTCCTCAACGGCGTCAAGCGGGCGTAGAGCCCGCCGGGAGCGCCTGGCCCGGCACGCTCAGGGTCTTTACAAACAAAAAACATCGAAATTTCTCCCTCGCCAGAGAACGGCGGGGCCCGGTGCGACAGGAGGACGGTGCGAGGGACGGGGAAGCGCCGCTGTAGCTGGGACGCGAGGCTGGAAGGTGATGTAGGATTGCCTGAAAACCTGAGCTGCAGGTTGATGAGACAGAAGTCTTGCTCTTTGCCTTTTTTGTTGTTGTTGTTTTTTGTTTGTTTGTTTTTAATTTTTTTGTTTTAATAAGCTTTTGAGAAACATTAAACCTAGTCTGATACAAAAGTAAAAAAATAAAGAGACAGCTGATCTTCCTAGGATTTACATATCACTGCTCTGACTGAGCCTGTTTTATAAGGACAATAGTAAATCCACAGGTGTTAAACTGAATTTTTAAAAAATGACAACAGCTTCATAAGAATACTAAGTGTATTGATTTGTAGGCACTTTAATCATAGGATGAGGAAAAACATGTGTTTAGTTCATGTATTGTCTATTTATCCACTAGTCCGCTGTACCTAAAAATGAAGTAACTGAGAACATCTCTGCATGTAAACAAATAAATATGTCATAGTCTGTATCCTGTATTATAAATCTGATTGATAGATAAGTAAAATCTAGTGATGACTGCTAAATATTGAAAATTAAATATAAGCAAACTGACATTTTGTATAGATAAACTGCTAAGTCCTCTTTTCTTTATTAATATATACAGAAGTATATAATTTTTCTGTATTTAATGTGTAAAAAAACCCTTATTCAATGCCAATAAATGTTGGAAGACTTTTACATCAAATTTCTTAAACAAATAAGATTATATTGAGATATCTTTCTCTCTGACATGAAATAAATTGATTTAGGTTTCACAAAGATGTGAAGTTTTATTCTCAAAGTGTCCTGAAAGCTAGGAGGGCTCTGGTAACCATGTAATTTTATTAAAAGCGAATCAAAGATCAGCTGTTTTCTACAGCCAGTCACAGTCCTGTAACACATGCACACAACGGATTAAAAAACCCCAAAGAAACGAAACAACTGGGGATGTAGTTTTAATTTTAATGACTTCGACTTCCAGGTGATGGGCACCACACCACTGAAGGTATGTGCTGCTCTGTAAATCTCATTGCCTGGCTGAGCCATAAGACTTGGCCTATGAAAGAAGCCAGAGAGGAGCAAACCCCAGGTGTGGGGAGCCAATTACTCATTTAAGTTATATGAACTTTTTCTGCTAGGGGAGATATAAGGCATAGAGCACACAGCAGCTGGAAGGTAACAGGTTTGTCTCTCCACAGATCAGCCTGTATCTGTGGGACAGCTGGTTTAGATTTGTGGATAAATCCTGTAGCAGAGAACCACAAAGCTAAAACTTCATTCCCCTTTTTTTCTCCTCTGTTTGTTTAGAAGGAATTACAATTATCTTTGTACATTTTTTCTTCCAAGGATCAGCCTAGGTTAATTCAGTCCTCTTCTCACATAGTATGTGCATATTGGGGCAATCAGAATGAAATCCAGCACTATCACAAATAAGCAACTACCCTCAAATTTATGCAGGTACTACTGTCACTCAGATGTAACCACATTTAAGCATATCCCATATGCTTCTGTTTGTAACTAACCCATGTTAGATTTGTTACAGGCTTCAGTGATTCAGCAAGAGTATAAGTAGAATAATTTTTTAAAGCCCTATAAAATTGCCAAATTAGAAATATGAGGTGGCAACACTGATGTCAGGAGAACATTCCTCAGTATAAATCTGTGCAGCTTATCCAGATTTCAGCAGATTTTCCACATAGGGAAAGTCAATCTGAATATTTTGCAAAGGACTGAAACTGCATGATACCTTGCACAGAACTATAACTGAAAGTTTGATTCTTTCTCAAAGACATATTAGTGGGAAGTCTTCTAACCTTGTCTTTTAAATGTTCTACACCTGAAACTACAGGTAGGGACTATGCTGTCCAGCTATGGAAGCCTACAGGGTCATGGTTAAAACAGAAACAAGGAGTTAAAAGGCTCTGCTTTAATTGTTATGTTATTAATGACCTTGGCTGGTCATCCAGCATTGCTGCCTCAGTTTCCCCATCTGCAAACAAAGACTAACCGCCTCAGAAAGTGCTGCTCACAAGCTGGGTGATGCTGTATGGAGAAAGGCCCAGGAGAAGGTACCCTGCACCTTGGAGAAGTGGCTCAGTCAGCATTCCCCACCACCCCAGTGAAATAGGGAGGTAAATGCCCTGAAGCAGCTGAGCTGTAACTTTTTCCATGCCCAAGGAGTTGCTCTCCTTGCAAGTACAAGGTGGAACAGCAGCTCTAGGTAAGCCATGTGGCCAGGCTGTGAGTCCCAGAAAGACATGGCTCCGTGTCAGCGAGCCAGACCTTGGCTGTGTCTGCTCCCATGGCCGCAGCAGGACAGGGCTGCATCTAAGCTGACCTTGGGGAAGGAGCTGCACTGAATCACTCCCTGTGCCACAGTGTGGTCAAAGCCCACAATGCAGAGAGTTTATTAGAATAGGTTCTGCTCATGCACAACTTAATTTGTTTGATCCTCTCTCAGGGGATCTCTCCTTTCACCTGTGGGGATGGTGGGACCAACTTAGGTGTGGGAATAGGAGGAAGAAGTAGGTTTAGTACTGCCCATGGATAAGGTTTCCCAGGATGTGTCAGATTTCTTCCTCCCCGTCAGAAAGAAATTAATTCTTGCTCTGCCTAACATGAAACATCTCTATAAGCCCCACCTTTTGTAACTCTTCCCCTTGACACACATTTCACTGATCCAGAGAAAACTATCTGAATTACTGTATTCACAGTACAAGAGGGTACAAGGCCTGCTGCTATTAAATGTTGGATTTTGTTATTCTCAATAAAATTGAATACAGTTTCAGGTTCCTTTTCATTTTCCTTTAGGCCCAGGAGTTTAGGATATCCAAGTGATGTGAAAGGGATCAAGAGATTCCCCACCTATGGTTATGAGATGTAACTTTCAGTAGAGTAAGGTCCATAAGCTGTATTTAATTCTAACAGCAATAATCTTAAGAAAAGAGGCAAGAATTTGAATCTCAGTCTGAAAAAGTTGCACAAGTCACAGAAGTAGAGAACATCTCTCACACAGAAGCACCTTCTCTCAACATCATGTGTTAAAAACATACATGGAAATAAAGCTAAAATAGCTGAAAGACCATGGCTAAAAAATTAATTTATACTCTGTCTGATAGAGTTCAGCATGCTGAAAAGACACAGGGGAGGCAACTGGGGTTAGTCCTACACAAAATTAACTCTTTTGTCCCCAAGAGCTCACTCTTTTGCAGGTTAGCATGTCATTGAAATTCCTTAGTGACTTGGAGAGTAGAATGTGGATCCTAAAGAAGAAACCATCAGCACTAAAATACAGTTTTTTACTGTATCAAATCTTCTCAGGTACATGAAATCATACTTCTTAAGTGATACTAGCCATAAAAATGAAAGGACACGACAGTCCTCAAGTGCTAAAGAGAAAATGGAGCAAGTCCATTATAAGATCTTCCCCAGAAATTAATTAATTGAAGTGGATTTTAGAACCTCAGGAAAAGCCTTGAGATACAGAAGGTCTTGCAATTTGGTTGAACTACCAGTCTTTTACTCTCATTTTACTGATAAGGTGATTACTATCAGTTGCTGAACATAAGTACCTTTTTCTGCCTTTTAAACAAGTATTTCCACACTTTAAAATACACACTTCTCACAGAGCCAGAGATCAGCCCAGAAGCAGGCTGAGGGCAAGAGAAATGAGAAAGTTGCACCAAATTAGGTGAGAAGACTGGACCCCAGCAGCTGTGTCCTGAGCTGTTCTTCATGCTGAGAGTTGTGCCCTTGCCTCCTCTCTGGCTGAATTGCTGAGGGGGGGGACCAGGTGTAACCACAGAGTGCTAAAGTTTCAAAAGCCATGGAAAAGAGGGATTGAAGCCCCGCATCCATCCTAAACCTTTCATTAGGGAAGAAAAAGGCAGGGCAGAACAGGCAGTTACATATAATGGATTTTATACCAGTTAACTCCTTTGGTGCCGTGAGCCAGCTGTTGCTGCTGGAAGGAGCAGTTGCTGGTACCAAGGATGTGACAATAGACTCTGGGTTCATTTCCTACCTCAGGGACCAGGGGCTGTTCTGGGCCAGCTGGAAGGATAAGATACTGCTCTATTTAGCAGGAGGCACAACAGTGCAAAGGAGGAGGCCTTGGAGGTCTTGCAGGCAGGGGATTAGTCCAGAATTCAGGAGGCTTGCAGGCTTGCACAGCCCCACTCAGCAGGACAGGCTTTCCACCTGAACCCACAGCTTCTCTGCCCACTCTGTACAAAGGACTGTACAGCAGTGTTGGCTGCCAGCAGCAGCAACACCTAGACATAGACCCTGAGGGGGGCAAGGAGGTCAAATCACCTCTTGAGGACAAGAATAAATGCCTTGGAGAGAATATTCCCCAGTGGTTAAGGGCTCACAGTGGAAGAAGCTCCCCAGGCAAGCCCCAGCTCTGTGATCCATAGAACTCGCCCCCCACCCCCCAAAGCAGAGGCGAGCCCAGGGCCGCCCGCACACACACAGGGCTTTGAAATTCTATGCTGAGGAGCACCATGTAGGTGCCAAGAGGTTTTATGGTGACACATTTGGGCTGCACATAGGTGTGCTTGGGACAAAGAAAACCTCCTGCAAATGGGCTTCAGCCAGTTCCTTGGGAGAGCTGCTTCTCTGGGAGCTGCCATATCCTCTCCGACTAAGGAAGCCAGGAGCTATGCTTCCAGCTCTGCCTAGCAGTAGCTAAAAAATGCTCCACAAAAATATAAATACACCTCCAGCTTCTGAGGGCCCAGTGACTGAGTTCTGCTCCCCAACTTATCTGCCATGCAACCACAAATCCTCTTATTGCCTTTAACAGGCAGGAAACTGGAAAGACAATTCACAGATCCCAATAAACTCTTTCGATTTCTAACAAGCTGGATCCTTCTGAGCCCCCAACCCTGATCAAGCCCCTGAATTTTGTTTCTTTATACACCAACATCAGCCTAGGCTTGCAGTCTTACAGTGCTTGATGTGCATGATAAGGAGGAAAACTCAGCTTATTGATGCTTTAAAGCATTTCTCTCCAAGCACATGCCCTTCCAGCATTCTCACCAATACTGTAGGTGTTTCTAGGCTCACAGGCACAAATAAAAGAAGAAATTATGTGGAAGTGGCTAAAAACTCAAATAGATTTGTGGCAGAAGCCAGGAGCTAAACTTTCTTAAGCTTTTCAAATCATTAGAACATTGTCAGAACATGTTTTCCTCTGGATTGAAGTGCATAGCATTTACTGAAGAGTTTGGCATGTAAAAGAAAAAATAAAGGAATATGCCAGGGAGAGAAAATTAATTGGGACAAAAAAGTAGATGGCACTTTTCTTAGTTTTTCAGTATTAAGTGGTTGCTACTTTAAGTCACCAAAAGAGTAAAGTACTGGCTGTCATTGAATACAGACTATATAAAAGATGAGATTTCTGCCCATCAGTGACCAATATGAGGTTACTTATCAGCAGTGATTTATCAGTATTTACTTGAAATGGAAATAACTATCTGCAGTATATTTCTGTTATTGTTCCTATTTTCTTATAAAAACAAATCACACCAGACTTCTCTTTTCCCTTACCACTTTTGTCATTCACCTGTTGAATTGCAGAGGACTTTAAGCATAAACAAAGAAGATTGATCTGCTTTCAACTTGTGTTAACAGGGATATAAAAATAACATCCCAAATACCAGGGGAAAAGCATGTGGTCATAAAATATCCACTTAAAAGGCAAAGAGGTGTTGATAAAACACTTGAAGATTTTTTTTTTCTTTTTTATATATATAACCAGGAAGGCAGCTCCTGAATTTTAGTATAAACAGACACCTCTGAGGTAGAGAGAGTACTACTGTCATGTCTTTAAAAGATTTTACTGATATTCAAATAGATTTTGTGTGTCTCACAGGCTGTTGGAACCTCTGACAAGAAGCTTTATATAAATCCTTGTCCAGCCACAGAGGGAAATGTCCTTGAGTTTTCCCACATATCAGCAAGGTTAATAGAAAAGATGATTCTTCACATAACTCATCCTTCAAAATGGCACTAAACAGTGCTTTTAGAAGAGCTGAAGAGTAGAGCCACAATGTACCTGGGCATCACCTTGCTTTTCTACAACTCCTGAAAGCCCATCAACAGATAAAGCATGTCAAGGTGTTGACTAAGCTAGGAAAATAAATGAACATGTCTTAGACAAGATTGTAATTACCAGATTTCTATGCCTGATTATGTCCTTGAGTCTTGGTTTGAAGAAAAAACCTGAAAACCCAGGAAGCCATAACAAAGAGTTAACAGAACTGAACTGGGCTGCCCAACTGTAGGCTTGGTTCTCACAGCAGTCTCTAAGTGTTACACTCTTACCCCACAAAAATATAAGAATGAAGGTGGTTTAGGCTCCTTAAGGCAGCCTGTGCTGTGCTGGTGAAGGCAGATGAAGATTGTCATTCACTCAGCTGGAGAAAACACTGCTTAACAGCCTAATTTCTTGGGGAGACACAAGGTTTCTCATTTCTTGTCAGCACAAGGTAAGACACAGGGAAGGCACCACACCATCTAAAGCTCCCATGGCTGTGCTCTCTTAGGTGCAAAACCCTGGCAGCACAGTAGAGGTGTCTCCCTTGATTTCTTAGTGGGTTTTCCCTGCAGACTGAGCATTACCCAGTCCTCAGACCAGTGGGCTAACCCAGGGGAAAGCACTGGGCACCAAGTCATTGACTTATAAAATCTGCTGTCAGGCTTATGTGTTCTGCATTTTCCCACTATTCCCATGTTGATATTCCTCAATATCACAACTCTGTGGCTTTAGTCTGCATCTACAACAGGGGTAGCAAAATGAATCCTTCATCACAATAGCCTTCTCTGCTGGAAAACAGTCATGACACGTTTCTAATCACAAAGCCCACAGAGATTTCTCCAGAAATGACAGTAAGACATCTACTATAGATATGCTTAGCAGGCATCTAAAAGACAAGACTTACATGAGCTGCAATTACAGCACAAACTGTTTAGGGGGGTCTCTGTACAGGTAGCAACAGAGATACATTTTTTTTCTACTCCATGCTGTCTCACAAAGTGCTAATAGAGTCAGAAAATATGTTCTTGCTCAAGTTAACTTTCACAGAAATTTCCTGTTGTATAATTCTTCTTAATCTAAAGTTAAAAAGCAGACACCTATTATTGTGTACTTACTTCTACGGGATCAAGATTCATGCTAAGCAGTAGCTTTCATTAGAACAGGAAAAATGTAATATTGAATCCAAACTCTTTTCAAATCACTGTTCAGATGCAAAGAGGAAACCAAGAAATTTTTTATCTATTAAAAAAAACTAAAACAAAACGCACAAAGGAAAATCTGACAGAAGCCCCTAAGCATCACATTCTCTAGGAAGGAAAAATCCTTAACACTTTGCAGATAGAGTCCATGTACTATCATTATTACTATCACAAGTCTTTGCTAAAATTTTCTTCCTCAGCTAATCCTCAGTGAAGATACTGAGCTAAGCAGTCACTGATGTTACCTGTGAGTTGTTTGACCCACGTAGGGAAGGCAACTTGACATTGCAGAGCCACAACACTCCTGAAGGAATCCGTTTAGAGCCTTCCTATAAACAGCCACTACAGGATCAAGGATGTTCATCCCATCTTACTCCAAAAAACCTCACATTCTATTACTGACATTAAGCTCTCCCAGTCCTTTGTTCATACAGAAGCTCAAAAAAAAGCTTGAAGTGATTTACAATTAAGGAATTAAATTCACACTTGTTGCCATCTTCCTCCCCCACTCCAAAACAGATGCTTCCAACTGGAAAGCAACACAAGTTTCAGACATATTAGCTGAGCAGACTAGGTCAGATAAACACACAAAAGACCAAGAGTTTAATGTTGTAGAGGAACAGAGAAGAACAATACAATAATTTAACTTAGAAGTTAACACCCAATATGGGTTAACTGACCCTTTTCTCCATAGACTCTGATAATCTATTTTCCCAGTAGATACCACAGAAACAATTTTACTTGTGAATCTGGGCAGCACACTGTGGTTGCTTAGGCCACCTAACTGTGACTTCATAAAATGAAGTAGTTCTTGTTCCGTGTGTCAGAAGGTGGTGCATTCACCTGCAGGGAGAAGAGATGTACACATAAATGTGTCACCTTGCAGCAGCAGTACACTCGGTGTTCCAATAGTGAAATTTAAGACTGACACCAACCTGTCCTTATTGTTTTACTTCCTAAGAAGCACTGGTCCAGATGACACTTGCCCATGTGGATGTGCACTGTGGGCTGTAAGACATTTCAGCTTTTAATTCCCTGGACAGCATAACCTAGGACTAGAAGTCTGCAACCTGGCATGATTAGTGAGAACACATGCCAAATTGTTGAGCAAAAACACAGGAGAGAGTAGAGACATGTCTGTTTTCTTACCAAATCTGTGTTTCCCAGGATTGCATCTCCTTGGACAAAAGAGGTCTAAAGGCTGTTGCTTAGTATTGCAGATCACCACACTGCAGTGGAAGTACAACTACAAGACAAGAATATTTAGATTATTTAGGGAAGTCTTATTTGGAATCCAGTGTGTACTGATCCCAAAGGATATGAAGGTTGTGTCAAGGTGGGGGGTGGCCTCTTCTCCCAGGCAACTAGCGACAGGACAAGGGGAAAATGGCCTCATATTGCACTAGGAGCAGTTCAGCTTGAGTATTAGGTAAAAGTTTTTCACTGAAAAAGTGACAAAGCAATGGAACAGCCTCCCAAGAAAAGTGGTGGAGTCACTATACCTGGAAGTGTTCAAAAATGAATTGATGTGGCACTTCATAATATTTATTTAGTAGTCATGATGGTCCAAGATTGGACTTGAGAATCTTGGAGGTCTGTTCCAACCTGAATGAGTCTATAATTTTGTTTTGTGAACCGAACAAAAGTGGATGGCCTTTATTCACCCCTGGGAGGGTGTTATGCCTTCAAGGAGGTGTCCAGCAGCCCCAGGCAGCACTAGCCAGCTGAGCCATTACACAGCACTGGCTGCATGCATCACCCTGGGCTCACCCGTCAGGACTGCCAACAGCTCATGACAGAACAGAGACATCTGACCTGCTCTTGTAACAGAGATGTGCCCTGGACAAAGGTGAACATCCTCACTTCAAATCTCTTGAGGTGCTGGGGAAATTTTACTCTGAGGCTGTAATTCACTTCATGGAAGACAGTTCTGTAGGAGTCTTTGTTGTTTTCACACCTGTTTGGGAAATACATGAGAGGAAATATATTTGATCTAAACCTTCAACTAGATCTTCAAACACAGCAAAGAGATGAAATACAGCAGAGCTTCCCTCTCCATTTTCCTTGGGCCGTAGGGGAATGAATAGGATCTCCCCAGTTCATGATCCCTGCCTTTGCCCACACTCAGGGTTGCTTATTGCTCTTTATTTCCAGCCAGAACTGTTAGCTAGAAGCACTTCTGGCCACTCACATACCTGCTGGTCCCAGAAGGCACAGTCACTGTGCTGACACCAATACATGCCCCACAGATTAGCAGTAATTGCCTCCAAGGTGACCTCTGCCACTTGCACCTCTGCCTCTTGCCCTTTCCTGCCACCTGAGGTACAGCACCCTGTGCTGAGCAGTCAGCAAACAGAGGAGGGAAGCCTTCCTCACCCATTTTTAAGGATGTGCCACTGGGGGAGGCTGTCCTGGCTATGGGAATTGGTAACCCAACAGTCATCCAGGTTTAGGTCCAGTCTTGCATCTTTAGGCTGGAGCAGTTCAACTTCAAAATACAGAGCCTCCCTCAGGTATTTTACCACAGGATATTCTGATTCCTGGTAGGGCTCTGAATAGGATTTCTCTGCAAGAGAGTATTGATATTAGGAGCTTCCTTTTTGTGGAGGAAATATTCACAAACTTTCTGCTTCACTCTCTTTTCCACTACCATTTACTCTGGTACAGTAATAATAAAACCTGGGACAGCATACAAATGTCAAGAATTGGGGATAGAATGGCAAGAGAGCAAGATCAGCCATGAAAGGAAAAATCTCAAACATATTCCCCACCTCTGAGGATTCAGAAATGAAACACTCCTTCTGCAAAAAGCCATTAATATTGTTATTCAAAATTGTCTCAAAGGTAGTGAGAAGGGAAAATGAATTTTAAAAAAATCATAATGGCCATTCCAGTAATTGTGAGTGTTTGGTTCAGGCTTCAGTTAACTTTTTATGCTGGGGTCGGTACCACTTCAAAGCAGTATCTTTGACACAGATTACAACCATTGCAGGGAGTTGCTGAACCTGCTCAGCAACACTTCAGGAGCTCATAGGAGAGAGAAGCTGGCATCACATTCACTTCACAAAACTTACATCATGCCCAGACAAAGCAGGAAAACCATACATGTGTCAGTGATGCTAAGTCTGCTCCACTACTGATATTTGACCATTTTCGTCAAATTTTGGAAGAGGAAAGTCCCGTCGGAGGCCTTAAAAATTTTCCTCTTCATCCTTTGATACATTTAAAAGTCATCTGAACGTGGTGCTGGGGAACATTTTCTACACTGCCCTGCTTGAGCAGAGTGGATGAGCAAGATTAATCTTAGGTCCTTTCGTCCTCAGCCATTCAGTGATTTTATGGAGTCTAATCATAGATGTTACCTTTGAAAAGCTTCAATGAAAGGGCAAGACAGCCAGACCCTGGCTGTATACTGGGTGGTGGGTTCTTCTTAGATTCATATGGAACATCAGCAGTCTGCTCAACTGCATACAAGCAGAGAAATTTCAGTCTGAAAGAAAGGGTTTAGCATTAGATTTTTTACAGCCAAAATAACATGTACAACCTTTTGTTAGGGAATGACACTTACTGGTATATGGGAATATCATCGCCAGGTCTGAAATAGACTACCTCGTTTTCGTATGCCACAGTTGTGCTGTTGAACTGAAGGATGTACATCATTACAAACAGGACAGTCACATTAGAGTCTGATTTGTGTTTGGCACATTGTCTACATCCCTCTGCTTGACTGCCAGAATGCACTGAGCAGAGTATGCTTACAAATAGGCAGAAATTACCAGCCAAAAGCCCAATGCCCACTGAACTAAAGCTGACCATAGGTGACAGCTGTGCCATCAAGAAGAAAGTTTATTAGCTTGAATATGACAGAGCACCGTAGAAAAGAAGTGCACGGGTCCTGAGATAAAGAAAAACTGAGCTTATTTACAGAATCAGTGAGTAGAATGAAGTGCAACAATGCAGAAACAAACTGCATTTGAGATGATCTGAATTTAGGCATGCTCTGGTTATTTGTTGTTTCGTTTGTTTTCTATTTATACAGTATTTGATGGTACAAATAATACCCACTCTAGTCTTTGGCCATGTAGTCATTAGCAGTACCCAAAGAGCTTCTGCAAGGCATACAAATACATCTGACCAGCATAAACTCCCATTCAAGCCCACCATGAAACAATTCAGAGGTGTTACACTGAAGGCAAGCTTCAGAAAGCACCTCTGACCTTGAGAAAATATTTTTACTCAGTAAGAAATTCTGCTCAACTGAATTTAGTAAGCTCAGAAAGGTATAGATTTACCACTGTGCTCATTTCAGCTGTGACTTCCATGCAGCTAGTGCTCACCTCTGAAATTCTGCCAGGTCTAGCAGTAACTCTACCCCAATGCAGAGTAAACTTCATGTGACCAAGTCCTTACCTTTCTACTTGTTCCACAAGTGTTGACATTGAACTTGAAGGTTGCAGTTCTCTCTGTCACTAGACTGGGCTTGCACTGTCTGTCCCTCAAGACAAGCAGAGCAGTATCCAGATCTTCACCACCTACCAGTTTGATTGCAGTAATAATCACAGTGCCATTGGGCAGGCACTCTGAAAGAGAAATATACATTTTTACACAAATCAGGATTCAACCTCCTCTTGTAGCCTAACAACAAAGTTCTGAATGGATTTGCTGGCAAGTTCTTTTGGCAGCCCACAAGGAGCTCTCACTCTCTTCAAAAGGATTTTTCTAGCCAAGATATTCCATACATTTTAATACTGATGAGTTGTTAAAACTCTTAGTATCTGGGGTTCTAACATCTTTAGAATGACTGTTTTATATGCTGGTTCTCCCCACATTCCACCAAACCCCTCCCCACCTCATTCAACTCTCAAAACAACCACAAAATCCCTTTACATAGCTTCTTGATTCTGGAGGTGCGTGGGGAAGTAGACTTTCCCACTTCCTTCCCCCATTCCTGTACTAGGCAGGATAGCCACTCCAACATTTAATTATACCTGCCTTGTGGCATATTAACTGGTAGGAAATCTGACAAGCAAACAGAGTGCCACACAACTCTAAAACCTAGGAACATTTCAGACTGCATGGCTTAGTTTTGCAACTCAAATAGCATTAACAGCTAATCCCCAACATGCTATTACGTATTAGCTCTGAAGGTGAAAATAAGCAGGAAACTGAGAAATCTCTCCTCTGAGCCAAGGTGATGTCATCCTTCAAGGTTAAGTAGAATGAAGCCTTTATTGCAGAGGTATGAAAGCCCTAGAGATGACAATCACAGGTAAACAAGAGAATACACACTGTTCAACTAAAGCATTCAAAAACTAAAGAGGGCAGGTTATCACAAGTCAAAGATATGGTGCTTGAGCAAAGTCAGATCCACAGGATGTATTTAAACAGGATGTTTTTAATCCGAAGCTCACAGGGTGAGCTTTTTCAGTTGTTTTGCAGAAGAATGCAATACAAACTCCACTGCATGTATAGTTGTCCTTAAAAATGCTCAGCCATACAGTAAATGCAGAACATGTTTCTTTTTTTCTTGCCCATTTCTGCCAACATTAACTAAGGGAAATTAAAGTTTTCTTACAAGGGCAGAAAATAAGCCTCCATTATACCTTAGGAGACTATTTCAAAGAGAAGTTTTATTTTGCTTTCAACAATATACTGTGTCTTGTTGATATCTCACAGCTAGAACATGCCTTTCAATTGCTACATGTTGGCAGCCTTACCTCATAGCTCACATGGGGAGAAAGGAAAGGGACAGAGATTGCCAGGTGAGTGCCATTGTCCCTCAGAATGTAATTGTACTTCTGTGCAGCCTCTTGGGTCAGGTGCCAGTCTGAGATGAAGGGTAGCCAGTTTTGGTCCACATTCCCACGAGTGATAATGAGTTGGAGGTTCCTCCCATCACAAAACCCCGTGGCACTGGGCAGTACTGCAAAACAACCAAGAGTCAGCCAGCTGCCATCAGTTCAGTGCAGCTCCCTGGGCCTGGCAGCATCCCTGGCTGAAATCAGCCCAGCTCACAGCCAGAGCTCACAGCCAGGTTGGTGCAGTTTTGTCTAAGTTCCACAAAGTTTACCTGCATCTTTCACAGCTGACAGTGCAACTACTGGGACAACAAAGGTCTCACGTGATGGATAGGTGATGAATGTGAGTGTGATATTCAGGGTGTAGGCTCTCATGTCCTCTCCCGTGTACTAGGAAAATCATATTTAGACATGAAAAATCACCAAGTGATATCATCATTTCCATACCATGGGATGCTGCAGTGCCTTCGTACACACCTCTTTTTTAACACTTGATGCATCAAGTGAGACTTGTAGTACATATGCTTTGCTTCCATTAGCATAGCTGGTCCTGTGTATTAGGTAGCCATGCTGAACAGCTTCAGGTGCAGCCACAATAACTCCTTCAATGGTTAAGTTCACAAGCTCTGCATCTGGGAGGAATGTTCCCACTGTAACATTCATTAGTCCTGCACTCAGATTTAAATCTGAAAAGGAAAAAACAGCATTTAAGCTCTTAACCTTAAGTACTAAAACCTTTGGTAAATTCAATGTTCAGCTACTTACTATTGGTTATAACAACTTCTTCTTGTTCAAATGGTGTTTCTATTTCCTTGATGATAGTATATTTTGTTAGTCCCCATTTGTTATCTTCCCACTGGTGTTCCAAGAGCAGGTTGATGGTGTATTTTACTCCAAGCTGTCCATTGCTCACAGAAGTCTAGAATTCAAATCACTACCCTTTAGTACGGCTTGATTTTGCATTAAAGTTATGTGGGAGCATCTCAAGGTCAGCTAAATCTACAGCCCCAACAAATTGCCCTTTTTGCTCAGGAATCCTGAACTCTTGTATCCCTGTTGAGATTATCTCAGAATACTCAGAAGACTTCCTTTAGAAAATTATCTCCCACTCCCCAAGATTCAAAACAGCAGCAGACTATTTCACACTGAATAGGGTTGCTTATGCAACCTCACCAGAAGTTCAGTTGCTACATTTGCCCAGGACTCAGCTCACCCCAAGCAGCTAGATTTAGATGTGTAGTCCTAACCCATCCCAAGAGCACATGGTCTGCTGGACTAATGGGTTATTCTCATTCTCTTAAGTGGTTTGTATGATACAACAGAACCCATCAATGCTTTACAATCCAGTTAGAACCGTCTCAGAGGAGTATGACATCAGGAATAGGTGAAAGCTCCATGCTAACCTGAGTAATTAATGAATCAATAGTTCTGTGTAGGGTTCTGTCTACCTGCGCTTGCAAGAAAAGAAATTCTTCATAAAGTGGTGATTACAAATACTATCTTTGGTCAGGGCTTCTGGAGTTTTTAACAAATCCGTCACTCCCATCTTGTATTTGAAAGGCACAAGATGAAGAATTATTCCTCATCAGAAAACAAACATACATCCCAGAATATTGCTTGCATATTGCTGGCACCTAATATAAGTAACCAACCTTGTAATAACCACCTTTTGCACCTATTGGAATCTTCATTGTAATTGTTGTTAATTCATTCAATAACACATATTTCCTGGAAGCCATTTCCTTGGCAGAGAGTCTGTGTAGATCCACGCCAGCTTCCACAAGCACATCCTTAAGGCTAGTCATTCCAGCAGACAGTGGTGGAATATACTTCGGAACAGTCCAGGTGATAGTTTTGTTTGTGTAGTCCACACCATCTTAGGGACAAGAGATGAAAGCTGTCAGCTCACTGGTTGTGATTCTGTCCCTGTACATTTTGGCGTTGGAGCATGGTACCACACTCCTTACCTACAGGACATGCCACAGCAGTATCCACCATCAGGATCACCCACCGGTATTTGTAAAATGTACTTGATCTCAGCACAGAAAAGGTAATTCCCTGATCCTGTAAGGAAGGAATCTGGTTAGACCTGCACAGCCTGGCAGGTTGTTGGGTCAGAAGGAGCACACCAACCTCGATCAGCTGAACTTGGGCAGCAGTGTATGGCACGCGCAGCAGAACCCTGGAGTCTGAGGCGTTGAGTCCATAGCCTGCACTCCAAGCATTGCTCACGAGCAGAGCCCTTTTTTCTTCTGGCTGATGAAATACTATTTGCCATAGTGAAGCTTCTTCTGCTTTTGCCTACCCAGAGAAATGTATCAATAGTTTAAACATGATGTTCAAAGTAACAGGTTTATTGCATTGAATGATTTACTGCGTTGAATTGCCCAGCAGTTTTGTTGCCTTACTTTGAACTTTACTAGTGGGATATCCCTCCAGCTTTCTCCACCTCATCCGTACAGAAAACTTTCCATATTAAGGGTAACAGAGAATAACCAATGGCACTACTAACTGCACTGCTGAAGACTCTGCACATACAAAAATCCAAGAAGAAAAAAGCCTCTTCACAGTTTTATGGGCCATGGGATTTTAGGTTTTTTTTTGGTTTTTTTTTTTTTGTGCAAAATACAAGCTAAAACCAAAAACAATCTCTTAGTTATCTCTTGCCTGGGGAAGACTTGATTTTTTCCTTGGAGACATAGCCTACAACTGTACTTCTAATCTATAAAAATATGCTAAAACCACTTGATACAGAAGTTCTGTTATTGCTACTTAAGTACTTTTAGAAAGTATTGCATGTTAATGAAAAGAAAGATGGATGTGCCAGAGGTAGCACTAGCTTTTGCTAGAAAGAAAACCTGTAGTTTTACTTCTGGAAATACAAGAGTCCAGTCTTCGGGTTCATCTTGAACAAAGTCTTTTATGGTCTGTGGAATCTCCCTCCTGACAGAAACCTGAGGGGAAAAAACATCTGTAAGGGGTTTGCTGATAGCACTTATTTCCTTGTCTTCAACACCCTACAAGCCTTTTTCAAGGCAAACCAGAATTTCCTAGACAGAGATGCCACCATGCCTGGTGATTTGCCTATAGTCTGCTTGGTTTTATTTTCTTTTTATTTTCCACCTATCTTCTACTTTCTATTTCCACTTAAGACCAGTGTTTGTTCTTGACTCCCATGTCCTCTTCCAAGAGGAGTCCATTTCTCCTTCTGCATTCCTCCCCAGCAGGGAAACTTCCTTCAGGAGGTATACATTCTCTGTTGTCTCAAATAAGATTTATTGGGGCAACATTCAGGGAGCTCAATCTACAAGCTTAACCTTTTTGATGTGATTTTACAGCTTTATTAGCTATTACTGCTAATATAACTTACACAATCAAAATATAAATGTATCACTTAAAATGCATATTGTGCACTCACTAACAAGCCACTCATGATGAGGCAGTCTGAAGCTGACAAAATTCTAGGAATACGCATTGGAAACACAATCTAAGCATCTTGCAGTACCTACCTCTTTACTTCCATCACTTTTCGTAAGTACTTACCTCCATGTAGTTATTTTCACATTTTATCTCTCTGGGACTCCACAGACCATAATGACAACTTGCACTTTTCAGATGAGTTGTAGCATTGCTCATATCAGGAGTGTGAGATGCTTTGATTTGTACAGTTACTGTGAACACATCTTTCTGTGTGGGCAAATGGAACATTTGCCTGTTAAACTGCTTTTCCCTAGCTGGGCACCACCTATCCTAGTGACTATAAATTAAATTACAAAATACACCCACCAGTCTCTGCACAAAAGAGCAATGCCATACTGAAGCATTATCACTTTCAATTTCATTAACTGCACAAGATATATGCACATAGCTACACAGCAACATAAATATTTTGGGCAGCAGGTTCGTTCCTTTCGCACAGCCCCAGAATTGAACAATAAGAAAACAAACAAACCTAAGAGATAGCGATTTTGTGTTTTACAACATAGTTGAAGTGAGCCAGCAACCAAAGTTTTAGTTTTTACTGTGAAGTGCCTCAAGACATTAAATATTGTTAGGGCAGAGTGCAACACAGCTGCCAGATGCAATTCCATATTGTAATCCACAGGAAAATAGTTGCCCTTTAAGGGCACATGTGATATACTTCATGTGTTCTTCTGTACATGGTACTCCAAATGGCAGTACCATGGAATATTCTCAGACCTCTGGATAAATTTGAAGAAAATTATATTATTCTCTGCTAACAGATACTCAACACATTATGACGCCTCAGTTAATGTCCATTAATAATTCAGTAATTTCTCACATAAAGTTAGTGTACAAGAGCACTGTAGTCAAAGTGTCTGTAACAGACTCACCTCTAAGTGAGAGTGGCAGCTCAGTGCAGAGGCACGGAGCTGAAGGCTCCTGCAGGTGGTGTGAGTTACTGTATAGCCACACTGGGCTGCCATGGCCTCATCCAGCTCCCAGGCTGTGCCAGACTGATCTACAGGCAAATAGAGAGCAAAGAACTGTGTTAACTGTATTAACAGGTACAACTCCTGCTCTGCTGACTCCTTGAGAAACCTGCTCTGGTGTAAGGATTCAGCTCAACTTGCTGTGATACAGCCCAGCCGTATTCCCTGGGCTCAGAGGATTGCAAAGTGGGGAAAGAGCTGTGACTAAGTGTAAAGAAAAAGGGTGGTAAAATTACAGGCACACTGGGACAGGAAACACTTGCAGCTGAAGCACTGGAGATGGGAAAAAACCCAAACCACCAATTTGGTGACAGATGACAACAGCAACATCAGGACCCTGACCTGTGGCTGGTGCAGCTCATATTTCTCTGATGCCTGCCCAGCAGTCTCTTCAGGAGACAATCCACCAGGATGATGAACACTAAAGATTCGCTTGGATGTTTTTAATAGACAAACCGTTTTTATGATTTTGAGCTTTTTAGTGTTTTGTGTTGTAGTTGTTTTGTGTTTTTCTTTAAAAAATATCTCTTTATGGTTTAAGATATATGTATCCCAGCTACAGAGCGTTTTTGTGCGTGATGCTTGAACAAAGAGGACATTTTAAGTGGATTTTGACACAAAGCCCACTTCTAGAAAAATGGATGGCATAGAGAGCTTTTTCAAGGCCAAATTTACATTTATACATATAATCTTAAAGCAGGTGTTTATATCCCAAAAGTATCATCACTGTGCCCTTCCAGGGCATTCTGTGATGCTTTTTACAGAAATGTACCACTTGCTGACTACTAAGTCCATAGCTAGAGGCCCCAGCTAATTTTTCTTAAAACTTCATTAAGTATACGACTCCACCAAGCTGAAGCCACTAGTACAAAAATAAATAATGTTGTGCCAGCTTCAGCTAGTGAATTTTCAGAGCAGTGTGTGCTGTTACTAAAAAACATTCTTATAACAAAGAAAACCCATGAGATCCAGCTTTAACATGCCTAGAAACTACAATGTGCATTTCAATTTTAGCCCAAAATCAAGTCTGATCATGGCAAAGGTATCAAAAAACAAGTCAACAACATAGATTACTCAGAAATCAAGGTAGCAGTTTGGTTCACTTACAATGAGATCCAGCCTACTAAGCTCTATAACAGTAGAATAATCTAGCATTGTATCTAGGGAATTCTAGTATAGAAGCACCTCAGAGGATTTGAAACATTTTACCATATGTAATTCTCTCACCAAGTTCTTCTACATCAACTTACCAACAACAAAAAGAGATAAGTATTTGTCTTCAAAGTATTCTGCACTCAGTGTTATCCTCAGGAAGTCCCCCAAGCACTCTGAACTCATGGGTCCTGTGTTGGATGCATTGAAAAGCTGGTAAGTTGGGAATTCAAAATAAAATACAAACAAATCTGCTATTTCCCAGATTGCTTTGTAAAGTCAGTGCTGTGACAGTCATACATCTCTGGTCAGGAGAGGTGAGAGGTTGTGTTTATACTGGCAGTAATTCCAGGAGAAAAGCCAGCTCCAAAGTTAGTATCCTATTAGTAATGGCATTCGATGATTTGGCAATGCCACCTGCAACAGCTGGTCATGGAAATAATAGAATTTTGGAACACAGTCAAAAAGGTTCTACATTGGCTGCCCCAATCTGAACACCTTAGATGAAATAAAACAAAATGTCAAAGTCCCACACACTCATGAAAAGTGAAAAAACACTCCCAATCTCTAAACCAAAAAATCCCAACAAAACCCTACAAACCAACCACAAAATAACCAGAAACTTTCACCTGTGCCCCTCTGTTCACAAGAGCCAAAAGTCAGTTTGGGTGGAGAGCAGCCACATAAGCTGTGCCCTTCCATCAGCCTAGCCTGGTCACTTGCCCAAGTACCAGGACCAGAAGCCAGCTGGCTCAAACTGGGAAAGGACCACCCAGGAACAGAGAAAATGGCTTGAGAAGCTCCAGTCTCAAGCTATCACCACAGCATAAACCAGGCCATGGCTCCCAAACCTCTTCCAGGCAGGAGGCAGGTACACACTGTCCTAAGTGTAGGACTAGAGAAGGCCTCTTGTTTGACATGCACATCCAATAAACGGGGATTTGTAGCTTCAAACAGGAGTTTCTATGGCATCATGAGCTAACACCAGCTAGACCTTTTACAATACTGGTGCATTTTAAGAGCTGAGAGGATTCTTTTTCCTAGAGGGTTCAGCACTGTATGCTGAAGTGATGTCATTCCCACATCAGAGATGGTCACACTAAGGAGCAGCAGACAGATGCTGGTGAACATGACCCTATTCCACCCACACTCCAAGTGACCAACTGGATTCAGTGCAGAAGCTAGATAATTGCTCCAAGCTGGATAAAACCTTCTCCAGTATCTATTTACTTTGATCTTTGGGGATGGCCAATGCATTTTATACAGGACCCACAGTGAGTAGGGCAGACAGTCCTAGAAACAGTTCTCTGCATCTGCTGCTCCAGGACCAGCTCTGTTTTGTAAGGAAAAACTTTTGGCTAGGAAAACCGTTTCCTCTGAGATGAATCACTGCTATCTTTATAATATTTTGTCCTGATTTTGGCTGAGATAGAGTTCATTTTCTTCCGAGTAGCTGGTACAGAGCTGTATTTTGGATTCAGTGCAAGAATTATGCTGATAAAACACTGAAGTTTTGGTTGCTGTTGAGCATTGCTTAGCACCAAGCCAAAGACCTTTCAAATGGCTCATGCTCTGTCAGGGAGGAGCTGCACAAGAAGCCAGGAGGTAGCACTGCCAGGGCAACTGACCCGAACTAGCCAAATGTAAATTCTATACAATAGACTGTCATGACCTGTATATAAACTGGGGGGAATTGGCTGGAGGCACCAATCACTGTTTGGGGACAGACTGGGCATCAGTTGTAATGAGTGACTATTGTGCATCACAAATTTTTCTTAGGTTTTATAACATTAAAAAATAAAATTATTATTATAATTAGTATTGTTATATTTTACTTGGTTGCAATTATTAAAATATTGTTCTCAATCACTGAGGCTTTTCCTGAGTCTCCTCCCCATTCTGCTGGGGCGGGAAGAGACAAGGAATGAGCAAACAGCTGCCTGGTACTTAGCTAGATTAAATTATGATAGAAGACCTTAGATACTGTATGGAGACTAATAACAACTACACTCAAGAGAATAAAAATAAATTCCTTATTAATTCATCAGTACTTGCTACCAGAGTGAGGAAAGGTAGAAACATTTGCTTAATATAGTGATACATGAAACTAAAGAATGCAGTTTCCAGCAGATCCCTGTATGTTTAAAGTTTCACAGAAAAACATGAGAGTAAGGCTACCACAAGAGCTTCAGACTCTTCTGAAACACCCACATAAGTCTGGATAATACCTATGGAGAAGCCTGCAAACTGATATGAAATCAGTTTGTTGCAGCATTACCTGGTGTCTCTTGAGTCCATAGCCCAGAGAAAAATATCACTATTAGTGACAACCTGTAAGAGAATACAGGGATAAGCAGTAGTTTCAGCTGTGACAAGCTGATAACAAATTTCTTGCTCAGAAAATTCTCCTCAGAATATTAAATCAGCCTTAAGTTTAGGCCAACGGTTCTAGACTAGGCAATTGGAAAATTAATTTTCCTTAGTCATCACTAGAAAATTAGGGAAAACCAGAAAAGTGGCATTTAATGCCTTAAGTAGGATCATTTATGTTTAGCAGCCATAGAGCTCTCACCTCTGCACCAAGCTCAGCTTCATTGTTCATGGGCTCAGCCTCTATGTGTGGAGCTTTTTCCTTTATAGCACCACACAAACAACAACAAAAAAAAAAAGTTCCTTTCTCAGCTTTGCCTAGAAATCAAAGCTTTTTGGGGTCTTTAGTCTTGGGTTAAATAGAAAGGCTGCCACACTTATCTTGATGAGACCCTTTTATCAGCTGTTCATCCTCCTAATTATGAACCTGTAATTCACATCACCTGATTATTTGCTTTGCTGATTAAATCTGCTCCTACTTGGTTCCCAGGTCTCTCTATTTTTATGTCTGTCAGCTCCTAACTGTCAAGTTCTCAAGACTCATTTGGTTAGAGCAGGTTGCTAATAATGCCAAAGTTGTGGATTTGATACCCCCTATGGGCCATTTGCCTAAAGGTTGGACTTGATGATCCTTGTGGTGCTCTTCCTACTCAGAGTTATCCTGCCATTCTGTGAAATTGGTGCTGTTCTGATAAAGCATCAGCTGACCCATCATTTTTCAGCTGCTGTGCTCTTGTGTGGTGGCTTGACTCAGGCTGGATGCCAAGTGCCCTCATCAGCTATACAGGGGAGAGAAAATACAAGCAAAGGCTCATGAGCTGAGATAAGGACTGGGAGAGATCAGTTACCAGTGACTGTCTTGGGAAAAAAAATTAGACTTGGTGTAATTAGTCTAATTTACTGCCGATCAAATCAATGTATGATAACGAAAAATTAAAACTAGATCTTAAAAGTACTTTCCCCTTACCTATGCCTTCTTTCTGCACTCCATTTCCAATTTTTCTCCCTCTTCCCCACCAGCAGCACAGGACAACATAGAATGGTGGCTGTGGCCACTCCCTTCTCCTCAGGGGAGGATTCAGAATCCCAGAATCACCAGGGTGGAAGAGACCTTTAAGATCATTGAGTCCAACCCAGCCCTAACACCTCAACTAAACCATGGCACTGAGTGCCACATCCGATCTTATTTAAACACATCCAGGGATGGTGACTCCACCACCTCCCTGGGCAAACCATTCCAGTACTTTATCACCCTTTCTGTAAAAACTTTTTCCTAATATCCAACTTATATTTCCCTTGGCACAGCTTAAAATGGTGTTCTCTTGTTCTGTCAGTTACTGCTGAGAGAAAGAGACCAACCCTCACCTGGCTACAGCCACCTTTCAGGAAGCTGTAGAGAGTGATTAGGTCACCCCTGAGTCTCCTTTTCTCCAGGCTGAACACCCCCAGCTCCCTCAGTTGTTCCTCACAGGGCTTGTGTTCCCCTCATCAGCCCCCTCGTTGCCCTCCTCTGGATGTGCTCAAGTGTCTCAATGTCCTTCCTAAACTGAACTTCTCACAATCTTCCCCTGTGCCACTCCCATAGAAATCTGTCCTGTGTGAACTTTTCCAACATGAGTCCTTCCCATAGGCTGCAGTTCTTTGCAGACAGCTCCAATGTGGTCCCTCCCATGGGATGCAGTCCTTCAGGAAGAGACTGTCCCCCACAGTGCCAGTCAGAAAATCTGCTCCAGTGTGGGCTCCTCTCTCCATAGGCCCACAGGTCCTGCCAGGAGCCTGCTCCAGCAGGGGCTTCCCACAGGGTCACAGCCTCCTCTTCAGGCACCCACAGCTCAGGTGGGATCCTCCTGCAGGTGGATCTCTCTGATCCCAAGGACTTCTGGGGGCACAGCTCCCTCACCATAGGCTGCACCAGGGGCTGCAGGGAAATCTCTGCTCCAGCACCTGGAGCACCTCCTGCCCCTCCAGGGTCTACAGGGCTGCTGCTCTCACATGTTCTCACTCCTCTTTCCTGGCTGCAGTGGCATAGGGCTTTCTTTCCCCTTCCTAACTCTGTTATTCTTGAGATGCTCTCATCATCCCTGATGGGCTCAGCCTTGGCCAGCTCATGTGTCCTGGAGCTGGCTGGGATTGGATGTTGGACATGAGGGAAGCTTCTGGCAGCTTCTCACAGAAGGCACCCCTGTAGTCCCTCTGCTATGAAAATGTTGTTACCCAAAGCCAATTAATCCTGTCTCCTCTGTGGAGGATTTTGCATAGCTGAAGCCTGCCAGAAGCAAATGAATAAAATGCAGTTTTAAGGCAATTGGGTTAACAAAATAGGAAGAAACTGTTGACCTTTAAAATAAGAGATCAAAACTAACAGTAAAAGGGAACATAGCTAGAGACTGATGGGTATCACAAACTAAATGAAGAAACTATCTTATTGGGGGATGTGTAGAACACCTAGAGTGAAAATTATTCTCAAATTTGGAGAAAATTAACCCAATGGAGAAGTGAATCTGAACACAAACAGATATGAAAAAAGGACCCTGCCTTTGCTGCATGCTGAAGGCAGAGAAGTTACACCTTAGGCCCTGAGTCCAGGAGAGTGACAGTATCCCATCGTGTGAGCAGGATTGCACTCTGGTGACCTGGTGGGACCAGGTGAGTGACGTGTGTGAGCAGGATGCTCCTGGGGCTGCTGATGCTCAGAGCATGGCCAGGTCACACAGTGAGCCAAGGGGTTATTGTGGTGTCTGTTCCCATTGTCTGTGAGTGCTGAGCACTGCCGGTGCTCGGCAGTGTTTCCTAAGGAATGCTCGGAATTGCCTGCATCCCTCTCTCACTGCGTTTAGGATGGAAATGAACCTTATATTGGGGATACTCCTGTCATGGGCTTATGCCTGTGACATTCGGGGTTTGCTCCTCCCTTTGCCCATGAGAAGGCTGCAGGAGCCGCAGAGCTGGAGGGTTTATTTGTAATTAAGCCCGATGTCCTGCAGAGGGAGCCACATGATCGCCCGGCCGCTCCCTCCGCTCCCGGCGCCTTCCCGGGAGCGCAGCCCGGGCGGGGGGAGCTGCTCAGGGCTCGCTCTTGGTCCCGACAAACATTGCACAGTATCGTTTCAAACTGGCGTGTATTTGTGCTGCTATCAAGGTAACCTCACTGAACCTCTCGCACATCTTCAAGAGTATAAAAAATTAATTGAATGTGAAACCAAAGTTTGATGTGCTACAGAAACGAGTGTTATTCCCAACTGGTTTGTGTCGCAGTTGTTTCCTTCTGTAATTCCCTATGTGATAGATTTTTAACTTTAGAAGGTGTTTTCCTCAGAAGCACTATCCACCAAGGGTAGTGTATAAATAAGGAGTTCTAATAAGCCCATGATCAGGCAGTCAGGTCTTAAATATTAGCATGACCATGTTTATTATTGTTAGAGCTGAGACCATTTGAGCTGTGGATTTATTTCACAGTGCAGTGTGCTTTTACAATATTAAAAAAGAGTTATTCTCTTTTTTCCAAACTTGATTTTAGGTACCCCCAAGGAACTGCCCGAGATTTTGTCTAGTTTGCATGAACTCCACTGGACATTTGAAGATCTGCACTGTTGACAAGCACATCACAAGTCATGGTAACCTTGGTTCAGGGCAGCGTCAGGGTTGCTCCTGCTTTTCCATCCCAAACAGATTCCAGCCAGGTTTCCCTCAATTCTTCAACCTGCTTCAGTTCTTCAATTCTTCACATGTAGGCTGAGGTTATAGGGCAAAATGGCATTTTAGAGGTGTCCTATTCACTCCTTGCAGTTTAAACAGTATCACAATAATTAACAACAATTTACCAGAATGGAAGAAGAATTGCAGTAGTCTGCTACAGCACAGCCTTATTACAGAGTTACAGAAAACATCACACAGCTAGTTTACCCACACAGTCACTCTCAGACACTCTTTGTTTCCTTATTTTTCTTTTTTTTTTTTTTTTACCTATCAACTGTAGATTAATTTCTGTACACTGTTATGTTTGTGAGTTGTGGAAGAAAGCAAGAAGTCTTGTCTGTCCCAGTTTTAGCTGCTAAAGATCAAGTGAAATCTAAAAGGCTTTACTCAAACTGTATGGTCAAAATGTCCAGTATAACAGAAGAGGAAATCCTTTTGCCCTTTCAATCTTTATGAGGACAAGAAGAGGGAGAAAGGATGTGGTGTTATGCACAGTCTCAGTGCTAACAACTATGTACAGGGTATCTTAAAATTACCAGCCTTTGAGCCGACACCTGGCAGCTCTCCCACAGCAAGCAGGTGAGCAAGAAGGAAAAAAGGCAGTCCATACAATCTAATATGGCTGTTAAATAGACCTTGAAAGTTATTCTGACTGCATGCAAAAATGCATGCTAAATTCACAACAAAGATAATTATGTGTTAATAGGAATAGTAAAAGTGAGAGAGATTTTGCAATCTCATCCTTATAAAGTGATCCTTGTAAAATGCCTACCAGGAAATGCATTACTCAGTTTCTTCACAGGGTTGCAATGCAAAATAATACATTCAAACTACTATTCCATCTGTCTCTCTCTGTTAACTCCTCCTCCCACAATTCTGTTCCTAGACAGTGTGTTTATGTGCTAGCCTAATTCAAATGTTTTCCATGTAAAAAAAATGGGGCAACAGAAAACACACAGTTCATCTGTAAGTGAAATCTCTAAGAGCAGACACATTAGATAGACTCAGGCCATTAACTAAAACTCAGAAACTTATGCTGGGCTGTCTCTGCTGCAAGATATGCCTCCTCTGGGGATACAAATTATTTCCTAAATCATCACTGACTTGATTTGCAGTGAAGCACAGTCCTGCTGTGGGAGTGCAGTAGTTCTAAGACCTCAGAGAGTCAGGAAAGTGCCTGTCTCAGAGTTATGAGTGGTTTTCTTAGAGCTCCCCTGTAGCCCAGGGCAGTAGGTACGATGATTGACAGAATTTAAAAGGACAGAGGTTCTGAGTTAAAGCTTTAGAAGGCAGGCTATGGCAGTCCTTTCTTCTCTGAACAGGGAACAGCAGGACCTTTGAAGCAAGCCTCCCCCGGGAGTGTTGGTCACCACCATACAATTCACCCAAAGCACACAAGAAGCCATGGCATCACTCCTCCTCCTTCCTGCTCGTCCTTTCATGCCCTTCAACATGGAGCAGTGGATGCCCTCCCCAGAGCCAGCACCATAACCTAAGTTATGGACAAGATCTTCTGTAACTGAGAACACCAGGCTAACGTTTGTCTGCATCAATAAAACTGAGGCAAATTAAGCCAAAGAGTTACACCAGGAAGTAATTTGGTCCTTGAAGCCTAGATGGGATTTGAGAATAGGAATTTATGTGTGATGGAGAGCAGAGTGTGGAAATGCCTGGAACCGAATGCAAAGCAATTTAGATTACTGTGATAGCACAAAAGCGCTTTGTGTAGACGATTTAAGACATCTGCCCATGGTCCAGACATCTGTGTGCAATGAATACCAGTTCTGAGCTAGCTCTTTATTTATCATTCAGTAATGTCCATTAATAATTGCTGCCCCCACACAACCCTCTCTTTGTCTATATGTAGTTATATATGGTTACTTGATGAGTGTAATAAACAAGGAAAGAATGGCTCGTTCTTAAATTGAAAATACAATCTATGATCTAGCTCCATTTCAAATATAGACAAACATATTTTACCCTTGCCTCCCATTCTCTCTCTTTGTCTATATTTAAAGATGCTATTGCACATTTATATCCCTCAAAGTAATGGACACATAAACTAGCTCCTGTCATACAGATGGGTCACACAGACAGAACCTTTCAGTATTTTTAGCTCATCTTCAATCCTCCTCCTCTTCAGACAGATTTCCTTGGTGACTATCAATACTTCTCTGGATTTATACTCATATTTCACTGATTTGGAAACTTGTCTTTATTTATGTAGAGTCTTGGAGACCTTGTAATATCTTTTAGTTCTCCAGTAAGTCTTTGGTGCTGTAAGAAGGTAGGAAAGTTTCTCTGGTGTGCAACCATACACCAGTACTAATTAGACTTTGTAGCAATAGAGATAGCAAGTGAAAATAGTGTGTAATCACCTGCAAATAAACAAATTTGATCCATCTGTTCCAGTAATTCCATTTCTTCTTAGCAATTCAAATGAAAACATATATAAGCAAGTGAACAGTAATCCTCCCAGAGTGTCTTCATAAAATGTAACTTGTAAGTCTAACTGTAATTTATTTAAATACATTTTTGTGCTTATTTATTGAAGTCTTATGTTTGATACTACATTCTTGAATAAAAAACAATCTGATCCTCTTTGATTTTGGTGACTTTTGGATTAGGGTCCCAAAATATGGAGGATGTTTTCCTAGCACACTGTAATCAGTGAAAAACTTGGGTTTAATGGTTGATTTCTTTTGAAAATTTGAATAATTTGAATAACTGTCTTCAATGTCATCAGTGTTTATCTGTATTGCATTGCTTACAGAGCTCCATATTGCTTGTGGGGAGAGCAGAAGTCTAAATTCAGATAGTGCATCTCCTGTTCCTGGAACTGGCACCTGTTCAGGGTTAAGTTAAAGGTTTCACTGCATTTTCTCATTATGGTTAGCAAACAATTCTGTATTTTTGCCAGATTTCCTTCTTCTGTGGAAAGAGACTTTAATAATGAAAACCAAATGATGAATGAACTTTATGCAGGACCATGAAACACATGGATAAGGTGTGGGAATATCCCCATCTTGTCCAATGGAAAATGTAAGGAACCAGTCTCATGTATGAAGACCACTTCATGAATAAGGCCAGAATGGTACAATGGTCTTAACCTCTAACTGAACTCTACAGAATATGGGAAATACTGTGCTAATCAGAAGCTTGTTGGGTCTTCCAAGCTCTTCTTCCATTTTTTCCCCCTCTTCATCTTGAGCAGTAAGACAAATCAGGAATCATTGCACTGAACTAGAACATTATACTGAGATTTGGGCATTCTGTTTCAGATTTTCTAAGTGATCCTGGAAGTGTCATTAGACACCAGTATCTACATTCCCCATTTATAAGACAGGGGTAATAATGGTTCACAGTACTGCTAAGCAAGATACAAAAAGTTTGTGAACTGCTCTTACACTACAGACTTACATGCACCAAAATGGCCAGGGGTAAGAATGGGAGATCATTTGTGATCTACAACAAAATCATTATTTTAAATTGAATCAATCTAGATTTACATTGTATTTGGGTGAATACAGGGGAAATGTGCTCTAGATTATGTATTCCACAGGAAAAAGTTTGTGGCCTAATGAGATACTGGCCACATCTGTTCTGTGTTTCATATACTCTATGGATTCCACAATAAATGTCATTGAATGTTCGTTAGTTTCAGTCAAAAAATGGCATTGTGTCCTGGTAATAAGTTTGACATTTGCTCTACTCCAAAACAGAGATAGAGAGAAAAAATAATGAAATACTTAGCAGAAGAGAAAGTTTAAAAGAACTGAACTTCAGTCTAGAGAGAAAAAGAATTCAGAAGAAATTCAATCTAGAAGAATCTAGGGGTTTTTCTTCAGGTTGCTTAGATGTTGGGCAAAAATCTCTTTGAGTTTCTGGGTATCATTTGGAGATTATAGACTAAATGCCTTTAAGATTGGACTTGCTGATTGTAAAGGTCTTTTCCAATCTAAATGATTCTGTGATTCTGTGATCTCACATCTCTCCATAGCAGGCCAAATTCCCTTGCCAGACTTCCCCAGCTGCAGTGGGCTCTGATGTCTTGATGAGTAACAGTCTGTCCTGCATCCTGGAAGATTTTGCATGGCATAAGACTCCTTTCCATGGAGAGAAACTGAAGATATTCAACAACTGAACCACAGCTCCCACCGGGTACCCTGATGGATGATGATAGAATGCCAATACCAATCATTTCAGAATTCCATGGACACTTAGTAGTTTTGCAGTGTCCTGGTTCTGGCCAGGACAGAGCTAATATTTGCAGTAGCCAGGAGGGAGCATGGCCAGGACTTGGGAGGTTATTCTACATCTCAGGTCATTACTGGGAGCAGGGAAATGGAGTCTGTTCCTGGGAGAAGGGAACAAACTTTTGAAAAATTAAACAGGAGGTTGTTCATGCAGTAGCCCTGCTGGGGTTTCACCCCAGCCAGCAAATAAGCCCCTTGCAGCTGCTTGCTCACTCTCCCATCGCTGAGATTGGAGAATCAGAAGGGTAAAAGCTGGAAAACTTGTGGATTGAGATAAAACCAGTTTGATAGGAAAAGCAAAAGCAACATCCACAAAAAAAGCAAAATAAGGAATTAATTCACTTCTTCCCATGGTTGGGCAAGTGTTTGGCCATCTCCAGGAAGGCAAGGCCCCATCAAGCTAACAGTGACGCGGAAGACAAACTCCATCACTTCAGACATCCCTCCCTTTCCTCCTTCTTCCCCCACTTTATATACTGAACATGATGCCCTATGGTCTGGAATATCCCTTTGGTCATTTTGGGTCACCTGTCCTGGCTGTGCCTCCTCCCACCCTCCCATGTACCTCTCACCCCCTTGACAGCATGGCAGTACAAGAAGCAGGAAAGGCCTTGGGTCTGTGTAAGCCCTGCTCAGCAATAACAAAAATAGATTTGTTATCAACCCTGTGTTCAGCATGAATCCAAAACACAGCCCCACACCAGGCACTGTGAAGAAAATTAACTCTACTCCAGCCCAAACCAGTACATTCCACCCCTTATTCCATACTATTTGCATCATGCCCAGGTCCCACACTGTTCAATAAAACTTCATTACACATCCCCATCTCATCCTTTGAGTGTCACAGTCTCCTTCAGGCATCCACCTGCTCTGGTGGGGGACTCTCCACAGACTGCAGGTGGATCTCTGCTCCATCATGGACTCATTCATGCCACAGTCCCTTCAGATCAAGTTCCCACTGGAGTTCCAGCCTGCCCACTACAGCAGAACTAAAGAGCAGCAATGCCCTGGCCAGGGAGGGCTCCAGCTGGGGAGTACTGGCTTGATGTTTTTATGGTGCCATTGCCATGCCCTAAACAACATACAAATATGCTATTCTAGATTTTATACATATTAGAGGCAAGACTACTACAATAAAACAAAATCATGTTACAGTTAGTGATATGATTTAATTTTACATAAGATGAAATCCCCATCCAGTACCATGGTTAAATTAAAGTGCAGCACTCTGACATCTGCATCAGAGTAAGGATGGAGCTTTGAAAACTATCCATCAACCTGATAATATTGCATGTTAATCCAGATGATGTCCCAGATTTTAGAATTTCTCTGCGTAGCAACTGAATCCCGTGTTTGCAAAGCAGTTTGCTTTAAACTCCCTTGCTGTCTCTTTATAGCTCAGCATTGGGAAGCAGCACTGATGTTTACTTTCTTTCAATGTGCTTTGAATATCTTCATCCCCTTAAGGTGATAAGTGGCTTTTTTTTTTTTTAATCTCATGCAGTCAATGAGCAGTGGCTGGTGTTCAAGTAAGTATTAATAAAATAACAGATTCTGCTGCAACTACTTTAACTCAGACAGCTGGAAAAATCCAAATGTTATAGGGAAAATATTTTTCACACACTTGAAGGGTATGAAAGCTCATGTTTTGGTACTGTGTTAGAACCTTCATAATTCATTCAGATAAATATTTTACTGAGTTCTGTACTATTTATTGCATTTGTACAGGAGGGTGCTACAGTGCCATTAAACCCAAGCTCAGTGTGGGATTCATCTATCTTTCCATTAAGGAATCAGGTTGCTCTATACCTGATTTATTGTTGGCCTGCCTGTTTTGACTTTGGTAGGACCAGTCTCATCAGATGTATTGCTTGCATCTATGTTTATCTAGTGCTTTCACACTCAAACTGGGCATATAAATAGATGCTTGTTGCTGAAGGAAGCAGTTCTTAAAGTACCTGATTTTAACCAGGACAAGAAATTGGATATAGCATTAAAAGCACTTTTGATCATGTTGACAAATCACAGCTTCCTTTGTGCAAATGTTATATGGTGCTACTTTAAATTGGAGGTTTTCTACATTTGCTTGCAGTGGAATCCTTAAAAACCTCAGAAGTTTGTGAGTGCATAAATCCCTCTACTTAGTACCCCAATATTGTAGGCAATCCTCTAGACAATCATTTTCACCACGTTCAAAAAATCCACTCAAAAAACCATTAAAGTTTTTTCCTCCCCCAAATTCTCTAATGAAAGAATGTTCCAGACCTTTATTTCATTGGCATTTGGAAATGTTGTAATTTTTATCTAGACTGGGTTCTTGAGCAGTTTATATTGATTCATTCTTGTACCAATACAGCTTGTGAGTCCAATTTACTCTTATTCACCTCCTGATTTTTGCCTCATTTTCAATAGGAGAACTCACACTGCTACTCTTCATTTTGTGGACTGAAGCACCTTAATTTTTCATATCCTGTTTTACACTTCATTCTCCATTCATCTGAGCATCCTAGTAGCATGTTTCTCTGTAACGGAGTTCACTAGAGCACAGATGAGGTCTTACCAGAACAGTGCATAATGATAGGAGTTTCTCTCTGCTGAAGATACCTTGGGATTTTTATGGTAATGTTCTGTTCATGGCTCATAGCCATGGGATGACCAGTTACCTTAATGACACCTTTCTCTACTCTTTCAAGTCAAAATTCTGACCAGATGGGTTTCTTAAAAGGCCTTTCCACTCATTGCATTTGAATTGCTGCATGCAAAATTGTTCCCACCTTCAAGCAGCACAAAACTGTAACAAACATTTTATATGCTGTGCTAAACATAAAGCTATATGAAATGTAGCTTGTTTACACAAGAAGGGACAGAGAGGCTCCACAAAAAAATCATGTGAACTATGAAAAGCAAGCCTGTCGTAAGTCCTTTTGACCACCAGACTGTGTCCTGCTTAGTCATTCTTTGCTGGGAATTCGACCTGACATGAGTTTAAAGCTGGGGTTTTAGGGATGCTCACGTCCTGGAATCAGGGAGATTTCTGGGGACACTAAAGCATAATGCAACAGATTACACTGCTGTTTGATGGAAAATTAGATAGCAGCCAAAGGAGACTTTGGCAAAGCAGAATAAGACACCTCATTTAATCCACTTTCTCCACTCAACATCTACATTTTTACCCTGTTTGTAGATACAGTGATGAGGATGATTATCAATTCTTTTTGGAGTGTGCTTCTTGTGCAACTGCTTCATTACAAAAAAAAAAGTCATGTAAATATCCTTTGTCTTAATCAGAAAAAGATTTCCTTGTTTTTTAATCACACAGAACATGATTTCCTCTACATTACTTTTAATCCTTTGATTTTAAGTTCCTAGCCCAAGACATTAGGCTAAAGCTTGTCCTGTACTCAATCACATGAAGATGAGCATTCCCCCCAAAAAACAATTCTTCTTATCAGGGGCATGTTTAAGATACATAGAATACATAAACCACTTATCACTGATAAAAATAAGGTCCTGTTTATCTTAAGTTGAAGACCTAGCCTTTGAAGGGATGCAAATAGGAGAACTTATCTTTTCACTAAAATGCAGTGTCTCTAGAGCTGAAAGACTTCTGTATCAAACCTCTTTGGAATTTCTGTAGTCATGGTGTCAATGGTCTGCATCCATAGATTCTTCAGAATATAAACTTTCCAAAATGGGGACAAAATTCTTACCTTTTAGTGTTCTATTTTTTTTTCCCAGAACACAATAAGTGAACGAAGGATGGAAATGAAAATGTAGTAGTCCCTTCATGTTCTCCAAAGATTTTTTTTGGCTAGCCCGGCCCCAGAAGAATGCCATGATTTCTTTCATTATTCATGAGAAGAGCAAGGTAGAATGCTTTCAGATGTAAATACCCTTACTATGCCAGTATAGCAATATTGATTCCTGGCCCATTTTTCTCTGAAGTACTGAAGAAAATCTTTGCAATCCTATTTTTCACCTACACAGGTGGTGACAGAAAGTCAGAGAAATGGACATGTCAAGGACTTTGGAGCTGAGCATAAATGCAAAATAATGAAAAATCCCCACAAGGAATGAAAAGAAACTAGAACTAGAAGAAGAAGTATTATAGACTTGAAGAGAAATAAAAGAAAATAATTAAGGAAAATTGAAACACTGCTGTAGCTTTACTATTCTTCTATTCATTTTAGTATTATCTTGCCTTCCAAACCCTGATCTTTAGTTTCTTATATAGCCCTGTCTTATTCAATCTTCAGAATTTCTTCTTTTGTACTTGACTGTATCCCAAGTATCCAAATGAAATTATGTGCCTGGACTGAGGTTCCTGTGGGACTACCTTAGTAATGCCAAATAGTAATGGAGTTGAAAATGGACAAGAAAGACAGCAAAGGAGAAAAGAAAAAGTAAGAGAAAAAAGGCTGACAAAAGAAGCCCCCACCTTCTGCTGCAGCTTCCTAAGCACACACACCCACTCCTTCCCCTGCCATAAATGTGTAAATAGGAATTAAAAGATTACATACAAGCCATTTTCACCATTCTTTATAGACATTCTTTTCCCACTGAAAGACCTTTTCATCTTTTACCTCAGGAACTATGTTTTCCCATTATTCTTGAAAAAGGCGCAGCTCTGTAAACTCCAGTGTATTTGTTGTAAACAAGAATTCAGCTGTGACAGGCAAGCCAGGTTACACATCTGAAGTGTAATTACTGTACTGGTAGCCTGTGTAATGACAGCTGCTGCCTTCAACATTTCCACAGGAGTTGTTTATACATTGTGCTCACTTTGGACACATCCTGCTACAGGGTCACATTGTAATTTGAGATTGCTTTGAGTTAGAAAATGTACCAGGAATTTCCTACCTACTTTGCTGAGTAGTGATTCAGTAATTTACTGGTCCTCTTTTGTTAAACAAGGTTCTGTGTTAATATGTTTTCATAATTAATGGAAAAAATAATTTTCAGAAATGCAGTATGTTTAATGCACATGTACATTTGACTTATCTTTCTAAGAACTGTGTCAATAGCCTGGTAACCAGGGAGCTGACACTGATAAATTTCTTACCTTCTGCTTAATTGAAGATCTGTTATGGTTCACATATTCCTAGCAACACTTGCAGATGCTTTTAAATTCAAATGCAGTGTTGTCCTCTGACTATTCATACTTTACTAACAATTTCAGCATTAAAAAATAGTAAAAAAAACTCCAGGGCTCTAAGTTCTGTTCCTGGCTCTGCAGCCCCAGATGCAGTTTTTCCTCAAGTTACCGGATCATGCTGCCTCACAAACCATTTAAACCCCTTTGACTTTCTTCTGGTAATACTTTTTTTTATTATTAGAAATATTCTATTTAATGAATTGAAGATTGAAGGCACTATGGTGTATTGTATGAAGTTATTTTCTCAGGATAATTAAGGAGAGGCCCTGCCATTCACAGATAAAGTTTTATCTTCTTGAACTGAATAAAGTGAATTGAAAATTCCCGCTGACTTTCTTAAATCAAAACAGCATAAGACAGTCCCCAGGTCTGGAATACAAAAGCAAGTACAAGAGGGCTCAGTTTACTTCTGTTTACCTGTGGTCAGTTTACCTGTGACAATGCACAAACAAAATACTGCAACAGCAGTTCCTCTCATTTGTATGAGAGGCAGGACTGAGCTTTTGGAGGTATTGCAAACCCCCTGTAAAACTCCACTGAATGAGATAGTTTCATCCAGACGGTGCAAATGAAAGCCAGAGTCCTGCACTGAGGCACAGGTAAGTCAGTGGGAATGTGAAAAGCTCTGATTTGTGTCTGTTTTTGTGCAGCAAGTGGAAATCCCTGTGGTGGCTGTGGATGGTCACCAGCAGGCACTGCAGGGGCTGCAAGTGGTGCTGCAGTCCCTGTCCCATGTGTCCCTAGCAGGCTGGAAAGGGTGCGATTGCAGCAGGCAGAATAGAGCAGATTCAGCTCTCACTGTCAGGAGGGTTGCCATTCTAATCACCTTTTTTTTCCTTTTCCCTCCAAGAAAGTACCTAAGGCGGAGTTACTCTAAATTTGTCCCACAGCTGTGCAGCTTAAATTATGAGTATTTCTTCAGGAAGAACATTGAGTCCACTTGTCTTTAATAGAGTCCCCCTGGTGTAACTGCTGACATATTTTGGTTGGATGAAGGCAATTCAGGGAAGAAAACAAATGGGGGGGGGGGGGATAATGGCCAGTCCCTAGGGATGGAAATGTTACACAAACACAACAAACACAGGCACAACAGTGCTCAGGCAGAGCACTGCTGTTTCCATTTAGATTAGCCAGTGGCAGCTTGACTTTGGATAGGCCCACTGCATGCTTTAAAGAGCCATGAAAAGGATGTAGGCTATTTTATGGGGGATCACAATCCCTTCCCATGCAGCCATATGTTCACTCCTCACTCCATTCACTCCACTGGTGAAAAGCTTCTTAAGAGAAATTTAAAACAACAGTTTTGTCTTGAATTAACTTATTACAGCAACTTTGAAGGAGTTAATATTTTTAAAGACTATTCTGGACATTTTGTAATTATTTGTTCCTGAATAATATTTCTGGTTGACCCTTGGCTAGAGCACAAGATGAGCCATCCTTATGCATGCCACTTTCCTTAACAGCCTTTGTCTTCCAGTCCTTTTAAGCTGGTGAGCAACAGTTAACACCATTTTGCAATATTATAAACCACTGCAGGGCAATGAAGATGATGGTGTTATAGCTTAGATTTCCCTTCAATTCTTTTTCTCACTGCCAGGAACTAGGCTCATGCCCACCATAAACAGCTGCCAATAAGTTTTTCTGCATCAGGAAGATAGAAATCTCTCCTTCACCAGATGATTGAGTCAAGCAAATTCCAGGGCATATTTTAAAATGAAGTTGCTAGAACTTGCCAAAACCCCACAAGCCAGCCCTCCATGTAAAAGCATGATCACAGCTCAGAGGAGCTGCTGTGTTTTAGAGGAAGCACGTGAAAAGCTGCTTTAAAAGGGAAGATATTTCCTCAGACATCTCAGTGCTCAGACACTGCTTATGTAAAAAGAAACCATGATGCATCAAATACAAAAATAAATGCAATCCCTCTGTTTTGTGGTATTTCTTGATGCAGATAAAATAGAGAAGATGCCTGGGTCTGCAGAACACTGGGAGGAAAGAACTGGCTTTTCTAAATGTGCTGTCCTCAGGGGACTGGGTCTGTTGTTTAGAAAAGAGCAGTGCAGGATGATGCTGATGTAAGGAGCTCTAAGTTATGATAATGCAGATTGCAGCTCGACAGGCTTGATGAGCAGCCAAGACAGCATGTTCTGCCCTCCCTGCCAGGCAGAGCAGCACCATGGGACACAGCCAGTGCCCACAACAGGCTCTGAGGACAGAGTCACCTGGCGTGTTGAAACAGGCAATGAACCTACCTTTTGCCCCTCTGTCACTAAAGATGTCCCTGTGTGTTAAACGTGTGTGTCCTTGCAGCCCAGGCAGCTGCAGCTCTCACCTTCCTGGGCAATTTCCAGCATCTCACATTCTTGCCTGTGATGACTTGAGCTTGTGTAACCATCTGATGGGCTGCAGTGCTGCAGTGTCATTTCCAAGAGTCAGTAACAATATTTCTGCAGGATCTTTCAAATGTTATGCTGAAATCTCCAAATGACCCACTAAAATGACCTCATTCGTCTTCAGGAAGTATTCTGTTCACATTCTTGTATTTGAACAGTTCTGAGGAACTCACTTTGCACTCAGGATGGCTTTCTCACGAACCTTCTGTAACTAAATGTCATTCTGTACTCCTGCTTAATTATGGTTTTTGAAAAAGATGTGTAGCATAAATGCACATTGCAGTGCACAACATTGAAGGGTTGATGTAATATCTGGACAAGACATATTCTGCAGTGATTAAAACTTCTGTGATTAATGAAAGAGAAATGATATAAATTTTTTAATTTATTAATGCTATTATACACCATAACATGTAATAAAATGAATTCTCTCTGCAGAGCAATAGTATCTTAAGGGAACAACAGTAAACACAGAGAGAAATGTATTCTCTTAGGATCCTCCCTCTCCTCAGTCTTCACTGAGGACTCTTGTAAGACTAAAAAATTATTAATGCAACAAGAACACATCAGCATAGTAAGTATTTGTGTTGCTTCTAAAAAACAGGTTGTTGAATTATTCTCCTTAAACTATGTAATGAATTCTAAAAATACCCACTACAACCAAATCTCCCCCTAAAATAGAGGAGAATTTTATGAAATATTTGTGCAAGATTGTTTTTTCAAGCTACAAATTGATTAGAAAAATAACTGACAGAAACAGTTATGAAACAGATTTTTCCCCCCCTAATCCTGCAGTTAGTGATGATGATGATGATGATGATGATGATGATGATGATGATGATGTTTTAGAGTTTCGTAGTGAAAAGTTTTGAAAAGTTTGGCAAAAGTGCAGAAATTGTAATGAAGGAATAAACCATCCCGTTCATTATCGGCAATTTTCGAAACGACACCACTGAAACAGACAAAGTGTTTAATCGTGGAACGCTGTCGCAGCTGTGCTTTCGAGTTACACTGGGAGCTGGCCTGGCTTCCCATCGCCCTCTGACTTTAACTCGGGCAGAACCGAGCCCGGACACAAGCAGCCAACTACTCTGGGGCATAACACGGAGCACAAATCACATCCCCCTACAGCGTGCGGAGGGCACTTCGCATCTCAGGCTGCACCGCCAGCTAATCAAGCCGCGTGTGCCACTTCAGCACAGCGGCTGGGAATCGATGGCAGATCAATCCCCCGGCGCTGACAGCTCAGCGCGCAGCGCCGGCCCCGCCGCAGCACAAAAGCGGGACGGGGCGAGCCCCGCGGCCAGAGCGCGGCACGGGCGGCAGGGCCGGCACTGCTGGCACAGCTACCGCAGCCCCGGGCGGCAGGCGGCCGGCCCAGCCCAGCCCAGCCCAGCCCAGCCCTGCCCAGCCCTGCCCCTCCGCCTCGGCGGCATCGCCCCTGGGCACGGGCTGCCCCCTCCGAGCCGCGGGGGAGCGGGGGCCGCCTGGGCGTGCCTGGTAGGTGGCGACGCCGGGTCCGGGCACGGGGTCCGGGCGGCTGCGGGACTGCCCCGGGGAACCGAGCGGGACGGCCCCGGGCGCGGGGGAGACGCCAGGGGTGCTGTGCGGGACCGACGGGCGAAGTGCGGGAACGCTCCGGGAGAGAAGAGGAAAGCGTGGGGGTGGGACTCCGCCACAGAGTGGGATCCCCGGGGCGTGGAGCGGGACTTGCGGGGAACACCGACCGGCAGGGCGGCACCGCTCGGGCGCGGTGCGGAACCACGGGGAGCGGAGCGGGGCCCCCGAGGGCGCTGCGGGACGGGAGCGAGGCCGGGGGATGCCCTGGCCGGGGAGGGGACTCGGCTGAGCCCGCCTGCCGCCGCCGGTGTTCCCCTCCCACGTCGGGCGGCCCCCGGAGCTGGCGGAGCGCGGCGGGGCTGGCGGCGGCGGCCGCGGCTCCAGGTAGGCAGCGCTGCCCCGGGGAGCGGCTGCGGCTCGGAGGGGACAGCGCGGAGTGCGGCGCGGTGTCTTCTCCTTGCGTTCCGCGGGGCAAACAGTCGGGGCAGGAGGAGGAGGAGGAAGAAGAGGGGTGCACAGGAAGCCACCTGGGGAGGAGAGGGAGCCTCGGCGCGTTCGCTGCCCCGGCGATGTCCTGCCCTGCACCGTCCTGCGCGGGACTCTCCGCGGGGAGGCGGGGGCGCGGGCACCGCTCTGGCCCTCGGAGCGGACGCGTCCTGCCGGGGTCTCCGCGGCTGCTTTGTAATGGCCTGCGCGGGAGAGGGTCTATAGCGATGCCTCGGAGTCCTTTCGCATGGCGCAGCTCTGCCTTGTCTTTTAGAAACTCGTTTAGGTTAAAAAGTAAACTAGGTTTAAGCAGCCGTGAATGGCTACAGGAGTCTCTGTGGGTGAGGAAACGTGAAGAAGTTTGTTAAGTGTGCAGTTCCTGTTTAAAGTAGACTTTACTAAGTTTGGGATAGTTAACGAGATTTTGGAACTAAGTGGACTTTGAAGGAACTTTCTCTTTTTATGAATGACTTTTTAAATGTTCATGTGTAGGACAGTGAAAATTCTCTGCTTATTTTTGGATTTTCTGGATTTTCTTGCCTGTGAGATCGATGTGTACCATTTTTCCTTTGCCTAATGCAAAGCCCAGCTTCTGGTTATTCTGGGAGCTGAGCTCAGTGTGTCTGCTAGGCAAGGTAGACCTCAAGATCTGAGCAGCGGCAGTGTATTGATTCCATTAGCGGGATTTACAGGTCTGCCTACAGATTCCTTTTAACACAGTCGCTTTCCCAGAATTAAAGTTCTCCTCCGAGCGCCTGTCACTGGTCTAGGCCAATAGATGGCATAAGGCACTCAGGCTACCGTCCTGAGGAGACAGAGGGAGCAGGGATGCCTTTTGTAGGGAGCCAGGAGTTTCAGAGGGGATGTATGAGTCAAGTTCTGGGTGTCTGACTTGGGATACCTGGGGCAGACCTCATTTTCAGAAACATGTCCTGGACCACTCATTCTTGCTTTCCTCAGTCAAAATTGCAGCCTTTCCCATAGTCTTTCTCTCCTCTAATCAGTTAAGGTTAAATAATGTAGAATTTTGGTAGGAATTGATCTGAGTTCATATCCTAAGCCATGAAGTAGAGGTGGCTTTTCAACTTTGCATGATGTATTTAATATCTGCTACTGGGGGGAAGCTGCCCATTGCAGTAGTGTTGAAACCAGTCATTATTTGGGGGAATGAAAGACAATTATAAGGCTTGTAAGGAAGAAACTTTTTAGCTTCTGTATCTAAATTTCTGCTGAGATAGCACTGTGGGTAGACAAAAATGATTTTATGTTCTGAAATTGTGTAAGTTATTTAAATACAGGTAGTAGCTACATGATGATAAAAGAACTTTAATTGACAGTAGTCATACTTAGCTTTTACAAGGGTGTTTCTTAGCTGTAGATTTCAAAACGATTTTCTTTAAAAAGAGGCACAGTATCATTAGATTTTTATTTCAATTTCAAGAATTAAAGTATGGGGAAGGTCCTGAAGTAATATCAGATTTCCTAAATCACGGTTCTTTACTTGTCTATTAGATATACTTTATACTGTCTGGACAGATTTAAGTGGGTCTTGCAATTAAAAAAAGAGTAAATCTATATGTATTAATTGCAGAGGACATTAAAGCTCTTTTTTGAGAGACCTTTTTCCTTGTCTATAAATGTCTGTGTCTTGTTACCTGTCTCAGCACTAAGGCAACCCACAGAAGTTGTAGCAGCCTTTCAACTTCCTATTTGCAAGTGTGGGCAAAAGAAAATCAATAATCAGCTTTCAGCTGAGCTGATACAAACTGCAGTGTGACCCCTGGAATTGTTCCTGGGACAGGTGAGGTCGTATGTTTTACTAGAATGCCCTTTGTAGGAACAGAGAGGTCCTGAAGGAGGAGCAGATCTTTGCTCACCCTCTCTAGCACTTAGCAACTTGCCCAGTGCAAGAAGAATAAAACCACCTTAAACCTGAAAAGATGGTAAATGGGTGTTTGGCCACCAGTATCACCTTAGCTGTGCAATGACACCCACAGGCAGGATGAAATCAACTACTCACACTCAGTGCCAAGGCCATTCAGCCTCAGTGCGAACAAGATTCTGCAGTGACTGAGCTGCTGAGGCGCCTTAAACCTGCCTGGGGAGTGAGGCAGCTGAGCTTTCTGCTCTCAGCACTGCTGCCTCTGCCAGAGGTGAGCTTTTTGTTCTGGCTGGGCCCTGGCCAGGCTGTTGCCGGACACGTGTCCTGCAGTGTCCTGCCGTGTCCTGCCTCGCTGCTGGGATGGCTCCAGAGATGGCTGCCATGGCTGCCTGTGCTGGCATCCCTGTCCTGCCAGCTGGGCAGGCTCAGCCCGCATCTCTCAGGTGAAATAAGTGCTGCTTAACAGGGAGGGTGTGTGACAGGCAGGGTCTGCTGTGAGTTTGTCAGAGCAGTCTGTATCCTGTTAGAGAATATCTGTATGAGCAGCCTGACCTTCGGCTTGGTTACTTGAAACAGGTCGAGACCGTACTTTTGGTCTTACCTGCTGGAGTCCCTGTCTCAGCCCATTTGTTTGCAGTGTGTCTCCTGTCCAAAGACTCTTGATTTAAGGAGCTTGTTTACATCTTATTGGGGCACATGTATTAAAAAGATCTGCCCAAGGCTAATGACTAGAAACAAGGCTCAAGTCTCTAAACTCACATCAATATCTGCCTTGCAAATTTTCAATTGTGGGACATCTGCCAAGGACACATAATAAAACAGAGATCATGAATAAATAAAATGTACTCCACTAATCTGTGGATATTTTCTTTTTATCTTGCCTTTGCCCCATCCCTTTGTTTTTATTTCTTATTCTTCATCTATTTTTTTTGTTTCTGTTAAGCCTTGCCTTTTAATTTATGGCATCATCTTATTTTCTTCCTGTCTTGCCTTTTCATTTTCTGAGGGGGAATGCATCCCAAGGAAACCAGGCAGGATGCTGTCATTGCCATTGCGTGGTTCTGTGTGGAGGACCAAATGCTCAGCTGACAGAAACTGTCCTTGACCTGTTCCAGACAATGGTTCTGCACCAGTTAATGCCAGGGTGTCATCTGCTTCAATATGCTACCTCAGTGCGTTGCTCCATTCTTTACCATTTTTTCTTTTTTATACCTGATTTCCTTCTGGTCCTTTTCATTTTCCCATATTTTACTGATGCTTCTTTCCTTATTACTGTACTTTCCATTTTATGGGAATGTGTTCTGCTCGTCTTGCCTCATTCATATTGTACCTGACGTCCTAACTGCAGTGTGTTAAACTGCTGTCATCTGTCATTTGTGGATAACTGGCTCGTTTCTCTTGCAAGGGTGTTCTGCATGTGACGCTTGTAATGGTTTTCTTTTGTTTTTTCATTCTATGTTAAAGGAGATGACTTCTAGAATATTTATCTCTATTGCAGAGGAAGATGGTGTTGACTGTGTTGGTCCTTAGTTTCTGAGGGAGCTCATTCTACAGTAATTTTCAAGAGGCATCTGTCTTCTGGCAAGATGAGCTTTATGATTTGTATTAGAAGGTCCCATTGTGGTCACTGTTCTTGTTCTGCTTACTTTGCTGCACATTTGGGGCCGTTTGCTGTGTTACAGGTAAAGCCTGAGACCTTGATTTTCTTGCACTGTTCAGCAAGGAGCTCAGGTAAGTCTGGAGTAAACACATTGGTTCCTGTGTGCTGGTTATATTGATATAAAGGTGTGGAAGGGTTCACTCATTTTGCCCTCTCTAAATTGTTTATGTCACTGCTGTCTGTCTGCTGGATATTCCTGATGTCCCTTGTCATAGCATAAATTTCTGTTCTCCTTTCTTTTGTCCACAAACTCTCCAACTCATCTTCTTGCCCTTCACACTAAGGTGTCTTACCCATTTTGCCTTCCCATCCCTGACAGGTGAGTGGGGACTGAGGTGAGGGGTCTTGGTGTACCAGCTCTCATAGCTGCTGAGGAATTTCTGGGAGGGGGCTCCAGGAGAGGCCACTGCAGCTCAGCCATTCAGACTCCCTTTTGTTCAGAGCAGCCGCCTGCCCTGGCTGCAGACATCAGCCTGACTTTGGCCTGCAGTGTCTGTTGCAGTCTCCTCCAGGCAGGTTTGTGTCTTAAAGGTTGATGTTGGACATGCAGATCTGCTGGACTGTGAATCAGAATCAATCCACGGGTACCATGGGCAGCCTGGTACCATCCTCACCTGTGCCAGCAGCAGCAAGAGATGCAGTTGTCCCTTCTTGTCCTGTGAGGTGTTGTGCTGTGTGAGTTCTCTGGAGGTGCACTTGTGCAGCTGGAGCTGTGTATGCTCTGAACAGGGTAAAGGCTAAGAAATTAACTTCTCTTTTTTCCATTTTTTGGAAGTTTTTGGTCTTACCAGCCTGTCAGTAAAAACCAGCAAAGGCCACATGGACAAAGTGGAGTGTGGGTGGTTTAAGGAGGACAGGTTATTTACGATCTGAGGCAGAATGTTGCTTCCTCCTTTTTCTTCCTTTTTTACGTTTTTCTCCTTTGTTCATCAGCTTGGACAAGCAGTTCAGATGCCAACTGATATCCTAAAAACTGATTGATTCTTCCACATGTTTAATCATTCTAGCCCAGTGCTACTCTAATGACAGGCTCAGAGCTCAGCTTGGGCAGAGGATTGCTTGTCTTCTCCTAAAGCAATGGCAGACTTCATGGACTTGGGAATGTTGAAGTAGAACATGTTCACCTGCTACATGACATCGAGAAGGTCACAGCTCAAGTCTCAGGTGCAGCTTCCAAAGCATGGAGCCCAAGGCATCTGCCTCACAGCTCTTAATAAAGTGCTATGAGATTTATGGACAAAAACTGTCATGTACATCAGTCTTGTAAAACTTAGTATTGGCAATTTTGTGCCCCATATAGAGTTTCATATTTCTCTGTTTTTTTTTTTTTTTTTTTTTTTGTTTGAGCCTAATAAATTAACTGTTGATGTTCATATAAGTACAGGCAGGTTACCTGTGGGAGGCAGATAATCAACTCGGGGAAAATCTATAACAGCTTTGGTTTGCATGGAGGAGTCACAACACAGCCTGGGTAGTTTCATAAAAATTGGAAGCACTTCTGATTGCTCTGCCATGCTCCTTGCTTCTCTTCTACCTCCTCTCCTTCAGCAGACACGAGCTGTTGCTGCTTCCAGTGGTGTTAACTGCTGTGGAGGCTTCAGCTCTAAAACCTTTTTGGTACCATGGTGGTGTTACAGGGAGCAAGAGGGTTCTCACTCCTGGCCTCAGTGAGAGAAGAATCACCCTCATAGTTTGTGAGATGCAGTTATAAATATACAATATTAATTTTGTGGACAATTGTTGTCAATCAGTATGTTTAAAACAGGGGTGGTGGAAGACTGGGTATGTGGCAGACTCCTTTTTATTGAAGGCGTTATATATATATGTACATATATATAATTCTTCAGTTATTTCAATCAGTTACTGCTGATTTAATTGGGTTACCATTCCAAAGCTGCTTGGTAATTTTATGAACTCCTTTTATTGCCCATTGAGAGAAGAGCAAATAGAACCATAAGTTAGGTTTTCATTTTGAAAACAGCTCACTCATTACTGCAGCACAAATGTAAATCAGCCCTCCATGGTTTAGCTGTAGCTAGTGACAAGCATTGAATGATGGTTTCAGCATGACATTTTAGGGGCAGACACCTTTTCCCTTGAATAAGCTGCTGAAAATGATGCTGCCTTGTATATTCTTCTTAAGCTAAGAAGATCTGTGTGTCTTCCTGTCCAGTGTAATGTTTGCTCTGAAAAGGGCAGCCAGCATAGATCAATACTGCTCTTTTAATTCACCCATGAAATTGGTAAAAGCTTGAGCTGGACAAGGGGGATAGAATGAGTTCTTGGTGGTATTTTAGCTCAGTGCTGTTAGTCTGGAAACAGTAATGGTGTTTATGTTTTCATTGTAAGCTGTTTTTTTTTAGGGAGTCGTGATTTTTTTACAGTTTGCTGGATGTTAGGCCAGGCAGAAAGAAGTTTTTCCCACTTACTTTGATTAATTTGTTACGATGACAGAAAAGAACAAAACAAAGGGAAAATTAGCTCATGGCATGTTTGGTGGTCAAATAAGAGTTATTGTGGATTCACATTGAAACCTGTGAATCTTGAAAGTGAGAAAAGCTTAATCTGCAAGCAGTTGCTGCTAGGCAAAGTGCTTGGTCCTGGCTCTCTGGGATGCTCCGTCCATTTCCTGACCATGAAGCCGGTCTTTCCTGAGGTCTTCTGTAACTGCTAGAGGCAGGGGATGTGTTTCAGTCTTCTTAGGCTATCGCTTATCCTTGGAGCTGAGCAAAAGCCTTGGCTTGAGGAAATACTCAAGCACAGACTTGTAAGAAGTCCAGGGTGACTTGAAGAGTCTCCTTTTGCTTGTGTGTATTCTACTCTATCTGAAAACTGTGGACCAATTCTCTGGAAAATGTGGACTGAGTCACAGCTGGCACCTTTAAAAGCTCCTGGCCTCGAGACTTGGGTTTTAGGCAATCAGACATGTTCTCTTAGATGAGTATTACTGATTTCAGATGATATCAAGGGTTTATATATTCAGATAGGAACTCTGAGGGCTGTGGTAAAACTGCCTCACAAATGAAGTGAGAAGCAGAAGTTGTTATTTTTCTCTCCATAGTTTTACTGAGCACATACTGTAGTGAATGTACCTCATTGAATTTGAATGAAGCACCTCATTCAAACGTAGACAGAAAGCTGAAATTATACTTTTTTCTATCTTCTTTTTCTTCTAGAGAGTTTTAGATTAGCACTGCCCTTAAGGCTAAACAAGTTTTTGCTTACACTGATGTTCAGTGGTGCTTTGCTTCCAGCAGAAGTTTATTCAGGGGAACTACCAACAACTCCCAAATCTGTTTTGCTCTTAGTTTCTTCTAATGCACTGCATATATGCTTAATAAACTCTTAATTCTTTCTTGGAAGACATGTAGTTAGGATCTCAGATCTTCCTCTGGACCTCGCGGTGTGTGGTGCCTTCAAAATCCTGGGGGCCTGTTGTGGGAGTTTATGAATCTATCTGTTGATGTTTAGCCCAGGCAAAAACCTGAGAAATCCCTTGTCCTGTTAAAGTCTTCCACAAAACATCTGCTAATTTTGTGGGATTAGGATTTATGCAGCCACACACCTTCAGTTTTCCCTCTCTGGACATTTGTGTGGGTCATTTTAAAAGTTAGAAAAATATATTTGCAAAAAAAAGTTGGGAGAAGTAAGGAGAGAAGGGGCTGGATTGTGACTTCTGAAATTTCTTCTAATCCGGTTGGGCTTTATATCTGTTCCAAACTTTCTGCCATTGGAAGACAATAGCTAAAATGGCACCAGAGTAATTTTATAAGGTCTGCCTTTGAGTTGATTAAATGGCTATATTGTTAAGGGCTGTGCAAACACATGTACTAGCCAGAATCCAGCCCACACACACAGCACCTCCAGTACCTTACAAATTGTGCCAATGTGTGATATTACTTTGCATATGTAAATCCAGGTGATAGTGTCCACTCAACACTTCCTGAAAAAATAATGGGTAATAATGCTGACAAGTGCTGAAATGAATTGCAGTAGTTAGGACTGACATTTATTTTGTGAAAAAAACTTACTTGCTGGCTGTTTCTTTTTGTGTGCAATGACAATGCCTCAGCTTCTGTGAGTATTCAGTTGAATAGTGGTGCAGTGATGCAATTCTGTGTCTTAGCCTGCCACGTCCTCACTTCACACATTTTCTGGCAAATGTCCTTTTTTCCTGAATGCTCTGTGGCCACAGCCTGGTTAAAACAAACAGGGAAAACACCTTTGTTTTTTAGGGACTGAGATGACTAATAATACATTGGTTGACTGATGGGATGCTGTTAAAAGGGCTGTTGGCATCCTGGAGAAACTCCATCTGGGATGAAGTAGCCCCATGCAGCAGTTTGGGGGCTGACTGAATGGAAAGCAGCTCTCAGAGAAGGACATGAGCATTGGGGTAAGGAGCATGCAGAACTCAAGTGAGCACTGTGCCCTCACAGTGAGGGCCAGCTGCCTCCTGGGCTTTGTCAGCAAGGCTGTAGCCAGCAGCTCCACAGAAGGGGTCACTGGACCCAGACTGGAGCAGAAGAGTGTCTAACTAGGCTTTAGGAGAAATACTTTCCCTGTAAGAGGGGTCTGACTGGACCAGGGTACCAGAGAGTTTGGGAAATTTTGGAGATGTTAAAAAAAACCAGTTGGCCCTGAGCAGCCTTCTTTTGCTGAACCAGCTTTGACAATGGGTGGGACAAGATGACCTCCAAAGGATCCTTTCACCACAAATTAGTTTGTTATGCTACCTGGAAAGTCAAGGGGAGTGGTGTAACCAAATGATGTCCAGTGTAGGAGCAGTGAGCAAGTACCAAAATCTGAGTGCTCCAAGAAATGGAGGCTCCTAGAGGCCTCAGTGTGGGTAAGGTTTGCAGTGTGGCTCTGAACCCTATGTCCCTTGCAGATATTTTTTTCCAGCTGCCTCCACATATCCTTCCTTAGTCTGTGGCCTCAAATCCTGCATACTAGCACATTGTAAAACTTACTTGGATGCTTTGAAAGTGAATGTTGGATCACAGCAGACTGCAGAAATTATATATAAGTGAGATTTAGAGCTCTGCTTCAGAGTTGTCTGGGGTCAAGAGAATTTATATTGAACAGTACTGACTCCTTTAGTGAGATTAACATGCTGCAAACACAAGTGTTTTTACAGATTTTCAGTTGAAGGTTTCAGTCAGAATATTCACAATAACAATTGCTTGTGTTCTTGTTGCCTAAGAGACTATGAATATCTTGGAGAACTTCACTATGGTCAAGAAAACCTTTGTTTATCTCTGAAATTAATAGAATTTTTTCAACACATAAAAAAATAAATACAATGTAACTTTATCTACTTGGGCTGCCAAGTAAAATTAAATATGTAGCAAAGAAGGGAACTGACTTGTGGAGAATTTGTAGATAGTCAGTTTCTGCTGTCCGTCCTCAGTGACTCCATCCCATTCCAAATCTGCTGGACATGTACACATCCATGGGCCTGGACTGCAGCACAGTGTATTTAAATAGATGTTAGAAAAATAATTTTGGGAGAACAAAGGCATTCAAGCACTGGACCAGATTCCAAAACCTCTCTGGAGGGGCTTTATCATTGGACATGAAATAAACATCTGCCAAAATTGGTCTAGAAGTAGCTGATCCTGCCTTGAGAAGGGGGAGAAGCTGAATTATATTACTCTTCAAGGTCCATTCTAAGCCTGTTTCCTGTATTCAGGGGTATGTTACTAATGTAAGCATCTTATTTCTAAGTAAATTAAAAAGGCTCCAGCAAATGGGCTGAGGTACACCCAGAACAGAATTGTGGTGAGATAATATTTTTGTTCAAGCAGCTTATCCCAAAGCCAGGACTTTGCAGAATAAAGGTTTAATGGATTCAAAAGTCATGTGTAGCCAGGTGAGTGCTCTGCAGCTAAATTGCCCTTTTAGCTCTGCTGCTCCTGTGGCTGCTGCTTGTGGAGGTGTTGTGGTAGCACAGACAGGACTGGTTTCAGGTCCTTGCAGTTTTTACTGCTGTAATGTGTTGCAACACAATCCTGCTGTTTATGTTATTGTCTCTTCCCAGTTTAAGGAGAAGTCCTGCTTTATGTGGTGCATAGATTTTAGATTGTTCAGAACAACTTTTTCACCCAGTGAAATTGACTGTTGTGATTGGATTTGTGTCCTTTGAAAATATTACCTTGCTTCCAAAAAAAAAAAAATTAAAAAAAAGGTAAAGAAATTAGGAGTGGGAAGAGATAATCTGGGAGCAGAATTGATCAACAGCTCTGCCATCTGTACTAGGAATAGGAGGACAGGTCCTCAGACTCCAGAGTGAGAAATCAGAAAGTGTATGATGGACAAACAAATAGAAGATTTTGAGTATCAGATCAGTCTTCTTGGCAGTGAGCTAAATCCTTTTTTCAACACTCTGTATGCCTTTCACAAGAGATAAGAGTATTCTGAATTGCACCAAGGTCAGTATTCCTTTCCTAAACATGGAAGAGTTATGGCTCTATGTGGGTAAAATTTGTCACTGTGCTTGTGAACCATTAACACCCTCCTTAAAAACTCAGGAAAGTCTTCAATGGTTCATCATGGACCTGTGTATTGGAGAAAATACATCCTGTCTAATTGTTCATTCCTTTATGTTAGGCCTGGAGGAGTTGTGGTGGGATAGATGTAGCAGTTTCTCACCTCTCTCATCATAGCCCCTGGATACAACCATGGGCATTGAAACAGCCCTGTAAATACAGGAATGGTATTTAGATTTTCTGTGCTAGATAAATATTGTTGTTGTTTCTGTTGTTTTTTATTAGCTGAACTGTCAGAATGCAGCTCTAGGCCCACATGTCTCAGTGTACCAGTACGTGGAGTGGTGTGTGACGGCTTTTGGGGAGACTGTGAAGGAGGTAATGGTGTGAGAGGGATGTGGGCTTGTTTGTGGGCAGCTGATCTGCTGTGTGACCTCAGGGACACTGCTCTCTGTGTCTGGGAATCTGCATTATTTTCCTTGCTTAGATAGGTAACTTTTCAAAATCAAACAACATTTATAAGTGAATTACAGTTTCACTGAGGTTCTTCTTTGATTCTAGACTAATCAATGATGGAGAATGCAGAATTATTTTTAAGAAGTATATTGATATATTTTTATTCCGCATCATCTTTTCCTATATGGAAGTGTTTGACTTTGGGATCATGTATCAAATATTTTTGACAACAAATTACCCCAGTAAGTGTAACAATAGGATTTTATGTTCATTGTGATCAGTAGAGCAGTACTTGAATGGAAAAAAATTGAGAACTCAGTGGAAAATGGGGTACAAAAAATAATTTGGGGAAGGGATCCATAGAAATTGTGCTCATTACAGAGGTACCTAGACCTACAAGTTGCAATGTCCACTTCACGTAGTACTTTGTGTTTTGAAGCTGTACTCTTGATGGGTGCCATTAGTATGATCTGTCAAACAAGATTATTGCCAAAATAATCTGGAGAGAAACAATTTATTTTACCATCAACCACAGCAGTGCTGACCTGCTTGTAACAATGCCTTTGGTATCTTCTCAAATATTTCTGTGAACTTCAGCCCTTGGGATGATAGAACACAAGGAAGTGCTTAGAGTGGCCAGCTGTCTGTCTGGGCTGGCTGTGGAACAGGTTTGGGAACTGCAGCATTCTACCTGTGCTTCAGTGTGGGGATTTACAGGTTGATTCTCAAGCCAGCACATTTTAATCTGTCACTTCCACTTAGTTGCGGATAATGATCTTTTAATGTATATGAACAGAATATAAATTGCAGAGCCTTTGGGAATGTTGCAAGGTGCAAGCCTTGTTAACTCTCATAATGTGTATCTCCAGAGCCTTTTCAAGTCAGAGAGAGAATAACTTTAATTTTTTTTTTACTTTAATCATTTTACAAGGTGACATTCTGAAAACTGGGTGGTATTAGGTGTTGCTCCTTGTTCTTTATGTATATGAGAAAGGAGTTCAGATCACATACTGCATTCCCAAGCAGCTTCTGTCATGTGCAGGCTACAGCTGGTGTGTTTTCCCTTGCCCCTTTCTCATATCCCACCCTTGGCATATCCTCTGTCCTTACCAGCATCCTCAAAGTGGAAATAGCAGAATTTCACTTTGGGAGGATTCATTTTATGTTGTATTAGTCCCATGGAAGTTACACCCCTTGTGGCACTGCTCATATAGGCTGCTTATCTAGTCATGGCAGAGGTGAGCCCCACCTCTGGTGATTCACTCCCAAAAAACTGTGCCTGGATGAGTAGTGGGAGCCATGGTCTGGAGATGCTTCTTCTGTGCTTGCTTGTGTTCTTTTACTCTCAGTTGTAACAGCTTCATTTCTCCTTATCAGTCTTTTGGAGGAAGTGATTTTTTTTTTAACCCCCTATATTTGAAGACCGTTTTTTGGTCAGGTGTGAATATTTAAATAAAGTGGTATGAGTATTTAAATAATTTTACATTTGAATGTCAGTAGTGCTTTTAACAGCTGTAGTTGTTTACACATGATGGTCATCTCTTTCCGATCTTCATTGTATTGCAAAGTTGCACAAACATTTGGCACACACTCAGTGTCTGAAACAGCCTGGTGACAGTAGAATTGTACTGGGGTGACCATAGCCAAATAGGCTTACATGGGAGTAGCATCAGAACAAAATTCAACTCAAACTTTATTTACCTGAGGTCTTCTGGAGGTTGTACTGAATCAATTTTAAAAGAAATGTAGTTGCATAATTTTATTATTTTCATGGCATTTTAATGCAATATTCTGGATAAAGGATGGCACTGCCAGTGGAATACAAAAAATAAATTACAGCTGAGAAAATAATTCAGCTGATTAATTTATCCTCTTTGCCTCACAGAGTGTCCATAACCACGGAGTGGTTTCTTCAGATGGTCTTGCTATTTGTGCTAGATGACTTTTTAAAGTTAACCTCCACCTCCATAGTCTGTGAATGACTTTGCAATTAGCTGTGTCAAGTATTACAATGAATTGAATGTTGCAGCTTATATCATAGGGAAAGAGGCTGTGCCAGTATTACCTTACTTTTTTTCCAGGCTTAATTAAGTGTGCTAAAGCAGTTACTACTGTCCAGCTTACAGACAACAACTTAAGTCATGCTAACTGGATTTCAGTCCAAATCCCTAATTGTGATTGATCAAGTAAATTATACATGCATTTAAATGTTTTTCTCTGCTCAGTGAGTCAGAAAATGTAGGCAGTACTTCTAGGTGGTGCATTAGACAAGTGTTTGCCCTATGATGAGTGGAGAAATTCAAACACTTAAAAAATCAGTGAAATGTTGATCCTGAGCTGAAGGTTGTTTTGGTTTGTTATCCACAGCATTTTAGAAGTACTTGGTGTCAAAACCTGCACGTGTGTAGCTTGGATGATTGGTAGAAGCTCTCAATTCTGGGGAAATTAGCAGAAGTAACAGCCCGGGTGCTTGTCTGCATCATTAGGAGACAAAATCTGCTTCCTGGGCATGGCTGAGTGTCAAAGTAAGATTCTTTAGGGGAAATTTACTCACAGCAGAATTTCCTGAGTTTGGAACCCTAAAATGGAAATCTGCCAAGATCATCAGATTCCTTAGGGAAAAAATGTCTTTGAGCTCTGGAAATACTTTGTAGAGTTACCAGGATTTGTGTGCCCTTTCAGGTTCACATCAGTGTTACATCCCTTGTGACTTCACTGTGAGCAGGACTAGGCCCTTTAATTAATGTTCCTTCGACTTAGAGGAAACCATGCTAAAATGTGAACTTAATCTTGAGAGGTTTATGGAGTGTAACTGTGCAGGAAGGAGGAGGTGAGGCTAAGACAACATAGCCTTGAAAGAAACTGGTAGAAAATCTGTAGGCATGAGCTCTCTTTGAGTATTTTAAGTAGCCAAGCACAACCATTGTAAACCAGTTGAACTTCCTTTCTATTGTGCCTGGATAATCACAGATTAATGCTAACAAAAGATGAAACTGTCCCAGTTTGGGGTTATCAGTGGTACCAAAGTGGTACCATGCTCAAAAATTCAACTCATCAAAAAAAAATGTTCTGAAGCTTGTGGTGTACGACCTTAAAGAGAATGGAGACTGAGTGCAGATACTATGCAAAACATAACTGAGGAAGAGGAACTTTGCTGACAAATAAATGTGTAGTATGGGGATCCATGTGGTCAGTAAAAATCTCTTAGTGGTTTGTTCCAGAGGAGGTTGGAAACCACAGCACTTTGTGATGTGTTACACATCTGTGGCGTAGCTGTCTCAAAGGGACTGTATCTGCAAACTGTCTCCGTGACTCCTCTTTGAGAGCTTTAGGGATTTCACAGCGTGCTAAAAGCCCAGAAATTTGCAACTCCCCTTCCAAGACAATGGGCCTGTGGCCTCACCAACAATGTGTGACTGCAGAAGCACTGGGCTAGAGCCCATCTCCAAATTGGACTGGGAAGATCCTGTCATTCTGGTTTTTATTCTAAAGTTAGTATTCTTTTCACACAGCTTTCCTAATGACTGCCTTTTATTTAGCCCTGAAGCTTAACATTTGGAACTTCTATTTGTTGGGGTTTTTTTTCGTTATATTGGAAAATAATGTTCATTCTTCCAGTTACCATCTTTCTTCTGTGTCTTGTTTCATTTTCTATTCTATGTGAATTCTTAGCCAGTAGCTCCTTGAAACAGCTGAAGCAATTAAAGCAAACAAGTAACTAACATCTGGTATGTGTTTATTTGCTCTGTTATATTCTCTCCAGGGCAAGAATTGTGTGATTCGGAATGGTTTCCAGTTCATTATGTTATCTATATTTGAAGGAGGTCAGAGAGGTTAATGTTGCACATCAAGTTGAGATTTGCAAAGTTAGTGGTAGTTCTATGTTCTTTGGATGTTCATGACACAGGCCTTTGCACTTCAGGAAAATATAATTTCCAGCTGAACACAGTTTTACCCTTGAGGAAAAAAAGGTTTTTGAGTGAGTGAAGGGTTTCCTTAAGTAGAGAGCAAGTTGTGCTGAGACAGGAGTGTGGTCATTGCCCTGTGGCTTGAGTCACTTGTTGAAGTTGTTCTGATAGTAACTGGCAGAACAATGTCCCAGTCCATGGCTCAGGAGTCAGGGTCTCTGCAAGTCAAACAACACATTCTTCAGATGATCAAGCTCCTCTTGACACAGTTATTGTGAATCTTTCCTGTACATTCTTTCTGTAGTCTAAAAATCACTTCATAGTAGTAACACATTAAGGAGGTTCTGGACCATGGTCTTACTAAGCAGGATCCATTTTCTGTCTGTATCTTGCACAAATTATGACTACAGTACCCTCAAAATAAAGCAGTGAAATATTGCCCACTGAATTTATTATACAGAGCAATTTCATGGAGGCACCATTATGAATATAATCTGCATCATCTATATGGTTTTATATTGCTGTCTCAACTGTAAGTCAGTGTAGTGTACTAAGAATTTACTTGTCACTAAGTTCTTGCTTTAGTTATTTCTGAGTAAAACTTGATTTGTATTTGTCATTATTTGTCATGATCAGAAGTGCCCCCAGACAGAAAGGTAATTAATGGCTTTAAGCTGAAGGAGGGTAGATTTAGATTGGGTATTAGGAAGGAGTTCTTTACCGTGAGGTTGGTGAGACACTGGCACAGGTTACCCAGAGAAGCTGTGGATGTTTCATCCTACTTCATCCAGAATTCTTCAGGGTTGGGTTGGATGGACCTCTGAGCAACCTGGTCTAATGGAAGGTGTTCCTGGCCCTGTCAGAGGGAATGAGATGATCTTTAAGGTCCCTTCTGACCCTCGCCATTCTATTGGTCCATGACTCTATGATCTGAAATCTTGCCTGGTTTTTATAGTGCTCACTTACACTGCCAGGGTTCTTGTGTTAATGAGTTGCTTGAAGTGGAGATTTTATTGACTAAAATGAATCAATAACTAGAGGTTTCTTGGGTCTGAATATACTTTGACTTCCAGTCACCCCAGTCCAGATTTATGTCTTTTTTTTTTATTATTTATAGTGCTATAAAACAGAGCTTGGCTCTAGATCATGAGTGAAGTGTGGTGATGTTTATCAGATGAGTTCTGCTGCCCTTCCTCTGTGAGGAGAGATCAATGGTCTTATTTGACCTCTTAATGATTCCTAAGAACTGAAGCCTTGGGAAATGCCTGGAGTAAATGTGTCTTACAACCACTCTGTTAGCTAGCAAATACCTGCCTTCAAACTAATCTAAAGGTGCAAAATCATTTCTATGTTGTCATGATTTAATCTCAACTGGCAGCTCAACCCCATGCTCACCCACCCCCTGTGGGATGGGGCAGGGAACCAGAGAGGTAAAATGGCAAAAGTTGTGGCTGAGATGAAAAGCATTCAATAGGTAAAGCAAAAGTGAAGCAAAACCAGGAATTCATTGACCCCCCTCCCATGGGCAGGCAGGTGTCCAGCCATCCCCAGGAAGGCAGGGCTCCATCCCATTTAATGGTGACTTGGGGAGACAAACACCATCACTCTGAGTGTCACCTCTCTTTCCCTCTTCTTCCCCCAGCTCTACGTGCTGAGCATGACACCATAAGGTGTCTTCTTTTAGGACAGGAGAATTTTGATACTATCTTGTCACATTTAAAATGAATTGATTTTCATACTAAATTGAAATAAATTAGCTTAGTGTGCATCAATTAGTGTTTAAGTGTCAGAGATCAAAAACATTTGCTCTCCTCATGATTTTAAGTTACATATAATCTGATGGCAAGTATAAGAACTGCCAGTTTTGGCTTTACAACAGCTTCTTCTTGGAAGGAAAGCAAGAAAGCAGTTCTGTAAAAGTTAACTTACTAGTAACTGTAACTGCCTTTTGAATTCAGTTTCAGCTGAATTATATTTATATTTATTTATTATATTGATAGTAAAATACAGAAACATTTAAATGCCCGTCTGTCCATCTGCAGGTGTCCACAGTTAGTTGTTGAGGAAGAATTACTGTGGAAGTTCCATCTCTGAAAGCCCCTTTTCCAGAGATGACATTTCCAACTTCTCAGCATTGCTGTAGGGTTGTAGCTAGGCTGTGGCAGAACAGGAATTGCTTCTGGAACTGACCAAAGTTGTAAGAGGGTTGTGACACTTCAGGTGAGTAGGAAGGAGATAGAAAAATACCTCAGGGAGTGCAGATATCCAAATATGTTCCACAGCATTCTGAAGTCAGGAATTGAAAACCTTCAAAAGAAGTTGTGATATGTTTTCAAGAGCACAGAATGCTGATGTGTGGATCACCTTAGAAGTAAATGAATCATCAGCAAAAGTAATTGCAGTCTACATTCAAGGAAATAACATTGGAATTAGTGGATTATAAATTGCAACATCATGTAAATGAATACAACTCAGCTGAAACTGTAATTGAGAGAAACCTGCTCGAAAGTTTGATCCTAAATTGATTGATTGATAAGTTTTCTCTTTAAAGATTTTTTGCATAACTGAAGTACATGGGTTTTGCGACTATTAATTTCAGTGTGGTAGTGAAACAGAGACTGATTTGCAGATGAATTTGGCAGTCTTCTTTTACCCTGGTGAAAAGGAGACCTAAACCTACTGCTTTCAGATTTGCTAAAGCTGTAAACCAACCTAATTTAAAATGACACCTGTGAAATGCTGAATAAGGGTATTCATAATTTTATTTCCTTTTTTGTGTGTTGTGTTACAGCATTTCACAGTACCCAGAGATGGAGAAAAGAATGTGTCACAACAGCAAAACTGAATTAAATGCTCTAACAATATCTTATGTTCTTTTCAGGTTCTATGTAATCTCATTGGGCAACAGCAGTGGAACTCGTCTGTCCAAAATGGTTTATGGTGAATTTTTCCGCAGACCTGGCAAAGACGCAGAACTTATCAATTTGAATGTGGGTGGCTTTAAGCAATCAGTGGATCAAAGCACCTTGCTCCGATTTCCCCATACCAGACTTGGAAAACTTCTCAAATGCCATTCAGAAGAGGCTATTCTAGAGCTGTGTGATGATTATAGTGTGGCAGACAAGGAATATTACTTTGACAGGAATCCTTCCTTGTTCCGATATGTTCTGAACTTCTACTATACGGGCAAACTTCACGTTATGGAAGAACTTTGTGTCTTTTCCTTCTGCCAGGAAATAGAGTACTGGGGGATAAACGAGCTGTTTATTGATTCCTGCTGCAGCAATCGGTACCAAGAACGGAAAGAGGAAGGTCCTGAAAAAGACTGGGATCAGAAGAGCAACGACAGTATGGACTCCTCCAATGAAGAGTCATCCATATTTGACAAAGAGCTAGAAAAGTTTGATAATCTGTGTTTTGGTGAAATAAGAAAGAAGATCTGGGTCAGGATGGAAAATCCTGCATACTGCTTGTCTGCCAAGCTAATTGCCGTGTCATCCCTGAGTGTTGTTCTGGCATCAATTGTAGCCATGTGCATTCATAGCATGCCAGAATTTCAAAGGCTGGATGCCAATGACAGGGAGATTGGAGATCCTGTGCTGGAAGCTGTGGAGATTACATGCATCATCTGGTTTACTGCTGAGCTAGTGATCAGGCTCTTCACTGCTCCAAGTCAGAAGAAGTTCTGGAAGAAACCACTGAACATCATTGATTTTGTCTCTATTATCCCATTTTATGCCACACTGGCTGTGGACACCAAGGAAGAAGAGAGTGAAGATATTGAGAACATGGGGAAGGTCGTTCAGATCCTGCGGTTAATGCGGATATTTCGCATCCTGAAGCTGGCCAGGCACTCTGTAGGACTACGGTCTTTGGGCGCCACTTTGAGACACAGCTACCAAGAAGTTGGACTTCTGCTTTTGTTTCTGTCAGTTGGGATTTCTATCTTTTCAGTGCTTGTCTACTCAGTGGAGAAAGATGATGACTCATCGGAGCTGCAGAGCATCCCTATTTGCTGGTGGTGGGCAACCATCAGCATGACCACTGTTGGTTATGGGGACACTTACCCGGTCACGCTTGCTGGAAAACTGCTCGGCACCCTCTGCATCATCTGTGGGATTCTGGTGGTAGCACTTCCAATCACCATTATTTTCAATAAGTTTTCTAAGTACTACCAAAAGCAAAAAGCTATTGATAGAGACCAGTGCAACAATGATCGCAAAGAGAAAAGCAATGACCTACCCTATTTTAACATTAGGGATATTTATGCAAAAAAGATGCACTCCTTCATTTCTAGCCTTTCTTCAGTAGGAATTGTAGTCAGCGACCAAGAGTCAACAGATGCCTCCAGTATTCAAGATATGGAGGATGCTTATAACACAGTATCTTTAGAAAATGGTACAGGAAAATGAGTTGAATCACGTTTGCTTCTCTTTATTTCTCTTCTGATTCTTGGTAAATGTGGACTGACAGACTTCAGTGAATTCATTAAGAGCAGTTGATTCTCAGGGTACTTAACTCTCAGCCATATTTGGACATTCTTTGCTCTGAGGATGCCATAAAAGCTTCATTGTTTATATGAGGTTTTAAAATATGCCTCATACAGTGGTTTAGTTTTTACACAACTAGTGTTATGCATTTTTGGAGACAAAAAGCTGGGAAAAGAGTTTTACAGAGTTTTACATGTGAGATAAGTGGAGTCTTTTTGATTTGTGAGTATTGTTGTTTGATTTGTTCATTGTTTTTTGCCCTGCAGCAGTCTCATATCTTACACAGAATTTGCTTTTATAATTTGCTGCTCTTCTGGTAGAGATACATTAAAAATGTGTAAGAACTATTGCACAAGTTAGTGAAGTTTTCACCTGCGAATACATTAGATAAATGAAGGAATTGCGTACATGTAAAACTGTGTTCACTAACAAATTTGTGTAATTTTAGAGTTGGGAACCCATTTCCTAAGTTGGGGCAGAAAATATATTGGTACATATTGTTTTTACTCCATGGAAGCATAATATTTATTAATTTCTTTCCAAAAGCACAATACATTTTTAGTTTGTTAAAATAAATTATTCTCATTGTGCCTGTATTTTTCCTAGGATCCAGCCATGGCCACGCTCTATCAGGCCCTAAAGGTTTTTAGTAATAAGTCCCAGGATGAAGTGTGAGCAGGATAGGAGCTTTTTATTCCATTTAGCCACCTCTCCTGCTGTTGTGACCCTGAGCGATTCTGGTGCCTGGAGGGGATCCCACTGTGGTTAAGGCCGCCTCAGTGGCTTCCCCAGGGACTTTGATTTCTGGGCACTGAAGCAAACATCTGTGGTGGTGTTTGGAAGTCCCTGCTCCCCAGTGCCAGCCCAGCTGCCCCTTGCTGGGGGCTGCTGCCTCGGTGGTGGGAGCAGCAGCTGGGCCGCTGTGCTGGGTCTCTGTCCAGGGCTGAAGTGCCAAGCAGTGGAGATGTGGGACATCCTCTTCTCTGCCATGTGTTGCCCATCAGGGACCTAGGGTGGGAGTTGCACCTGGGCATCTGTATTGGAACGATTTCAGCTCATTTTTCTAAAGCTCATCTGGTGGTGGTGGCAGCTTTCCTGGCGTGTGCCATGTGCTGGAGCAGTGCTCATTGCTTGGCAGAGTCCCGCAGCTCTGTGCATTCCCCTCCTCTCCAGGGATTTCTTAAGCAGCCAGCTAGCTCTGCTCTGTTTCAAGCAGTGCTGGAGAAGCTCAAGGATCTTAGAGTGTCATGTGGACCATATAGTCCATAGTGTTTCTGAACACTCATTTTCTTTCATTTGTCTAGTGACTAAATCAGATGCTGGGCAACGGAGAAACGAAGACACTGTGATGTCAATATTTGCCTTGAAGAGAGGTTTGACTATTTTATTTTTTTAAATATTATTGGGTCAAATATAGAAGCCTGTACTGAACTTCTATTCAAGAAGATTAAGCTCCATAGGAATTGACTTCAGAACTGAGTAAGATGCCAGAAAATGACAATTTTGGCCACTGCAGAAACTTGATTTTTCATGTATCTGCCAGATTTTCTATTGCAAAATGCATTAAGTAAGTAACTGAGGTGCACTTAAATTTGCTGAGGCACCAAGCTCTAACCTCTTTCTGAGATGGAGAAACAAGAAAACAGGATTAACCTATACATTGTAAAGATGTGTCTCTCAGGACTGCTGTGCATCAATATAGTGATGTAGAACTTAAAGAAAATCTTTTGAGCTTTGGAGCAATCTCAAAATTTGGTTTGTTACTTGCTGACTGTTGTAAGGGTATGTGATGCTTCACAGACAGTTAAAGATAATTCTTCCCATATTTCTTGTAGGAATAGCAAAAGGCAAAGTTAGCCTAAATGTGATTTGTTCTTGCTGAACAATTAACATTAAAAAGATGCAATGATAACAAAATACTAACTATGTATGTTCATGTGAATCTAATAGGAACCAACAGAATAACAGCAAAAAGTTACTGTCCAAAGAAAATCTCTTTCTTTGGTGTCCATGTAAAGATATATTTATAGATATATATATATCTTACATTGCCACTGAAGATCAAAAGCGTTGAGAATACTGTAATGCAATAAAACCTGCAAGAAATTGTATTAAGTAGTTGAAAAAGTGCTACTGAAAAATTTAGTTTTGTGTATCAGGCATTACTCAAGGATCACTAAATATACAAGTTTGTGGATTAAATTTTATGACTGGCAATTTTTCCTAAAATGGATAAGCTTTTGATTGATCTCATGAATCAGTCTTAAGGCTGTTACACTTTTTAAGTGCTCTGACTTTATGCATTGATACAGCTTGCAGCAAAGTGAGATGTCTTTGGGGACACATCAGAAGGTGAAGTACATATCCATATATCATTTAGTGTACACTGTTTTGATTTCTGTGATGAGATCTTGGCCTTTTTCGAATCAATTGTATCTTAAAAATGGCTTTTTTTGTATCCTTCACCCTTGCTGGAATAAATCCAGCGCCTTGTTTTCACACAGGTGTGATTGTGAGCAGGATGGGAGCTGTGCTTCATGCCAAAGGATTTTCCTCTCAAGGCAGAATTGCAGAGTTTGACATGCACTGATGCTAGGCAGTGCCACAAGCCTCGAGTGCCAGAAGGAAGCAGATGAGAGCAAAGTCTGATATACTGCACATTCTAGGGGGCTGTTTCTTATTGAATTTGTCTTCTTCCCTGGTCTGCCGTGGCATATTGGTGATTTGTGATATCAGTGTCAACAGAAGTTTATTGCATATTGTTTTTCTTTTTCCTGAATCACATTTTTTTGCTTTAGAAACGCTTCCTAAATTCTCACCACCCAGCTTCTCTGTTTCAGATACCAAAGCACAGAGATTTCTATTTAGACATGCATCCCTTTTTGTATGGGAGAGATTTGTTCATTTTTATACAAAACAATTTACTGGCATGTCGTTGCTTTCTTTATTTTGATGCCAAGCTCTTCCCTTTTGATTTCCACAAATCATTTCCACAGGAGCATCCACCTTTGCCTGGCTTTCCCTAGTGTATAAAGGGAAGGCAGCACTGCAGTGTGTTGCAGCTCTCTTTGAGAGGCTTCCAGCTGGCCAGGGCATCACCCCACTGCCCACAGCTCCTGCCTTGCTGGGCAGGCTCTGGCATTGGCATTGGTTTTGGGGATATGTTAGTAGAGGAAAAAAATTCAGTGTAAAGGAATTAGAAAAGAGAAAAATGGGAGAAGGCAGGAAGCAGTCAGTCAATAGGGGTGGTAGAGAAGCATGAGAGAACCTCAGAAGAAAGGAAAAGAAGAAATTGACAGGAGGAGTCCTTGTATTTTTTCACTTATTTCCTGTTTTCCTTTGTTTTTTCACCAATGCTTTTTTCCCCTTTCCTTCCTTCTCCCTTCCATCCCATCCTACCCTGCTCCTACCCTGACCTCCCTTCCCAACCAGCCTGTAATCCAGCAGTGTGTTTATGTCCAAAAATGAGGGTCTTTCTGAATCCAGAAAGGCATGTTCCATCCCCTCGGATAGCAGCAAGCAGAATTTATCAGCATGTAATTAGCAAGCAGAGGCAGTGCTTTTGTAGGAAGAGTCAGGGTGTTGCTCACATTGTGGAACATAATTGTGGGGTAAATAAACATCTCGTTTGTGTCAGGCCTGTAAATGAAATACCACTTATGGCTTAGGTAGAAATTTGCAGTCCACAACTTGCTTCTGAAGGGAAGAGGAGGGGCAGACACTGATTTCTTCACTCTGGTGACAGTGACAGGACCTGAGGGAATGGCCTGAAGTGGTGTCAGGGCAGGTTTAGGTTGTATATCAGCAAAAGGTTTATCACCCAGAGCATGGTTGGGCACTGAGCAGGCTCCCCAGGGAAGTGGTCATAGCACCAATCCTGACAGATTAGGATTTGGACAATGCTTTTGGGCACAGGATGTGATAACTGGGGTGTCCTGTGCAGGGGCAGGAGTTGGACTTCATTATCTTTGTGTGTTCCTTCCAGCTCAGCTGATAATGTCATTCTGTGATAATGCCAGATATTACCATTTAAAAGCAGACTTGTTGTTGATTCCCATGTGAATGCGTTGCTGTCAGGGACTGCTGAGAGTATCAGGCAGATTTGACTGGCAAATGCAGTCCACGGGCTCACAGCGTGCCAAGGGCTCCTGACAGGCTGCTGTGTATTAATACATTTATTCATTTCCCCATATTCCTAACATCTAGAGCAAGTGACAAAAAACCACTAAGCTGTGGAGAGCTTCTCTAATATTTTTTGATTAGCTGACAGTGTTTGTGAAGCTGCTAATACTTCTTCATCCAGAAGAGGACATTTCTCAAATGAAATCACAATAACCCTGAGTTGGATGTGCAGTTTGTGACTGATAGCAGGAGCTCGGTCACAGTCAGTAAGTAATGCTGTCTGGTGCTGTGTGGCTGCAGAGCTGTTGCCTGTATTTCTGAAATGTTTATGCTCTGTCAATCAAGAGACAGCAGATGCCATTAAAACCATCTCAGCACTTTCCAGCTGCACAAGAATTGCAGCGTCTCTTCCAAGCACAGCAAAATGTCATGGCTTGCTGAGACCTTCTCTTTTAATTTTGTGCATAGTTGTAGTTGATTTTTTCTGGTGAGCCTATGGTCCAGGCACAATCTAGCAGAAGAAAAGGTCACTGTGTGTGACCTTTTCTAGACAAGTTAAAAGATGTTCCTGACTTTAATTCAGGGCAATGCTCTCCCGGCTCACTGGCACAACTCAGGTGGTGCACAGAATGGTAGTTCACTGTGGAATGGGCTGATGGCTGTTGCAGGTAGGTAAGGAGTCAAGGCAGGGCTCCTTGGGGATGGATGTAATTTATATGTAATTGTATCTGCCCTCTGGACAGAGCTCATTTAGGTATATAGTATCAGATAAGGTATGACACTTTTGCTGAGAAAACACCTACATCTCATATCTTTTTAATGAATGTAATGCAGAGAGAAGCCTTTACTTGTGTTTTTATCAGGTCAAGGACTGTAGCTCAAGGGTTCTTTAATACACACATCCATCAGTTTTCTCCAAATCACATTGGGAGGGAGAGACTTTGCAGCATCCCCAACAGATCCATGAACCGTTAGCCAAGGATTTGGGTTCCCAGGAGGGAGAACCAATGCTGTGTGGTTTCATGTGATCTCATTTGGACTCTCCCAAAAAGCTAGCTGTCTGTTAAGAGTCAGTGATGACCTGCAAGTGGAATTTCCTCCTGTAGGAAATTACTGCAGCCTCCTGCAGTAATTTTAAAAAACACATAATAAAATATGAGAGGGAGCAAACTGCTGCTGGCAAAGAGGCAGGCGCAATATGCTGACAGTACTTTTATAAACCAAATTTGCATTATTTCTTGGCTTGTAAGCTATAAAAATATTCTTACTTTGTCATGTGTTGCAAAATCTGCCACTATGCATTAATACAAATAGAATAATGGAGCCAAGTCCTGAAATTGCAGCATTAAAGATGGAAAAAAAATAATCTTGGCTTGGTGAAATTGCAGAAATACTGTTTAGCTGCCACTGCTGTTTTATTGTTGCAGCTGCATCAGTGGTGAGAAGGAGCAAGGGACCATGCACAAATGGTATGCAGGCTTCCCTTTCTTCCTTTGCCTGTTTAAAACTGACCATACAGGCTCAGAGACCCCTGTAGCATCAAGGGCTGCTCAGCAGACCCTTCCTGGGGCCCAGTGTGGAGCCACTTGTCCCTCAAGAGGAATGTGCTTGTGCAGGAAAATAATGAGGTTTGTATGAAATAGCCCTTGGGGAGGTAAAATAGTATCACTAAATTTGGTGTTGCCACCCTCCTATACATCTATGAGACCTGGGAGAGAAAGCAGAAATGAGGAAGAAGTTGAAGGGTCAGATATTTAACAGCAGCCATTTGAAGGCTACTTTGTGTTATGTTAATCCAAGGGCTCTTACTGAATCACAGGTAATACAGAATTCTGTACTCTGTATTTAGCCTTGAACCCATTCCATGAGGTGGAATTATTGTCTTCCCACAGTGTTTGAGTTACAGCTACAATATGTGCTTTTCTCGGAGCCAGTTTCTAGATGTGATGCTGTTGCTGCCTTTCAGGCTGACTGGACTTTGGATCTTTGTGAAGCGTTGCATGAGCCATAAATCATCCTTGCAGCTTCTACCCCATTTCCTAGAAACCTGGAAACTATAAGCATGAAAGAGCTCAAAGTAGTTTCTCTGGTTCGATATTATTTTTTGACAGCACCAAATGACATGTATTTCATTGAAAGAGATTTCCCCTGCTCCTGAATTTTGTACTTTAGGAATTTTTTAAAATAAAGTACTTTAAGAGCAGCTTAGGTCCTAAGATGTAATTTTCTTCCAGGCAGTGTCACCTCAAGTATATAACTAAGTATTCATTTCTTCAGTTTACACAGTTTCAATCTTACATATTTGGATTGTGTATCTTTGGGGGAAAAAGTGCTGAATAAATAATTCCAAGTACCAGAAAGCTGGTTGAATGCTCATTGAGCGAATTCCTTATGAACCAGAATGATCCTGGTGTCAGACAGCATGGCTTTATGAGTCTCTTCTGTGGAAAGCAAAACACTTTCCTTATTTCTCTAAATATTTTGGGGATGTGGAATAACAGCCTTGCTGTTCTGTGGTGATGGGGAGCATTGAATTAAATGAAGGGCACAATGAACATAAGGTGGTTAAAGGGGAACATGACTTTTTTGTAAACACCTCACTTCCCTTGGGACAGTAATTTTCATGTTGTTTCAAGGTTTTTTTTTTTAAAGGCAAAAACACAGATACCCAAACCCCCACTGGTTTTCCTTGCTGGGTATTTTAAAGATTAAATTAGCTCCAGTTGCAGTTATAGAAAGAGTGCTGGCTGGTGGGTAGGATGGAGGTTGGGGTATGTGTGTGTGGAATTTTTATAATTTATTTTTATATTTGATGCTTTTGCCTTTGGCATCACACACTTTTGCATTGGCTTTTTTTTTTTATTGGCTGAAGAATCAAAATAAATAATAGACAATCTTTATCTGTAGATTTTTTTAGGCCACTGAATGCGAAGGAAAGGTTAGATTTCAGCATTTCAGTCTTGACAGTGAATTTAAAAACTCATCCGAAGCATTCCTAAGCAACATAAAAATTTACACCTAAGTATGACACATTTCATGTATCTCAAGACACAAAGCTAAACTTCTGGCAGTGTTCAGTGAATGAAAGGTTAATAAAAATTCAGGTGTTAATCTGCTTCTGTTCTAGTTGCATATTCTTGTGCAGCAATGTACTCTTGGCTCTTAGGCTGCCTCTAAATGGGAGTCTAGTGCTTCTGGAATTTTATATATCTAGCCTTGTACAGACTGACTGGACAGCAGTCAGAGCATTATTGTGCAGGCTTTTAGCTGCCTGTCAGCAAAGGTGACCTCTGCTCATCTGCTGCTGCATTCCAGAGGTGTGCAGGGAGAACAGGCAAGTGGGACTGTGGGGCTTTGCCAAAGTCACTTGCAGCAGAACTGCTGGGTTTTTTTGGCCTGCTTTCATTGCATTGTCACCTGCTGAAGATATTTCTGTTCTCCATTTAATATGTCGATTAATCCCAATGAGGATTTGTGGTATGTGGAAAGGATTTATAAAACACAAGTGTTCCTTGAAAGCAAGTACTGACCTGAGGCTGGAGAGGTGGCTCAAAACTCTTTTGCCCTGGCTTTTCTGCCTTGTCATAGGAGTAATGACTGGGCAAGAAAGGGAATGGCATAACAAGCTGTAGAGTTCCAAGAGCCTTTAGGGCCACTGAGAGTCCCTATGAAAATAAGCAGTGAAGGAATCTGGGGACTGGGGTAGGGGATCTGTGTGCGGGATGTGCCACAGCTGTTGTGTGCTCTGTGCGCCAGGTGATGGGTGGGAAGAAAACATCTCTGCACCACTGGATTTCTGCTGCTCAGGTGGCACTGTCTACTGCAGCTTTCTGTGCCCTCACCACAGTGTCCTTCTCAGTCCAATGCCCATTTTTGCAAGTGTTAAAATGCTCCCTCAGACCTGAAAACAGACAACAGATGTAATGAGAGCAACTGTAAGGTTGCTGAAGTAGTAAAGAGGGGCTGATGGCAAGAGCCATGTCTGTAGAGAGGACATGCTGCAAAGATGCTTTGTTGGAGAATCTTATCTTCCATGTCTTGAAGCTTTTCCTTTCTTCATCTCCAGCAGAGAAGCAAACAGTGGTTTTGGTTGGAAGAGATCTTAAAGATCATGCAGTTCCCCCTTCCTTCCATGGACAGGGACAACTTCCACTAAACCGGGTTGCTCAAAGCCCCATCCAATCTCTCCTTGAACATTTCCAGAGGTGAGACATCCACAGGTTCTCTGGGCAAATTGTGCTAGTGTTTCACCACCCTCACAGTAAAGAATTTTTTCCTTACATCCAATTTAAACCTACCCTCTTTCAGTTTAAAGTCATTCTCCCTGGTCCTGTTACTACATGCCCAGGTAAAATGTCCCTCTCCAGCTCTCTTGCAGTTCCCCTTTGTATACTCAGAGCCACGATTAAGGTCATCTTTGAGCCTTCTTTGCTCCAGCCTGAATAACCCAGCTCTCTCTCTGTCTTCATAGGAGAGGTGCTCCAGCCCTCGGATGATCCTTGTAGACTTTTCTGGACCTGCTCCAGGAGGTCCATGTCCTTCCTCTGCTGGAGACCCCAGAGCTGGATGCAGCCCTGCAGGTGGGGTCTCATGAGAGTGAAGCAGAGCTGCCCTCCTCTCTGCTGCCCACAGTGCTTTGGCTGCAGCCCAAGGTGCCACTGGCCATTGCCAGGGCACATTGCAGAGCCACGCTGAGCTTCTCATCCATCAGCCCCCAAGTCCTTCCCCTTGGGGTTGTTCTAAATCCATTCTCTGCCCAGCCTGCACTTGTGCTTGGAAGTAAAAGGGCTGGGTGTCTTAGCATAGCTTTGCAAAGTGCTTTCTCCCTTCTTGTGGTCATTATGGAACAGATAAACCACTGTGGAATGTAACCTGGGAGATAAATTTGTCTTGGGCAGGGAACAGTCTAGCTCACTCTGTGGTCTTTGTTTTCCTTTTGCTTCTGTACTTTGCATCCAAGTGGGTTTTGGCAAAAAACACTCCCCTTCTTTGCCTGCAGCATGTGCCAGGCTTTATAATCCATCCAATGTTCCCAGCTATTCAGCTAACTAAAAGAAAGGGTGAAGAGAATAAGGTCAGAAGAAATGCTTTGTATTGCTAAAATCCTGTTCTGCATATAATTTCATTTTCCCATTCCTTTAAAATGCAGATGACTTCCCCATCAAAAATCTAGTCCACCATACAAAAAAAAAAAAAAAAAAAAAAAAAAAAAAAGGAGTAGGCCTTACATGGGCTGAATGATTGGTTTTTTTCGGATGAAGATGAAAAAGAGAAGAAAAATGCTTGGCTTCTTCGAGGTGCAAAAAGGCAAGCAAAAATATTTTAATAGTAACTCTCATGGCCAAATAATTCCACAGTTATGAAAGTGATCGTTGTTTGGAGAAATCATCAAAAAAGAAGCTATATAGACATTTGAACATAAACATAAGGAAAAGTAAAAAAAAAGTTGCTGCCTCTTTTCTCTCTCTGACTCCTTTTGTGGAGATTGAGATTCCTTTTTCTTGGCAAGTCAGATGATGAACCACTTGTTAATTAAGTGGTTGAAAGGTATAGTTGAAAGAGGAGCTTGGAGTCTGAGACAGCTCAGCATGGAGGAAACCACCTCCGTGATCAATCTTGTCAGCTTTTGGCACCTTAATTAAAAGTTATCTTTGACAGAGTGAGGGCAGCTCAATTGCTGGAAAAGTGGACGCTAAGCATTTTATTGTGGTCCTTTGGGAACAAGAGTACTGAAGGGATCAGCAGCCAATCCTGCTTCCACCAGGAGGAGACCACAGTGGGAACTGCGATACAGTGAGCTCGGGGCATCGGGACAGATCCGGATCAAGGATCACTTCCCATGGTGAGAGCTCAGGCTACAAAACTGCAGCCCTGCCTGAAGTTCCATGTGATCCTGTGCCAGCCATTCTGTCATCTCACACTTCTGGTCTCTGTCACATCTTCTGCCTCTCTTTCTGACATTTGAGCTACGTAGGGTGGCAGTGATCTCAGTCTGTGCACTCCATCCCTAGCAGGGGTATGTGGTGCTCCAACATAAGGCAGTCAAGTCCTCATCACTGGGAAAACGGTGACTTAGGTGTAGAGAAGTGGAAAAGGTTGAATGCTTGTTAGAAGAACTGATTTTTGCTTTGCCCAGGTTATTTAACATTAACTGTCTTTAATGAAATATCTGTGAGAAAAAAGGAAGACATACTAGTTTAGGGGGAAGAAAAGTAATTGTGCCCTGTGCTGTCCTCTTGTCCTGTCATAGTTATATAAAAAATAGCGTAATTGATTACACCAAACAATAGATTTTTTTTTTTTGCTTGGTTGCTGAACCAGCTCATTTGAAAAAAATCTGTAATTTAAGACCCTTTGAGCTTTTTTCCTTAACTCAATGTTTCATTTGATTTGGAGGAGTTAATTCTTTTGCATCTAATAAAACTTAGACTGGTTTGATGTGAAAAAAGAAAAGTTTCACAATGAAAAAGTATTTTTTTTTAGAATATGTTGAAATGCAAGATTTCAGCATCATTGGAAACAAGAAGCTCTCAGAAAATTTCACAATGAAATATGCACTGTTCCAAAATCCCTCCTGCCTTTTTTGTTTTGTTTTTGTTCAGTTTGTTTGTTTTGTAGAAAATTCCCACCAGCTGTGGGCTGGATTCAGATACAGTTTCTCTCTCTGTCACAGCTTTTTTCAATGAATTTTCTATTCACAAAAAATTGTTCTCATCCGGTTTTAGCTGTATTCTTTGGACAATGCTCATTTTCCTTGGAGAAGTCAGAGAAAAAGAAGGAAAATCTTTGTCCCTTCCATGATTGCTGTCATGGATCCATTGATGTCTGTGACACTTTACCAATCACTCAGGTTATTGGTAAAGAGAAATGAATTTTCCGCTTTATTCAAGGCAGAAAATGAAAAGCAGTTACCAGAAAATCACATCCTGGTAAAGGAAGTGAGTCCATTTTAACAAGTTTATGAGGGAGAGCTTCATTATGAAACATAAAAAAAGAAAACACATGAAAAGCCTGGTGGACTCCATCTGTTCATATGATTCCTCTGACGGGAATCTAACTGAAGGCTGATCAGAGAGAAATTTATTGTTTCTTTTAAGTAATAATTACAAATGGGTATGTGTATTCTTCATTAATTAGCAAGTATGTTTTGAATAGAGTACTCTTCAGAAAATAAACTTGCACCAACCAGTAACTGCTTAATGGCTGGTAAACTGTAGTGTTCTTAAATGGATGTCTCAGATCAAGAGGGAATGTTATAATATTATTACTTAAAACTCATGCTGTTTAGTCTAGAGAAGAGAAGGCTTGGGCAGTTAGAGTAATCTTGTTGTATATGAATGCCTTTTGCAAGAAAACGATAGGTTTGTGGTTTTTTCCTGCACTGTTTAGGGCACAAAGCTCAAGCCAAGGAGAATGAAGATGTAGGGCTGGTGGTAGAAGTGGCTCAAGAATTCCTTCTGTTTGCCTGGGGCCCCTTGCTCAGCCCCAGCTCCAGCTGCTCGCTATCTCAGTCAAGCTGAACCAAATCTGTGTAAAGGTAGAGCAGATTGCTGCAATGACCCAGGTTTAGAATAACAATAATAATTCTCTGCTGAGTGGGAGAAGGGAGGTGTGAGCCTGAGCAGTTGAAAAGGCCCTGGATCACTGCCTTCTTGATGGAGACCCAACTCTTTTTTCGGTGACTCCATACTTGCAGCAGCAGACCAAATTACAGAATCACAAAATCAGTGAGGTTGGAAAACACCTCTGACCAGGACCATTGAGTCTGACATATGACTTGAATAATTTTTCAGTTTACTGGGGGTAGGAAAATGTGCTCCACTGAGGTTCTGACTCTGTAGCTTCAGCAAGGACTTCACTGGGCTACCTACCTGTGTCCAGAGGTGTCCCTGGCCTCAGAACTTGAGTTGTGCCCAGGATAAAACAGCTGGATGATGGGACCCAGCCTTGTACATTGCATTGCTGTTGTTGCTCTGTCTTGACTCCAAGGGAGGAGTTCATGTACTTGGTGGTATGGGCTACTATTTTCCCATGGAAAAGGAAGAAGGAGTTTTGAGGATAAAACTGGGAATATATGTCAATAAAAAGTGAAATAATTTTTTACTCAGTAAAACGGTCCTTGGGAACTTGAGTGAGACACAGGGACAGTCTGCCATGAGAGCAGATTCTACAGCTACTACCAGTCTTCTATGTATTTGCCTAATTTTACTTGCTATAGATGATTTTTGGTATGTGAGCACTACACACACATGATATGTCTTGCCCTCAGCACAGTTGTAAGGAATCACTAATAATCCTATTTCCTCTCTGATTTTAATAGTCAAAGTGCAATCAATCCCCTTCTTTTTGATCTGTTCAATTTATCATGCACGTATTTGCATGTAGTACTGAGAAATTTTTTATAGTTTTGTTATCATATAGCTATTAATATTTTAATTATGTAAATTGAGGAGAGCTGGACTACTGAAAGGAAATCCTGAGCCTTACCTGTATGTGTTTCATCTGCCAGAAGCAATGTATTTTTATGGCACTGAATTTTTATTTTTTTTTTCCCCCAGGAAGCTTTTTTCCAGAGGAAATTTCCAAATCCTGCCCTTCCATTGTGATTGTGAATGGGTTTTGGTTTTGTTTCAATTTCCATGGCAACAGAAAAATTTGTTTTCTGACAGTGTTTGAATACAAAAGTCTAGTTTCCCTGGGCTCTTTTGAATACGTCAGTTTACATTTTTATCCCCTCAAGTGTTTTGAACCCCTGTCCTTTCACCCTTTGACTCCTTTTAGTTCTGTGAAATCTTTTTCCTTAGTCAGGACAGGTTTTTTTTTCCATACTTTCTTTATTTTTCAGACACAGTTCAGTTCAGTGTGCTGATAGCAGAAATACATGCCACATTTTATACTTAGGAGTTCAATTCTTTCCTTAGAGGAAATCATTACTTTTTAGATTACTTCTAAGCACAGAAGTTACTTCAAATCTAGTTTCAAGGTTGTGGAATACGACCATTTTAATTTGAAAGTCAGGACCTAACTTTCTTTGTTATGTTTTGCGTAAATTCATGTATCTTGCATTGTTTGACATGTTCATCAGCCAGTCCATGAGTGTGCTTGAAGAGTGCCAGCTACACAATCATTAAACTTTGTCTCCTGTATTTTTCTGTCTTTCACTGAGTCTCCTGTGATTTTCAACAAAATACTTCAATTAATTCCTGAATAGATACCAGACATCTGGGGTATGCAGACCTTCATCATTCACTGTATAAAGGATGATTGCATTTAACATCTGACATCACCTGTGCCACCTAATTATCTTAAGTACTAAAAAGCTTCAAGATCCATGGTTTAAATTCAAGCAGGCTCTAAAGTTTGAATGTGAAAGATGGGTAGGAGAAAGTCAGGGACATGACAGTCTTACTCTTCTGTCCTTTGCCTACCTGTTTAGCTCCTTCCACAAGCATCAGTGAAATAAGTTCCATCTCGGTGTCCCACCAGCCAGTATTTAATGTGAATTACACTGTAAATGCTGTTGTACCTCTCTGAGCCTGACCAGTTTTCTTGCTCAGTTCTTTTCCAGCTGAGCTGGAATACATATATGGCTCCTTAATTAGAGAGGAAGATATTTCCAATAGGTCCCCAAACCTTCCCCTACTCATTACTCCTTCTCTGTCAAACCAAATCAAGGCAGCACTCATAGCACCTGCCTGTGCAGATCTACTTCCTGCCCTACTTTGATAAAGGAGAGAAGAGCCAGCAGCCCTGACATGTGAGTTACTGGCAACAGGATAAAGCTCAGAGTGAATTATTGGGGCAGTGCAAACCTTTGAACTCTGCTTTGTCACCACAACAATCATGGAATTAAGGGAAAAACCAAAAAAAATGGATCTGCTTGGAGTACAGCTTCTAGGGATAGATTGCCTCTTCAGAGGACAGCTAGTACCCACAACAGGCATTTCCCCAGGTGCTTCCTAACTTTTAGAGAATGTTGTGCTGATAGAAGGTAACTTTCATTTCATTAAGGCATTAATAAGATTTAACTTCCAGCATTGCCTATTTGGGCAGTTATATGCAGTCTTTTTTTTTTATAGTCTTTTACTATATTTATCTATGCCTTTGGTGTAGTTGCTTATTATTAATAGATGTTTATATAATATAGACTTTGTTGATTCTGATACAAATGAGTTTTCTGTTAATGTTGCGATCTGAGCTTAATAATGCACTCTGCACTACTGTTTGAAAGTCATGATAAAGCTTCTCTGCAATTTTATTTTTTGCTCTCAGTGAAATATAACCAGCTTGTATTCATTACCAACTTAGATATTTATAACTGTATCTGATTTGTTTTTTTTAGTTGTTAGATCTTTTATTGCTTTTCTTGCATGGATTATCTGAGAAAATTGCATAGGCTCTAAGTTGTGGGAAGAGTCAGTCCTTATATCTTAATACGTGCCAAGCAAACCTATCATGTCACTCAGCTGATTTGAGAGTTGTTTTTCTTTTAGATAAATGTTTTTAAGTCTGTATCTATTTATGACTTTAGCCCCTTGTGAATGGTTACTGGAGGTCATCTGTTGTTGGTTCAGAAGTACCCGTTAATCATGCAGGAAAGGGAGCATGGGTGAAACATAAGGATTTCTTCCTGTGGGAAAGTGAGCAATCATTTTTGTTCTAAATTAGTTCACTAGAAACTGTGAAACTGTATTCCAGTCCATGCCTTTGTAAACATTTAAAATAACAACTCCAATTTCTGAAGGTGTAAAGAAACAACTATTTTTCCAGCATCTATGCCTATTCAGTCATAAAACTTTTCCTTTAAGGAATATTGGGAAGTCATTTACAGTATAACATCAAATGCCAGCAAAAAATATACTACTTCTTTTGCTTAAGTATCTACTGATTTTTGATGCTTCATTTTCATCTCTTTACATATTCAGGTAGGTGTTGCTCAAATAATTCTTAGACCCCAGAATTTTCATTGTATACCAAATGAATGTGTACCTTTAATAAATACCGTAGGTGTTAGAATAACTACGAATACTTTGTATGAAAACATCTTTATTTTTACCTGACCCTTGCTTAAAAATATTCTAGGACACTACAAAGCTGAAGCTGTGGTTTGGGAAGCCCAGGACAAAGCCTCTGCCAGGCTGAAGCTGAGAGGAGGGCAAGGTGCAAGGGCAGAGGTCCTGGAGTGAGGTGATGGAGAGTTATTCAAGCACTTCTTCATCTGTAAATTCTTTAGAGTGGCACATGTAGTCTGGAACTAAAAAGTGATATCAGCAGTTAATTGTCCATTAACAAGAAAATCAATTTGTAATTATTTTACAAACTTCAGTCTTTTCAGAACTTTTCTTATTAGCTGCCATCTACAGTAGAAAAACTGCTTGAATTTTGGTACTGTTGGTACAAAGACCATCATAGATTTACAGATGAAACCAAGAGGAGTGAGGAGCCCAAGTAGTCATAGTTTTGGTCATTTTAAGAATCCCTATACTACAGACTACTCCAGTCCTTCTGTTTCTGTTCCCTTTGGATGGGAAGTGTTTGTAAATTTGGTTTTGGAAAGGTCCAGTGTCCTAGGCCATCATGGTTCCTACATCCTCTCTCAACAGAGGAGAATATTAAACCTGTCCACAGGACATGCTGGCCTTTCCAGGGGAAGGGCATTATGGCTTACTGTAATACTGTCTGGGAAATAAAACCAGATCTACTACTCTTCTATATCCCTCTTTTAATGAAATTTGTCTCTAAATCCTTTTAATCTTGGGTTTTTTTCTGGTTTTTTTTTTTGTGGTTTTTTTTTTTTTTTTTTTTTTTTTGTTAGTAGTTTTTTTCTCCTGAGAGAGTGTGGATAGCAGCGCTCTATCAGTGTTAGAAAAATACAAATTTTGTTTACTTTGGTACTTTTTGACAGCTGGCTTTGACAAAACAGTGGATTGATTTTATCTGGTCAACAAATTATTTCCATTAATCTGCAGCCCCGGAAACCTGCTTGGATCTTGGAAATGCATCTGGTCCCAGTTTCAAATTGAATTGTCTCATTTTTATTTGACATGAGTGAGCATGGACACTTGGATCATAATTTCATTTCTGTGCATCACAATCCACTCTTCCCAGTCCTCTTCCATTCCCAAAACAAACTTTTGTACTTTTCAACTGTAGCTGTTGGTTCTGAATTTTCTGGAGGGTATTTATGGCACAGAATAACTGTTCAGGGAAACAAGCCTCCTTCAGTGAATTCCTGTTTGTGTGCATAAGCTTTCCTTGGAAACACTGATGTTGGATTTAATTCCTGATATTATCAGTGAACTTTTCTTTATGCCCAGTGACTGCCATTCTTTGCAAGGTTCTTTTGACTGTGTAGATAATAGTAGAGAATAAGAAGGTATTTTACAAGAGTTGGCTATTTGGATCTGGCAGCCTTTTCCATTAGTTAACATTCATCTTTGTGAGCTTCCCAGAGACTCCCATTTTTAGGAACAAAATGGTCAAAGTTGCTGACAAAGCAGTGGTTGGAACAGACCTCTAGTTGACATCTCTGAACATCACAGATATTCTTGGTCACAGAAAGTCTGAAGGTACTTGCCTGGGACACTTTCATTAGATGCCATCCTTGTAGCCTAATTGATTGTAATTAACTTTTGCCCTCAAAACACAGGGCAGAGACCCCAGCTGAACTTCTCTGGAGGTCAGAGTTAGTGAAGACATGGAAAAAGCAGCTGGTAGCACACAGCCACTAAACAAATGAAAGCTTGTTCCTGGTCAGAGCCTGAGCTGTGACGAGGTGGTGGCAGAGGAGGCGTCACTGACCACTCTGGGATCTTTGCATCCTGTCCTGAGCTTACCAGCATTTGTCAGCTGTACTGGCTGCTACATTTCATTTCACTTCAAGATGAGGCATTTCCTTTAAGAACTGTTCTGATGAGTGCAATTCCTGTTGGAGTGGCTGAGTGCAGTGACTGCTAAACTTCCCTGGGAATGGCTCGTTAGCATGAAGAGCAGGTATGAGATTCAGCAGCAGCTAGTGGCAGTCCTTCCAACTCCTCACCTGAAAAACACCCAGCCCATGGCTAAAGGAGATAGAAGGAGTATGAGTTAAGAAACCTGGTGCTTATAAATAAATCAGACTGTAATACATTTTTTTGTTTTTCTTTGGTATTACTGATAGTGACTGGTGTGTCCATTGCTTATCAATTAAAGCAGCAAGATATATTGTTACTAAAGGGCTTTGAAACTCAGTAAAAGGGATATTTTTAGTTTGTTAAACAGGTTTTTACTTAATAACACTTACTTATCTGATAGGATGGAGTAAAATTTTATTTTCTCTATTTCCTTTCATCTGCACTGCAGGGTTGACAAACTGACCTTTCGTAGCCTGCCTGGTAAAGAGGAGACTTGGTATACATTAGGTTTAAAGATTTTACAGATTAATGTGATTTCTGCAAGAGATTTTAGGCAGTGTTTTTCTACATTCTCTAAAAAAAAAAAAAAAAAAAGAACAGAATTATTTTGAGAAAAAAAGAAAGTTGGAAAAGACTGGAGTGTTTGCTTTTCATCTGAGACATCCAGACTTTTTATTTGCAGAATTAGAATATTTTTAGAGACACACACCCCTTCATGAATCTGATTTACAACTGATATGTCCAAGAATGTACATTAACACCCTTCTCCAGAGAGTCACTGTGTATCATCAAGGAAAATAACTTCAATTATTTTGAGATTGGCTAACATGTCTCAATGTCATAATGAATCTCTGACTGGATGTGAATACTTTCTAATGTTTTCCTTTGGTTTGTTGGATAGGAGATCCACCAGTTAAAAATTCTAAGCACTTTGTTTGAAAATAATGTTTTACAGTGATCTTTTGACTTCTGTGGCCATGAGAGAGATTTTTTTCTAAGCAGTCTGGTGCATTAGTGCTCATTAGTTGGTGCACTAGTTTGTGCCTGTGATTATTTCTTGGTACTGACTCAAGCAAGAGATCATAAAATCAAAATACAAAGCTTTTAGCTGTACTGGTGGCTAACTGGAAATCAACATCTTCACTGGATAGAGACTGGACTAAGTGACAAATACATCTGACTAAAAATTGGATAAAATCTCCCAGAAGATGGCAGTGCACCTATGAGTAGTGTTCTGCCAACTTGGCAATTTATATAATTTCTAGCTCTTTTTTTTCTTTTTCCCAATATTGAGTACAATAAAAAAAATAATGACATCAGCTGCAGTCTGTGTGTGTGGATACTGATGGTACTTTTGATCTTGAAATCTGGAGTGAGGTGCTAGTAATTCCCAAAGAACTGTCCTGCAGGGATGATGATGGACTGGATAATTTTGGGTAGGTTGACAAGTTGCTCAGCACTTTGTTACACTCACCACCACCTTGAAGATCCCCTTTCCTTTGGAATCCTTCAGATAATTCCCATGCAAAACCCACTGTCTACATCCAGAGCTTTAAAAGATGTCGAGTTCTTAAAGTGTCATTGCTTTCAGAGAAATTGATATTGTAGCATAAGAGTTACTAATAAATGGAACAAATTATGAGGCTTAAAATCTGACCATCTCACAACTTTGCTCCACTGCTTCTCATCAAAGAATTTCTTCATTTGGATATGGATCAAAAGCATATGTTCAAAAATACCAAAAAGTACTACTTCTATATTAGTAGTAGTCTAAGAGCAATCAGTAATTGCTGTAAGTTTAGGGAAATTTCCAATTCACTTTCCTAAGCAGGAGTCTAAGTGTGGATTTTCAAAAGCGATCAAACTTGTTTGACTATTTAACCTTTCAAAAATTGATCCAGCACTTATCATTTTATTTATTTTAGAATTAGCCATAGGGAATGGCAATATCTCTTTTTAAGAATTCATCTTAATTTGTAGCTATAATTTGCAAAAAAATCCCAGTAGTTGTTCTATAGTAATCATCTTATGAGCTGTTTGATATCCATATTTATGTGAATAAGCAATTTTTGAATTTGTTTGTGTAATGCACCTGAATGAAGAGATATTTTTAAGGAGTAGAGAAGGAAAAGAGTAGGTTTTAGACACATAACAATGCTTACATCTAAATTTTGAAAATAAACTTTACTGTCTCCATCTGTCTTATCCAGAATTAATACCAGAAAGCTAAAGAACATTTAAATATTTATTCTCTGCAGCTTAGTCTGAGAAAAGTTACATGATGGCTCATTTCTAACCATTTATTTAGCTTTCCAAACAGCAAAAATTCACTAGCACTAAAAAAAAAATGGAATTGCAGCTCTTTCTTTAACATAAAGAAGAGATGAAAAAATTAAATTATTGCGTGCTCTTATTCTGCAGTCAGATGTAATTGCACATGCTTGTCCTACTGCTTTAGACACTATGGATGCTAATTCTACTAAATTAATGTAAGCTGCATCATTTCCTTTGCACAAAGCATAAAAATAAGCAAGGAGGCTAAATTTAGTGCTTTTTTTGTTGGTTTTACTATACTTTCAGTTTTCTCTTCCTCCAGTAAGTCATAGAAGCTGCAAGATACATTGGGTTTTTAATTCTTTAGATGTCAGATGTCCATTTTACAAGTGTGTTTGTTTTGAGTTTGTTTCGTCATAGAGCATCTTTAGTCTCTTTTAGGGCCCACCTGTGATTGAATCATAAACTTGCTCATAAACTGAGGCAAAATCTTCCTCAGCACCTGAAGAGAACCAGCAGCACCTTCCCATTCCAGTGTCCAGCAGAGCAGTGTAGCCCATCTTTGGTGGCCAAAATCACAATCCATAAATGGTGTGAAGAGGGCAGCAGTGATGGGTATGATCCATTCACCAGTAGAACTTGTTGCCAATACCCACTTCTCCATCTAATAATGCACCTTTCACTACTGCAAGCATCCTTCTCCCTTGTCAGGAGAGGGCTCACATGAAATCACAAATCTCCCTTTTTGGCATCACTTTCCTGGTCATTGCATGACTTGCAGTGCTCGTGTGACTGATGGAGCTTCTGGGTTTTTGCAGCAGCTCAGACTGTAACTGCTGCCATTTGCTGCTGCCTCCCTGTGATCTGGATGTGCTCTGACATGTAAATGATGCTGCTTGCTATTTCCTTGTTCCTACTGTTTAAAATCTCAATAAAACTGGAAAATGCCGCTATACAAACTGCAAATATCTCAGCTGACTATTCCACAAGCTACCTCAGCACAAATAAAATGTTGTCTTTACTTTCTTTGTGTATTTTCCCCTGTGCTTTTTAGTGAATTGTCCATTCTCTTTAATGTCACTGCTGAGGTAAACCCAACCTTGTTATTTGGTCTACAACAGTGTTATTCTGGGCCAAATTCTGGAACTTTTATGAAAGCAAATCTATCTATTTATATTAAGGGACAATAAAGACAGTACTAAAAATGAAGGATCACAGTATGGGATTTTCAGGAGGGTCAGTGACTCACAGAGCATTTTTCTTTAATTTGTTTTGTGAACTGTGTATGACTTATCAATAAAGCTGCTGTACTAACTGTAATTAAACCATTAAAACTGTCTTCTACCATAGGCTAATGGTGATTAAGTTTTCCCAGTGTATGCACTTAGGATACTGAACTTCACCTGATACTTTCTTGCAGTAGCACCTGTGTGGTGTTGTGTGTTTTGAGGGGGTTTAAAGTGATTTCATATCCAGCCACATTTTGCCTGCCTTGTAGCTAATGTGGATCTGCCTGTCTTTCCCAAATGCTTGAACTTCAGTCAATGGGACACCCTGAAACTATGTGAATGTATTGGAGTCTTTCTGACAGTTCAGTCACAGCTTTGTGGATAAGACAGGAAAACGGGGGAAGCTGGCTGCAGTCCTTTTGCAATATTTAATTGTAACTAATAGCCTGATGCTTCCAGTGCTCCCCCAGGAAGCAGGAAAGCCAAGTGTGACTTTCCCTTCAGCCACAGTGGTTTCAAAAATTAGCTCCTAGGCCAGCCCTCACCTCAAACTCATCTTTCTGTTGAAAACTTGTGAACAGGCAGCAAAAAACCATGATAAAAAGAATGCCCTAGTGGGAAAGCAGGATCATGTAGGCATCTCAAAGGTGACCAGTGCTTGACCAGTTTGTGTTGGCTTGTCCACAGCCCTGTTGCAGTCCTGAATTGTGTTGTAGCCTCTCAGCCTCAGTTCCTGCTCTCTCCTCCCATACCAAACAATTCTATGTCATCCATTGCATCCAGTGTCCTGCAAACCAGTTTTCTAATTACTGGTGGTGATAGCAGTTTAGGTGGCCTGATGATCCTGGAAAGAAAATCAAATCCTCAGACAGAATTGTCACGCTTTTCAGCAAACAGGCTCATCATCCTGAAAACAATCTGGCCAAAACTGGCCTCCTTGATACTCTTCAGTGACACTCTGGAATTGCACACATTTCTGTTATCATTCAAAGCCAGAACTCACAGAAAAAAAAATACTTTATGGTACTAATTTGGCTGATGGCTGCAGACAGAGTCAAGTGGGCACACAGGCTGCATGAGATGTTTTGAATACGCTCTCAGACTACAAATACAGGATCAAACTTCAACAAGACTCAAAGTGGATTTTGTTAGGATACTGTTTACAGGGGAACTGCCTGTGTTTGGAGCTCTCACAATGGCTCTGTCACTCTCCTTTTCATAAGCCCCTAATCTGCCTTTGCAACCAAAGGTGCAGACAAGCATCTGCTGTGCCATGTAACCTTGGAAAATACTAACTTTTGTGAGTAGGTTCTACTTGATCGATAACACATTTCCAGTAGAGTGCTGACTTTGGGCCTTTTCCTGTTGAGTTCTTGTCGTAGAAGATCAGTATTTCCATAAAGTGCTAAGTCTTCCTCCAGAGGTGTTCAGTGCACTGTAGAGGGAAGAGAAGTGTGGGATTCACATGCTCTGAACATGAGAGAAGCAGAGAAAAGAACGATCAAAACAATTCTTATCTCATTTACTGTGCCTGTGTTGTGCCAAAGTGGAATGCATTGTGGAAGACTGTTTACCTGAAGGGAATTGGTGATTGGATCCTGGTGTGTTTTGATTCACTGACCAATTGAATCCACGTGTGTGTGTCAGGAATGTCGGCTGACAGTCACAGGATTCTGGGCAGTTGAGTGCTTGTGGAGATTCAGCTTAGATAGAATGTAGTATAGAATAATATAGTATAATAAAGTAACTAATTGGCCTTCGGATAAGATGGAGTCCTCATCATTTCTCCCTACCATGGTGGTTGCCCTGATTTACTATAGAGAAGGCTTGGACACTGCCTACAATATTGCCTGCACCAACCTGTTGCAGGTAGGGTGGTTGCCCTCCCAGACCAGTGATCCAGGCACAGGGGGAGTTGAAGAGTTGCTTTCCTTCCCAAAGCCACATGTTTCTGCCCCTCAATAAAATGTGTGGATAAAGTGTCTTCCAAACTCTGTGCTGCAGCTTCACAGAATGAGTGGTGATGGAATAAGTTGGCTTCATGTCTCCATGGTGTTTTCAGCATGGATGCTGAGGAATCTCCTAAAAAGGGTATCTTGGAGGGCATCATCTTTGATGGACAGAAGAGTCAGGCAAGGGATTCAGGCTGGAAGGACCTTGGAAAGGCCTGCAAAAAAGGTGAGTTGAATAACTGATGAGTTCAAGCCTCCTGAAGAGCAGTGATGTGAACCAGGCACAAATTCTCTTCAGCCAGGGATTTAACAATCTTAAGCCTAAACATGCACACCCTGTGAGAGGATTTAAACACAGGAACAAGGTCTCTGTTGAGAGGCCATGTCACAATAGAGTTTATATCCAGCTACAGATATGTTCAGGCTGGGAGAGCATTAGGAGAGTAGTGGGGGAAATAGAAGTTTCTCACAACTGAGTTTCTCACAATTTTTTGGGCAGCTCTTCTGCTATGCATGTCTGTTGCGGAGAAAATACAAAGTAAAGCACCTTTATCAAGGCCCTGAAATAGCCACAAAAACCTTTCTCCTAGGTTGTATTTTTTGATTCATCCTACCAAAAAATCCCTTATTAATTAATTACAGGCAGACATCTATGCATGTACACACATTTATCTAAGAATTCTGAAGCAAGGTGCTCAGATGATGTAGAAACAGTAAATTCTGTGAAGATTGTGCTGAATCATGAATCTTACTGCTTGAAAAAGAAACCATACAGCTTGTCAGGTTAAATACATGTAGTAGAGTGATAGTATTGATTTTGTGTATTAAGTATTAATTTTATTTTTAATCACAAGCTAGTTTTCTCTACAACAGTATCAGGTGAATTATAGAAGGAGGGTCTGAATGTTTAATATAATTAGTCAAGTTCAAAGAATACACAATTAGGCCTATTGCAGACTTTCAATGCACTTACATGTCCTTGTTGCCACTGAGGGGACATAGATAATTCCATTTTAAGTTACTACAGTGCAGTGCTTTTGTATCTTTGTAGCTCAGTCCTTCAAATGACTGGTTTAGGTCCTTAAGATCTCTTTGGCTTTGTCCCTGTATCTTTAGGGTTATGAATAACTGTCAAGACAGGATGATTTTTTCTCTCTTCCCAGTACTGAATCACCTTCGGGTTTCAGTAGATTGAAGAGCAGTTACACTGCAGGAGAAGGGAACAGTGCATTGTTGATGAAGCATTTTTAGTCTGAGCTTCTGCATGTGGAGCTGCATTAAATTACTGCTCTGACAAAGTACCAATCTCATCTCTGGAACCAAAGGTGCTGAATAAGCTTTACAATTGAAAAGAAATGCAATTCCATTTCTCCTCTTTGAATTCAGAGTGGAGAGTTTGAGAAAGGCAGAGTATTAGACTGTTCTGACTGGAATACCCATCATGAAATAGAGGGATGATTTTTATTTATTACATTTATTATATATTTGCATATCCATATACATATACCCATACATATATACAACATTTTTGCATGAGCATGGTGTATTTAATTGACTTAGTAAATGCACATAAAATAAACTTCTACTCTTAAGAACCTTTTAAATTATTTCTCTGAAATTCATCTAAATGGCCTGATGGAAGAGAGTTTTTAGAAAATTCTTCATTCAGTATGAACTGTAGAATTCTTCATGACCTAAAAGAAACTCTGCAGCAGAGCTAGGACTGAACTTGGTGAGGGTCAAGCTCCAAAACAGTCTTATAGATCTTTTTTCCCCAACTACTTTTTCTATTTTTTGAAATATATAGCATAATCTTTTCTATCATGGCTTTATATACCTTTGGATGTGAAGAGAAAGAAGTCCCTTACATTCATCAGTGATGCCTCAATAGATGCCATTCTGTATTTGCAAGAAAAGCGTATCAATTGTTCAGAGTTGGTTTGAGTGAAAAAAGAGTGGAGAAAGGTATGTGACAACCTTGAACAATGAACCCCATCTAAGTGGGCCAGCAATAGAGGCTGTCCCATGCTGGCCATGAGCCAAAGCCACTATTTCTAAAGGTATTTGATTGACATCACCCCAGGAAACACTTTCTCTCTTCTCCACAGAGTCTTGGATCATGTCAGCCATTGACTCCCAGAAATGTTCAAAGGATTTTTGTAAGCACCCAAAGTTATTTTTATGGCTCCATGCTTGGAAGATGGAAAAATAGGAGAGGCAAAGCAGATGAGATCCTCTTCTGCCACTGAAACCCCTGTATCCAGTTGCAGGAGGGAATCCTTCTCTCTGAGAGGATAACTGGCTAACTCTTATCAAATATTCCCGGTGACCTTGTACAGAAGTTAGAAGACAAGGACCTGCTATTTTATGAGGTGAGACAAGTTAGAATTTCTGCCCTTTCCCTGCAAATTTGCCTAAGGGAAGCTGTGGTGACAGCTAACAGCAGAAGATAACAGTGATTGACTATTATTTTCAGGAATATCAGGAATGTAGGGGATGATTTTCCTTTCATCTCCCAAATTCTGCTGGCATTCCTTAGTGGTAGCTGTAGAAAACTGCACAGAAGGACAAATGTGGAATGAAACCTATTAGCAGTGTCAAGGTGGTTTTGTAAAGCAGTCCCTAAGTCTTGCCTGAAGATGTTGCAGGAGGTGAGAGTGGATGCACCAGGCACGTTGCCTGTGAGTTACATCAGAGACATCACTGATGTGCTGCCCAGCAGCTGAAGAACAATACCCAGTAACCAAAACCACTGAGGTGTGCAGATCAAGCCTTTGGTACCTGCAGGCAGGGTCTAGAGGAAAATGTCTATTCCTGATCTATCCCAAAAGCTGTTCCAACCCAACACAACACATTGAACATTTCCTGCGTACGTCCTTGAATACCAACTACACTTTCACCAGTACTTTGAAATTCTTGCATAAGTTTTGAGGTAAGTGGTTTCTGATGCGTAATAACCATGGCACTAAACTTACAGCATCTTATTTAATTAGCACAACATCAGTTAGCAGGAGGGGTTCAGCCACAGGACATACTGGGATGCAGGCATGTCTTTCACCCATTAGCACTTCCTGGGGAATTTCTCTATTTCACAGGGCTCAGCTCCCTTTGTAACACATCTTGTCTCTGTTAGCACCACCCTTCTCTTCACCTTGGTGTCAATGAACTCAGTTAACAGCAACTGCTAAGTGTCTGAAGCTGCCTTTAATAAAGATGTTGCAAAAGAGACTGTAGAACTGCCTAACAAGTTAGTTAATTCTTTAGCGAAAATGTTCTCCTGCTGCTTAGCTCAGGGATTCAAAGTCATCACTGTCAGGTGCTGTTTCTGACTTTCTTACATGTCACTGCTTGCATGACCTGCAAAAAGCACACAGCAAGTGAGTAGTGTTCAGTGTGCTGCTGAGGCAGCTCCTGGAGGCAGCACAGACTGCAGCATCACTGAAAAGAGGCACTGCTCAAATTATAAGAGGGAATCATAATATTTTCCTGCCTCACTGTGGTGTCAGAAGAGAAAATTAATTAATTACTGCAAAAGATGTTGAGCTCTTCTGATTAAGAGTTCAGTAAACAAGAAGTATAATTAACTAGTTTTTATAAAATGCTGGAAATTCTAGGGTGTTTCAGTGGTTGTATTAAAAATAATCTTTGCTGCCTTCTGAAAAGAATGACTCCAACTATGTAAACATTCCTCAGATCTTTATGCACAAGCTTATTAGTAAGTACATGGGCAGTTCCTCTCAACTTATTTGGAATATTTATATTTTAAAAAAACAGAATTCCTCTTTGATATTTTACAAATACAGTCACTTGTACCTTTATATATATACTTATTAAATCAAAATAATACCATTATCTATTATATTTATTACTTGAAGCAAGCTGAATTTTATGAATGTTTTAAATTATTATGAACATCATCTCCCATTGCCTCATGCATATATCAATTTTTAACTGAATACTCTGGCATGGGAAGTGTAGACTGCTCCAAGACATGAGCATTATTAATATTTGTTTGTATTACAAAGGTTTTGAGAGTTCTTTTTTACAAGACAAAACCTCTTTGCCCTAAGCAATTGTAAAGTCAGCACAAATTGCATTCTGTGCTCCTGAGTGCAGAATATGTTTGTTTAACTAGTGAGAAGTAGGCAATAGGCTGAAATTCTGAAGGTGACTAGTAAAGAAGCTCAAGAGACTGAAAAGCATCAGGTCTGACACAGTTTATCAGTGATAAATTGCCATTGACTCTATTACTGTAAAGGCTTTAAATTTGGGAAGGAACGAGCTCAGCGCAGTGATGTTCAAGAGGAACACCCAGTCATGGATCCCTTCTGACAAATCTTGATTCCATCATGCTTGAGTGTGCCCCTCTGGAAGGAGATGCAGGATGGGGCACTATGTCTGTGTTGCACAGGAATGTGTGATATTGTGCCTGTAGCTGCATCTGTCTCTGTGTGAGAACAGCCTGTGGGGTGTGGGGGATCCACTGGGGTACCAGGACATCTTTGCCATCAGTGGTGTCTGCAGCATTGCTGGTCTCAGCCATGCACCCTGTCTAAGGTGCTGCAAAGCAGATTTATGTATGGCAGTTCCTGGAGGCCTTTCCATCTTATAGTCACAGAATTTACTGTGTGAATCCTTTAGGGTGGAGAAGAACTCTGAGCCCCTCAAGTCCACCTGTTAACCTGACACTGCCACTAACCCATGTCCCCAAGTGCCACATCTACACATCTTTTAAATATCCCCAGGGGTGGTGAGACTGCTTCCCTGGGCAGCCTGTTCAAATACTTGACTAACCTTTCATTGAAGAAATTTTTTCCAATTTCTTCATTGAAGAAATTATATCCAATATAAACCTGCCCTGGGACAACCTGATGGTGTTTTCTCCTGTCTTATCAATTGTTATTTGGGAGAGGAGACTGACCCCCACCTGCCTCCAGCCTCCTTTCAGGCAGTTGTGGAGAGTGATAAGATCATTCCTGAGCCTTTTTCTCCAGGCTAAGCACCTCTAACTCCCTCAACTGCTCATCCCCAGACTTGTACTCCAGACTCTTCATCAAGTTTGTTGCCTTTTTTCCATAAAATTTCAGGCTCATGGAGAGGCAACACAAAGCCTCAAAGCAGCATTGCAAAGCAGTTCTACCTGGCAGAGGAGTGAAATTTTGGTTCCCCTAGGAGAGAAACCACTTCAGGACATATGCTAAAAGACACCAAATGAAGCAATATAAATGCTGTTTTAGGGGACTGTTGATCATCTTTCAGCATACAAAGAAGGAATACAGACCATATACATGCATCCCTTTACACACCACTTTAATGGCCTCTTTTGACTTTCATAGTCTGCAGTAATTAACAAGAGTGAAATAATTTTCTTTATAAAAGTAATCATGAAATTAGTTCAGAAGGATAATGCCATGTTTCTTTCCGCTGTTAGATGCCACCGTCTCTAATGTTTATCTTCAAAATATTTTGCAATTTTACATTAACATAGTCAACAGACTTCTTTTATTCAATTTTTGCAGTGGCAGTCAAGTTTGGCCATTGAGTCACCTCCTTTTAAAAATAATATTTTAGTTTTAAAATAAGTATTGGGACCATTGGCTCATGAACAGTAGGCAAATAACACTTCTTCATGATTGATTATGCAACATAACCTCAGGTAAGTGCAGCATGACCAGTTAATTGAAAATTGCTTTCCATTCAGAATTCAGTCTGTGTTAGCCAATGATAAATACTTATTTTATCTGGCTCATTTGACATTATTCACTTTCAACATGCAAGCCCCTTGCTGACTTTAAAAAACAAAGCTATTATTCTCTATTCCACTTTTCAATGGTCTTTTTTAGTGTTTCATTCTCCTATTTTATTAGCACTGCTTTACTTTTGAATTGCACTTATTCAGACAGATGGGGAAGACAGCCCATTTTATCTATGTTTCCTTATTTCCCTAAAGATTCCTCTTTATTTAAAATATAATAAAAGAACCAAAGTTCTTTCAAAAGAACTTTGACCAAACAGTTGTGGAGTAGATGCAATAAGCTGAAAAGGTACATTGTGTTGTCAGACCTGAAAAGTTCATGTTAGTGCCTGGGAACAGAGAAAAATGAACTATGCAAAACAATCAAATTGAGAAACAAATATTGCAGATTTTCAGTATTTTGTATTATCAACTTTAAACGCTTTATGGTGGCCTGGAGCAATTTTCAAGTCAATTGAGACCAAATTATAGTCACCAAAAATGCCCTACTATTGTATGAAACAAGAAGATGGAATTCTTTAGGTCAAGTTTCATTTTGGGACTTCAGATTAACTTGAGCAAGTGACAAGACACGGGGTGACATTTTCCTCCAAACTTTATCAGAGCTTCTTCCTGGAAATGCTGCTGATATTAACCTTGTTATTGACAATTCTTACTATAGGTGACATTTAAATATTTATGTGAACTGTGAAAATTTTATTACTTGTTTCTTCTTTTTGTCTTGTTTGTTGCATTGATATGTTCGGTCTTTCATTTGTCTTCAAGCAGCAGTGTAAGCACTTCAGAGGCACAACACTCATACCTTCAATATCTAGTCATTCTCTTAGCAACTGCACTCCTGCAATTATTTACAATAACAGTTGCTCAAATATTGAAATACTGGTTTTGATTTCCATTTAGCAGCATGCTAAACAGACAGCTCAGTTTGAGTGCTTGATTTAAGCTGAGCTGAATGTAGGCCACAAGATTAGTGAAAGGAAATAAAATCTAAAATTCTGGTTCCTTTAACTGTCTCAGATGATTTACTGCAATGTATAGAAAGAGAGACATAGAAAATCCTAATCTGGCTGGAGATTTGCATTTGATAGGAAGAGACAATATCCACGTCAGCTATTACATTCCCTTCTCACCCCAGGTAATCAGAGCCCTGTGTAAAGTGGCTCATTACTCTGTGAATATTGTGATATTAAAGGTAGAGAAGAAAAAGTGCCAGGCTCCCTTTCTCAGGAATGACATTCTTCTGTTTTGGACAAAGTGTTAAGCTTTGTTTTTTCATGGGGTACATCATCTTGTCTCTCATACAGATATGTGAGCTTCAGACATTCAAGTAGAATAGACAAAATAAAAGATTACAGTAATAAATATTTTAAATTATGGAAGATGAGAAAATCTTCTAGTAAGCAAATCTCAAGATTTTTACTCTACTTTTATATGAGAATTAAAGTCTACACTAGGTGTCAGATTCGCCATGCTGTTGTGCCTGTTCTAAAATAAAGGAAAATTCTATAAATGGATTTCAGCTATCCTAGAGTCAGGATGTATCCATACTACCAGAAAGTTTCTCTGCCTGATAATATCAATCATATCTCTAGAGAAAGAGGTCTGTGATAATTTTGGTTTTGTAACTTTATTCTGAGGTCAAAGTGTGTGTTTATTTTCAATATTTGTGACCAAAATTATGCACTGAAGAACAAAAAATTCTGCATTTTCAAATTTTAACCTAATTTCCATCTACAAAACAAGAATCCTGGTACATATATCATTATGATTAGAATCATCATCTTGAAGACATCTTAGCTGCTGTAAATAGAATAAATCAACACAGTGAACATGGCTATGTAAAAAACATTAAATATTTGAAATAATTTTTAAAATGCTTAAGAAAACTTCATTTTCTCTTAATTCTACTAGTTTCTAGTTCCAGTACCAGGAGTAACATGCCATCAATAACCTATATTTACTCTTAATCTAAACCATTTCTACAAAAAAAGAATGTTCGCCTGACAGGTCTGACCAGATTATTATTATTATTACCCATACTGATTCTTTCTGCCAAGTTTTGTTACCTGAGGAAACTGGTTGTTCTTGAAGTTCTGTTCATTTCTCAGTGGCATATCCTGCCCAATAAGGGCTGAGGAACAATTCTGAGTCAGTGCTTTTGACACAAATCTCATATTTGGCTGACTGTATCCAAAGAACATGCTCTGGATTAAACAGATTGATAGAGAGAGAAACATGAACAAATGCATATCTGTATTTCAATAGTGCACAGATACTCTTTTGTTTAACCTGGATTGTCTTGTATGAAGTGTTTGTTTATAAATCTGGGGACCACTGCCAGGCACAGAAGATAAATATTTTAACACTTACTTGTGCAGCAAGATTTAAAAAGGGCAGGCTGTTTGTTAACTACTGTAAGGTGTTCTGGCAAAGAAAAGCTTTGAGTGGAATTTTGCAATTTTATAAAGGTATTTCTAAGTAATAAAATTCTCAGGAGCGATGTGAAGGACTCGAAGCTGAGAACTCACTGACAGTGTTTTCTGAGGAGAGAGGAAAGCTCTTGACAATGAAAGGGGAATAGCAACTAGCACAGAGAGACTGGGATAAAAAATAATATTTATAGGACCTTGAGTCAAGTAATGGAAACATCTTTCATCTCTGGCCTGACACTGTCTGAGGACAGTCCTCTAAAATATCTGGTGGCCTGGATATTCAGTGCCATAAACATCAACACTCAGGAAAACACATTCTCCTGCACTGTACCATGGATGTCCCAGGGATAGCACAAATTCTGAGTTTGAATTTCCTTGAAGAAAGGTCACTGAATTTCCTTGCGGAAGTCACCTCATTTTGCTTCTCTGTCCCTTCTCTGCACTGCTCTGCTTACTTCCCCCATGCCTTAATTCTTTAGATAGTAAGTAGTTTCTTACAGAGGTTGTTGTTGTTGGCTGATCACAAGCAATGTTTTCTTACACCTTCGTTTTATTCTTACCTCTGCGATGTACGGCATGGGTGACCTTGGGAGGCTGGATATCATTTTTGTCAGAGGGGAATAATAAAACCCATTCCCTCTCTAAGTATGTTGAGATTGGTAATTGGCATATTAGTGTATTACTTCAACTATTAATATAGAGAAACTCCATCTTGTTTTGATAGGCTGTATCCCTTAAAGTGTTTTAGCTGACTCTCCATCTTTTGCGGTTATTAGCTCACCTCCTAGAAAAGATACTCCGGAGATCATAGACCAAATATGACTAATGGATAGGTCAAACATCACAAGTACTTGGAAAGAGCTCAAAGGGCTCCAATTTCTTGTCCAATATAGTAAATGTTTTGGGCATCCTGTACTTTCCTCTCAGCTCATCCCATGAGACTGTGGTTTAATAGTAGCAGAATAAGTGTTCCTAGATTAACTCTCTCCAATTTCAAACTGCAATCATGCTTACAGGATACACAAATGCCACCATCACTCAAGAAAACAACAATGAAAGAGCACTTCAGTGTCAACCTGAGAACCTGAATCAGAGGAAACTAACACGCAAGTTAGAAAATGAGCCACCAGGATTCTAAAAAGGACAGGAATATTTAAAGGGCAAATGACCATTCCCACTGAAATAAATAAGTCAAAACACATAAATAATGTCAAAACATGAAGAATTTCAAAACAGCTTAAAAGTTACTTTTGGGGAATGAGTCTTTAAAATACATTTTAACTTCCTTTGCACATAAATGCCTGAACACCAATGCAATGCATTCAGATGCTGCTACTACACTATTGAAAGTGGCAGTAAAATAAATGAAAGAAGCTCAATTTTATGCTTAATTTCAAGACATTAAAGTGAATGTGATTCTTCACAGTACTTTCAGCAGAGACTTTGGTCCTTGTAAGTAAGAATCATAAATCATCTTCTGCACCAGAGCTCTGGAAAATGTTAACAGATCTAAACATTTTGGTCACATACACTATAGCCCATTAAAAACCAAAAGGCTTTGACTCAGTTTAATGAAAAAAAAATTCCTGTGAACTAGAGGACATAAACTCAGATTGAAACCCAGTGAAGACAGGTAGTTATTCAGCAATCAGTATATACATTTTAACTTATTTGCATTTGTAGAGAGAGCATTAAAAGACTGGTGTTCTCATTATTCTAGCTGTTTCATTATGCAGGATTGTCTATTTCTTAGCGTTTATAGTCAGGAAGAAATGCCAAATGAGTAGTATTCATAATCAAATATGAGATATGGAGAGTCTTATGGCTGCTTATTATTTTATCATAAACAGTATTTGCACACAAATACTGGATAAAAGACATCTTCCCACTTCTTAAATAAAGGTGGATTTGGAAGGGAGGGAACATTTTATTTCACCTCTGGACTTTAATTTCTCAACATATAACTGCCTTATATTTATAACTATACCATAAAGCAAGTGAAATGCAAAGTACAAGCCAGGATTTTTGACCAAAGCCAATTGGGACTTTCATTGTCAGTGGTTTTAATGTAATTTTCTCTATTTTCAGGACGAAAATATGGAAAAAAGTCTTCAGAATGAGTAAGAAGGGAATGAAGAAATGCCAAATCTAGCTGCTGGCAATAAAGAATTTGTTTGTCACATGATATCACATTTGGTATGTTAGCAGTCTGGAAGTACTGCAGAAACAACTGATAATCTTGCTGGTCTCTGACTTTTCAACTTTGCTTGCGCAGCTGTTTGTTTATTCTGCTATTTATATCTCAACTGCTACTTGGAACATGCTCAAAATATGGCAGAAATTCTCAGTAAAATAGCTTAAATCAGATGGACTGTCTTCCAGCCTTCCTTACTTAAAATGGGGAAAGAATCCTAGAAGTAATGTATCTTAGGGAACCACGCAAAATATTCCTTTAACCTCAGGTTAGAACAGGACTGGACAGGTCTGGTTTATTTTGGGAGGGATTTTTTTCTTTAAAGTACAATCCTATCAGTTTTCATATGGGAAGCATTTCTCAAGTTTGTTTTTTAAATGCAGGACCAATGCACTCTTCTTAAATTCAGTTCCTTTAATGAGCACTAGTAAAATACACTTTCTATACAGGCTGTACTTTTATCATCCAGCTGGAATAAATTGGAAAAATTTGCTTTCAGACCCTTTCAGCATCTTACCAGCAGTAAGGACTGAGATATCAGGTGATCTCTTCTGGAGAGATGCTACCTTGTTTTCTCAATTCAGTTGAGCATTCTTAACACATACTTTTTGTTTTTCCATCTCATGTTTCTTTCAATTTGTCATTCCAGTGCAATCACTGCAATAAGTGTTTATATTTCCAACTGAAATTGAGGACCTCACTTGAAGCAGTACCATGAAAAGTCAAGTTTTGCAGGAAACTATTTTTTACCATCGAAAAAAAATCAAACATTGAATGAGTAAGTTATTGCTGTGGATATGAGCTTCTAGGACTCAGAAGGACAAAACTGTCCCACTTCTTCCTTCACTTTTATCTCTCAATCTTTGTCCTTGCTTAATTTTCAATCCTTTTCTCCTGATTGAGTGAAAACTTCATACCCAGTTTCCCATTGGATGTCTATGCTGGTATTGATCTAACTTAACAGCAACAAACTCCAGCAAGCTTAAAGAAAATTGCATCCTGGGAAATGTTAAACACAACAAAAGCTTCCAAATTTTCAGTAGTTTTTCTTAAACCCCCACCCAGAAGCAGGAAATGGTGCTAGCTATATGCAACCAGAAAACTGATACAGAGGAACATGGGATCATTGAAGGCTTCTCAACTGAATTTTAAAAATACATGTAATTGGAATTTAGGATGCCACCTAAGGAGGAAAAATCAGAAATCCTCAGGTCTGCAAATGCTGATGAAGTTGCAAAGGTATCTGAAGTTCATCCCACCAAATGCTCCTTCCTTCATCTCTGTGTCTTATGTGAGTCCAAGTTCAGAGATCATTTATTTTGCTTTGCTATCTAGTTTCTTGAAAAATTCAATCAAAGGTATTTAAAATATACCTATAGTATATCTGTGAAAATGAGAAAAAAAGCATCACCTACTTTTATGAGACCATCTTATTAATTTACAGGAAAGAGAAATTACCTAATTTGTGGTTCACCTGGATCAGGTGTCAGGGGTAATTTACCCTGGAGACAGTCAACAGCCTCACACAAACCTCTTAATGATGAGGAAGGTCAAAACTATTCATCAGGAAACTATCCAAACTAGAGATGATCTTGGCATCTGTGAGACACTTCCCCTTTTGTGCAGCAAAGAAATTAAGACCCACTAAAAAAAAAGCCAGCAAACACAAGAACAGCAGAAGTCTTTAATAATGTTATGAGGAAATTTGCCTAAAAAGGGTAAATTATGAATCCCTCCCTGCTCTTGTCCTAAATAGTGTTTATATATTAAATGTTAAACAGCCAGTGAATAAAATAAACAAACGTGCCAGAGAGCTGGGACTGGAACCTGTGACTTCAAGGCAGAGAATTTTGGTGTTACTGATGGCCCAGATAATCCTATAAAACCTTGCTGCAGAAATTCAGGACACCTGAGAGCAAAATGACTTCTAGCTTGCCATCTAAGAATCTTTACTGGGAAGTGGGTATAACAATACCCTAGGCCTACAAGTGTCCCCTGGTGTGTAATAAGGAGATTCTGTGCCCAGCTCAAGGCTGAACCTTGCTTACTGAGAATCAAGGACCCACACCCTGTGCCAAGTGAGAAGGCACCCACAAGGGTCATCCAGTCCAGTTGCCAGCCCTGCACAGCACCATCCCCAAGGGTCAAACCATGTTCCTGAGAGTGTTGTCCAAATGCTCCTTGAGCCCCTGTCAGGCTTGGTGCTGTGGTCACTTCCCTGGGGAGCTGCTCCAGTGACCAACCACCCTCTGGACGAAAAATGTTTTTCTAATATCCAACCAAAACCTCCCCTGACACAGGTTCAGGCCATTCCCTTGGGTCCTGTCCCTGTCACCAGGGAGCAGAGATCAGTTCCTGCCCCTCCTCTTCCCCTCCCAAGGAAGCTGTAACTGCAGTGAGCTCTGCCCTCAGCCTCCTCCAAATGACCTCAGCCACTCCTCACACGGATTCCCCTCAGGGCCCTTCACCATCTTTGTTGCCCTTCTTTGGACACTGCAATAGTTTAAAGTTGTTCTTACCTTGTGGCACCCAGAGTTGCCCCCAGCACAGGAGGTGAGGCTGCTCCAGAGCAGAGCAGAGCAGGACAGTCCCCTCCCTTGCCCAGCTGGCCATGCTGTCCCTGATGCCCCCAGGACAGGTTTGGCCCTCCTGGCTGCCAGGGAACTGCTGGCTCGTGTTCCACTTTGTATCAACCAGGACCCCCAGGTCCCTTTCCATGACACTGCTCTCCAGCATCTCATTCCCCAGTCTTTAAAACTTTGGCCCCAGTGTGCCAGTGAAGCAGTTTATTAAGTCCATGGCAAGCCACAACTTCATATCATAGTGAAAAGCCATGAAGATGGAAGTGGCTCTCACCCTGACCCCATTGCTCTTCATGGGGAGCAGACTTGAACAGCAGGACCTGGTGAGCTGTGGGCTGGTGCATGTACCTGCTTGGGTCGGGATTAAGACAGGGCATTTGGGGCCAGCTTTGACTCTTGTCACCATCTTCCTGCCAGACCTCTAAATCAGGGTTTTATCACTTAATTATTCCTTTTAATGAATATTAATGTTCACTGAATCAGCTAGATGAGCTGGGCTTTGCTGGCATTCTGCAGAACTGGATATTCTGAACAACCTAAGTAACATATATCTTTCTTTCATTTGCATGGAAGATCCTGGAGAAAATAAGACTCTTATGTTATTATTTATTTAGATATTATGTGTAAGAAGAAAATATCTGTCAAGCAATAGGTGTTATTTACAGCTTAGTGCATTTTCTCTGCACGTCAACCACAATCTTTTAGTCTTTAGGGGAAGTGTACAGATTATGGATCAGTTGGTTGACAAGTGGGATTTGACATAAGTTTGTAAATTCTTTAGAGTTGTTGGAGCTATATAATTTACATAAAGTGAAGAGCATTTTTCAGGTTCAACTTTGTTTAGGCCATATTCTATAGGTTCCACATGCTGACTACACTGCCCATTTGGATCTACTCAGCTCTATATTAATAGTAACACCATGAACTTTGTACTTGCAAGAATCTCATAGCATTTTGGGGCCATGACAGAAGGGAATTGTTTAAGTGCCTACTACATGGCAGATATGTGATGTCAGACTTTAACAGGTCTTGCCATTCCACCTTGTAGCATTTAATTATTGATAAGCAACTAGGTTTGAGTTCTTGTTGGGGAGGAAAGGTGAAGTGTTGATAAGACAGGGTTTGCATAAAGTTTGTTTCCAGAGGAAACTGGGTACTCCTGCTTTCTGCTTTCCCTTTGAAACACCCTAAAAGTCTAAAATGTTGTTTGATGTAATTGTGCAGAAAAACAAGAAGTTTATACTGAAAAAAATAAGAAGTGTGGTTGTACAAATTTGCCATTATGATTTGTTTTACTTTGGTAACATTGCATTTTCCCAGTAACAGACCCACTGGGGAGATCCCATGTGTTACAGAAGATTAACTGTTCCTTTTAGCTTTCTTCAGTATAATTTTTGGCAAATCATTTGTTAAGCCTAAAGAAAACTGGGTGAAATGTACATTTTAAGACAGAACTTCTATGACAAGATACAACAAAGAGAAAATTATCTCTAATATTAAATGCTATAATAATGTTTATTTTTTTCAAAATATACAGAATACCCTAACCCTAACCCTTATCCTAACCCTAACCCTAACCCTAACCCTAACCCTAACCCTAACCCTAACCTGTTAAAAAGGCCTAACATGGCCTTTTTATTATTCCTGAAAGTAATGCACTCCAAAAAGTAATGCCATATATTCCTTTATTCACCAATAACTGTGTGCCTGAATTGATCACAGCTGGTCAGGAAATATATTTTTCTTTTTATTTTTCCAAAAGGCAGAAATTTTGTTTCATTTTCCTGTTTGATCAGATTTTTTGCTCTGAAAGTTGTTTTCATTGAAAAAAAATCATATTTTGTCTCGTGACTCTTTTGCTTTTTTGTTTTTCCACAAAATCAGCTGCCATTCTGTTAATATGAAGTGAATAATCATTTCCATCAGAGAAGCCACATATTCTTTTCTGATCCTTGTCTTACATGCAGTTCCAAAGAAAGAATGAAAGTCAACGTTACAGTGGCAAAAACTATCTGAAGCCTATCGCTACTCCCTCTTCCAAGTCCTTCAAGCCATCAAGTTTTTTATATGCTTTTTCTCATCAGCAAGTGTCTTGTTGGTGTCTAAAGCTGGCTGCACCAGCTTAAGTAGTTTCTCAACGGGCATTTTTCATTTATATGGTGTATCACTTGTCTTTCGAGTATGAGCATTGAATCATATTTTCTAAACTATTGTAACCCACAAGCTCTTTTTTTGTTTTTCAGATAACCCTTCTAAGGATACAACAATTCTTACAAATAATGAAAAAGTTTATTTTGATTTCTCTGTTGCTTATCTGCCTCACAAAAGATGAAGAGCTGAATTTTAAACTCATATAAGGAGAGAAAGGGATTATGAATTATGGAGTTCTCTTCCTATTATAAAACATTTTAAAATGCAGAGCTAGATCTTGAATTTACTGGCTAGGGAAATCACAGCACAGCTAGGAGCTAATTCTCCTGTATACTACTTTACAGCTTTGGAAAATTGTTCAGGATACTGAGGAAATTAGTCCCTTCTGACATTCAGAAGATATTTTCTTTTTGAAAGCTTCATCATTCTGTATGTGTTGTCAAAGGCATGCAAGGTGTTTGAGAAGTAGCTTACAGGCAGCAGGCCAACATCTCCTGAGATAACCTGGCAGAAATTGGTATCTAATTGGTGGATTAAACCATTTCTCATTTATTAGTGCCATCTTCTATTATATGTTCATTTACACCTCCCCCCAATTTAAATCAAGGATATGTAAAATAACAGCAACTTTGCCTGTTACAGGCAAATCAGCTTAAAGATATGAGGAAATGGATTTATTTTCTTAAGAGAAAAAAATGTTTCTATGTCTGGAAAAAGTGGTTAGAAAGGAAACAATGATAGATTATTTTCCAAGTATCTTACTGGTAGAAGAAAACAGAAATTGTTTGTATTTGAAGGAAATATTTATGCTGGATATTAATAAACTTATTTTTCCTTAGCTTTCTGTTGAAACTGTGGTTCAGCAGCTGCCTGGAAAGGTTGTGGTACCTGTTTCACTGGATGTGTTTTAAGTGGTTAACTCAAATATGAATAACCCATAGCAGAGTACTAAGACTGTGGGGATATTTTTAATAGCAAAAATGCAAAGTGAGTGCAGGGCCATGAGGAAGAGCCTCATGGATCTTGTTGTACACAGAGGAAAACAGCAAATGGTCAGCAAATCATCCCATCACACCATGATGCATTCATGCCAGATGGACCCAAGGAATGAGTTTGGGTTTGGAGCCAGGGACGAAAAAGATCAGTGACCAAAACCAAAGTGAGCTGGGGAGAGAACAAGATGAAAAGTAGAATTCAAAAGTTGTATGTCACCTTGAACAAGCCATAGCAGAATTTACAAGCAAGTTAGGCAATGAATCAGCAAATGGGACCCTAGTGGGATTTTCAGAGACAGTTAGACACAAAGAGCCTAATTTTTCATCTGAAATTAGAGTCTGAGGTGCTTTAAAAATTTCACTTGGGCTATGTGTGTCCACAGTGATGGTGTTACCTTCAAAATATGACCCCTGAGCTGCACACTTTTCTCCAAAATGGAATGAAATCAGAAGCTGCTCCCCTTCAGTCAGCCTCTAAAAAAAGTTGGTAAAAAAGGACTCTCAGATTCTCAAGTACTGTGTTATGAAAGCTAGAAAAGCCGCAAAAATATTGCTTTCCTTGTTGGTGTTCATGTTGAAGTGTCGGCCCTAAAACTCAACTTTCTTCCTGAAGGCCATGGAGGCAGAATAACTCAATCAAAATGGAAAGGGCATTACAGCAAGAATACTCAAGAGCCATAGCTATTCTTAACCTGAATTTAACATGGAGTTCCTGCTATTAACTTTGGGGTTTTGATGTGATTGGGGTGGGATTTAGCTTTGGAATAATGTATCTGACTTCAGGTATTTATGTGTGAGTGCTAGCACATTGGCTGGGCACCCAGCCAATACTGTCAATGGACCCTGGAAACCTGTCCAGCTCATCCTAAATAAGAAAGGTGTCTAAATTTAGGTACCAGGTGCTTTTTGAGATGTGATCATCTTGCAAAATGTCCTCTAGGGACTGTCAGAAATGCATCAGACCTAGGGCAGATAGTCTGCCCTGGATACCCTCAGAGGGTCTGACAAGGCACTGTTCATCTGTGTTTAGGCAGAGTTATCTTGGGTTAGATGGATACTTCTATAAACTAAATAGACTCTGCTGGGAGCCTAAACTTCTCTTGGTATGTGGAAATCCCCACATACTTATATTTTGGATGGATAATTCCATGATGGTTTCAGTTACAACACTTAAACTAATCTACAGCCCTGAATAACAATTGGTAAAACCCCACCATTTCTTCCCAGAGGAAAGCTCTGGTTGATAAAGGTGCTTCTTTTCCATTCCCTGTACATTATCAGTTGATCTCTAGCCTGAGAGTACAGTCCAAGCTTTATTGAAAATTTTAATGCATTTAAGTTTTTTTTAATATTGTGCAAACCTGGGACTTTTACTGAGTCTTGTGCTCCTCATAGAAGCAGTTAAAATGTCAGATACTTCTGTATAGAAAAAAACAATATATAATTTATGGCAACTATTTATACATTCCTTTTCCTTTTCATTATTTTCTTTGCTGATACAATCTGATTGGCAGGGGCAGGAAACAACAGAGGCTTTAACTGAAATAACAATCACAGAGCAGTGATTTGTGGGTAGCAGAGTGCAGGTTTTGTATTCTTAATTTTTTCCTTCCTGGTAGAAGTATCTGAAACCTCTGCTATGTGTTCTCTTTTAGCACCCTGCCTAGGCATGGTGCTAAAAGAGAACACGTAGCAGAGGTTGCATGTCAAAGGCAATCAGAACCATTTTTGGTCCATTTCTGAAGAACTGCAGGGAAACATTTTAGTGCTTAACAGACTGACTCTGAACATCCCTTGTTCCTTGTACTTTGGCCTCTTTTAGTTTCCATAAACATTCCCCTTGGGCGGCAGAAGCAGCAGTCAGCCAGCCTTGGATATGTGTGCAACTATTAAAGGCCCTTCCCAGAAAGAAGCTTGGGAAGACTCCCTTTTGTCTGACCCTTGGGTTCTTCATTTGTACTGCTCTGGATGCTGTAATCTGGGATGCTTTTCTGGTCATCCAGAGAGCACAGGTGTTTCTTCTTTCCTCTATCTCTGCAGCAAATATTTTGCTTAGAATTTCCCCAGGCCTGATGTAAAGCCATTCTCAAACATCTGTATTTGTCACTACCATTAACCACCACACTGACCTGCTTGGTGGCAGTAACTGGCTGATTTATTTGTTTGCTGTAGAACAAGCTTATTTTATTTATGCTGAACTTCTGCATCTCAGTTTTCCCAAAGAAAATGAAGGAAAAAATGAGGGAATAGCAAGAAAAGGAGTTGCAGAAAATCTCATGGGGGCCCTTGCAGGCTCATATCCTCATTGCAATGAGCAAGGAAGGGAAGGTGCCCCAGGGACAGCTAAATTCTTAGAGTGCAGGGGTGAAGATGAAGGTGATGGACAAGGGCAGGCACACTGTGCCAAACCCATTGGGAATTCCAGCAAGAGAGGCAGGACTGAGGGCTGGTGGCAGGCACAGTTTGCACAGCTGGAGTTGTGCACATGGAGGGCTCTGAAGGTGTTGGTCCATGCGCTACCTGGCACGTGAAAATAATTTGCTCTTGTCAAAACACAACTACATGGAGCAGGGCTGTTCTGTAGTGACTTGCTCCACACAAATATCCTCCAAAAGCCCCAAACAGCTTGCCAAAACTTTTGGCTGAAGATACAGAGAAGAGGAGGCTCAAGGAGTAGAAGATGTGAGATATTTTAATTTGTGTTTCAAATACCTGCTAGCACTCTAATGAGCAGTTTTTCATAAAGACTTAGTTAAATACTAAATACTACTTTACTTTTAGGACAGCTCTTTTTTCATGTACACCGACACAAGCATTTAGTCAGAGGCTGGGCAGAGTCACCAGCAGACAACTAATATTCCATTTTTTGAGATGACGGGGAGAAGAAAGGGTATGTTCAGGGATTTCAGAGAAAATAATAATTTAGGACTGGAAATATTGTTGGATATTTAGTGTTCCTGTGGAATAGGTAACATTACACTCTCCTCTAACGGTCTCTATAGAGATTACCACTAAATAAAATTATGTTGTACCCAATTTGTGTGAATTCTCACTCATTGACATCTTTTCTTGTACTTAAATTTTCTGAGCCTGTGATTTCAGCTCTACAATTATAGAAATATTTTCATCCTGTGCTCTGCAGGGCTTATAAGAGATGTCTAATTTTTCTATCATGCTAGCCTGTTGAATCTGCTTGATATGTAAGAGCAAAGACCATCCAAACAACAGGACTAGTGGATGATAAATGTGTCCTTTGACACCTGCAGTCGCTTTTCACAAATATCCAAGTGGGCTATGTCAGCCTGCTGTCCATGCAGTACATTCAAAGGCATCCAGTGTGTACAGATGTGAACACAAATCCCATTTGTTTAGGAGAGGTCAGGTTGAAAGAAACTCATGTCAAATGATCAGAAATTTGTTTCTAAGAGAAGAAAATAAATACAGGATATTATTTTAAAATGTTTCTTTGTAGAATATTAACAGAAAAACCAAACTCCCAGGCATGTGTGATGCTGTGTTGCCAACCTTTTCTGTCTTATAGGATGAAAGGGTTGTATTTCCATGAGCTCATCAGATCTCATGGTCAGGCCAGTATTTTACTTTCTTGTGAGCTTCAGCATTCTGCTTTGTGTAAGCTCCATCTTGCAGGTGATAAGATTGACTTTCAGTTAGGTACTAAAACAAACACACAGAAGAATAAACAGAAGTGTCCATCAAAGCTGTAAATTCTTTTTGAGGGAAAGACAATGGAAAGTGAGGTGCTGCAGCACAGCAAGTACAAGTATTTTTATAGAATTGTCTATTAAGTCTCTACATTTTTAGCTGTAGCATTTGAAGCTCAGGAGGACATTCTCCATTAGGGAAATGATTCATCTCATGTAAAACAGTACTGCAAAGTCAGGTGTTCAGGCTAAGCTAGGCAGGTACCTCCACAAGATAACTTGGCATACCAGTGAGCACAAGCACATTGGGAAGCAGCTCCCTGGAGTTTCTGAACTCTATGTGGTAGTTTTAGAGAGAACCAGATGATGGATTTCACTAGATGAGTAAATTCAAGTGGCTACATGAGGCAGAAGAAATCCAGTTCCAACACTGCCCATGTCACTGCAACACTGGAGATAAACTGGTAATTTAATGGTGAAAATGTCTTGAAGTCTTAGGCTAAAGACAGAGCCAAAAGGTCAGTGGTTATCTTAGCTTTAATTCCAAAGCCAGGACATGTTTCCAGACTGTAGATAACACTGTGTGACTATCAAAGATAAATTATGACAATTTAATAATAACTGCCTTAAATAGATTACCAATCCTAAAATATTCCTTAATGTATCAAATGAACTGCATCTGTCAAAAATATGAGTGGGCCATCATTCAAATTTCTGCTTCAGTTCCAGGACTGCAGAGAGCCTGGGAGAACCACGAAGAAGACAGTGCAGTCCCTGATGTTGTTCCAGAAATAATTGACCCGTCTTACTGAAAACATTTTAAAAATAACTTCAGGATAAATAAGAAAAATAATCATGTCGATTGTGCCGGCAATAGCACTTAGGATAGTCTAGACAGATTCAACATGATAAAACCTCGGTTAGCTGGAAAGTTTAAACCATAAAGAATTTTCAGTGTGATAAATGGACAATTTTCTTTTGAAAGCAAAACACAGTAAGTTTCCTAGCCTGGTCTGTAAGACCCAAATGTTACCTGTGGGGTAGTGCTAGGTCCATCAAACATATTAAGGTTGAATTAGATTATATTCAGTCTTCACACTGACATTTGGCACAGATTTGTTTTTAATTCTAAGGTCAAATTCTAGTGTAATAATCTATGCTTTCTCTGTCAGTATTTATGAACATGATTTAATTCCCCTAACTCTGTTTCCAACTGATTAAAACTCCCCAAACTATCAATCTCATACTCAAGTTAAAGCCTTTAAAAATGAAAAAGGCATGCTTGCAGTTATGATGTCTCTTTAAAGTAGCAAAGGAACAGGACATAAGATTAAACTGAGGATAGGCATACTGTTTATGGTACATGAAACAGTCCCCCTCCTGGTGCAAAAGTGCTTGAAAGGGTTTGCCATTTGATTAGAGCTTCAAAATGAGAAGAGCTGCAGGGGAAGAAAAGAATCATGTGCAACTGCAGTCTGTCTTCAAATTTAATCTGCTTTGGTAACACAGACAGTATTAAACCCACTTCTGGCTGTAATTTCTTATGCTAAATATGTCTTGTTTATTGACCTGTGTCACTTCTCAGAACCCTGATCAACAGCTTTCTGGTATTGAGAGTCTCAGGACAGGACAGCTTGTTCTAGAACAACTGCAACTTTTTAATCTTGCATCAGTTGGGATATTGAACTGTGTTATTTATCATATTTGATTCAAGAAATTTTAGAAAGTGCAAATCTTAGAAGGCAAAACAAATAGTATGGAATTCTGACCTGCCATTATTTTCAGTGAGGTTTAATAAAAGATTTGTGGATTTTCAAAAGAAGACCAGATTTATGAACAGAGTAATGGTATGGCATAGAATGTAGCATTTATTCATAATGTTAATTTTATTAGTGAAGTGCTTCATAATTTGTAGTAAAAAGGCTTAGTGAAGGACAATCTGGACAGCTAATGGCACTATTTTCAATAAAGAGAGTGAAATAAAAACCTAGGGCATTTTTTGTTCTTCAAGTACACTAGAAGGTTATAAAATAGGCTGCAGGGAAAGGCATGGAGATAATGAAAAAGATACCACTGAAAAATCAGCAGATGGAGATTGCTCTAAAATGCTAAATGAAACACATATATTTAAAGTAATGAGTATTTTATGATGAGAGATTCCACCATGATCAATTTAATGGTTTTAAAGTATTAAAATGCAATGAGGCTAGGGAGGGCAAAAGTGATTTAAATATAAATCTATTGATTATAAACCTAAATGCAGAGGTTTTGTGCAGTCAGTTGAGAGACAGAGAAGGATAAGGAACAGGAACATAGTCAGAGGTCTTTAAATGATTGCTCTTGATCTAAACACTTAACCAAAAATGCAGGAACTTTAGGGTTGTGCCAATTGGTCAGGATGATTCTTTGATGTTAATTGGGAAAGAAATGTTAAGTCCCTTTCCATCTGAACTCACTGGGAATGAATCAATAGAGTATCTTACCTGAGTACACTACCACAGGCTCTTTTTAATCAAGTCTAGCCCCCAAATCCCCCCTTCTTTTCCCAGAGTAAGTTTCTAGGGCTTGTTCAGGTTATGGTGTTAATTTTTCTTTATTCTTGCTCCTCCTTGCTCTTTGCATTAGAGGATCAGGAAACATTTTGCCTCCTGGAAAATGTCTGGTTTCACCTCTGCTTTGGTCCCCAGGTTTATGCATACAAACCTCTGCTGGCTTTGATTGAACATTCACCTGTTTGAAATTGTTTTTGCCAACCCATAACTTTGGTATTCAATTGACTTTACTTTGTCAGAGTTGCTCATTTTTACTGCCTAGGTTATTTTGCCCGTAGAAGTACATCTTGCTCAATCAGTTCAAAAATGAAAACAGAAACAAACCAAAACAAACCAACAAGAACAAAAAAGTTAAAATGTCTTGACTGATGGATCGATGATAGACTTTTCAAGAGCAAAGGGAAGCTTTCTATTTCAGTGTCAAATGCCATGATTTTCCAGACCTGCAGCATAATAAATCTAGTATGTGGGAAGCAGAGTTTAACTCTGTGCTTAGAGGCAAGAACATAGCTGAATGCTTTGCTAAATCAAAGCTCAAGATAGTTGTAGAACAAAACATGCTGTGCTTAAAGAACTGGAATAGGCCATTTTTATTCCAAATGTTTGTACAGTTTGAAAAGTGTTACTGCATTAGCCCTGTCAGCATGACTTACTTTGTTGGCTGGTCCTCTCTGTACTGATTTTACTGCAGTTTCCAGTTCGTGCCCTACAAAACCTTACAAAGTAAATCTTGTGGTAATTTTATGCCATCCTAAGGTTCTAGTCACTTGCTTTAGTGCACTTGTTTTAGAAACTTGAAATTTCTAAGTAAATATTAGGCTTCTGATTTTCTTAACTTACCTAATTAATGTCCTCTTGGCCTGTTCAGCACCCTATCCATTCTTAGTGCTGAAGTCACCAAAAATAGCAGAGATTGACCATGATACATGAAACCTGTGATAACAAGAGTGAGATTTATCTCCAGGTTTCAAGCCTTTGTCCAAAAATCATTTGTCCAAAATTATTTGTCAAAAAATTGCAGTTTTCACTGTAAGCAATGCCACAAGCCCTTAGGCTGTGCTAGTTAAGTCGGTCAGATGTGCCTCATAGCTTTGCAATTGGCTCTGATGCTCAGCTTGCCAACCTGGACTATTCCAACTGTCTGGATGAAGATGAGGATGAGACCTGAGTGTGAACATAGACCAGTGTGTCCTAGTTGGTTTTGAAAGGAAATCTAAATATAAGGGCTAGGAAAAAGCTATAGAACTAGTCTAATAAGTCTAATAGGGCCATGGCCATCTCACAAAGTGTGCCTGTCCAGTGGCGCAAAGGTAGAGATTGAAACTAATGGGTATCACTGCTGCGTTCAGTGGGAATATTAGATAAAATGGTGCTGCATTTCCACAGGAAAGAGCACATCAGAAGCAGTATAGTCACTGTGGCTCCTGGGGGCTCTTGAGGAGTTGACAAGTGTGAGAGCACCATCAGCTCCTGGGAAAGATCAGTGAATCAGTGCCACCCCTGCTGGCTTTGTCACACAGGGTGTGAGAAAAGCAGGGAGCCTTGCAGGGTGGTGGAGGCTCTCCAGTGCTGTGCCTGGTGAGAACCATGGGCTCCAAGGGTGCAGCAGGGGCTGAGCTGCTCTGCTCAGGGCTGGGGGCTGCCGTGCCCTGCATGGCTCAGGCAGCTCCCTGGCTGGGGTGACTCAATCAGGCACACAGCAACAACACTCAGTTGTGGGTGTGCTGGAACCAGCTCAGGACATCAAGTCCATCTTGTTCTCTCTGAGCTCCTGCAGCCGAAAAATGCTGAGCTGGCCCACGCTGGCTCAGACAGAGCTGGCTCTGCAGGTTTCAGCTGTGCTGGGTTTAGGGACATGGTTTAGGGGTGCACCTGACAGTGCGGGATTATTGCCTACTCTTGATGATCTCAGAGGTCTTTTCCAACCTTAGTGATTCTATAATATCGTACCTGATCATTCTAACTAGTCTTGAGGACATAGATAATTATTCTGATACTATAAAAATCAAACAGCTATTGCTTTTACTATTTTGTGGCTTCATGGCCAGGAAACTTCATACATGCATTGATGCTAATGTCAGTTTTTCCAGACTGCAGCAGAAACAAAAGCTAAGAAAGACTGCCTGTTTGCAGCATTAAGTTAAATTGTCTATTATTTATTTATTTTTCAGTACTTATTTCTCTCGTACTGATTTTACTGGTACTCTTTGAATTACGTCAATCATTTGTAATGTGCTACTGGTATGTGGATAGAACTTTTAAGGAAATAAGTTGCAAGTATTTATTTGTTTTCTTTCCCTTTAGAATTTTTCCAGTAATAGAAGAAGCTAACCTAAAAACCATTACCTGATTATTTGAAAACTATCATAGTCTCAGCCACAGGAGGGAATTTTTTTAAATGACAATTTACAGCTTATAAGAGTATACATTGTTTAGTGGTGTTTTTGAAAAAGAAAAAAATCCACTGAGCAGTAATCAGTCAGATAAAATTCAGTTTTATGAAAAACAAATTTTTCAGGCACTAGTATTTATAGACTGCTGTATATCTGATATATATAGGTTTACTGACCCAGAAAAAAGTGGGGCTTGTTTAAACAGCTTGTGGATTAGAAAACCTGTCCTTTCAAGTTTCTTTTGAAAAAGTTTCTTTTCAGTTTCTTTTGAAAGCTTTTTTCATTGAAATAAAATTACTAACTTTATAACCCCTTCGGACTTTTTCACGGAATACCAAATTACTCTGGAAAGGTAAATTCTGTGCATTTAGGGCCACTATCACACTTAACTACAGGAGAGCTGGATGAAGTATCTGCTTATGGCATCCTGATGGTCTGAATTTGTTAGCAGGACAAAGAAGTAAAAATTCATTTTTCAAATTCTCAGCAACACAGACTTCCTCACTGTCATCATCCTTCAGGAGCAGCAGTGTAAGTCAGCAGCTCTGTGTGCAGACTCCAAGCCAAAGTGAGAGGTAACCCAGGACCTGTGAATCACAGCTCTCGACTTTTTCAACTTGAGTTTTAACAACTTCTTCTTCTTCTCTTAAAGCATCTTCTGTGTGTAATTGCTTTGTGAGATGTACTATTTCTCTTTGCACTTTGAATAATTATTTCTTTCCTTATGAAAAATTTTGTATTTGGAAGACAAATATATAATAGCATTCAGCCAAGTCAATCATTCCCCCCCCTTTTTTGATCAAACACTAATTGCAGACAGTTACAGTGCAAATACTTGAAGTATTGTTTCCATTCTTTGTCAGAACATTCTTAAAATCAGCTCCAGCTTTAGAGAAACAAGCTTATTTCTGTTTATATTTTTTCTTGACTCTGAAATGAAATACAGAGTAATAGCTTGCTTATGAAGACATTGAAACCCATATATTAAGCAGTAATGTTCATATTCCACAAGATAATTTCCATTTTCTTAGCAAAGATAAATATTTTCCTCTGTCAACATTGATAAGAATAACAGAAGAAATGGCAGCAAGCTCAAAACTATTTTATGATCAAATACCAAACAAGTAATTTAATAATCCAATTCCAAATGGAGCAGCTATGTTTGAGCAACAATTACACCCCAGTGTTTGCAGCTGTAATGGTTTTGGTGTGGTACATAAAAGAAAGGCTGTCAGAAAACAAATGTTTTCTTTTGTTGTTCACACCAGAATCTAGGACTTTGATAGAAATTTTACTTCCTAATGTTGAGCATCTGTTCACTTGTATCTGACACATATTTCAGAATTAGGCCTTTGACTGAATAGTGCTCAGTCAAAAGATTTTTCATATTGCCAGAAGAATATCTCTCATAAGTACTTCTTTTTTGACAATAGTCTTGCAGTTTCTCTTTACTGTATTTTAAATGTAAATGTTTAGCAGTGTTTTAGTATTCCCCTGTGATCTTGTATTTTAAAATAAATTTACTGTGGCAAACAAGAAAATCAAACAAAACTATTCAGTTGGTGTTTCCTGTCTATCAAGAAGCAAAAACTTTTCAAGTGAATCACTGTTTTTATAGCTACTGATACATATAATGTTTATTTTGGGCATCACAGATCCTAAATACATATTATAGCAGTAACTTACTAATTTCTGAATAAAAAAAATTTTTTAAAAACATATACCCTAAAATATGTCCTCTAAAATTTTAGGTCATAATCAATAGAAACTTAAAAAAAAGCACTTAGTCCCTTTGAAGTAGAAAGCATATCTTGAAATTGTCCATGCACTTATAGATAAGGAAAATCTTAGACTTGATGAGATGAACATTGTGCAGAAAGGTTTACTGGATGTTAATTTAAACCAGAAGTTGAGTTCACAAAGCAACACTTTCTACATTTTCATTATGGCCTCCTAAATTGCAGTCCTTCCATCAAGGTTACACAGTTTATTAAATATTCATAAAACAGAGAACAAAAAAAAAATTCTAATTGCAAATAAGTGCAGTTGATGTAGGTTGCATTATTTATGATTCCATTTGTTAAACTAAGACAATAGAAATTGATGAAAGACATTAAGTGGACCAAAATTTAAGGTAAATTTAGCACAGAATAGTTTTTTCCTCTGTAGTCCCTGATGGATAGAAGTTCTTTGCTTGTATTATATGTGTCAAAAAGACTGATTATTTCTGTCTGTCTTAATAAAATCATCATTGCTGTACAACATACTACCATTATTATCAAATTTTTGTGTCACTAGGAAGAAAAAAACCATAATAAATAGCCTTCCTGCATTTAGGGAGAAGTTCTCAACATCAGACAACAAGGAGTTTATTATATTTACAAGCCCAAGGAGTTGAATTTGAAAATGAGGCCACTTCCCTGCATGTGGGGAAGAGAGGGAAGCTCCTCTTTGCTGAGGACCTGAGTTGCAAACAGACATGACTGGCCTCAAACCAGTGGCAACTTAATGACACTTGGCAATAACAATGCTGGGAGAACTGCTCAGTTCATTTGGTTAAACCAATTCACCATAAAAATGGTTTATTGATTTATTAACAACATTTAATCAGCAACCAGTGAACAACAGATTTAATACTAATATCAACAACACAACAGAAAAGCCACAACATTAGACAATTACAAAATGTAAATTAACACCTACATTTTTTGAAATATCCAAATCCATCATTTTTGCTAAGAGGCTACAGGGGGTAGGAACTGGTGGGTAAAGGCAAGGAAGGATCTTTCCCTTAGAAGAAGACAGATTTCTTCTTCTGCCCTGAGGAGGACAAGGTCACAAACAGTGACCTGATGCCAGTGTGAGATTTCTGTTCACTAAAGAACTCCAAGATTTCACCAGATTCCAGGCATTTGGAGCATTTCTACTCTTGACCTCACAGGTAAGGTATTCAGTTCCCTGACAAAAACTTTGCACATGAAGGGAAAGATTTTAAAATATTTCAGAAAATACTTAAATTATAGTCCCTCTTGCCCTCTGAATTTTTTATTTCACATTAACCTAGTCTAGTTGTGTTCCCTGAGTGGTGCACAGTACACCTGAGACATCCTAGCTAATGCTAGACTAAGATTATTACTTCCAAGTTCCTATTCCAAAGTATAAATCTGTAATTAAAATGATTCATGCAAAATTTCTTCTTCTTTTGCAACCCTTGAATTCCCATGACTAAAAAGCTTAAGAGTTTCTAATTAAGAAAGATAATATACTCACTGAGACTAATGAGACATGCTGCTGAGGGCTGCTTCAGAGGTAGAACTTGAACTGAAACCCTGCATGAATATTAATTTTTCCTATGATATGAAGATTGAACACTTTTATCGTGCTGGGGTTTTTTTATTGACTGACTATTACTAAAGAAACTGTTGAGATTATCAAATGGGTCCTGAGCCTGCTGCATTTTGTCACAGTGAGTGGCTCTGGACAGACTGCTCCAGTAAATGCTGGATGTTTTAAGGCATGACTGACCTTTGCCTTTCACATGTGCTACTGAGCACAGCCATGACATGACCAGAAATTATTACAGGGACATTACATTCCTCTGCAGGTGGGAAGGGTTTGAGCTGCAAGGTTAAAAGACGAGATGGACACACACAACCTTACATGTGGCATGTTTAGGAGGGATGGAGCTGAAAAGACTTCAGGGTACCTAGGAGCTGGGGAAGCCAAGATGCTGGTATAATAAGCCTGATATATTGGCAAGCCAATATATTATTAGATAATATATATTGGATAGTGACATTTTGGAGTCCCATTACAGTCATGGGATGTAGGGGGATACAGTATAGGTAAATGAAGGTGGCATAGAAAGTACTCTTACCCCTCAAAGAGTTGCAGCTGAGCCAATTATTAAGGATTAGGAGCAGGCCTGATGTTAACAGGCCGCAGCTGCAGCCAATCAGCAGAATGTTATAAAAGAGTGGATTGGTTGGCTGAGGGGAGCTGGAGTCAGGTGGCTGCTGTGAGGACAAGGAGGAGTTGGGCCCTGGAGGAGCTGCCTGCAAGAAACATCAAGGAGGTATGAAACTCTAGCAATATGGAACCTTTGTAATGTAATGATAATAGAACTGTTGTAATATATATGACAACAATGGGATACTTTGAGAGACACCAACTGAGCACACTCTCCTTCATTTTGCTGTTTCAAAATCTCCTACAGCTTCTGAAACACAGTTAGAAAAAGGTGCTAGTGGTATTCAGTGATCAACAGAGACGTGTCCTTCCCCTTAAGACAGCAAACCATTAGGTTTAGGGGATTCCAAGCTGGGAACCTCTTTTAATTAAACTTTGGATCATAAAAAAGGGTAAATTTGGCTTAAAATGTGTATACAGTATAAAAAAGCTGTGCAGTAGATACTTGGATTAAAAGTTCCACTTAAAAAGATTTACCAGACCTGTTTTCTAGACTGGATTCTGAGTGAAAAGTCTGTATTTCATTCTTTTAATATCACAAGTTTACAGTGTATTGCAGAAAGAATTATCTCAGTTTCACAACTTTACTCTTTATTAGAGATAGAATTACAAACTCTTATACTGATGGTTTTTATACTTTTTTCATGACAGCCCACAATTCTCTTTTAAGTCATTGTAACACATTTTCAAGTAATGTAAATACAGGATAACTTTTTAAACTACAAGGTAGCTAAATCATACATTTGGCAGCAATAGCCATCCTGTCTTGGATAAATACAGAATACTGCTGAACCAGATGGAATAGCCAACACATATGAGGGTCTCTTTAAGGGGTAGCTGAAGCATGGGGGAGGTATTTTCATTTTAGATAGGTGTTTTTAATTACTGTCAGAGAAATGCTGACTTCCATAGTATTAATCATAATTTATTTAATCAGGCACAACTAAGTTTGGATTGTCAATCACTCAAGTGGAAATGTAGGGTACTTAAAGCCCTGTTTCATCTACAGTAAAATGGTTGTGGTGATAGGTCTAAAATTGGACTCAATGACCTTAGAGATCTTTTTCATCCTAGGGTTCTGAAAAATGTTTGGTGTATGCAGGTGTTTTCCTATATCAGAAACTTTTCCAAGAAGAATTTTGTATAGGAGCAAAATAACAGTGTCAGGACCTGTTCTTGGCACAGAACCCCCTGGCACACTTTGAGCACATGTACATCATTTAGCTCTTCCAATCTCAGAGGTGTATGGCTCCATCCAGACTACCTCTTGGGAATATTTCCTAAAAAGTGCAAATTTCCAAATTTTTGCTAAGAGTTCCTTGGGATGATGCTTCATGACTTGAGCCAAATGTGTGAAAAGGCTGCTCCAGACACTTGAGAAAAGGGATGCTCGAGTTCCAGCTCCTGTGGTTGTAACCCATCATAACTAATTTCCTGGTACATGTCTTTATACCATACAGCCTATCACTTAAATCCAAACCTTCAGGATCAAAAACCTCCAAACCAAATTTGAAAGGAAACACAGCACTGTAAATACAATCTAACAATGAGCTTTCTGTGTCCCTTCATCTGGAAATGTACGTGGAAGTCAAGATTTGCAGGAGCAATACAGCTTACAGTAATATTATCCTGGGTGGCCATCCTTGCTTCACTAAAGTTATAAAAATACACTTCCTTGCTGAAAGCTTGACACTTTATTATAGACCCATTAGTGACAGGAACAAGCCTCATGGGTGGCTGTGGCGCGACTCAAGTTCTCTGTGGGTCCCAAGATTGGCCTTTTCTGCCAATTATATTTTTTCTAGCATGCTCCTGGAAGAATGACACAATTATGTTGCTTTTTTTTTTGTTTGTTTGTTTTGTTTTTTTTTTTTTTTTTTTTTTTTTTTTTTTTTTTTTTTTTTTTTTTTTTTTTTTGTTCTCAGCTGGGGTCAGTTTGTGGAGCCAGTGCAGAAGTTCTGGGAAACTGCAATGTGGCTTGATCACACACTCTTTAAAAGATAGTGGTAACTGAAGTAATTTTTTTAATGTTGTTGTTTCAGTACATGAAATATGGCTTTGGAGAGGAATTAGGAAGCAGAGGAGGGCAGGCAAAGGAGGAAGCACTTATAATCCTGTCTGTATGTAAGCGAGAATAAATCTCCAGAATTTCCCCTCTTATCTGTCACATACCAATAAATTATACCCTAAGGTATCTGCCCAAGTAGATATGGCATGGGAAATTCTGTCTCATGGAGAACAAACAGCCACTGGGCTTCTCTGCTGCAGCAGCCTCCAGACCTGGTTTCATTATTATGATCACAGTTATAAAGTGAGGCTGGTATTATTACTGCTGAAAAGATACAGGACTGAAACATAATGTGTTATTGAATTTGCAATAGAGCTGAAACCAATGTTTGCAAAATGAGCTGTCTGAACCAGAGTGGGCTCTTCTGCCAGCAGCCAGGGAGATTTGTACTGAATTCTGTAAATTGCCAAGTAGGAGAATTGTCCAGAACCTTCTGCCACATGTAGATTGGACAGGAACCTGACCTGTTTGCCACATTATGGAAGCAGATGTTATTAATCTAAAAATTCCTTCACTAAGAAACAAACCACTATACAAATGTACTTTCATACAGGAAACAATCTCAGGGAGTGGTGTTGTGGTAGGAGAAAATCCTTTTGTCACGGTCCCCTTTCCTTTCTGTCTTGCTGAGGAGAAATATTGCACTGTCATGGAATATTTTCTTAATGGACCTCTTCTCATCTGACTTTTGAATAGGCTTTAAGGAAAATTATATAAACTTTCAATGGCAAGGGAAGTCTGTAACTGTCGTTTTGATTCATCCTGTAGCTAAAACTATAATAGTGGAGCTAGGAATGGTAAAATTCAAATGGACTGCTTTGGTCAGAAAAAGTAGCTTGTCAAAATGCAAACTTATCATGGGAGTATGTTCATTTTGTTCTAATGTTGAAGGAGAAAGTATCATAAATATAGGAAGATTATTTCCACTTTTAAAGTGTTCCCACTCATGTTTCAGAACTCTTAAATGAGACCATTTTCCCCTTTTCTGGGTCTGAACAATTTTTTTTTTTAATCTAGTAAAAAAATGTTAATGTGTAATACATTTCTAAATCAAATTTCAATGTATATAAAACTTCTGTGTTTCTGCAACGATGTGGGATAAAAGGTAACCTAGGAATTTTCTGTAGAGTACGTTTTTTGACGTCTGAACCCTGATGCAGCGTTCAGCGTGCCCTTGCTGATGAGCTGAGGCTGCACATCACCCCTCCCCTGCAGGCTGTACCTCTCGGATTACTGACTTGGCAAATGTTCACAGCACAGGTCTGGATTGCCCAGCATCAGCCCTTTGTGTATTCTCCTCTTGGAACCAATTGAATTAAAGAGTAACTTCTGGAATATTTGCCACATGACAGAATTTCAAGAGATATGTTTACATAAGCTGTTTTCTCACGTGGGTGACTGCTGGGATGCACTTAGAAGGAAATCAGATGTGTGCTGGCAGTTCCCCAGGTGTGCCTGGCAGACTCCCTGTGCCTCCCAGCCAGCTGGGTGCTCCTACAGCCACTGGACAGGGATGCTCTCAGAAGGAAGGCTAATGCCACATGCCAGCTGCTGGGATTTTAAATGCACCAGGGTATTTTACATCTTCTTCTGTTTTAAAATATAACCAAGATTTCTCAGAGGTATAGGTATATATGAATATGTGAGAAGGTATGGGAACAAATGTCAAGAAGTTTACTGTTATCTTCTGAATATTCTCAGTTATTAAAGAAATATCCAGAATGGTATGATTCTAGTCAAAATACTGTGGGTTTTTTTCTTTCAGTTGTTCCCCACCATTTTTATTATATCCTCCCTCTTAGGAGCTTAATTTATATATTGCAATTCTTTATCAAAATCAATGTATTAGGAAGTAAGTGGCAGGAGTCCTTTCTTCAAGGGAATGGAAATGATGGTGCTAAGCATGTCATGGTGAGTGGGTCTATTTCATCCATTTACACCAGCTAATTTTATTCAGTGGAATAATGAGCCAGTGGAAGGAACCATAAGCACTTTGTAAAGATCATTCTTAGATGAGCAAAAGACACTTAAAGTGAAAGTTGATCTGAGTCATCACAGGCTCAGATGCCTGAACCTGATCCAATAAAAGGTATAAGAATGGGTGGCCATGGCTGGAAAAGACACTGAGCTCATCAGTAGCAACCTGTACAAAATCTGATTTAGTGTGAAGACCAGGGTCTGAAGGTCCTGCATCTGGGATGCAGAAATTGCTTGTTTTGGCAGATATTTTTGAATGTTCCACAGATTTGGTTAAATATTCATGTTATGGTCATTTCTAAAATATAACGAGTGTGACAGATGTAACCAAGGAAGACTTACCTAGCTGATATTAAAGCTGGGTAAATTTCAGTAATCATCACCTAAATGTAAAAAACAAATGCTCAGGTAGATAAAAACCCAACAAACAGTTAAACTTTATTTGCTGAGGATTATCTTTTGCTACTAAGGACTGATTTATTCAATGATCCTACATTCAGGGATATTCTGTGTTCAAATATGCAAAGAACGTCACTGCAACTGATGACTCTGCACAGCATTCAGAAAACTCTGCCTCAGTTTTTAAATTCCCTTTCATTCCCTGCAATGTCTGTGCTGTGTCTTTCAACTGCTGGCTATAAAACACTGCTGCCATCTGATGAGGCACTTCAGGGAGCCTGAAAAGAGAATGATTGTCTTACCCAAATGAAAGTTTTAAAGGCTAAGAAGGCAAATTGCACCTGCAGCTCTGTATTGAGAGTCAAACTCAACATTTGGTCCAGCACTCTGCAATGAAATTTTAGCATTCTCTCTTTAGCCTTCCAAAGATTCCTCTCCAGCTCATAAGGTAGAAAAAATAGAAGACCTTACAAATATGCCTTAATGGAAAAATTTTAATAATCAAGAACAGAAGCAGCACAACTGCATTTAATAGAAACTAAGGTTTATTAGGAGTGCAACAACATAATTTTTCTGCATTTGAAAAAACACTCATAGAACTGAACCATCAGAGACGTGAAGATCCAGAGATGGTGAACATTAAAATGATATAAAATGATGTGCTATCTCATCTAAACAGAAAAACAATATCCCTCTCACATTCAGTTGATGATCTTAATAAAAGCAGTGGAGACACAGAAACTTAGAAGCCAGAAAGAGGGGGAGTTACAAAGGGGGCTGTAAGGGCTGACATACTGCTTCTACATTTCAAGGGTCATTAACTTGCTATCAAATAGAGTGGAGCACCTGCCTTGGCATCTGGCTTTTCAAATCTATCTAATGACCAGAGAATCTAAATTTAAATTCTGCAGCTACTGAAAAATGCTTTTCTTAAGGTGTATGCTCTAATGATATTTATCATATCCTACAAAAAAAAAAAAAACCCAAACAAACAAAAAAGTGCTGCATTTTATTGCTATTGCATCCACCAAAACCTTGAGTGTTAAAGAGTAGATTTTGTAAAAATCTGCATAAATTTCTATGCCAGTTGTCTTGATTTTACAGCTTAAACTTTCTTTTACTACTTATGTAGGAAAGGGACAGATACACTGTCCTGATGACTGTCAACAAAATTTCATTAAAGTCATATATGCAAAATGATGTAGTTAAATTTTAATCTGCAGAAAAACAACCTGTACCAGCCATCCTTAACTTCTGTGAACTGTGGAACTAACATTTCTAAAGAATAATGTAATATGGGGTCTAATTTAAGCATTTAAAATGAGCAAAAATTCCCAGTATAGTAAGAGAACAAGGATATGTGCCTTTGAATGCCTCAGAGGATATCCTGTTTTCCTACCTGAAATTTAATGAGGGAACTTGATTTAATATTTAATCTTTCTTCAATGCAGTCTTGGTCTCTCAATTCAATATCCAATGACAAAAATCTGGTTCTCTGGAGAATCACATCAACAGTTTCATGCTTGATTACTGGAGACTGACACAGTCTAGAAGAGTTTCACCCTGGTCTGATGGATTTAGGAGAGTTTGCTGGAGGCAATAACAAGTACAAATCCAAGAGGAGGATGTATCTGAACATGAAAAAATGGTATAAGGTTACAGGATGATTCACTTCTCTCAGGAGGTAATTTTTGAAAAGAAGTAGTTGGTAAGCACAGCATAGACCTGTCTGTAGCTGTGTCATTAGTTAATGTTAGAGGTGCCTGAATAATTTTAGGAGGGAATTATATTTTTACTTCTCATTAGCAGATACTGTTAGATAACAATAGAATATTACTGGTGTAACACTTTGTTGTGTTACACTTCCTATTATTTTACTAGTTTTTATCAAGCCTCATGGAATCATGCTTCAGCTAGTGACAGATTTTTTACTGGAACATAAGCAGTGCACAGTTTTGTTATTTCATGCAGAATTTCATATCTAAATTGCATATTATCATTGCCCTGGCATTCTAATTGCATGGTCCACTAGACTCCAATATCCTGCAGCATGGAACATTAGTCAGCATAGAAAAAAACAAACATTCAGTGGCTCAGTAAAAAGCTAAGAATATGGTCACTAATGTATATAAAACAATGCTGTCCTTGCAATTGGGTGCAAGGGCCATTTTCCTGTGGACTGTACTGTTTCTTTGAGATTATCACGTCTTATGCTACAGAAGATATTTTCTGTGGATAAATGTGTGTTTAGAAATTAAGAATTTTTTTATGCAATTGCATCTTTTATTCTTTTGATGAATCTAGGCCCTTCACCTGTATATGTCTGTATAGACAAGCACAGATATCCATGTCCATCCATCCATGGAGGATATCCATCCTCCATGTCTTGATCATGGCAAAGTATTCAATAAAATGGAAATTGCACTGCCACTGCTGGTTACCAATTTTCAATTGGATCTGTCTAACAAGGATGAATTTTTCAGTAAATTTAATTTCTGGATTATTGCTTCTTCCACAGGATTTAATGATGTGGCTCTGGTTGATTTCTGAGGAAGGCAAGACTGATAGCTTATTCAGAACCCCTTAAAACCAGGGCACATTATTGAACTTGAGATGATACAAATATATGCCCAAGCTTATCAGACATGTTTCTTTGTTGTAGACTTTATCCTTTTACATTTTTCACATACTGAAAGACAGAGAAATTAACTTCTATCTCAAGCTACTGGAAGGCAAAGAGGGACAACAACTTGCTCAAAACTATAATTTTCAGTCTGAAATTCTGCAGGTCTGCAACAATAGGATGCACCTGTAAAAGAACAGGACTCACTGAGTGTTGCAGCTGAATGGAAACGCTTTTCCAACATCCCTCAATTTGTTACAATCGTGGACCTAGAGAGTGACTTGTCAGAAGGTCTCTTAACTTATATGTTAAGGCAAGTCCAGCTATGTGTAGTTGTGTCCTGGAGATGTGAAAACTAGTATGAAACTGAAAATGAAATGGGTATTTCTACTCACTAGCTCAGGAACACCTCTGCACATATTTATGCTGCTTCTGGACTTGTTTGTTTTGCTCTGGTCTCTGGATTATCAGTTTGAATCTGTTTCTTGGGGATTTCTGCATGAGACACAAATTGTCTTCAATAAATTATCTGATTGACTGGAGGGGAGTCCTAAATGACAGGTTAATGGTTTGGGATACCACAGATATACAAGACTCACTCTATCCCCACCCTCTGCCAAATTTTCACATGCAAGCCATTTTTCTACATAACTTCCTACTTTTCTCTTAACTCTATTGAGAATTAGCTAATTCAAGACTATGTAGATATTCTCAGGAAAGGATGTAAAAGAAGAAGCATTGAAATTATGAAATATGGAAGAGCTATCTTCTGAATATGGCCTTCAAGAAGTGTTGGATACCTCCAGCTGGCAGGAGTTCACAATCACACAGAAAATAGGACTTATTTTCATGGTATAACCACAGCTAAGACCTATATATGATTGGGCTCATGGTGGCTGACAAAATGATACAGTCTCCGTGTAAGTGGAGATGGTCTCTAGACCCAGTGCACACCCTCTCAGTGAGGTTCCAGAGAAGGAGTAACCAGCAAAATCTGATCCAGGCCAAATCAGGCAAAAATGAAAATACCTGCACAGGGAGAGGCCAGCAATGTGTCCAGGCAGCTTCTCTTGACACTGTTAGCTCTTGTGAGTTTGAAGGGACCACAATTATGGCCTCAGATTTAGGAGGCCGTAGAAAGGAGCAATCTATGAAACTATTGCATGCACAAGAGCTTTCATTTTCAGTACAATTGCTTAAATTTTAGGATATTCATAGGTCTCTCCACAATCACATATGCTTCTAATGGGATGTGTGTTGCTAAGTCTATAAGTCAGCTAAGTTTTGCAAATTTTCCTTTTTGACAGAATTTACAAATAAATTCACATAGTAACATTCTTCTGAAAAAAAGGGTTTTTTTATACTGAAGGATTTAATGTCTTTGAAGTTCTGGAACTGAAAAAAAATATTCTGAAGGAACTGATTTCTGTTGTCATCTGTTCTCATAATGATCTGTGCGAAATGAAAGATGCAATTAGCCAAGCATAGGGAAAATCAAATTGCCATAATCAGAAACCAATTCTGAATGCTGCAAAATTTCCAGACAGCAATCAAAATGAACATGAAGGGCAGAGACAAAAGAAGCTCCAGTGCTAAAAAGTAGAAAGGGTAAACTAATTCGGGTGAAGCTGTCAGTTTTTGGCTATGATCATGCAAAACAGAAATGAATTCTTTTTATGATTTTTAGGATATTCTGCTTGTTACAGATTATGAGGAATGGCAGTAAATTGAGGTCCTTATATGGAGAAATGCACAGATTTCTGATTTTTATAAGTGAATTCTTTTGAGCTTTAGGGCTGCATGACTCAGAAATTTCAACTGGAATGAGAGTGTGTGGCATGCACAGCTCAAATCTAGAGGAATGTAAGGTTTCTTTTACTCAGTTGCATCTGTGATTAGTGCAAAGAGGCAGGTGACTTTCTGAAGGCAAGTTACTGATTTCAGTTAGGAAAGTTCATGATGAAAATGAATTTTGCTCAGGCAAATTGTCAAGGCTGAAGTCCATCTTGAAGAGGAGTTAAATCCAAAACTGAAGAGGTCATATCATAACTTCCTGGATTTCAAAGAAGGCAAGAGATTTCCTAGTGGAAAAGAATTCCACCAGGATGATGTATCATGCTTTTTGGTATAACATATCCACATCCTTGAACATGGAAACCAACAGCTCTCATGTTCAAATCAGTATTTTGGCATTTGAAGGGTATTAACAAAAACACCTACATCTAGCAATTAGGGATAGGACTTGCCAGAACATAGAGGAGGTAGCCAATGCCTCTTGTACCAGATGAGTGCTAGAAAGCTCCACATTTCCTTAAAGATATTAAGTTGTTAGGAACCTCTGTTTGAGTGAAAGCCCCACAGCAGCAGATCCATAACTCTCTTGGACTGATACCATTTGTATCCTGAGAGTAAATACAACTCACCAAGACAGCATGTCCAGCTGCTGGTGCTTGCCAGAGATTTCCTGGTACCTGGAAATCTTGAAATCTCTGCTGTGGACAGTTGAAGCAGAGGTACAGCCAAGTTTTCCCTTTTCTTCATTTATGTGAAATGTCAGTTCTCTTTTGGAACTTTTCTCCAGCACTCTCTGCTTTTCAGTTTTTGTTAAGAAGGCTAGCAGAGGCTATATAAGCATTTAACCCTGGAGCTCTGTAATCTTTCTTTCTCACCCCAGCACTGTCTGTACTACTTGGAAGGGAAGGTCACACTGACAGTAGTTCAGCAGCTGAGGTGCACTCAGTGGATGTGGGACACCTGGGATCAAACATGATGAGCACAATTCAGTTTGAAAGTGAGTGAGCCTTTAAAACAACCTGGCAGATGATTTCTACAAGGATACAGCTTTTTTACTTAAGCCATGTGAAGAGAATTGAGAGATTTTAAAAAACCTAATTTGTTTCTGTACCATTAGCTCTTTTTAATTTTTTTTTTTTAATTCTCTGAGCACATTTGCATTCCTGCTCTAGAAAAGTAGGGTTGTTCACAGATTTTAGACGCTGAGGGAAATATATTCATTATCGTCTCTCACATTCTCCATAATACTTAAAAAAAAAAATCCTCAAATAACTGTGATTAAAATGGAATATATTTAGAAAACCACATCCAGATTTAACTTAATTTGCAGTAAAATAAGTCCTCCATGTGTCCTGGTAACTTTGTTAAATAGCTTTGCTACTAAAGCATCATGTCTGAATTTACACAGCTTCAGCTGAGCGCCTTCACCAGATTTTACAGGTATTTTCTGGATGAGAGCCTTCTCAGTAATCATATTTGTGTTTCTTTTCTTGGAACTTTTACATGTCAATAATGCTAAATTTCTCATTAGTTATGTATATGAATGTCTCATTCCTGAACCTTCTCAAATTTCTCAAATTCCTGCTTGAATTGCAGATACAAGATGTAGAACAAATACTTCAATCAGAGGCGTGTCAGTCTCCAAACTTCAGAGTTAGACTTGCTAGTTCCACTTCATATTTTCCTGGATATACTTGCAAATCTGTATTAGCTTTTCTGCTTCCATTGTTGGCTCCCCCAGGCCTTAACAAGAGAAACCCACATTCTAGACAAAGTCTAAATTGTGCCATCATATGCCACTTTATACTTGGCTCTTTGGAGAATGGACCATGAGAGTAATTCTGTCTATTATTTACATCTCTATCTTACAGACCTTATCAGTAATGATTTTCAGTAATGGCTTTTTCATTTGTTCTGGACTAATGGTAAAAAATAAATCATCAGCTTAGGGAAGATTGAGTCTCATTTTTCTGCCTGGAAAAGAGAAGGCTGTGAGGAGACCTCATAGCACCTTCCAGTATCTGCAGGTGCCTACAAGGAAACCAGAGAGGGACTCGGTGTCAGGAACTGTAGTAGTAGAAGGAGTAATGGGTACCAATTGCAAGAGGGGAAATTTGAGTTAGATATTAGGAAGAATTTTTACTGTGAGGGTGGGAAGACACTGGAACAGGCTGCCCTAGGACCTTGTGGGTGCCCCAACTCTGGCAGTGTTCAGAGCCAGGGTGGATGAGACCTTGAGCAATCTGGTCTAACAGATGTCCATGCCCATGGCATGGCAGGTTGGGACTAGATGATCTTTAAGGTCCATTCCAACTCTTTCACATCATATAATTCTCATTGACAAGTACTAGGCAAACATTTACTTATGGATAGTTCAGTTTAAAATTGAATACACAGCAAAAAGCACTTGATAACTAACAATATAGTTAGTTTTTTGGTTTTATTTTTTTTTTAATTTTGGAACTCTAAACACTGTGTGGTAACAAAACCTTACTTGCTGACAATAATTTTTGTTTTCAACCTTTAAGAAATTTACAAGTCTAAGCAAGTCATTGCCATCTGGCTTATTGACAAAAGGCCCTGGAGGGACTCTTCTATTCTCCTATCAATAATTGTGACAGACTATTTTAGGGATATTAATAACCCTGTCAGTGTGAGCTACTGACTGAATAGTATATATGTATATTTTACTGACTGTGTATATGTAATAACTATCTGAAGATGGTTTATAGGCTCTTTTCTGAATACTCAGAAAGGACCTGAATTGTATTTTGCCAAGTAGCCAGCTTTTACATAGCCGGCTCTTGAAATGCTTTCACTCAGTTCAGTTTGCTGTGTGCTCACCAGGGACCTTGAGGCAACTTGAAGTGCACAAATATCCAAGGGATCAATGAAACCACACAGTAGAAAATACATGAAGATTGTGTCTGAAATTTTCATTGTCTTCTAGTCTTTGGTACTATTCACAAATTTGAGTTAAGTATGTTGTGAAATATGGAATGACTTCAAAATGGGACAGGATGGGGAAGGCATACCCTGTTCCTCTTCAAAATCTGTGCAACTCTACCAATTTCAAAGGCCTATAGGGAGAAAAAGCAAGGGGAAAGATGCCTACAGCTCATCTTAAGGTGTGCATTAGCAAAAAAGAGAATGGTATCTAAACTCCAAAGTATGCTTAGCTGCTTGACATTAAACAGCTCTTCGAGAAAGAGTCCACAAATTCCAATCCTTTATTCTGCCGTGGGAGAGGTGGATGCAGACAGTGTGGGCTGAATTGCCTGCTTTGGCTTTTTCAGAGCAGGGCTTTGAAAGTGGCCCTGCAAAGGGTGGTGAACACTTGGTGTTCTGTGTTCCTCATGGCACCAAGCAGCGATGGGGACAGATGGGGACACTTGTGCATGTGGGCAAATATCAATCCATGTCTCAGACTTTTGGCTCTCTCCTGGTCTCACACTAGTGGTGTTTCTGTAGTCTTCTTAGACCAAATCCAAGAAATCTTGGATAACAGGGGAATCTTTAGTTGTTACTCTTAAATAAGAAAAACAGGAACACTAATGAAATCAGACTAAATGAATGGAACCACATAAACTTACTACATATAAATTAGATGATGTGAAGAGACCAAATCTATAAGATCTTTGCAAGCAACACAAAAGACAGCTCAGTGATAAGCTTTGCTGATGGTTTTCATAGAATCATGGAATGATTTGTGTTGGAAAAGACCTTCAAGATCATCTAGTTTCAACTTCCCTGCCATGGGCAGAAACTTTTCACTTGACCAGGTTAGTCAGAGCCAGAAACTGCCTTCCAAGTAGAGCACAGCACTGCACCAGTATTGCTCCTTCTACACCTTTCTAATTTTGTTCGCTTTTTTTTTTTCCTGCTTTACAATTGGGAAATTCTTTTACTTGCATCCTCTGAAGTAAAGGAAAAGTCAATAGCTCACATTACAAGTAATGGGAGCATTGATTTTGTTATATAATTCCTAAAGTGAATTAGCAACTAAACAGAAATATCCCTGGCATCGCAGCACAGGTGAGTGTATAACTCACTGAGCAGAGAATATGCTGATGGCATAAACCCCTGAAGTCCCTCAAAGGTCACACACACTCAGCTATTTTTTTTTTTGTGTCACACAGGCTGTGTGGACAGGCTGTCTCAGAAAGGATGCCTTGCTAGTCAGAGATGCTAAAGTCATGTGGATCCAGTTATCAAATCTCCATTTGAAGAACTAAATCTGTTTCATTTCATAACCATACCTCTCAGACAAGACAGCTTTTGTGGGCTTGTGCAGGTTTGACACAAACAGAAGATCAGTGACTCTACCCAATATTTGAGGCCAGCACAATGTGAGTTTTGTGCAATGCCAGTGGTACTGCACCCTGGCTTCCCTGCGTCTCTGTAGAGAGAGGCGTTCATCTCACTGAATTTGACTATACAAAATTTAGTTTGCTGATCTCAATAACTCCTTTGAACTCTATCTACCATCAGTGTTAGAGACATATTTACAAAGAGCAATTCCTCTGACCTATCAGAGATTTGGGTTAGGATATGATAAACCATTATCTAAATGTATGTATTTGGCTCTGTTGACTGGAGAGGGACTGCTAAATTACAGTCTAAGATTTATTTGCAAAAATTAGGTAAAAACCAACACAAATCAGGTTTTTATTTCCTCTCATGTAACTCTTACTACATCTTTAACCTTTTATTAATTCTGATAAAATACTGGACAGTTTCTTAATGCCAGGAATAATAAAATTTTATATTGTAAAGTTGTGAAGGCTTATAATTCCTACAATCAGGTTTTGTTCTAATTTTTTTTTCTAGTTTGCTTGAAAAAAAAAATTAAATAATGAAAAAAACAGTATATAGAGGTATGGATTTCCTTTATAGAGAGCAATGGAAGGTTGCCAGCATCATACGTTCACCAAGATACTCTCAAACTTGATTTCCATTTCCCCTTCAATTTGCCCAATGCTGAGGTAAAAGTTACTAGTTTATAGTTCTGGATTGTTGCCAAAGCAGTTCTTAAGGACAAGCGCGGCATTTTCCATCCTTCAATACTCCCTGATAATGGCAAATTAAAGTAAGGCTTTGTTTTTCTTTCCTTGGAACTTTTTGAGGTCTTTCATCCAGCTTTCCAACCTTGCAGCTGTTAATCAATTTGGTTTAGCACTTCACTGTTAACCTTGCCAGTATATTACTTGTACAGGTCTGAAGACTATATCTCACCAATGCACCTTGAGATTAAACCCAGAATAAAGAAATTCCTTCACTGCTTTATATTTCCCTCTATTAAGCAGCCATCATAAGAGAGGAAAAGTGAAAGCAAGGTCAGTGGAAAAGTTGTGCATCTGTAAAAAATTAAGGATTTTTTAAAAAACATTCACAGTGGTAGTCTTCACGTTGAATGCTGGTACTAAGAGAAAATATCAAACTTTATACCAACTTTGTGAAAATATCAGATTAATGCTCATTAAGGTTCAGCCAAGCAAATTGATCAGTAGTTATTTTAGAAAAGGAATAGAGAAGAAACCAGCAACTTTTGTCACTGTAGAAATACATTGCATTATCACATCTTAAATACTACACATAATCTGGTTTTCTTGTCTCAGAAAGTCTACATAAAAAACCCCAGAGGATCATAAAGATGACTAAAACCATAGACTGAGAGTGAAAAGAGGTTGTCTGGGGGAGTCAGGGATAATGGCAGCACATAATAAAAGTCTCCAAGTTTTATAGATCCTGAGTGTCATGCAGAAAATTAAGAAAGGCTTAGTAGATTCAGCTGATTCCAGCAGGTGATGGGTTCAAAACCAACAAAAGTAGACACTGCTTAGTATGGTGTATAGCTTAGTTGCTAATTCCCTCTCATAGGGTATTACAGATGCTGAGTTTTACATTAAACATCTTGAGAATCCTAAGAAATTTATTGGATGTATTCAAGCAGAAAGCAGACTCTCTGGCTCAGGAAGCCCCTGAGTTACAAATTGCTGGAGGCTGGGAAGAAGCTTTGGGTAAGCTGCAGACTTGCTGTGTCCTGGGACTCCTCTGCTGTTGGGCACTACTGACAAAAAGCCAATAGTTGTATCCCATATGCAAGAACTTGCAAATTCCCCCCCACAAGTACAAGCAACATGGTTATTTATTACATACAGCTTTTCTATTCCTGTATCAGAAAAATATGATAAAAAATATTGATTGCTTTCCCCCTCCACCCATTCCTCAGATTTCTTTTAATTTGCAGCTCATATTTTCATTTTTCCATTGTTTAGCTGAGTTACTGCTGCAGTATTTTTTCTATCAAAGTTATCCTCTTGACTTGAGACTTTTGTTATGCTTGGACCCTAATCATCCTTTCCCCCACCCCAGTCTGTATTTTTGCTTTCTTTATGTCAAAGAATGTTTACCTAACTGTGTTTTAATGGAGAGAAAATAAAGCAGTTGCTGACGCATTTGCTCTGTTTGCGCAGCAGAACTTAAAAGTTATCTCCAGGTTTTATAAATTAAAGATTATGTGATTCAACAGGAATGATTGTATCCTAAAACTGTTCAAAGCTGTTGTTTTAATGCTTCGTAAAAGAACAGTCATTTAAAACAAAAACCTCCCAATCAACATGCATGTAGACTCCAGCTGCAAGGTTGGGTTTTTAAGGATATTTTTTCATTCTCTAAGAAATTATTTTCAGATCTAATTAGTGAAATTTATATCAACTCATTTGAATAAATGTCTTCTCCTTAAAATTACTTCTCCTTAAAATTATCCACATTAGACAATCAAGGATTTTCTTAAGGTGTGATGTACTAAAGTGCTAAGTAATGGAAAGCATATCCACACTGTCTAATTAAGATGTGCCATGGGTTTTTCAGGATGTTATTAGTAGGGAAAAAATTTCAGCTGCTCAGATAATATATGGGAAAAATTATTGTAAGGTATTTTTGGCAGAAAGTGGAAAAGCACTTAGAATTTTAATTTCTTAAAAAAAATATGGTTTTGAGTTCATAATGCCAAGAATATTAAAATAATTATTTAGACTTTTCTGGTTTATAATATACTTTCGTGGAAATTGATGTTCAAGATCATAGCAACATGGGATAATTCAGTTTGGGAGGACCTTCTGGAGGTCTCTATTCCCACCCTCTGCTGAGAGGATGGTCAGCTATAAGGTCAGACTTCATTCTTCAGGTATTTATCCATCCAGGTCTTGAAAATCTCCAAAGATGCCATAACCTTATTAGAACTGATGCTTCACTTTCCTTGTGGGATCTTTTTTTTCCTTATATTCACCCTGAACCTTTTCTGATTCACCTCCTGAGATATTGCCTCAGTCTCTTGCCATACACCACTGTGAACAGTCTGGCTCCATAACCATCACCAAGTTCCTGATAATTTGCTGTTATGTCTCCCAAAGACATCTCTTCTCCAAACTGAATAAGATCAGTTCCCTCAGCCTTCCCTAAGCCAACTGCTCTGCCCATCTTGGTGGCTCTATGTTTTTCAGTAAAGGTTCGATTAAATATACCCAAAGTACCTGAATGCTCTAAAAACCATATTTGTTCGGGCTCATATTAATAAGTTACTTTAATAAGTCACATTATTTGTGGAAGTAGCCAGCAGATAAAAATTGCAGTCAAGGAAAGCAGTATTTAAAAATAATTAAAATGAGCAAGATAGCCTATGATCATCTTTATACTTCTTTACACAAGGTTTCAGCACCCTCTTTTTCCTCATACCTTCCTGTACTGATATCAAGCTCAAATAGACACTATACATCTCACTGCTGCACTGCTTTCCATTTGCTAGGAATGTGTGAGTTCCACCTCTGGCTGGGCTGCTGAGGAACTTAATTTTAAGTCACGTTGTTGTACTACCACAAATAAAAGGGATGTCTGGAGTGGTGCCAGCTGTGTGGCTGTGTTTGCATGTGCAGCTCTCATTACTCAGCTCAGCTGTGAAGAGCCACAGCTTCCGTGTGCTGTAAAACTCTGTGTGAGGTCCTGAGGACCTGCTGTGGATCTTTCATATCCTTTCATACCCTGGCATAGATATGCTGCTATCAAAGCATAAGCAGGCTGGATGTTCTGAATACAGACACGTGTGTTGAAATTACATTTAAAACTTCAGGGGGAAATTATCTTAATTTGAATGGCAGCATGAATTTTGTCATATCCAAACTCTGTAGAACACAACGTATTTTTATTGCACTGCATTTCCAACCAGATTGTAAATCATAGGTTGCCTCTGTGAGTCTCCTACAATTGTGAAGACAATTACTTCTCCCCCTATATTTTATTAAACTTTGAACTTCAAGCTGTCTTGGCTGAGATCAAGATGGATGAAGTTTGTACCTTCAGACTCACAAAATTGGATGTATGATACTTTCATGACTTTCTCTCACCTATTTTTTCCCCTTTGTTTAAGACAACCTACTGCCAGACCTAGCCATACATAACAGAGTACAAGTCTCAGCGCTGCAATATTAGTGCTATAACAGATAAACTCTGGTGAAGCTACCTCTTCAGAACAGGTCACTTAATATCTATGCTCAGGTTTTCATCAAGCAGTGCCATATCATTATTATTAGCAAGAACAGTCCAGAAAATAAGTGTGCACAGTTTCTGGAGAGGTCTCTGTTAAGCTCTGTCTAACCCAGAAGAAAATTCACCAGCCCAAATCCTGCAAACTTTCTTTCAACACATCAGAAATTATCTTGCAGCCTTTAGTGTCCAATGACATTCTTGTGATTTAAAGACTGTTCTGAGACTTGATTTTGCCAATGTAACCTTTTTCATTGCAGTAGACAAAAAGAAAAATGAACTTGCTACCTACTTCAACTATATATTGATTTATTTATTTACAGTCTATTTCTTTCTGCAAAATGCCACTACATAAACAGGATAGGGGAGGAAAAAAGTTTACAAATAGCAAATTATGCAAACATAAAATTGTCTCTTTGTACAACTGATTAACAAACAAGTCATGAATGCATTGTTTTGTTCTTATTGGATTATAAAAAAGAAACCACATGTCTTTCAGTATTCAAAAACATACCATAAAAAACAAATTAAATGCGTACAGCACATTCCCCAAAGGGAAATTCTTCATGAGAATATCATCAAAAGTTGAAATCAACAGATGGAACAGCATGATAACATTAACACTGTCAGTATAAACAGTATATTTTCCTGACACGTTGAATATAGTAACATTGTTGTAAGTTTATAAAGGTGAAAAAAATGAAAGAACTTTTGCCATGTCTTTAAGTCTAAGTATTCACAGCATAAAGGGGTCTGAATGCTCCAACAATCAAAGTACAGAGTTCAAAAGTTCTGGCCATCCATTTATTTTTTTTAAATATCACAGCACTCAAAAATGTTTCTGAGATACCAAAATTGAATGCATTATTTATTTTCCAGTCCTTTTGTGTAATCTAGTCATTCATCCCTTACACACTTTTCACACAATGGAGGGTTGAATTGTGTAGGATTGACATGGGATTTTTTTGAAACTGAAAGTATAATGAATTGTAGAAAGACTGAATAAACTCAGAACAGAAAATCAGAAAAAAAGAGTCTGAGTGGGATTTTCAGGTCAAGAAATTCCTAAATTGTTGTTTGCTAGAAGCTGAAAAGTAAATACTAAGAGGAAGAAAATGCTCCATGCTCTTATTCTGTACTCTCTCTTTAGGCATCCTTAAGTTATTGGTGTTCATGGGTTCTCAGTTGGATGTTATCTTCAGTGATAACAGAATATTAGATGCTCTCTGTTATTTGATTCAGCAACACAAAGTGTTGAGTCCTGCCTCTGGGTCACATTTGCAGCTCTGCAATCTGGGGCAGAGTGGCTGGAAAGCTCTCCATCAGAAAAGAACCTGAGGTCTTGGTCAATAGGCATCTTAATATGAGCCAGGATTGTGCCCTGGTGGCCAGGAAAGCCAGTGGCATCCTGGCCTGGGCCAGGAGTAGTGTGGCCATCAGGACCACAGAAGTAAATTTCCCTCTGCACTCAGTAATCTTGGAGGTCTTTCCCATCTTTGATGATTCTATGATTCTATATTTTATGTTGCTTTATCTCTATGTCCAGGTAAGGTTCTTTCATTTTGTGTTGCTGGAAATTTAGAAGATCCGTGAAACCAGAGAAGTCAAATTCACATGCATCAGTAGTGAGTTGGTACTTCAAGAGGTTATCTAGAGTAGTGTTGCCCAGAAGTGGAAATCTCAGGCTTACCTTCAGATAGTTTAATCACTGCTGTAAAATCTGAATCACATGGGGAAGTCAGGCCCATGGTAACATACCTGCTTTGTAAAGTCCTGACCTTGATCCTGAAACCATTGGCTTTGTACAGATGCATTGTAGCTATGTCTCCATGAACCAGTTCAGCAAATAATATCAGGACTGGCTTTGTAGCATGGTCTGGACATGTTAAGGATACAAAATGGGGCTATTGAATGCCAACTGTCTGTGGAAATTGTTCCTGGTGTGTATTAACCCCTGTTCCCAAGCAAGGCTTGAGGAAAAAATAGGCAGTGCTGGCCAGAGAGACACTGAGGCTGGTCCAAAAATGTGATGGTGCTGACAGCAGCTCCAGTGACTGCACCCACACTGTGGAACCAGTTAGCGTAGTACCCCAGACAACTTTGTAGACATCTGCACACACTTTTGGTAGGGAGTGAAGTATACAGGCTTGTCCTAAGGCAGTGCACTAAGAACAATTACAAGACCAAAGTTGATTTGAAAAATACAGCTTGCCTATTGACCTTTTCATATGCCCTACACGTAGGAATGATCACATGCCAAACCTTTTTTTTATGGAGAGCTTCAGTTAAGCAGTTTGTGACTATCAATTATAATGAAGACAGAAGAAGATGAGCTAGATAATTGAATATGCATTGTTACAGAGATTGAACTATACTGTGGTTGCTACAGTGGACTGATTCTGTAGGTTAAATTGCTTGATAGCACATTACAACTAATGATTAATGATAGTAGCCTTTTACAAGATTTCATTTGTGGAAGCATTAGAGGCTGTTATGCGTTAGTGATACTCCAAGTTGTTCCTGCAATGCAGTGGCTGAGAATTCTTACAGGAAACATCTCAATAATTTCCTTTGTTCAGTGCTACTAGTGCAGAGTAATTGTTCTGTGAGTGGTTCCAAATAATCTTCAATCCTTGATTTGCCATTTTGTTCTCAGACAAATTGATTACAAGCTATAATTTATTTAACTACATGTGCTTTTATGCATTTAACAACATTTTTTCATAATTTAACAAGCAGTTTATAGCTTCTGGTTTGTATCTTACCTGATGGGAGAATGCCAGCAAAGGGGCAGGGGAAATGTGATGGTTCATCCTTGCGCATTGGTAATGCAGCTGTGGGTGTGCAGATTTGCTGCAAGGCAGCCCCTCCAAGGGAAGGACAGAAAACTCCAGTTCACATGGAAGCTGTCCCTAAAGGTCAAGGGAAGCAGAGGTTGATTGACATTAAGGCATACACATGATTGTGGCTGGCTGAGGCTCAGGAATATATCATCAGCTTTAAGCTCACACACATTTTTCAAATGCAGTCACCTTAGGAGGGTTACATTGCAAAGATTCAAAATGTCAGGTTTTGTCAAGGTTCTTGGAATTTTAAAGACAAGACAAATACGCTTCCTAATGTACACGATTGACCAAATTGGAATGGTATAAAAAATGCAACACTGTATAAAACATTTAAGAATATACACCCAACAGGATTGCAGAATCTATAACGACTGATAATAAACTGTACTAAGGGAAATTAAAAAGCAGGTCCAATAAATATCCTACTTGGAAATAGGGAAGGTAGCAAAAATTAAATAGGTTCTGTCCAATCTGGATTTAGTCTTGGACAAAACACTTGACTCACATCAAAGAACAGTCTTTGTTGTGACAACAGGTTTTGAGGGACACAATTTTAACAAAGGTCTCATTTGAGCTCTGAACTGTTTTTTGACTAATTTGATCAACTGTGTTTCCCCCTCTAGGCTGGTCCATCTAGTTGGAAAGGATCAATTGTTCAAAAGTATGGCTAGAAAATAAGGAGGAACAGACTGTGGCTATTTCTTATTTACTAGAAAAGTTATGATTTTCTTGGCATCTGCAAGATGCTGGACTTAACCTTCAGGTGGGATTAAGTAGAATTTGTTTGCAGACACTGACAACATAGCAGTCCAGAGGCATTCCCCACAGCCATGAGCAGAACCAGCTATCATGCCAGGTTCAAAGCTGAACACATAGATGTTCTAATACAGTGCTCAGCATCAGTCTGTGCTGCAGCCAGTGCTGTGGATGTACCTATGTACAGGCATATCTGAACTGCTTTTACTCTGGTGTGAACTGATAATAATTGAAGTAAAAATGAAGTGATGTGTCTTTTAAGGTAGCTTAGAAACCTGAGTAGATTCTCAGGGTCCCCTGTTATCCTCAGTTGGTCTTTTTAGATATATCTACTCCAGTAACCATGATCCTCTGTAGATAAAGTTATCTAAGCTATTAGTATTCCTCTCAAAATGTAATATTTCTGTGTGTGTGTATGAGAAGACAAGTTGCCAAAAATGGCATGTTCAAACATTGAATCAAAGTACACAAAGGTAATACTTTAATGCAGCTGGCAATTTTTGAATGATCGTCATAATGTATTTGTTTTTAACAGCTGCAAAGTCCTTGTGAAATATAACTATAAGTTTGCAAATACACCCCAGGCTGTTTCATAAGAGCTGACTATACACTTTCCCTAGAATCCAGTTGTATAGCCCTAAAGGATGTTTGCTGAGCAAAAATCTAAAGTACATTCACTCTCTGCATAATAAATCTGCCTATTCACTGCAGAATAATATTCTGGTTGTGCATCTCAGTATTTTCTAGAAGAGGAAGCAATGAACTGAAAGCCTGGTAATCAACAAGGAACTGAACCTTGTAGTTCTGCATTCATCTGCTGTCAGTGGCATAGCAATTAGGATTAGAATGGGATATCTCTGCTGCAGGAATAACCACAGACTTAACTCAAGACTGGGATGTTTTGCAGCTACATATTAAACCAATAGAGAAAAATACATATTCTTTCTCCTGACAGATGTATAAAGTTCTCAGCTACTAAATATCATAGACTGTCTTATTGAACAGAGCTATATATGAAGTGGTTTGGTCTGTTTGGTAAAAAATGGGTGTTAAAGCCACAATTAGTGACCTCCTTTAATAACTGCATCCAGTCCTCTTCCTCCTTGGCACTGCTGCCCTGCTCCCCCTGTGAACCATACTGTCTGAGGACAGCCATGAGCATAGCTCCTCTTTCCATCCAGAAATCCCCAGCTCTGATGGTGCAGCAGACCTGCAGACTCTATTTTCAGTCAAGTATTTTTGCCAATAGAACTCTGATCTGACTTTGAGAAAAGTCAGGCATTTCATCTATATTATGAGGACCTTTCAGTGTTCTTAGATGTTTGAAATGCAGCACCTCTGTTAAGCAAAGAGGGACAAAAACTGTTTCTGAAATACAAAATGAACTGGAGACTACTGAAATTTGCATTGATTCCCACATGGCTAAGATCACACTCTGTGACTCTCCTTTATTGTTCAACATCAAAAGTATGCTTTCTTTGTGAGGTATAAAAGGTCTTGTAAGTCTGCAGAGTTGCAGAGTTCATTGATTTCAGTGGATATTGGTTTTTGACAGTGAGGACTGGATATGTACTCTGGGGAGGGAGGTTCAGAGAAAAAAACAGCAATAGTGCTTTCAGTTTGAGTAAAAAATGCCGTAATTTTAAATGAAGAATAAAAGCTCTAAAAAAAACGAGAAAAGGACTGTATGATCAGCATGGTAAGCCACAAAAAAAAAAAAAAAAAAAAAAAGGGAAAAAAGAAAAAAACCATCACTGTCTGAGGGAGATCAAAGGTTACAACAGAAGATTGATTTTCATATAAAAAAATCATAGTCATTAAGAGAAAAACTACTATCATTATTAATGATTTCAAATGAAGGAACACAAAGTTCCACATCTTTTACTCTATTATTCATAGCTAATTTGAAAATTGCATATTTTGTAGCTTTTTATGACTCACAAACACAGATTTGGACATTTTGAAAACAAGAAATGATACCTGAAAAATATTTATTCTAGTCTAGCCATGTCTTAATGGCAGAAAGGCAAAAACACAATATGCAATAAGCCACAAAGCCAGAAGATTATTCTAGGGAAATATGATGCAAGTATTAAACACAAATTCTTCTACTAGATTACTTTTACAGTAACTTGCATGACATGTAGTAATAATTTAAAGTATGTGCACTTCATTAGCAAGTCCATTTGAAATATAATTGAAGTGGCTACATTTTCAGCTTTGATTCCATCTCCCTGTATGTTTTCAGCAGGCATATTTTTAATGAAAGTTTATTTCTTTAATTGAGCTTTGGTTCACATTGATTTTTCCGGGTCCTTTATTATTACTATATTTTTGTTTTCTTAATGTGCTAAGTATTGTACTGTTACAAAACATTATGCAAATATAAAGACATATATAATTATTACTACAAAAGCCTTTTTCCTCCAGATGGTTCAGGGAAAACTACTGGCTTTTTTGTTTGTTTAGGTTTTTTGGTTCTGTTTTGTTTTTGAAGAACAACCATTTACCATTTAAAACTGCAGTAGAATGGGAACCAGTATAGTCATCATCAGTGTTAGACAAATCTGTGAAAGAATTCTGTTACAGTGAAAGGTAAGTAAAAGTTTTAAGTATAAAAATAAATTATATACTTTTTATATGAATTAACGTAGTCAGGGGCAGTGATGCTGATTTTTCAGTAGACCTTGTTCTATTTTGCATCTTTAAAGCACCAATATCCTTCCTATTGCATTGTCATTTATACTCTTGCAAAAGGAACACAACTGGAAGAGTCTCACACCCAAATTGAAGTCACAGGACATTTTCACACATGTAAATGAAGCTTGAAGCCCTGAGCACTGCCATAAAAATGTGTATAATATGAATTCCTTCTGGGATAACTGACAATAAACCAGGTAGATGTGCAAAAGCAGATTAACATTTCCCAGTGCCCACTGCTCAGTTCTGTACAGAAAGTGGAAGGCAGCTCACAGGCTTATAGGGAGTCCTTGCCACAGGGTTTGATGTGCAGCTGGCACGCATGTGAGAGAAGTGAGGGCGGAAAGTACAGACCTTGGTTGCTTGTTCTGTGTCACTAGGCTTTCTCTGCAGGTGGGCTCTGCCTTCCAATTACAGCTGGACCAACATGGAAAGTTTTAGCATTGCGTCTGTAGCTTTGTAGAGCCAGAACAGGACTCAGGACCCTGCTGTTCTAGGTAGAATCTGATAACAAAAGTACTGTCCTCATCACAGTGCTGGCAGTCGGAGCCTTGAGAGGTGCAGGAAACCATCTCCAGGACAAAAGGCACCAATAAGAACATGGTGAGCAGCATGAGAAGTGTTGGTCACTGTACACCTTGCAAACAATTTAGTGGGGTGAGCATAAAAACAGAGTTTTCACCAAACTTTTAAAAAGCAGCAACAGCCATGGAGAAGTCAATGGCTCTCTTTTGGACCTTCCTGCTCTCCCACTTCAATTTGTATTATAGATCTCCAAAGAAACACATATTTTACTACTGGGTGCAAGAGACTTAGTATTCCCAGCACCAATGGATTCCAATTATTGATCATTTTGGAAAAGGGAGTTGTGCTACATGTTGCATTTTCTATGCTTTCAAATGAGCAGCCAGCTCCAAGGTAAGAGGACAACTCCTGCCCAGCACAGAATATACAGAAAACAGTTAAATTGAAGGATGTTGTTGCTTGCAGTAGCCTCTAAGTACAACCTATGTCTGAAGAACAGAGAGTTGTGTAACATCCTTGGTACAAGAAAGGTCTTGATCTGTGTATTTATAGATTTGAGTGCAAAAGGCTCTGAATCTTGACCCAGATTTTGCATGTCAATATGAAAGCAAGAATTTGTACCTGCAATCTTAACTGCAAAAAGCGCCGCAAACTTTGTCTTGACTGCTGCAGAAAGCATATCTTGGCTACTGATACTAAAGAGACAAAACATTTCAAGCTGAAAATGTACTGACAGATTTATCCAGAAGTTCTTACTCTTTTGTAAGCTTTAATCTTATTGTTAGCTATTGTTTGGGTACTAAAATGCAGTCCTTTATCTCTCTTCCTCTCGAAAATCTGGAATAAACATTTTCTTTCTTTTTCCCAATAGCCCAAAGGTCAGAAACCTTGTTTGTACAAACCTAGTAGTGCCTGAGGAGATTTTAAGCTCTATTATAACTCTATTATAGTTTAGGACAGCATCAGCAAATTTTATGTGAATTTACTGAAATGGATGTTCTCCTAGGGGCAATGTTTTAGATGTCATATATAAAAAAAATGCTCCCTGGAGTCAAGATCTTTGCATTCTTTGCCCCAGGCAGAGTTTTTAGTATCAAACTCTCTCATTTACTGCTACTAACATGTTCTGTAAACTGCTAAAACAAATACTCTAGTGGAATTCTGTTTGCAGAAAGCAACCTTCTGGCACAAATTTGGTAAATCTTCTATGTCATGATTTGATATAGAAATGTAAATTTGAATGTCCATTCAAAGTTAAGGTTGCTGCCTCTGACATATGAGATCCCTGAACCAAAACTTGCTGAAAGGTAGGAAGGCACATTGGTGAAGTTTTGCCATCTAATTGCTCTGTTTTCTGTGACTTTTCTACCCTCTTTGGGCATGCTCAGAGACAGTTTGATGAACCTTGTTTTGTAATGAATTTTAAAACTTTTGTGTCCCATGGGACTGTTTGGATTGAAATTAATAATATTCAAGCATGTATTTGAATAGTTGCTTCATTTTTTTGGGTAACAGCATCATTCAATATCCTTAAAACTCACTTTAAGTAAATTCTTTTTGAGGAAAGCCACATAGTGACTGAATCTACATATTAATAGAATTGTTCTTTCTGCTGATTAAACCTAATGTGAAAGATATAAATTTAACTGCTTTGTAATCTTGTAGTAGAAACTCTTAGTTTCTGGTGGTCTGGGCTGGCTACACAGAAAACCCTCTGTGACTGTACATGTGCAAATTATGCATATTCAGTGCATCCAGTGTATCTGGGATGTTAAAGTCACTCTATTTAATGTTGTGTTGATTTAGATATTCAGAGTAACATTCTGCTCCCTGGCCCTATCAGGCAAAGTGATCACTTGAGTGGGCAAGTTGGTATAAAAGGTGGTATACACCTGAGATGTTGCTGTTAGATATCTACAATAAGCTTTCAGCTGCAAAAGTGCAGTTATTAATCTGCATGAGTGGTGTTGAAGGGGGCATGACAGTGAGGAAGCAGTTATAGCTTGGCCACTAGTTCATGTCAGGGAACTAAGGACAGGGGGAATAGGTTTGTTCTTCAAGTTTGTTCCAGTTTATTCCTTGGTGATCAGAACAATTAAGTTAACGCAAACCAAGCTGATTAGATGGTCTTGATTAATTTTGCCCAACTTTACTTTCCTTAAGAACCTGATCTAACCTCTCTGGTCACTTAAGAAGTCATTACAGATGGAGAAAAAATGTACTCTTTTTTAAAGAAGGTTATAATGAAGCTAAAATGAAGAACACTGGGATTTCCATTTCTGCTCACTGGATAGAGGAAAAGCCTAAACAGTTCCCTAGATTATATACATTCATTTTCAGATACTAATGATCAGTGAGATTAATTTATTCTAAGTGGAAATTAGTTTTTGTTAGCAGTTTCAGAGGAGGCTCATACTTTCCACAATTATATAGTCTGCACAGCATGAATATGAACTATAAGGACTAATAAAATCCAATTCAGAATGGAATTTCCTGCTCACTATGCTTTGACTTGAATTAACTCTGTCAAAATACAAAAGGAATGCTTTCTGTTTTGAAAATCTGCTCCGCAACTTCACTGGGATTTTGCAACTGAACTCTGATCTGACAGCTTGCATTCTGTAATGCAATGACAGATATCACTTGAGTAACAGTACTTGAGCTAATTAGAATATTTTTTTTACAAAAAATGATTATTCGTTGATTTTATTGGCATTTTCCTTTGATGACTGTAGTATAAGAAAGCATTTTTGAAAGCATTTTTAAAAACATTAAAGGATTTTTCCAACACAGTGCTGAAATTTGAAGCCATTTAAAAAAATATTTTTTTAATCCCCGATTATTTTTAGTTAAATTTTATGAGGCCCATGAATACACATTCGTAAACCACTTTTCAAATTAAAATATATGAAGGTTAAATCACATCTGGCAGTGACAATCTCCTTTTGCCACAGGGCTCTCAAAGGTTGGGCGAACTGTAATGAATCATTGTGTGTTGCACTGTGCTGCACAAAGCTCACAGGCGTTGCAGCATTTCCATTTCTTCTATAGTTACTGCAAATCCCAAAGGACAAGGCTGGCTATCCTTAATCCAAGTGCATTAACATATTCTGTGCCAAAATGTGCAGATGGGCTTTGAGGAAGGGAGCCAGCTGCAAGTCCTGTGGCCCTTGAGTGGCAGTACGCTTCTCCAGAGGGGAAGCACAGAGTGGAAAGTGTTCAGATTGCTCAGGAAAGAGATGCACACAACCTCTGATGCTCATGGGCCTGCCGCTGGGTGACTGTGCATGGGCAAACTGGCTGAGTGAAATAGATAAACTTTGCTGGAAAAAAAATCCCAGACTTCCATTGTTTTTACAACTAGGATAATTTTTGGAAAGAATGGCTGTGACTTCAGTATGCACTGGTTCTAAATTAAATATATGAACTTGTTCCTAGCAGCTACTGGGAACAAATGTAGTGGCTGATTATTTACATCTCTTGGTACTCTTGTTTTTCAATTATCCCGGAGTTGCTTTTTCTTCAGGTTTATTTTTCCAGAAGCAATAGTGAATGCAATACAAACCCTTTCTCTTTAATGATTTCAATGTAGTCTGTAGTGCGTTATTGCCTCATATCATCTTTATAATCACAAATACAGCATACATATATATGAAACTACTGATGACAATTTTGTAACAGGACAAATTAATTTTTTCTGTCAGTTTTCTTGTTTGTGCCTGTTTGTCTTTCTCTGTCATACTGTGGTATGCATTAGTGGGAAAAAGTACTTCACCTGGGCCCTTCAAATGGTTCAAAGACATTTGGAAAACTTATTATAAAACTACAGGCAAGGTTTTTTCAATTCTTTCTTTCTCAAAGGAGGGAAAGTGCATGTTTTACAAAATCTTTCTGATTTTGTGCTATGGTCCCTTGTTTCCACACTGTGCTCAAAAATGTTTTGGCACTAAAAGATGCACTTCAAGGGAGGCCAACTTTCAGAGAGTCCTTAACCAGCCCAAGCAACCACACTACTGGTTCAAGGTGTCTTTCCAGATACGGTAAAATAAATCCTTTTAAATAAGCAAAACAACACAAAGTACATCTTCATTATAGTAAGATGTCTTAGGAATCAATGGTGTTTCCACTTGAGCTTACGACTTCACAGTTCTCCAATGCAGCTGGAAAGAGCTGATGTGGATGAAAATTTAACAGAAACATTTTCACTTCTGTTTATTGCATGCAATACAATTTCCAGTGGCTCAGACTGACACCAGTCCAGCACTTGATGGAATTGCGCCAAACAGCCTAAGCTGAGAATCTGAGCCCTTTTATTTGCCATTGCCTTGCATGTACATAACGTGATTTTCTTGGAAAACTCATAGCAAGTGATTTACCGTGACAGCTAAGGCTAAAATTTTCTGCAGTCTAAAAAGGGACAAAATCCATTTGCACTGACCCATTTGTTAGCTGTGTTCTTTATCTGGAAGTTTTGTATGTTTATTTATACTTTAAAAAAATCTTGAAATGTTCAGTCCATGTAAGTTACAATTTAGCTGCAACATTTCAGTTTCAAAAGCCAAGTTGTAGCTCAAAAAGGAAACAAAATCTCATTCATTACCAAAAAAACTAAGAAAACAAAACAAAAAAGCCCAAACCAACTTTTCCTTCCACCATGGATATAAAAAGTGAATTAAGACTCTCTGACAACTTGTACATCTACTTTTGAGCTGATGTAGTCTTAAATTGCTGAGTTATTGACCTCTGAAAAATGGACTTCGTAATGGAAATACTGACAGACTATAAACTATAGCTATGCTACTGGGATTGGAGGAAAGGGGGTAGGGAGAGTACCTTAATTACCAGTACATAAATATTGATCTACTATTACCTTGACACATCAAACCCAACAAATCAAATACAAACCTGTCATTTCAAAATCCTAAAGTTACAACCAAGCTAGTGGAAACCACATGAGGTATCTTTTTACCCTTGTCTTCTTTTTCTTGTCACACCCTTGTGTCTTTCCCTAAATGCTTCAGTGGATTGTGCAGAGCTGCCAATTTCAAAAGCAGCTAAGGTCCTTAGAAAGTTGTATTTGTCCTTCCCTGAGCTGGATGCCACTGGCTACATGGAAAAGTGCAGAAAAGCAAACGTGCACCTCCTGGGAAGAAAGAAACCTAATAAGAAGGAATGAGGAAAAGAAACGTTTGAAAGATAAGAAGAAAAGGGCAAGGGGAGACCTTGTAGAGTAAAAAATGGAGTGATTGAGGAGTTCAGATCAGCACAATGATGGAGGTGAATTACAGGGATTTGGGCTCGACAGAAAACAGAACAGAGATGGAAATTACAGAACTGAACTGTATTTCCCACTATTTCCCACTATGTTATTTCCCACTATGTTCTGTGAACAAGAACACTAAAAGAAATGGACCCTTTCTACCATAAGAAAAAATTTGCTTCCTCATATTGAGGACAATATTGCTTTACTCTTGAAATTCTGTAATCCAGATTTACAAAATTGCATGAAAAGAATTCTGTGCTTTGTGAATGTGAAGACTGGAAATATGTTCCACGAGTACTTTGACTGACACAGTTCTCATATGCCTCAATTTATCAAATATCCATCAGGAAGTGTTCATGGGAAAGCACAATTTTTCCCACATAACAGATAAAGGATTGCCCTGTCACTGAATTCATTACTCTCTGAGCTTACTCACTGACTCCTAATCACCATCCCACCTGGGATGTGGCTATGAGTCATTTGGCTTTGATGTCCTCTGTAAAAGAGCATTTTCAACCCTTAACAGTTCAAAAAATGCATGAAAATTTAAAAGACATGTTGAATGATGACAAGTAATTTCCTAATGGTGATGACTGTATCTGAACTTGGAAAATATAATCTGTTCTACTTTTGAAATTAATTGATAAAAAATTATATTTTCACCTAGTATTGTTTTTAACATAAAATAGATTACTTCTAGTCATCAAAAAAGGGACTTCTTCATGTACAGTTCTTGTGACATAAATCAGAATTAATCACTCGAGTATAATAACAACAGAGACAGATTTATCAGTTCACTTAACTCTTCTGGAAAGACTTCTGGTTAGGACAGAAAAGTTTAAAAAGAAAAGAAGTGTATTATGTCTATGTCTTGAACTAGATTAGAGATGAAAATGCTTCTGCCAATATATTGACATGTGAAGAGAGGCATCCAATTAATTGTGTGCATATCTAGATCTTGATTCATTACAACTGTATAACAAGGGTTTGCTGACTCCTACTGGAGTCAGCTGCAAGGGTATTTCCTCTGAAGAACTCCTTGGGCCATGCAACTTTCTGTGTTGTCTAAGACATGATTTGCCTCTTTTTAAACTCATGAGAATATTTCCATTGTTATTAGTGAGAGTTAAATCAGGTCCTTAAATCAGGGAAAAGAGAGTGCAAAAGCTTGCTTTGAGCCTCAAAGGGAATTCTTCATGTACAAAGCCAGCAGATGGCTTAGCCACTCTCAGATCATGTTACAGCTTTGGCTGGATAAAGAAATCTGAATGTGGCTGCTTCAAGACTCGTGGTTCGTGGGTGCAGTGCTATCAAGAGTTAAATGTCTTGTAAACTGGAGTAGTGGTAGAGTATGCTTCCTGGATCTGTGACCAGAGGTGGCATGGCCAGACCATTACTAGACTGTCCTGAGTCCTGAGACTGGGTGGCTGCTTGTAAATTGCTGTTAGGAGTGGTCTTAAGACTGTGACAGTTCCAGAATTGTACCTAAGTGTCATTTTAGAGACTACCATATTAAAATATTGCAGGAATTGCTCTGTCAGTGTAAAAATTCAGCACCCAAAGTGCTGCTCTTGCAGTTCTGCCCACTCTCTGTTTAATTTATTGACAGAGAGGCACTAGAAGAGCCATAGGGCCTGTCTGTATGGGCAGCTGTGTGCAAAATCTCTGCCCTCATTTTAGTGTGTGAAGGCCCTCACAGATGCTGTGTTGGTGTGACACTGTGACACTGCTGCAGCAGCTTGGATCCAGCACTGAGGTAATGTGGCCTCACTTCAGACCCAAACCATTTTTCTCTAGTGTGGAGCTCAGACAAAGCAAGCCCGGGATCACTTATATTCATTCACAGTGGGAATGTCCCGAAAGGCAAAGGAAATATGTTTTTTACAGTTTTACACAAACTGTGTAAAATGTCTGTGCCTGTGATGTTATTAGGAGTGGGGATGTTTATACCTGAAGCAAGAGCACACACAGCTGAATTGATGTTTAGAGTTGCTTGGTCACACCCAGCTCTGTTCGGTGGAATTATCTCTGTTTGTTGCTGATGTCACTGAGATAAGGCATTCTCTTAGCACAGGGCTGGGAACTGAGAGAAACACATAAAACTCTGGCAGAGACTAATGGTCACTCTGAATTCTGATGGGACATTGCCAAATCAAAAAGTGGATGATTTATCATCTTAAGCAGAGTTCATTTTTGAACAATAGCACTTTATTTAAATTTCATTAAAGGCCAAGAAATCCCAAATTTAATCTCTATTCTCCTTAAGCTCCTACGACTGTTAAATGGCATTTTTTGATTACAGTCATCTACTTACCTTATTCAGATGACTTGTTTCAAGATTGATTGTGGATATGAATTAATTTCCTTGAAAAAGAGCAAATTAAAATAAAATTTCAAAAATCAGAAAAAAAGGAGTACTATTTAATTTAAAGGAAGAAATACATGCAAAGAATCAAAGATTTGTAATATGCTTGTTCCATCCAGCTTTTGTTGGAGTTAAGTAAGAAAATATCTGTGTGCTCAGGTGACTCAGCTGGGTGATTTGTGGATCTGCTGTAGGGTGTGTTCTCTACAGAAATATGAACATTGCATTTCAGAGCATGATTTTGCATTATTGTATAAGAGTGCTCTTCACTCACGATCATTTCCTAGGCTCAGCACCTAAATTTCCTTAAAAGATGCTTCTCTTCTTCCAGGCAAGTCTGAAAATTGAAGGGAAAGCACTCTAACAGATTTTCTGTATTTTCTTAGCAATTTCTTATTTAGGATTCAACATGAAACAGTGTGCAGTTCTCAGGTCATGCATACAACAGGCAGTTCTGCTTTTGCTGAGCCCAGGTCACACACAGCAAGAGGGAAAAGAATATTCTCTTGCTCTGCATAATTCCACACAGCTTTCAAAATTAGGAAGGAAAAAAATTACAGTGGTCTGAAAACCAAGTCAGATCCTCAGAGTTAATTGACAATGCTAAAAGTCAATACTCAGTTGATTAGCATAATCTGATTCACCATTTAATGTAGAAGAGAAGAAAAGCATTGGATGACTAGATGAGTTTATGCAGTATAGAATTTCTCTTTCCTGAAATACAGAGGACTGGGTAAGAAATCTGGACCTTTATGCAGTGTCATGATGCCTTAAAAATGGCCTGACATACCTTTAGCCAACTTAACAACACTGGAGTGTTATTTAGAGACAGAACAAGTTTATTCAGAGTGCTGCTGCTTTTTAACCCCTCGTCCATTTGCCATGGCAGACTCTTCTGTCTTCTCTATCTTTGTTAAGTTTTGATTTTCCAACCAAAGCAAGTTTTGCTTAGCAATATCTTCAACACTGCTAGACTTTGTCACATATTGGCCTCTGTAGGAGTGTTGTCACCTGCAGCCAAGGTGGAGCTTTGTTAGAGGCTCAGAAGAATGTCCAAAGGCACCAAGACACTATGCCTTGCTTCTGCTTTTGTCCTGAGGATAATTTCCCAAGTGTTCCTAAGGGAGCAGTTAACTTTAGTAGGTGGTTACAAAGAATTACAATTGTACAGTAGATTTAAGAACCACATACAGAACCAAAGTATTTGACTGTCACAGAATCACAGAAATTCTAGGTTGGAAGAGACCTTTAAGATCATCGAGTCCAACCCATGTTCTGACACCTCAACTAGATCATGGCACCAAGTGCCACATCCAGTCTTTTTTTAAACTCTTCGAGGGATGGTGACTCTACCACCTCCCTGGGCAGATGATTCTAGTATTTGACCACTCTTTCTCTAAAATACTTCCTCCTTAATTCTAGCCTGTATCTCCCTTGGCACAGCTTGAGACTGTGTCCTCTTGTTCTGTCTGTTGTTGCCCGGAGAAAGAGACCGACCCCCAGCTCACCACAGCCACCCTTCAGGAAGTTGAAGAGAGTGATAAGGTCACCCCTGAGTCTCCTTTTCTCCAGGCTGAACAACCCCAGCTCCCTCAGTCGTTCTTCATATAGCTTGTGTTTCAAGCCCCTCACCAGCCTCGTTGGTCTCCTTTGGACACGCTCAAGCATCTCAACGTCCCTCCTAAAGTGAGGGGCCCAGAACTGGACGCAATACTCCAGGTGAGGCCTCACCAGTGCTGAGTACAGGGGAAGAATGGGGACCCGTTTCCACTCCTCTTCATCTACCAGGTGCCCTTCTGTTACCTGAGAGCGGGAGGCATATAAGTCCTCAGTCTCTTGGTCAGAAGCCTCCCTTAAAGATGGTAGGGCTGAACTCCACCAGTCTATTTCCCTTTCACTTTCCCTGATACTCCTTAACCTTTCGACTTCCTCCCTAAGCTCAGCCAGCAGTGAAAGGAGGTCATTCACTTGTTCACAGCGCAGGCAGGACTCCTCCACAACACTCCCTGATGCCACCGATAAGCTCAAACACTCTGGACACGGATGGGTCTGTACAGACACATCCTTTTTGGAGGGCCTGACTTGGTCACTTATACCAGCCACAGCTTTTGGCTGTGTAGAAACCCTTACTGACAAACACCTCAAAAGTAACCAGGCAGCAGAAAGACCTCAAACAATACAGAGCACTCCTTACTAGCAAGAAAGCTGGCAACCCTGCCTGCTTGACCTGCCTGCGCGAACTGCCTTGTATACTCCCCAGAGACTCACCACACCCCTGTTTGCCCGCTCCTGTTTGCCTGCTCCTGTTCACCGCGCTCCCCAGACACCTCTTATAATCAGCCACTCAGCAGCAGCTGAGGAAGCTCCAACCTCTGCTCCTCTCTTACTCACAATGCAGTCAGCACTCCTGCTCAACGACCTATTATATACTTCAGCCACTCAGCATAATGTCCCATATGTCCCATAAAATAAAGAATAAAAGTCTTATAAAATTATGTGAGCTATAAAAATAATCCTAGCCTAAAGATTCTATTGTTGGCTCTGTGTAGGGAGTTGACCCTGGCTGAATTCCAAGCACCCACCAAAACCTCACTGACACTCCCCTCTGCAATTGTAAGGGAAGAGAAAATATAAGGGTTCATGAATTGAGATAAGGACTGGGAGAAATCACTCATCAAATACCATCATGGGCCAAACAGACTCAGCTTGGGGATATTAAATGAATTCATTATTAACAAAATCAGAGCAGGATAATTAGCATAAATCTTAAAAACACCTTTCAATCCCCCTGCCTCCTGCCCAAGCTCTACCTCCTCCTCTGTGAAGGCAGATGGGGAATGGGAGTTGTTCGTCACACTTTGTTTCTGCTGCTGGTCAGGGAGGGGAGTCTTTCTCACAAGAGACCATTCTCCACAAACTTCTCCAATACAAGTCCATCTCACAAGCAACAGTTCTCCATGAACTGCTGCAATGTGGGTCATTTTAACACAGGATACAGTCCTCCAGGAACAGGCTGCTCCAGTATGGATACCCCACATGGCCACAAGTCCTACCAGGAAACCTGCTTAAAGGTGAGCTCCTCTCTCTGTGGGTCTGCAGGTCCCTGACAGGAGCCTGCTCCATCATGGTTTCCCATGGGATCATAGCCCTCTCCAGCACACACCTGCTACTGCTGGGATCCTGCATGGGATGTAAATGAAGGTCTACATCCCTGTGGTCCTCCATGGGCTGCAGGGGATTTGCTCACATCCTATGTTTTGGACTTAGGGAAAGATATTTTTTTAATTTATTTGTTTTAAGTATCCATGCCATGTCCATGATATCGTCCCCTCCAAGTTTTGTCTTCCTCCTTGATATTTTCCCCTGCATTTGCAACATCTGTGACCTTAGTTTTTGCAGGTTTTGGGCTTTTGCAAAGCAGCTCATTTCCTCACAGCCTATGGTTTGGACTTAGGGAAAGATTTTTTTAAATTTATTTTGTTTTAGGTATCCATGCAATGTCCCTCATATTTTCCCCTCCAAGTTGTGTCTTCCTCCTTGGCCTTTTCCCCAGCTTTTGCAACATCTGTGAGCTTAGTTTTGGCATGTTTTGGTCCTTTGCACTGCTCCTGATATAATCCCGGTCCATTTTTTTATAGTCGCTAAATGTCCAAAATTTGCCCAATTTTTTTTTTCTCCTCCAATTGAATTTCCTTAGATGGTATCTCCATTCCACCGTGTTTGTTTTGGCCTTCAGCGGGGATCAATTTTGGAAAGCTTTGCTGCAGGTGCCTGCAACTGATGGCATATGGCCTGCCTTTTGAGGGCTTTGAGTTTGAACAAATTTCTTTTTCTTTTTTTTTTTTTATTACGTATCCATGCTACGTACCTCATATCTTCCACTCCAAGTAGTGTCTTCCTCCTCAACTTTTTCCCCTGCTTTTGCAACTTCTGTGAGCTTGGTTTGGGCATGTTTTGGTTCTTTGCACTGCAACTCACTTCCTCACAGACCATTTTTTGACGACTGTAAGTCTGCCGGTTTTGGGTGTTTTTTGAAATCCAATTCATTTGATCCTATCTCCTTTCCAGAGTGTTTGTAAGGCTTTCTTTTCGGGGTCGCAAGATTCCGTTTCCCTTCCCAAACGGAAATTTCATTTCCTTTCGGGAAGGGAAACGGAATCTTGCGATTTCAATGGGGACCAATAGGGGAATCTTTGGTGCATGTCCCTGCACTTGATGGCATGCCATGCCTTTGCATGGCTTTGACTTTGCGACAATTTTTTTTTCTTTTTTTCACTATCCATAGCATAACTCTCATAATTTCCCTCCAAGCTGAGTCTTCCTCGTTGGCTTTTTCCCCTGCTTTTGCAGCAGCTGCGAACTTAGTTTTGGCCTGTTTTGGTCCTTTGCACTGTGCTGGATAGAATCCCGGTCCATTTCCTTGTAGTCACAAAATTTCCCAAATTTTTTTGTTTTCTCCTCCCGTTCAAGATCCTGTGATGGTATCTCCCTACCAGAGCGTTAGTAAGTCCTTCTTTTCTGTTTTGGCCTTCAGCGGGGATCAATTTGGGCAAGCTTTGGTGCATGTCTCTGCACTTGATGGCATGTGGCCTGTATTTATATGGGCTTCAATTTGGAAATTTTTTTTTTTTTCTTTTTTTCGCTATCCATAGCATAACTCTCATCATTTCCCTCCAAGCTGAGTCTTCCTCGTTGGCTTTTTCCCCTGCTTTTGCAGCAGCTGCGAACTTAGTTTTTGCCCGTTTTCGTCCTTTGCACTGCGCTGGATAGAATCCTTGTCCATTTCCTTGTAGTCACAAAATTTCCCAAATTTTTTTTTTTTCTCCTCCCATTCAAGATCCTGTGATGGTATCTCCCTTCCAGAGCGTTAGTAAGTCATTCTTTTCTGTTTTGACCTTCAGCGAGGATCAGTTTGGGCAAGCTTTGGTGCACGTCCCTGCTCTTGATGGCATATGGCCTGTATTTTTATGGGCTTCAATTTGAAATTTTTTTTTTTTTTTTTTTTTTAAGTATCCATGCCATGTCCCTCATATCTTCCACTCAAGTTGTGTCTCCCTCCTCAACTTTTTCCCCTGATTTTGCAACTTCTGTGAGCTTGGTTTGGGCATGTTTTGGTCCTTTGCACTGCAACTCACTTCCTCACAGACCATTTTTTGACGACAGTAAATCTGCCGATTTTGGGTGTTTTTTTGAAATCCAATTCATTTGATCCTATCTCCTTTCCAGAGTGTTTGTAAGGCTTTCTTTTCGGGGTCGCAAGATTCCGTTTCCCTTCCCGAAAGGAAATTTCACGGAATCCTGCGATTTTAATGGGGACCAATAGGGGAATCTTTGGTGCATGTCCCTGCACTTGATGGCATGCCATGCCTTTGCATGGCTTTGACTTTGCGACAATTTTTTTTCTTTTTTTCACTATCCATAGCATAACTCTCATAATTTCCCTCCAAGCTGAGTCTTCCTCGTTGACTTTTTCCCCTGCTTTTGCAGCAGCTGCGAACTTAGTTTTGGCCTGTTTTGGTCCTTTGCACTGTGCTGGATAGAATCCCTGTCCATTTCCTTGTAGTCACAAAATTTCCCAAATTTTTTTGTTTTCTCCTCCCATTCAAGATCCTGTGATGGTAACTCCCTACCAGAGCGTTAGTAAGTCGTTCTTTTCTGTTTTGGCCTTCAGCGGGGATCAGTTTGGGCAAGCTTTGGTGCATGTCCCTACACTTGATGGCATGTGGCCTGCATTTTTATGGGCTTCAATTTGGAAATTTTTTTTTTTTTTTTTTTTTAAGTATCCATGCCATGTCCCTCATATCTTCCACTCAAGTTGTGTCTCCCTCCTCAACTTTTTCCCCTGATTTTGCAACTTCTGTGAGCTTGGTTTGGGCATGTTTTGGTCCTTTGCACTGCAACTCACTTCCTCACAGACCATTTTTTGACGACAGTAAATCTGCTGATTTTGGGTGTTTTTTTGAAATCCAATTCATTTGATCCTATCTCCTTTCCAGAGTGTTTGTAAGGCTTTCTTTTCGGGGTCGCAAGATTCCGTTTCCCTTCCCGAAAGGAAATTTCATTTTCTTTCAGGAAGGGAAATGGAATCTTGCGATTTCAATGGGGACCAATAGGGGAATCTTTGGTGCATGTCCCTGCACTTGATGGCATGCCATGCCTTTGCATGGCTTTGACTTTGCGAAAATTTTTTTTCTTGTTTTGACTATCTGTAGCATGTCCCTCATATCTTCCCCTCCAATTTGTGTCTTCCTCCTTGGCCTTTTCCCCAGCGTTTGCAACATCTGTGAGCTTAGTTTCTCCGTGTTTTCGTCCTTTCCACTGCTCCTTATACAGTTCTGGTCCATTTTCTTATAATCGCTAAATGCCCAAAATTTTGACAATTTTTTTTCTGCTTCCTTTGGAATTCCTTAGGTGGTATGTCCATTCCAGTGTGTGTGTAAATCCTTCTTTTTTGTTTTGGCCTTCAGCGGGGATCAATTTTGGTAAGCCTTGCTGCATGTGCTGGTACCTGATGGCATATTGCCTGCCTTTTGAGGGCTTTGATTTTGAAAAACAATTCTTTTCTTTTTTTTTTTTTTTTAAGTGCCTATGCCACGTCCCTCATATCTTCCCCTCCAAGCTGAGTCTTCCTCCTTGACATTTACCCCTGCTTTTGCAGCATCTGCAAACGTAGTTTTGGCCTGGTTTGGTCCTTTGCACTGCTGTGGATAGAATCCTGGTCCATTTCCTTGTTGTCACAAAATTTCCAAAATTTATTTTTTTTCTCCTCCAATTGCAGTTCCTTTGATGGTATCTCCATTCCAGAGCGTTTGTAAGTCCTTCTTTTCTGTTTTGGCCTTCAGCGGGGAATTAATTTGTGCAAGCTATTGCATGTCCCTGCACTTGATGGCATGCCATGGCTTTGCATGGCTTTGACTTTGGGAGAGATTTTTTTCTCTCTTTTTTTTGTTATTACAGTATCCATGCTATGTCTTTCACATCTCCCTGTCCAAGTTGTGTCTTTCTCCTTGGCCTTTTCCCCAGCTTTTGCATCATCTGTGAGCTTAGGTTTGGCATGTTTTGGTCCTTTCCACTGCTCCTGAGACTATGCCGGTCTATTTTCTTATAGTCGCTAAATGTCCTAAATTTGGAAAATTTTTTATATTCTCCTTAGATTGCAATTCCTTAGATGGTATTTGCATTCTAGTGTGTTTGTTAAGTCCTTCATTTCTGTTTTGGCCTTCACTGGGGATCAATTTTGGCAAGCTTTGCTGCAGGTGCCTGTACCTGATGGCGTATGGCCTGGTTTTTGAGGGCCTTGATTTTGAACAAATTTCTTTTTCTTTTTTTTTTTTTTTTTACGTATCCATGCTACGTCCCTCATACCTTCCTCTTTTATGTTGTGTCTTCCTCCTCAACTTTTCCCCCTGATTTTGCAACTTCTCTGAGCTTGGTTTGGGCATGTTTTTTTTCTTTGCACTGGAACTCACTTCCTGACAGACCATTTTTTGAAGACACCGAAACTCTCGATTTTCTGGGTTTCTTTCAATTGCATTTCATTTGATCCTATCTCCTTTCCAGAGTGTTTGTAAGCCTTTCTTTTGCGGTTCGCAAGATTCCTTTTCCCTTCCCGAAAGGAAATGAGATTTTTTTTCGGGAAGGGAAAAGCAATCTTGCGATTTCAATGGGGACCAATAGAGGAATCTTTGGTGCATGTCCCTGCACTTGATGGCATGCCATGCCTTTCGATGGTTTTGACTTTGGGAGAGTGCTGTGGTGTGTTCTTAAGTTTGTTAATTTGCTCCCCCCATTTTCTGTATTAAGTGGTTTCTTCCTTTCCCAGGACCCTGTCAGTTAGGTTGCTATGGAAATGAAACTGCTCCTTCCCTGGTTTCTCTTATAAAGTGAAAGTTGTTTCCTCCTTGGGCTCAGTCAATCACTCCTTTTCTCCTCCCAGGTTTTGAGAATTTTCTTTTCTCTGGGAGTTATGGTTGGCTGTAGCCCCGGAGCCCCTCCTATGATTTATAACAGTTGGTTACTTTAGTATATCAGTTATGTTTCGTACCTCCAAATATATATTTCTATTGGATAGCCGGGTTTCCCTGCCTTCTTCCCCCCTTTTCCCTTAAAACCCTCTCCTGCCCCCTGTTCGGGGCCATTTGCTGGGTGTTTCCCCTCCTTGTTGGTTCTTCTGTAATAAACCGACAGTTTACTCCCAGCAAGTGGTCGCATCCTAATTCGTCTCTCACCGCGCTGCTCCGAGCTATCCCCCAGCTCAACCCGAGGCCAAGACGCCGAGGGGGGCTGTTTTCTGATGCGCAGGGGCCCTGGCCTTCGCCCCTCACCAGATAGCCGGATTCCAGGGCCGTGGACGCCCCCGCGCAGGAGAGATTTTATTCTCTTTTTTTGTTATTACAGTATCCATGCCATGTCCTTCATATCTCCCTCTCCCAGTTGTGTCTTCTGCCTTTCCCTTTTTCCCTGCTTTTGCAATATCTGTGAGCTTAGTTTTGGCATGTTTTGTCCTTTGCAATGCAGCTTATTTCCTCACAGCCTATTTTTTGGTCTTCGTGAAAGATTTTTTTTTTTCTTTGTTTTTGGTGTCCGTACTCCAGTTTCTGGAGCATCTCCTGCACCTCCCCCTTCACTGACCTTGCAGGGCTATTGCTCTGAAATGCTCTCACTCTCCTCTTCTCTGGCCACACCTGCTTCTGCCACTAACTTTTATTTTTTTTCTTAAATACATTATCTCAGCGTTGTTTCCACACACTGGTGGGCTCAGCCTTTTCCGGCAGCATGTCCATCTCTGAGCCAGATGGCCTGAGCTTTGTCAGACAAGGGGAAGCTTCTGGCATCTTCTCACAGATGCCACCCCTGTAACGTCCCCGGTGTCAAAATCTGACTATGCAGACCCAGCACACTTTTTTTCGCTGTTGTTTTTGGGAAGTGGGTGCTATACATTAAAGATGATTCTCTTTTAGCAGGAAATAAAACCTCATAAAAAATATATGACAATATACTGGTGTACTATATAAGTGCATACTTTTACAGTTAAATGTATTATATAAATTTCAAATACAAATCTAATTGCTTGAAATATAATAATTACATTTAGAAGGGGTGTGTTATGGCTGTGGTATACCATTATCAATTTTTTTCTCCTTTTGCAAATATGCAGCTGCCAGCATACCCAATTAAAACTAACCTTCTCTTGAAATTGATGAAGAGTTAATGTTTTTGGAGTTTTTTAGGAGTTATTTGAGCCAATTAATGGGATGATATTCACCATGTGTTTATGTCCACTTATCCTTTGTGGTATTTTAATCTGGAGAGCAATAATAAAAGAAATATAATGCCAGAGTGAAACATAAGATTAAGACTATCTTTAGAATTTATTAATGTGACAAAAAGCTCAAATTAAAAATACTGGACAGTTTTAGATGGAAATTCTGCAAGATATTCAAGTCAATTTTAGGCAAGCACAAATAATTTCTCCAATAAAAATATTCTATGACATGCTCTGTGCCCAGTGAAGAAACCCTACCAATCCACTAAGTGGTAATTTGGGGTCAGGCCATGGAATTATATGTTCTGATGCCTATTTTAAAGACTGATTATGCATCCTATATGGGCTAAAATATATAATACTCCTCATGAAAAAAGCTAGAATTCAGGTCTTACCCTTTGCTTTCCCCAGATGCTTGTGCTCTCAGCCCATTAAATATCAATTTATTTTTGCAAAGCAGAATTGCTGAAGCAGATGGTAGTCATATTGCAAACCGGACAGGTATATTCTCCATGTAGGTAGAAAATAAAAAAAATTATCTTCCCCTGGCTGATGAACCATGAAACCATGAAAGTATGAAACCCTCCCTAAAGAGTAAAAAATAATCCCAAATGGATGGTTTAGTGGTCCACTGAATACAAAGGAGAATCTCCTCACTGTTCCTTAGCAAAGCAGAGTAGCTATGATGTCTTTTTTGGAAGATAAAATTTAGAAATCTAAGTGCAAGAAAAGAGTGTGAATCCCAGTCTTTTGTTGACACCTGCTTTTCTGTACAGCAGGGTTAGTTTTTGCATTCATACCATGGTACATAGTGAACCCTCTTATGAAATTCCATAAACCCATTAGATTCAGCAGCTATTTCCATCTAAATAATAAGGCTGCATAAAAATGTCAGCACAGAGATTCACTTTATTTATTACTTATTACTTACTTCATTTATACAGCAGAGCCTGAATATCTATTTTACTTTACAAAGATAAGCAGTTTTTTCCCTAGAATATTCTTCCTGGCCTCCAGGAAACTTTGCCAGAGGGCTGTAGACACCACAAGAGTCTCTGGCATTTCTGTTGGTACATCTTTTCCAATCATCTTGGTTATTTTGTGGTGCCTTAAATTGCACCACACATTTCTTAGGGACATAATTAGTTTCCTTTATTCCTTCTTAATATAATTTTTTTAATGATCTGGTAGTACCTAGTAAAATCCTGTACAGGAGCTGCTAGGACAGAATGTAAATGAAGGATGTGCAGAATATCACAAAGTTGTTATAAGACCTTTTTTTGTCTTTCTTTCTTTTGGTGAGAGATGAGAAGGAGAATCTCAAAATGAGGATGAGGGATTTTTCTTGTCTTATTTAGTGAAAAGAACATAAAAACACTTTGCTAGCTAGTGAAAAAAAATCCTCATTCAGTTCATTAGTCATGATTAAAGCTGGAGGTGACATGTAAACACCTGAACCACTTCTCTGCCAAGATGCTTCTATCAAGCTGTCTATTGTCTGTACAGCTTAATACCCTCAGCTCTGTGCACACACCTTCTCCTAGTGATTAATTTTTAAGAGGGCACTCACTCTTTGGTTACTAAGGGCTATGATGCAGTTTTTTTATAAGGAACAACACTCTCAACATTTCAAGAAGGGTAAAGTATTTGTTGCTGCACTAAAACAGGACAGAACATTTCACCACTGTTACCTTCAGATAGTTCTTTTCTCAAAACAAAGCATTAGTTTCTCCACAGAGGGGCTCCTGGGAGAGCTCAGCCATGCAAAATGCACAGGTTCTCTCTGCTCCAGCAGGAGGGACTCACCCTGGGGTTGAGCTCAGGCTCTGTTGTAAGTGCCCTCCTGGCACCAGCCCCAGCAGGGCTGTACCAACCAAGCAACCAAGCTCTCGGGATCTGCCCTCAGGGAAAACCCATTAGGATTGCCATTCCCTATTCCATGCTTTCTCTGGGGACTGAATGCATGATTGCTAGGGAGTCAGTAAAAAGGGCAAAGCCACAGATCTTCCAGTTCTGTATTCACTGGCCAGTGCCAAGCTCAAAGAAGCAGGAACCTCCTGTAGCCACCCAAAAGAATAGAAAAAGATTTTTTGAAAAACCCGGCCAAGCAACATTTTATTTCATCTGTGCATCCATCTACGCACATGTGTATGTGTAAGACCACAGAGTATTCTGAGTTGAGAGGGACCTACAAGGACCAGCAAGTCCAACTCTGAAGTGAATGGCCCATATAGGGATTGAACACACAACTTTGGTGTTATTAGCACCCTGCTCTAACCAGCTGAGCTATCTATGTGTAAATAGTTTCTGGTTACACAACCCCATATTAACTCTAAATGTGCAAAAATAATTTAAACTTTTACAGTGACATTTTTTTTGTACTTGGAATAACAACTAATCCTTGGCTCCTCATCTGCCTAATGAGAGGTAATTTGTTATCTGTTGGGGGTGGGGGGAAGATAAACACCTATAACATTTGTTTTTGACAATGCCGCCAATTATGACTAAGCTATAAACTGAGTTGGGACAAAGAATTGTTCCAGCACACATGTATGACTGCTGAAGGCAGTGCTCCAGAGATCTCTGCTTTGTCTGCTCTATAAAAATATTATTATTTTTAATAATAAAAGGAAAAGTAACCTGTTCCTCACATGGATCTGCTGGCAAGCAGGAAGATGAATTATTGTTGCAAGGTGCTGTGTTACAGTGCTGTGGTGCTTGAATTCTAGTTATTGTCTGTACACACTTGTCTGTACATGCACATTTAACTTGGGATTTTGATGCCGTTGAAGAAGAGCACCATATGAAGTGAAAAATATTCTGTTTCCCCATTTGCAGTAAGAAAAAAAATGCCCCCAATCCACATCATCATGATGAAGCACACCCTTCAAATATCTTCACTTTTTTGAAACAAAAACCATCAAAATACTCCAGGACATTTTCAGAATCAGTTTCTGTATCTTTCAGGTCTTACATTATTGACAACATCAGCTCTCTCTCTTGCAGATATTGGAGGGCAATGAGAAACTTGCTTTTGCCTTTTGATTCAGTTGTTTGAACTTTATTTTATTGCTGTCTCTTGTATTGTGTAAAGGTTCATGTGTTAATTTAGATTGAGTTTTAGTTAAAATCCAATAATAAGTAATGTATTTATAATGATTGCTGTAAGTACCTCAAAGCATTCAGAATATTACAGTAATATATATATATATATATATATAAATTGTTATATTGAAAATGAAGATGTCAGCTTTGTCCATTCATAGTGAACGATCATGGATTTCTTTTCAGGAATATAGTTTTTATTTGGAACATGGCAAGAAGTCTCTGAAGTCTCCAGCTCATGGTTGCTTGGAAGGAAATTTCATAGTTCCCGGGAGGTAGGATGGGACCAGGAATAAGTGCTTTATTCTTGTGCTCCAATAGTTCTATTTATGACATGCAGTTGGGAGAGGATGGAGCAAGAAGAGGTGGTGGAAGAGACAAAAAGGTGTCTATGGCTTATTGTTGTGGTGGAGTAATATCTGAGCATGACAGAAAATTTGTAAACTTTTCCTCAGTTACCAAGACAAGTGGATGTCTAGCTTTCCCCCCATACATTATATTTCACAACTTAGTCATAGTTTAACTGCTTAGAGACATCTTGCTAACTGATATTAACTGTAATAAATATTTCTTGAATTCACTTCTTTCAAGAACTAGGTTTTAATCTATCATGTCAACTTTGGTTATTCCAAACCACTTGGGACACTCCAAATTGCAAAGGAAGTGATGACAGGCAAACATTGACTCACAGAGTTCCCCCATAGCAGACTGAATATTGATCCAGCCTCACTCTTGGTCTGCCACGGAGAGCCAGGGTTGTCAGATACATAAATGTTTGTCTATTCATGAACCACAAATATCAGTCTATCCAGAGCTGGGCACAAATTGATACTGACTTCATGTAATAATGAAAAGAGAAGAATAAAAAGTAGACATTACTCACACAGCAATATTCATACATTTTTGACTTCTTCAGGGTTGGTGCAGCCTCCCCTTGAGCACTGTGGGCAGTTCAGGGCCGAAAATGTGAGGGTCCATGAATGCATCCAGAGGAGGGTAACAAAGCACGTGAAAGGGCTGGAAGGAATGTCCTGGGAGGAGCAGCTGAGGGCTCTGGGCTTGTCCAGTCTGGGGAAAAGGAGGCTGAGGAACGATTTCATTGCTCTGCAAAACTTCCTGAGGAGGGCAGGTGGGAAGGGAGGAGCTGCACTCCTCTCCCTGGCATCCAGCGACTGGACATGTGGGATTGGTTCCAAGCTGTACCAGGGAAGGATTAGACTGGACATGAAGCAGCTTTTTTTTACTGAGAGGGCACCAGGAGGCTTCCTGAAGAGGTGGCCAATGCCGCAAGCCTGTCAGTGTTCAGGAGGCATTTGGATGATACCCTTAAGAACACTCTTTAACTTTTGGTCATTCCTGTAGTGCTCAGGCAGTTCGACTGATGATTGTATTAGGTCCCTTACAACCATAATAGTCTATATATATATATATATATTTTTTTTTTTTTCCTGAAGAGAAATGTAATGAGTACAATGAATCACAGTTTGGACGCTGGAAAAGATCTTATGGTGGCAAACGATAAATATAATTCCGAATGAGAAAAATGAGTGATTGGTTTGTATACAGACTTGAGTCTGAATCAATTAGATAGACCAAGAATAACTTTTATTTTGAGACAAGATACAGTAGAAATGCTAAACAGAGTAATAGCCCATATTCCTGTAAGGCAGAATTTATGAGTCTTGCTGCTTATGGCTATTGAGTGAAAATGGATATGGAGGGTCAGATTGATCTCCTGTAACTTTATTTCCCCAAAGCTGGATCTTTGCTCTGTTAGTCATTTGCACTACTTCTGCTTTCAGATTGTAAGAGAAGAAATAATGCAGGGCATCTGAACGCAGCTTTCATGGCCTGATGTGTAGATGACCCTGAGTGAGCTGAGACAGAATTCTTCCACAGATAATGCCTCCTCTTAGACTGAATGAGAGCAGGTAAAAATAATCTACTTAATCTTGCTTCATTTAAAATTAAGATGAACTCCATTCTGACATACTGTCCAGAAAAACTTCATATGGAATGTCTTATTCTTCAGATCTCTTTCAGATTTGTGAAAACATGTAGAGATGTTGGAAAATTTACTGATGTAATGACAAGGGACAAAAAATGTATCTTTTTAGTTTGGGTTCATGAGCTAATTGGTACAATGTCTTGCTATCCTGAGGGGGGAAAAAAAAATCAAAACCAAAACAAAGGCTATGGGCCAATTCCAGCTCCCACTTACATTACCTTACCATGGATAAAAAGAATTATTTTGGCTTCCCCGAGTTTTATGAGACCTGGAATTAGTCCTTACATGACCAAAATTAGTCCTTATATGACCAAAATTAAAGTACTTGAGAACTGAGAGTTTTAGACACTTTTCAATCTATATTTCTCAACTACCCTGATATATACACACGTTTCCTTCTTAGTGCAGCTGCACATTTGATGGTGTTAAATTTATAGATTTTGTAGATATTATTGTAGCTGGAATGAAAATTTGGCTTTTTCCCCATTCTCACATAAGAGTTTCATTTGTGGTGCAAATGAGTGGAGTTTAAGTTGCTAAAAATGATCTAAATAAATTACGTACCTGATCAAATCTAGCTCATTAAACACAAGGAAACAGAGCTATAGTACTATTGCAGAAGTTTGGAAATGAGAAATAAGATTCTTGATTCCAGGGTGCCTGTTGAAACTCCATGTGGTTTTTAAAGGAAACACTGAAATCAGGCAGTAGTGCCATTGAAAATTTACGAGTGTTTCCTCTTGTAGCATCCTTGTGGGCTTCAGTGAGACTGTTCACTCAGCCACCTAAGTTCTATCATGAATAGAGGCAATTAATTACCAGTTTGATTAAGATTTCCACATCGTAAGCCTGGGGGACCATCACTCTGCTTATCAAGAAAATTAGTAATAACTAAGAAATTGCACTATTTTAATAAGTAAATTAATAATTTGGAAATTGTGGTTCCGCTTTGGAAATGAACTAATTTATTTAATTTCTTCATAATCACTAGTTGATGATAATTCATGCTAGTTCTTTGCTTTTGAAAAAGGAATGCATGGTTTCAGGTTCCAGAAAGTTTAATTTAGCAAATAACATGATTTACAGTCAGAAATTGTCATGGCAAATTTAACTAAGTTTATTTGTTTCATTGCCACTGGCTAAGACTTTCAATTTCAGTTTAAATTCTCTCCATATAGGGAGCACTAGATGTCTGGTACTGAAAAAAAATCCGCATTAAAAAACAGTGCCCCTTAGGGCTCATATATCTAAGAAAAACTAACAACAATGATAAAAAAACTAACAACGATGATGAAAAACTAACATCAAAACCAAAAAAAACAATGAAAATAAATTGTATTTGAAAAAACATTTGGTTTTTATGTGATGTACAGTTTTTTATGTCAAAGACTATGCTTTGAACATGGCCTTGGGATTTTCCTGGATACAGTTAATTTTTATTTGCTTCTGTTCTTTGTTACAGTGAAACGTTAAAATTCATGGATCTCTGACATTAGCAGTATGAACTATAATAGGAAGAGTGTCAGTCTTCTTGAACAGCTGAACATCCATAGTCCTGCTCTGTAAGAGGCAGGAATTAGCAGGAAAGAGATCTATCATCTTGTCTAACTAAGAGCCAGTGAGAAATAATTGTTCATCACATTAAAATCAGTGGGGATGAGAGAGGACAAAGCTCCATTTTAGAATTATTTAATTATCACAATACCTTAAAGGATAATGTCATATACATGTTTATTTTTGTGGGCCAATTTAGTCAATTAGCCATGGTTTTTAGAATAGCAGAATATCAGCATAACATTTAATACACAGTAATCAGTCAATAACATGCAACATAAGCAGGTAGACCGGGCCAGATGAGATATTTCAACACCATATCCAGGAGAAGGCTAAAACTCCACGAGTTTTTAAATTGCCTTAACACTGTGTAATTCAGTGTTGACATAACTTTGAGAATGTAGCTACTGCTCTGTAAATGTTTAGTCTCTTGCATAGCAAACATCTTTGCACACACAGAGCTTCAATTTAAAGATTTTCAAAGCAAGCAATTGTTATTTATGGCAGATCTTAAGCTGGCTCTAAATTCAGCTCAGTACTTCAGCCACTGAAGTCAAACTTGCCCTTTCTTCTAAAGCAGTCCTTAAAGTTGAGAAACATATTGCAATAGAGGGGATTTTTTTGTTTGTATTTTTTTGGTTGGTAAATCTTTCATCCTCCAGAAAATCAGACAGGGAAAAAAATCTGAGAATCTAGGAAGAACTGGATCAACACTAAGTCAGCTTTAAATTGAGAACAGTTGCACATTCAACATTAATGTTTCTGAAACAGAGCATTTTTGTTTTAAGGTTTTAAATCTAACTTTTTATAAAGATTTATTAGGTGTTATTAAGGGAAAAGAGGCAATAAAAAAATTCCTTTTGCCCCCCCCGACTTGTATTCATTCAATGATGAAGGTAGATAATTTTCAAATTTCAAATTATTTAGTAAAAGCAACAAATCTTTAAAAGATTCAAACTTTCTGATATGATTTCCTCTACCCCAGCAAATAAAATAAATCTAGCAGTTCATCCATCCTATTTCATAAATATGTTAATGAGGACTACAGCTAAGCTGAATCTAAATTATAGAATTTCAGCATGATGCTGAATATCTGCGTGGAGTTCTTGATACTGTGCTGCTTTTGACTAGGACAGTGCTAATTTTTTTCAGAGCTGATTGTATGGGCTTATGTTTGGGATCTGTGATGAAAACTGATGGTTTCACAAGGATATTTTATTTATTCATTCCTGGGTAGTGCTTACACAGCATTAAGGCTTTTCTGCTCCTCAAACTGATCCACCATCAAGGAGGTTGGAGATGTGCAAAAAGCTGGGAGGAAAAGAATCTTAATTAATTTTGAGTAAACATGATCATAAAGACAGATACAAAATCTAAATTTATTGTTTCATGGATGTGTAGCTTAAGAGAATTACTCCTCAGGAGTTTTTTTTTTTTTTTTAATAGGTTCAGCTAAAGGAACTGTACTGAAAAAGATTAGTTGACAGAATATTACTTAAAATGGACTAATATTTTAAGAAAATAAAGACCACTCTCAGTATGGCTATGAACACCAGCTGCAGCCAGTTAATTTTTTTGTCAAAATTCATGAAGGCTTGAGTCTAATTACTCATGTTGAAGACTATAATTTCCTTCTATTCTATACTGGGAATACTCCATGCAGATTATCTCTTTAGAGATACAATAGATACAAAGACTTACACCATCTGAATGCTACCTGGAGATGGAAAGGAAGCATTTTACTTATACATATTAGATAAGAAGGGAAATAAATTTAAACTTTCCTCAGAGGAAAAAAAATGGAAATACAGGAAATCTTTCTTGCCTTCTGACTATCAAAGGTGCTGAAAATGGTCCTAGGGAACCAATATGAATGCTAAATATAACCTTGATTAATTATCCAGCAGTTCTATATTTTCAGTAATGAGTTATACAGCATTATCCCAGAGTTAGCAAAATAGCATTTTCCATACTCCATTGTGGGGAAATTTTCAGGTAAAAGCAGTTTATCTTATTTGCAGTTCCTGTGTTTTGTAACTTTCCAAGTGAATGTCAGTGATCTGCCAATCAAATCCTTGCTAAAACACTTGGAAAAGCAAAACTCTAATGGCAATGCCCTTCACCACTTCATAGGGAAATGTCAGCTTAGCAGACAAGAGATCTTGTAGTCATTATTCCACGTCATTCAAAGAAAAAAAAGAAAAAGAATGGATAAAGTGAAGTACTTCAATGCCATTGCCTGTATTTATGTTTGTTGGCTTTGACATTCTGTCATACTTCAGGGTTTTATAGCACACTTGTCCTCCATGCAGTGCTTTATGTATGAGTGAGGAATAGTATTCCATTATTGCAGTAAGGGGAGGGAAAGGACAGGGAAGTGATTTGCTTAAGGCTATTCCTCACATCACGAGAAGTGAGGAAAGTGTCCCTATTTTTCCCAAACACTGACCTTTAACCAGTCTTTCCCTCTGTAGAACACGACTCACTGTGCTGTTCTACTCCATCACTCGATCCCTCTGAAGTCAAATGTAACTCTTATTGCCTGCAGGAAAAAGATAAACCACAAAAACCCCCAAACAAATAACCTACCAAAACCAACTAAACAATCAATCAAACAAGCAAAATACCCAGCAAACCCCCAGATTCTTCATATCTTTCTTACGTTGTACCTGGCTTCATCTTTGAAATTTCTTAGCCTTTTCTTCTCTTTGAAGCTTATGAGACTTTTAGAAAGAAATAATATTTTTTTTCTTCACAACAATATACTGAATAAAATTGCTAACTAAAGCTTAATTTTGCACTGAAGAAGAGTTCCTGTAGAATTCTGCATATGATCTGACAGGAAGATTTAACACAACAGAGAACTGAAGTAGAGCTCACCAGTCCTAACCACTGAAACAAAATTTTTAATAAATTTCACTTCAGTTAGCTGATATATTTTATTTTTTTTTAATATGAGTTTAGAATTTCCATGCTGACTACTGGATTTTAAAATTACTATTATTTATTTACTGTTTAAATGTCTGGAAGACATCCAGAAACAGTCAGAAATCTTGGATCCACAGGTTGAAACTATTGACTTCACTTCATTACATTCTTGACCCAGGACCTTCCCCAGAATAAAAACATTTTTTCAAGTCTTTTCTGTGATGCAGCTGCCTTAGATGGCACTGAATATGCAACTGGTAGATTGTATTGACATTGGTAAATAAAAACTCTTTTCTTGGTAATGTTCAATGTAATGTCAAATGCTTATGGTTCCTAACTGCAGTTAGGAAGGTTCAGATTTGATATCAGAAAAAGATTTTCCACTGAGAAGACTGTGCAGACCAGGAAAAGTTGTCCCAGAGAGTCTATGGAGTCTTAATTCTTGGAAGATTTTCTAGATTTAGCTAAGCAGAGCCCCAGCTGACCAGATCTAGTGTGGAATGGTTCTGCCTTGAGTGGAAGGCTGAGTTATATGACCTCATTTCTAGTATTCCAGTCCAAATTATTTATTTTATAGCTATTTATGTTTGATTCCCTTTAAAATGTCTGAATGTCTTCGTTCTGTAAAGAAGCAATAATTGGGCACCTTCAGAGTCTTACAATGTGTGCCAAATTAGTGTTCCTCAAAAAGTGAGCAATTGATTCAGCATTCTTAAAAGAATAGTGAGGGAGTTCCCTGAAAATATGAAGCTTAAATACTCAAAAATAACAGACTTTAATTTGGGAAGCAAATCTACTTAAAATCTGCATTATAGTTCTTGCTGATTTCACTGAAGGCACGCACTGCCTCTCAACATGGACATGCAGGTAATCAGATTTGCTCTCTGAGCACACTGGGGAAGTATATATAGTAATGAGCTGAGAATTAGCTGTGCTGTCTGATAAATCAGATAACAAAAGGCTTCCAGTGCAGCAGGGTTTGCAGAAATGAGGGACCTACCTATGTGTGCAGCACTCTACCAGGCAGCCATGTTTGGATTGAAGCTCTGCTTGTCCCAAAGGCATAAAAATAGTCACCCATTTGTTTTAAGACATAACTGTATTTTTTGATCCTTGCATATTTTGAAACTGTAATTCTGGCAATGTAGAAGTACCATACAATAATTTTAATTTTCATATGATTTTTTTTTTTGCTTTTTATCAGATCCCACTGATGGCCCAATTGTACTCATCCAGATTCCATTAGCAATGTCTCTTAATTAATTCTGTCTACAACCTGTTCCCATAAAACTCTATAAGGCAGGGTTTATTTATGGGAACATGGCTAAATAGTAATGTTTACTGGTCACTGGCACTGCAAATACTTTTCAAAGTGTCCTTGAAGCAGGTTTGATTGATACTGGCAAGCACCTGGTAAGGCATTCTTACTTAGCAGACATAAATAGCGTTTAATTTAAGATACGTAAGTCACACTGCATAGCATTTAACAAACCAAAACAAACTTTTTGGTCTAGGCCAAATTGTGAGTTAAAATATTGCAGCATCAAACTTCTGGTTTCCTTTCTTGCAGTGAAATTGCAAGTCTGCCTACAGAATGATTATTGAGTTCAGCTCATCACACAGTGTGAAAACTGACAATCTGAAAATCCTATATGAAAGGCCAGGAAACCCCTACCAGCTGTAGATGAACACTGGGAACAAGGATGTGTCTGCACTGCAGTCCATCCACATGCCCAGGTGTTTGACTTATGCCCTGAGGTTAAGAAAAAGCACAGAGACTGTTAGCAACATTACGACAAATTAAATTCTCTATGGCAAAACAAATTCTCAGCTATTGCCTACTTAGTGAAAGTTGATGACTAGAGTTGTATAGATGATGTTGACATGAAACTCTCAATTCATTATAATATGCCATATTTGCAGCAACACCAGTCTCAAAGGATTCAATTTTTTTTAAAACAAATCACTGAAGACTGAATCAGAGAGAAATGGAGGCTTTCATGCAGAGAAACCCCTTGTTTGTGTTTAACAGCAAACTGAGTCTCAGGGCCACATGAAATCAATTGACCTCTACATTGTAACACATTTAACCCTGATGTTTCTGCTTCTGTTATGTACTTAATATCAAACAATCTCATTTATCTTTAACTACAGACAGGGAGAAAAACAAAATCTGTGCTGAGATTCAGAGTAGGTGCTAAAGGACAGAAACCTCAGCTAGACTACAGATGTGGAGATTCAGTCTTGTCCACTGAGTTAAGGCAAAATGTTAAAGAGACTTTTCCAAGCTTTGTACTTCCCTTTGGGGCTCCAGTGAATACCTTGGTGTCCCTGTGTCCTTGAGCTTTGAGTCTTTATCTGCTCATTATTGAATGAAGAGCAGCTTTAGGAGCAGCTCTAGAAGTGCTGCTCAGACACTCATCTGCTTTGGTACATTTACACAGCTGAACATGCTTACTAAGTAATTTATCACTAGAGTAATTTATCACTAGAGTAATTTATCACTAGACAGGAGTTGTGTGATTAGGAGGATCTAGGAGATATGGTAAGAAATCAGAACTCCCAGGCCTTAACTGATCCTACACACTAGTTTTCTTTTATTGTCTCTCTTCCCATGCTGGTAATTCTGGGCAGGTGTGCTTGAAGCTATTCTCCTATCAAGGTGCAGAAGGTCTGTGCTTCCCCCCCCGCCCTTCCCTCTTCTCTGTTATTTATTTTGTATTTAACTTATGTGGACAAGATCCATCATCTCCATGATCTCTATTTCTGCCTCTATAATAGGTCTATTGCTAATTGCTGAGATATCAGTTAGCTCTGGTACAGTCATTTATATGGTACAAAACTGCTTTGCAGGGTTAAAGTCAGCTCTGGTAGTGCTTAAGGAGGTTTTCTTTTATTTACTACTAAATTTAAGCTGATATTTAGAAGAGTCATTGTAGAGAGCAGTTTTGGACTAGAGTCCCTAAGCATTACTTCAGATACTGAATTTGCTTTTATCCTCTGACCCCAGTGACCTAACTAGGGTGGTTCAAGAAAGCCTGGGGGACGATCCCCTGTGTGCACAGGCAGAGCTGGCAGGTCAGGGCAGAGCCCAGGGGCTCAGTGCTCTGCTGTTGTCTGACCCACAGCAGTTCTGAATTCAGCAGCCTCTGGGCACCATACAGTCTTCATTCCTACACCATTTTGGCTTTCTAAATAAACAAAGGCTTTTATTCTTTATAAAGGTGATTTTAACTGCTCAGCCACTTGTCTGAGCCATTCTCTATATCTTTAGATTAGTCAAGGCTTTATACGACACTATCAAATAGTTCATGTGATAATGGAAAGCTAAAAGTGAGCAGGCAAATTAATAGTGAAGTAATGACACTGTTGTATCTAGGAATAATAACTTTTACTATTGGCAGAGATTTGCCCCTAAGGGTGTGGTTTTTATTCACATTTGATAACTTTTTCAAATCGTGATACTTGAATTTACTACAGGACTTTGAAGACAAATTAAGGCAGAAGTCTTTAAAAAGGATATCAGAAAAGGCTTTGTTGTGAAGGAGGAAAGGTCTTGTTTTAACAAACTCACAAAATAAACATATAAAAAACCTTTCTTAATAAAGAACTATTTTTAAAGAGCCTAATAGCATAGTAAAAGTGGCTTAATAAAACTGCTCAGACAGATTTGACATTTATGGGGATTTTCTGTGGAGTGACATAAAAATAATTAAGATCTTGAACAAAATACATTTGCATTTCTTTGCACCTGCAACCTTGTCATGTGAAAGAACACATAAAAATAGATGATCTCTTGATTTATTAAGAAAAAGAAATTACATACTAATTTCTTCCGGAGACCTAGTGTTTAAATCCAAACCAGGGAAACAAAATAGTATATTAATGTATAAAATATATCTTTAAATGTTCTCAGCATTCATTACACATATTTCTTTAAATGTGAGAAGTGTGAGGTTTATGATGTTGAACTGATATCTGGTTATTCAAACGTCTGAACATCCAGATCTGATGCTGTTCAGCATCATTAACTTGGTCTTTCCATCTGCAAAGACCCCAGAGTGCTTTCTAAAATGTGAAGCTGATGCACCTTCCAGCCATCCACCAAGGGACCCCTCTCAGCCTTGAGAGCCGCACTGCCGCCCTCTCGGGGCGATTCCAGGGGGGAATGGCAACACAAGAGGATATTTGGGAAGGGAGAATGGATCACCATGATATTTTCTGAAAAATCCCTTTGCCAGGATTTTTCTCCTGAGAGGCTGAAAAGCCTCAGAAATGTAAACAATAATTATCTGATTTCTGGGAATGTGGTTTGGAGGTTGCTTACCAGCAGGTGTATCTTTGTTTGGTTCCATGTGAATTGTTTTACTTAGTGGCCAATCACAGCCAGCTGTGTCAGACTCGCTGAGTCTGTCACAGGTTTTTATTATTCATTCTTTGCTAGCCTTCTGATGCCTCCTTTATCTTTCTTTAGTATATTTTAGTGTGTAATTTTTTAAAATATAATACCATAATATAATAAATCAGCCTTCTAAGAACTTGGAGTCAGATTCTCATCTCTCACCTCATCCTGGGGACCCTCACAATACCGCAGCAAGAATGGCCAAGGGCATTGGGGCAGCACTTTCAGGGCTAAAGGATCTCAAATGTCCCAGTAGAGCCCAGAGACCTTGGTATGCTGAATTAGCACCAGCACTAAAACCAGTCCTGTGTTCTGCATGTCTGCAAGATAAACCTGATGGAAGTAGTTCATTAATTTTTTCATGCCTGTGGGGAAAACTCCAATTTTGCCATGAAATTAGGTGCAACCTTCATCAGGGTGCATCATTCAGCAAAGCCTTAAGTCCTTATCATACCATAACTACCTGTAAAGCCCCCATGTAGTGTGCTCAATGGAAATGAACCATCCCAACACCTTAAGGGGCTCCCTTTTAACCTTCTGTCCACAATAAAATTTACCATGAAAGAAGTTTTATGAAGTTCATAACTGGGTCATCTATTTCTGGTTTTCAGTCTGTGTGTTTGGATCTATATTTACCTTTGGCTTTATACAAGATAGTCAAAAGTAGTGGAGGTGCACTTTTTTTATTTAAACTTTCATGACAGATATAGTTACATGTCTAAGAATCCCATGACCCAGAATATGGTGTACTTTATATTAAAGAATATGTTACTGTCCAAATTCAGAAATTAAAAAAAATTCTACTAATAATTGTCCTGCAGACATCATAAATAGCAGGTTACTGACAAATATGCGTTTCATATATCTGAACCTCTCACAACATAGATAAACATTGAATTAGCTAAAACCAGAATGCATGACCTAAATAATAAAAAATTACAAATGTTTACTATGTAGTTCCTCAACTGGCAAATTTTTATTAGCTTTTAATTGATAGTTTAAAATTAAAAAAAAATTTACATGAATTTTTATATAAATCTGTGGAAAACTTTAAACCACAATTGTAATTTCTTAGCTGGGGAACTGATTCATTTGGACCAAGTATTCTGTTTTTTAATTTCTTCATTCTCTTCGAATATTTGGGCAAACCTGTGAATTGCAGACAGATTATCTTTTGCTTTGGAATTTATAGTAGCATACATGCAGGGCTTGAGAATAGACAGTCTGTTAAGATTTCGTGATATTCATGCAATAATGTGTAAAAGAGCGAACAGTCACTAAGAATAACCACGGGAATCCCATCTGGTTTAACAAGACAAAGTGCAAGGTGCTGTACTGTGGTCAGGGCAAGAAAGATGAAGGGAGACTATTCACAAGAGCAATTATGAGAGGAAAAGGGGGAATGGCTTCAAACTGGAAGAGAGTAGGTTTGGATTAGATATTGAGAAAAAATTCTTAACGGGTAAGGTGGTGAGGCAGTGGAGCAATTTTCCCAGAGAAGATGTGACTGCCCTGTCCTTGGAGTGCTCAAGGTCAGGCTGGATGGAGCTCTGAGCAACGTGGTCTAGTGGAAAATGTCTCTGCCTGTGGCAGGGGATTGGAACTGGATGATCTTTAGTGTCCCTTCCAACCCAAACTGTGCTATGATTCTATCAATGTTCACAAGGAAGCAGAAGTAGAGGTCAAGCTCTAGAATTCATTGATTAACTGATTATCAAAGGAAATTTATACTAAAGAACATTTTTTTTTCAGTACAGAGCTATCTCAAGTACTTGACAATATGATCGGAAGAATTGTTCTTCCAGTGTGCTGCATGGGATTAAATATTACAGAAAAATTTAAGTAGCATGACATTGATGTGAGCAAAATGATGTATTTCTTGAAGTTCTTCAGTTATTTAGTGTTATTTAGTGGTTAGAATAAACATTTTCCAGACAACAGGATTTATTGCTCATTCTAAATGATTCTGAACTTAGTTTGACCTTCATTTATTGCAGGAAACTTCAGTAGAATTATTATTCTTACTAGAGGAGATATCTGAGTTCCCAAGGCTTGTGGGTGCAGCTCCCTGGTTTTTGCAGTGATTTACTGTGGGAAGTTAAGAATGTGGCCCGCTTATAGAAGGTGGGAAGTTCCCAAAGATATTCTGACTGGTGACCGTATAGGTCTTTTTGAACTCAAAAGGAGTGGTAAGCAAAGCCACAGTTAGATACTAAACTGTTATTCAATATGAAATGAACATTTAATAAATTCACTGAATGCAGAGAAAGAATCATGCAACTGTAATTTAGCATTGTCATTCACATATCTATGACTTAATTACCATGGATCAGATCTTTCTGAAAATTTTTTATCATCACTAAAGGCAGAGATTTTCTCTATTATACTTGAATTAGCTCTCAAGTAAAAAGGAGTGTTAGTGAAGATCAGTAGGTTTGACAGGAAAATCTTGCTGTTCCCTGAGAATGTTCTGGAAACAAAACATTTTTGCTGCTATCTGTATTTGTCCTGTTATTACTCAGGAGCAACTTTTCAAGTGTCTTTCAAAATTCCCTCCAATCACATCCCACTGTGTGAGGAGATAATGTAACAACAACAACAACAACAACAAAAATCCTTTTGCCTTTATTTAGTTATCTACTCCACAATTTTTCAAGAGATTGAAACTTAAAAAGGGAAAAATGTTCACATCTAGACAGCGGAAAAATCATGACTCTTTGCATTGGTGTTATGATACAGATCTCAAAAGCAAGGTAACAGTGAAGGGAAGAAGATAAGAAAAAGAGAATTATAAGGTAAGAGTTTCTTTTTGATTAATATTCATTTTTTAATGAGTGATTGGAACTTGTTCCTGTGATTAATTATTTGATTAATTATTTGAAAAAGATTTTTCTTAATAACTACAAAAAAGGTAGTATGGTGGACACTTTCTACATGACATTCTTCATCCTCTAAGAGGTCAAAAATTTATTATTTAAAATGCTACTGATATATCAGTCAAGAAGGCCAGAGAACACACCTCCCCATCATTTTCAGTGCTTAGCAGAACTCTCTGGAGTGCCAAGAGATCTATCCTCTCTGGATATCAGAGATATGAAAGTCAGAATTAAAAGACAAGATGAGGAACACTTTAGAATGGGCCTGAGTACAGAAAAGATAGATTGCCAAATAAAATGCAGGGAAATGAAGGAAACTAGTTTGTCATTTGATATAATATTTTTCATCTGTATTGGCATTTCAATGACTGAGGCTGCTTATTCTGGGTTTAGTTGTGAAAATTTCACATTGAAAGGGGAAAATGGACACAGATTGATTGAAAAATGCACACAACTCCACAAATCTGGTTTGTTTTTTTCTTCATATTTAATTATTTATTTTATTGTCTGATAGTAAGTGAAGGCTTACTAAGGAAGTTAAAATATATGAAATATACTGCACTAAAGCTTCCTAAAACTAGCACTACCCACGTATCAACCTCATGTTTAATCTACTTTGGAGGAACAAGAGCTTGACATTGTGGAAAAACTCACAAAAATAGCCTATCATAGAAATTTTTAATCTACTAATTCAATACAGCCATGAAATCTTGAACATCATCATAAATCATATTGATACACAACAGGATGACGTTTGCCTTTTGAAGTCACATGCTGGTTGTGGAATTCACACATTTAAGGGTTTATCAACAGTATGTTTAACATATGCACTATTACCCTACTGCTTTAAAAAACCTTTAAAACAAATTGCAGATACATCCATTCCTTAGTTGCCCCACTCTCTCAGTGCTCTGTGGGTAGCTGTGACCTGAACTGTGTTTTTGCTAACAGAAGACTTTGTCTCTCAGCTGTCAATATTCTTGTTTTGTGAGGTTCTTGTGCTGAAAGATGAAGGGCTGGAGCTTGAGCATAAAGGTCGGCTTTGGTTTCCTCCCCAGTTTTATGCCAAGTTTATTCCCCTGCATGGCATGTAGATCCCAGTCCCTGTGAACAAAGCTGGAATTTCCAAGTTCTGATGAAATCTTCCTGTGTGAAGACAAATTAAGTGTGGAGATCATCACATTGCAGGAATGCAGAGAGTTACATTTCTGTGACATTAAGGTTTGGTTTAATTTTTATTCTAAGAAATTATTTTTTATATTTTCAGTTTTCAATACTAATTTGTACAGCATGTGAGTACAGGGTGAAATTTTGTTTTGCTTTGGGTTTTAGGTTAGAAGGGGGCTTTAGGGTTTTGTTTTAGAAGTTTTTTTTCCTTGTTTGTTTTAATATACCTATTGATTCTGATTTTATCTTTTTGCCTTCAATGGTTTCCAGAATAGCTCTTTCTTGCTTCTCTTTCATATTCCTGTAAGAGTTATCAAAATACCATATTTTTCTTACTGCTCAAGTCACACAGATTGAAGCACATTGAAGTTTTGAAATCTATTGGTTCCTTTAAGAGAATGACTCTTACTTTAATATTCATCCTGAAGTCTAGAAAACAGAAGACCAAGGATTGGTCCTGATGTTTTCCAATATATGATGATTCATTTGTATTATAATTTCTATTACATTTTGTTTTGTTTCCCTATATATTTATCTATTTATATATATAGTTTTATGTTCCCTTTTACTAATCAAATTGATACATGATTAAAATTATTAATTTTATTCTTGTTACAAAAGAGAAGGGATAAAATTTAAGGATACTTCTGAGTGCCTTTTAAGTGTGCCCCTTACACGAGAGTTGAATAATACTGCATTTCTGCCAGCTGTTAATCTTTTTTTAGCTGTAGACAAGAAATTCTGCAAGTCACCATTGAGCTGTATTATGGAATGCAATGTGCATTTGAAATTCATCTTCAGCTTTTTCTAATGCCAAACATGTCAAAGACACCATGATGAATTATTGTGGCAATACAAATTTTCCAATATGTGTTACCCATCATATCTCCCCTCACTGAAATTCAGTATTGGCCAGAGGGTAAATAGGCAGTGTGATGTTGTTCTCAGACAGACTTGTTTTCCCTGAATTTAAGGGGTAACTTTTTTGAATTGAAACATTTTCTGGTACAAAAATAGAGCCTTCATTCATGAAAAGCCTCCAAAAAAGTGAAAAAAAAGTGACTGGACAGAATAAAGGTCAGGTGGCAGTTGGCCCAAGAGGATGCATTGTATGGCATAACTCCCTCTAAGTGTATAGGTTTTAACTATGCTCAAAGAACTGTCATAAGGCAGTGATAAAGACACAGAAATATTCTGTATCTACCTGATTTGCTTTATTTTCAGTTTTATGATCAGTAGTTATGACTTTTGAAAATATTGACTGTAGACACAGGAGGTAGAAAAAAAAGAGGATGTGTGGTAAATGTTGTTCAAGTTAAAAGATTACATTTTAAGAGAATTAGGTTTTTAACATTAATATGGGGTGTGGGGAGTTGATAACATCTTGGCATAAAGAACTCGTCTTTTTCTGGAATATTTCTGAGCTCTGTTAGGAAGACAAAGTATGAAACTGAATTACTTATGATTTATGATATATAGTATCCCTCTGATACTTCATAGATATCTTTATTGGAGAGCTTGTTTTACTAAACTTTATTTTCAGCTTTTAAAGAGAAATTGGGCTGGGATGAGGGAAAAGCTTTTGGAATTTGGACAGCCCTGATTAATAGTGTAAAAGATTATTTTTTTCCCCTACAAGTCCAGAGCTCAGCAGCACAAAATAAAAATACATCAGAAGAGACCTCCATGAGTGCCAAAAAACACTTTTGCAAATAAAACCCCTGAAAGCCTCTGATATTTTGGTGAACTGAAAGACACACGGATATTTTCTTATCCTATGACACATCACTTTTCATTCAGGGAGTTAGCAGTGTCACCAGGCTTCCACAGAAAATGATGGAACAGGAGAATTTCCCTCTGCTTCAAGTTAATGGAAGACAATTAGTGCTAATTAAATTTTACCTGACCCCTGAGTTCCTATGGATTTGGTCTAGTGCAGATGTCTGAACATTGAACCTTTGGGGAGCGGAAACCAAGGGCTGTTTGCAAGGAGAACAGGGGTTGAGGGGAGAAATTACATGAGTTTCAAATATTTTTGCCCAATCTTATTTTTAAAAAAATCAACTGGCAAACAACATGGGGAGAAATCTGTCAATTAATATTTTTCTGAAGATCTACTAAAGTTTTACTATACTAAAGATTTACTGAAGTTCCAAAGACACAGGGCACATAAGATCAGACAATACATGATTTTAATAATAATAATAATAAAATTTTCCATAGAGTCCCTTCCTGAAAAGTTTGTCTCTTCTGTTTATTATCCAAGTAAAAGACTTTTTTGGCTTTAAAATTAATTTATCCAATTTCCTTAATGGTAGAAGGATGAAGTGAAATTGTTCTGCAGACATCAACAGATGTTAAAAAGATTTAAATACTTTTAACTTCATGGTTTTCGTCCATTATTCAGTCAGGATGCCATTCTTGGTCACAAAATACTTAATTGTTATCGTTGTCCAAAAATGAGTTTGTGAAGGCAACATTTTCCCTTTGGTTAAGTCATTTTATGCCAAGTGTCATTGTTCCCTTCTCCTCTCTCTCCTATGCCTTCCCCTTCTTCTTGAAAAAACTGTATTTACTGACTCCTCTGAACTTTTCCTAAAAATATTTTTTTTCTTCACCTATTTTGCCTGTGTTTAATTTAGGTCATAATATCTACCTTAAACTGCCATAAAAATCCTGCAATGGGTAACCTGGATCCCTCAGCCGTCAGGCTTCAGGTTGAAAGGGATAAAATTCATCTGCATGAGTAAACAACTCCCTGTGTTAGAGCAAAGAATCCATTTTTTGCTCTAACACAAAGCCATAAATCTCAGTGGAGGACCTGCCCCATGAAAGGTATCAAAGAGTCCCACTGGATCAGCATTCCTTGGAGCACACAGCAATTCATCTCAGCTCTGCAGTGTCAGGAGAGGAAGCAACAGCAGGAAGGGGAGGCTCAGTCTGTAAGCAGAGTCTCTCCTGAGCTCCTGTTCTCCCCCAGTGAGGTCCTGGCCCTGTGGAAGGGATGGCAGAGCTCCCATCAGCCTCATCCGCGCTGTGTGAGCATTTGGAAAGCGCTCACTCGCTAAACGCCGTGGAGCTGCATCCATACAGCACCAGCACATTCCTTCCAGCTGGAACTTGTTCCTGCACTTCATTATGATTAAATGAGGGCAGCTCCCCTATCATTGATCCAATTTAATGAAATTTAAACATTTAAACAATCCTATATTGCTCTTCTATATAGGAATGCTGGAAGACATAGTAGCATAGGGACCTTCTCATTATGCACCTACCTTTTGTTTAACAGGCAGTGAATGGAACTGAAACTGATTTTTTGTTAATAAATGGTATCTTTCAGCAAAGTATTTATTCTGATAGAAAATTGTGATGGCCAGGCTTGATTAAAAGACAGGAGCAATTAGGAGCATAGGAGCAATTAGGTACATACCTAGCTAGTTTTTAGGCTTGGATGAAGGCTAAATTGCAAGCTGGCTCTAATGCATTTACAAATAACTCCTTTAAATATTTGTATGATGTAACTGGGACCTTTTCAAGGCACGGACGTTCCTTTTATCTCCCAATAACTGGGTGGAAAATATGCTTTAGGAATGGTGGGAATTTTTAAAGTCCACAGAAATTGTAAATTCAGTGGTCTGAATTCTCTGCAGCATTCTGGCTGCCCACGGTCACAACGTGCTATCATTGCATTGCAAGGGTTCCATATTGCCAGAGTTTCATACCTCCTTGATGTTTCTTGTAGGCAGCTCCTCCAGGCACCGACTCTCCTTTGTCCTCACAGCAGCCACCTGACTCCAGTTCCTCTCAGCCAACCAATACACTCTTTTATAACACTCTGCTGATTGGCTGCAGCTGCGGCCTGTTAACAGCAGGCCTGTGCCTAATCCTTAGTAATTGCCTCAGCTGCAACTCTTTAGGGGGGATAAGATTACATTCTATACCTCCTTCATTTACTTATGTTCTATGCCCCTACAACACAGTGCTGTGTGTAAACTTCTGCCTTCCAGGGGAGGAGGGGATATAAAAAAAGCTGAAAGTCAATGGAAGGTCAGTAGCAATGGAAAGAATTGACTGCAGTGCAGACAGCCTGTGACACCCACACAGGCCCCTGAACAAATCTCCTGCGGTCCATATAGTTGAAGTCAGAACACTTTTGAAATTATATGAGACTTAATGTCACAGAGAGGCTAAAAGGCAAAAGAAAAGGTTTTTTAGTTCTGCCAAAATAAACAGAATATCCGTAACTGCTACGGGTATGGAAAGAAACAACCTTAGAAACCCTGTGAGCTGCTCAGGCATACTCTTGGGAGTAGCTGACCTTAAAAAGTAAAATTTTATAAATGAAATTTCATTTGCAGTAAGTGGAAGTATCTGATTAGGTGGAATCTTGGCATTACTGAGATTATTAGGAACTATGTAATGAGTGGTACTTTCAGGAATCTTCTTTACCCTATTAAAAATGCATGAAGGTAATCACAGAAAGAAGCATCTGGTTGTCAAACATGCCTTTTAAATTATGTTTGTCTCAAGAAACATTTTAATTGCAAGAGAATAAGTATCAAATATAAAAAATTGAAATAAAGAAGATCAACTTTTAAGTAAAATGTTTTGCAATACTCAGCTCATAGCTCTGAAATATTGACCCAAAGAGGGGAAAATTACGATCTTTTGGTGGTGACTAAGAGAAGTGGTGACCTTGGTCATAAATAAACCAAGGCAGATGGTTAAAATGATCATTGGTCACTTCAAAATCCTAGAGGAGCAATTCTGCCAGTTTATTTCCAGGAACACTGCTATGTTCTTATATGTTTCCCTGTCACAGCTAAAAACTAAAAGTTAGGACTAGAAATCAAAAGGAGATATCTCAGCATTTTAATTAGGTCATAAGAGACAAAGTCAACTGTTCCCAAACATTTTATGCTGATTGACTGCCTACATGATCAATTGGTTTAGCTTTCTACCTGCAAAATGAAAACTGCTAAAAAGATAATAATGCATGTTTACCCATGTAAACATGGGAAATGTCATAAACCATTTATGGAGCTGTTGAGATTAGACATGTCTGCAATAAATGCTGAACTAACAGATTAAAAACTGGATTTTCTATTTTCATTTAATACAAGACAACTACTTACATTTCAGGATTCCCTAAGGTGTGTCTAGCTTCATTTATTGATATGACATTTTGGTACCTTTCTATTGAGTGATCATGTGTTGTCAAATGTATGTGCAAATTTAAGTAGTGTTTGCAAAAGAAAAACAATAGAAAACATCTGAATACTAGCTCAGGTTTTCCATTCATTGCCCTCAATTTTTGTGAATCAGTCAGTTGTCAAAAAGACCAATATCTACATACAAAACCAACAACAGCAGAAACAGGATGCTATGATTCACATTGCTATGAAATCTTAGACAGAAGGAGTAAATCATAAATATGATTAATGGCATGACCTCAGTTTTAACCTTGAGTGTCAAACTGATGCTCATTTCCCATTCATTCTATTGAAAGTCAAAAGCAAAGTACAAAAGATACATCAAAAAAGATCTTTTAAAGACATATAAAATAGCTGTTTTGAGCTGTGTGTCATGCCAAAACACTGAATTGCATTATAGCTAGGAAAGGGGAAATCCACTTTTTTATTACAGGACAATTACCATAGAAGAAGTACAGATGGAGACAGTCTCCAGTCATCCTAACTTTTTACAATTTTTAAATTATTTTTTCATCTAATATTTGCATATATGTAGCTTTTTGCATGAATGTGGATACACACCTATAATTAATACATGTAGTTCTGTAGTTTCTTACAAAAACCATATACATACCTTATAAAAAATGAAATTAATGTATTTTAAGGGACTGAACCTGTGACAATTTGACTATTGTCAAATAGTCAAAGTTTATTGTTATTACTTAAAAATTAGAATAGCTTGTTATGAGAATCCCTGTTCCAAGAAAGATGCAGTGAAACAGAGCAATGTGCAAAAGAAAATAATTTTCAACAACATGGCTGATGTGAATTAGAATTTTTTATAGAAAAAGAAAAAAGAATCTAGCTCATAGCTAAGATTCACTCTCACTATTCTAGCTCTCTCCACACTCATTCTTCTCTTAGGCTAATAAAGGATGAAGATCACTTAATGGCTTTTGTAGAGCAGGTAATTATTCCATTAAAATGGATCACATATAAGAGTTTAACAGAAATTTGTAGAAGCAGAAATTCCAGGAATATTCAAAAGTCTCATGAGCAATCCCAGTGATTTTTGCCACTATTTGTTCACTGATCATTGCAGAAATTCTCTAGGTATATTTGTAAGAAAAGAGAAAACAAGGCAATACCAGATCAGATTTTTGTTATATCATGTATTTATAACAGGAATTGCTCCCTTAAAATTCAGTATTTGCTCAGTGATTTTTACATAGTTTGAGCAAATATTTTTCCTTTCAGAAAATATAAAATCAGTTTTAATTGTTTAAGTGACTGTTCAGGAAATGATTATGAATTTTTTATTTCAAGGGCCATACAATGTAATGCTGGCTAAGATTTTCTCAATATTGACTGGGTGACAGAGAAACATGCGCTGCAAAATAGAATGGATTTGGTAGATATGCCAAATTTTTGACCCATACCTTGAAAGAAATAAAAAAACCTAAAAAAAATGAAGTGCTGAGTGATCCTAGCTTTGTTCTGTGAATGATGACCATCTCATCACAATGATTAATTGGTACCATACAATGAAATCAAGGTCATGGTGAGTTATTGTTAAGCATTAATTCAATTCTTAGCATTATGAATGCATCTATATTTAGCTTCTGCTATAACTATAAGCTTTACCTAACTGTCTTTAGTGCTTTCTATAGTTATTCATTAAGATATACATTAGTTGAAAATTTATCCATACATCAAGGAAAAAAATTCTACAGTGGGGACATACATAGTAATTTTTTATATCCCATCATGAGAAAGGAGAAGAAAAATATTAATGAAAATCTTTAATGAAGTCTTCCTAAACAAGCTACCAACATGTGAGCTCATTTGATTGCATACTGCAGAGAGTATAAGGCACAAAATGAATGGACGGCTTAAGGCTAGTTTCACTATTTTTATTATTTCATGAAATTAAAAAAAAAAAATTCTCCCTCTAAATGAGGGAAATTTGCATTTCTGGTTAGTAGTTACACTTTGACCACAGAAATACATATTATCTAGGAAAAACATCTGGCGGGGGGTAATGGATGCACTCAGAGATTAGTGAACCAGAAAACTGGGCAGGTGCTCTGATTCTTAAGAAGAATTCTGCAGTGATTTCACAGTAAAAAAGCACATTTAAGAAAAAAGTATTCTGAAAAGAGAATATACTTTTTTTTTTTAATTCATGAAGTCATAAGTGCTTGTTCTTTAAGTCTAAATTAATAATTTGAAAGCAATAATAAAAAAGAAGAAATGCAATCATGCTTTCAAGGTTTTTTTTAGAAACTGTTTATTATACTGCTTCATTACTTGATGTAAATTCTGGTAAATTCTGAACACTTTCTGTGGCCAATAGAAAAGCACCATTTTTTTCTCTGTGAAACTAAACTAAAACTAATTCAATTCATATTATAAAGCAAAGTCTATAAAAGTAAGTAATTGGATGAAAAATCAGGGGCGGATGAGTGATGAATCCCTCCTTGCATTAGTGCCAATTTTGTGGCTTGGAAACTCTGCTCTGTCAATATTGTGATTTTATTGGAATGTTCTGTTTGGTAATGAGGTTTTTGAATATTGCTTCATATATTGACTGTAATACAAAATAGATATTTAGCATAAGTTAGCTACTCAGCGCTATCTTTGAGTGATATTTGAATATATGAATTTTTAAAAACTACAGTTTTAGTATCTGGGAGAACTAACTTCAAATGGAATTAGCTCCTCCATAAATTCATTTTTCATACCTCCATGAGAAAAACCTCTCTTACTGATGGTAGTTAATGTCAAAGGCTTCCAACAAAGCTTAGATTATTTCACAGATACTTTAATAAATCAGTTTTGTTCACTGTTTTTTTTTTTGCGTATCCTTGCTGCGATTATTTTTATGCTTCCTTCACCATTTCTAAGTTTTTCACAAGAGAGTGTGTCATTTAAATTCCAAGTGATAAAATGCAATTAGAAAACAGAATTAATCAAAAACCCTGTGCTTCAGTGTCAAAATTGATTGTTGCCTGCATGGTTTTCATGCTTGGGTTTCTTATTTGGCTTTGGGATTTTGTTTAGTTTGTTTTTCTTCCCGGCTTGGAGATTTATTTTGTCTGTTAGACATCATATTTTATCTCTATTACAGAATTTCTGGATTTTTCATAGGCATAGGCTACAGATAATTGAATATTTATTCACTTGAATAAAAAGAAAACAGGTGGCTCCATCAGGAAGTTTTCAGTGTTTTTTTGTACTATCTTGCAGCTGTGAATGTAGTATTGCCCTCTCTCTCTGTGATGGACAGATGACACTTTATATTCCTATCTACCATACCTCTGAATATCTCAAGGGAGTCCTTAGACCAAGTAAATCAGGCAGTTATCTGAAGGTGCTGATAAATTGCTGAATTTCTGTGGCAGACACCATGATGAACACTGCTCTAATGACACCCAGATTCTGAGGATCATCACTGAGGGAACTAACCATTTCACCTCTGAGTTATAGGAGCGTTTGGTTGTTCAAAAATTCAAATCCCAAGAGACACATAGTAACCCAGCAGAATTTGCTTCCTTGGAAGTCAGAAGATGTATCAGTTTGTGTCTGAATTCGCTGGGTATTGCTGAAACTTTAGTGGAGGGTCTCTTCTGATGGATTTGAGTCCTACAGTTGTTTTTTCTGTCATTTGGACTGAAACCTCAGGCCAAGCATTTGGTTGTAGTTGTGTATCCAGGCCTCATAGGAGAGAAATTTCCTGTCATTTTAATTAGAACTTAGAGAGGTAATTAACACTGTCATTTAAAGCATGCTTGACATTGTAAGAACACTGCTGTGTGTTTTGGGTTTAAATAAGAACCATGGTCATCACTCCATTGTAAGCAATTATTAGTGGAGTTACAGCTTTTAATTCCAAAACTCCCCAGAATTTGGAAAGTGGAATGGATCAGATAGAAAAATATCTACCACCCCAGCTGAAAATTAGGAATCACTCCACTCACTCAGTCCCCCTCTGCCACCCACCACGTCAGTGGGTGATGCCATGGGGATAAGAATCAAAATTAAATCATACAGGTTGAGATAACATCAGGTTAATAATTGAAAACAATGAAAACTACAATATTGGCTAACAATGATAAAGAGGGAAAAGGAAAAAAACACTGACAAAAAAGTGATGCACAATGTAATTGTTCACCACCTGCTGACCAGTGCTGGACCCTCCTTCCCAAACTGAGATCAGTCACTCTCCTGGGTAATTCTCCCCTCTACAAACCAGGCATAAGGCTCTGTGTTGTGGAATATCCCTTTGCTCAGTTTGCTTCACCTGTCCTTGCTATGGTCCCTCCTAATATCTTTTGTGCATCTCCTTACTGGCAGGGCATGAGACACAAAAAAAGAAAAGCAATCCTTGATTTGGGATGGACACAACTTAGAAATTCACAAAACATCAGTGTTGTCCACACCATTCTCATTGCCAACCCAAAAGCACAGTATTGTACCAGCTACTGAGAAGAAATAACTTTATCCCAGCTGAAACCAGGACAATCTCAAGGAAAAACTGACTAATGAACTTTTTTCTAACACATGTTTTTTCCGTTAAAAAATGCAAGGAATAGAAATGCCACATTATGCATCTGAGCTGTTTATCCAGCAGATGACTATCATCATCATGTGAAATATTTTATTCAAAACTCACCTAAATATCCATCTTCTTTGAGATTATTTTTTACACAGCAAAGCATCAAAAATACAATAATTCCTTTTCTATATAGGAAAGGAATTATTTTTCTATTTTCTATATTTTATTAAATCTATTAAATTTCTATTTTCTATATTTTTATAAAATAAATTTTACTCTTCCCTAAATCTCCCATTTGTTTTCTGTCTTTTCTAATATACTCTGTAGTTCATGTAAAAAAGTTGATTATTGCCAACTTACAGTCAGACTGTGATCCACAAATCCACACGTAGGTTCTGTCCTGCACCATCTCCCTTGTATTTCCAGGGACTATTTTCCAATACAAAAGAAAAGTTATGCCACTGGTTTATTTGATATGATTTTTTCTTTGCAAATCAACTTTGTTACTTTCTTCTAGGGTTTTTTAAATTATATTGTTTATTTTTTACTGTTTTTTTCAAGACAAGAAATTCTCTGAATTATTCCAAACCCCCTTGCTTATACTTCTAAAATCAAGCACTGAATTCACTATTTTCTAGGCAATAGACTACATTTATTGTCTAGGAACTTCTAAGACAACCATTAAAATACCAGGGATTGGCTAATTTTGTTTTATGATTGCTTATACAGTTTAACCAAGGAGGGAATGAAAGTACAGTTGTCAGAGCACACTTAGCATGGACTATGGTGGGACTTCACAAGAAAATATGTAAATGGTTGAGATAACACCCAAGAAAGAAGAGTAGCCACCCTGCTTAGGTTTTTTTTCTCTCAGTTCTTTAACATAGTAGAAAAAGATCAGTAAAATTTTCTATTTCTCCATGAAGTCTGTAGATGTTCAAAGCTTGTAATTTTAAAGCCAGTTTTCAGGCTGACATCACAGTGGAAGATAAAAGTATATCTTTCATATAGGGAAAGTGTTATAAAGAGGGATTTTGCTTTCTAGAACTTCATAATGAATGTTGGTATTTTAAGAGTTTCTTAAGATTATTATACATAATGGAATTTTTTAACAATAAATTAGATTAGCTCTGGGATTGTAAAAGATATATATAAAGCAGATGCAATAATGAGAGCAAAATAGGAGCAAGGGAACACATTACTAGCCTTATAAACAAAAATATGTCATGTATTGTATTAACCACAGCATTCTCTTTCTAGGCTCCTAGAGAACATTATCTATTCCAATAAGGTGTATTATGGAAAGAAATTTGATGTGTGGCTTATGCTTGCCATTAGCCTTTTCCATTTTACCACTTTTTATGGTGCCTGATTCTTGGCCAGAATTTCAGGTTGTTGCTTAAATCAGTTAGAAATAATACAAGTTGTTTTCTTTTTTGTTTGTTTGTTTGTTCATTTATTGTTCTATTTGGGCCAGAATAGGCTGAGATTATTTCCTGTCTATATATTTTTCACTGTTCAACTTTATTAAGCAATTACACACAGACCTGACAGGTGCAGATCTTCCATTAAAATTCCACTGGGCATTGAAATTGGGATTTTCCAGACACAAAAGCAAGCTTGGTAGCATTCACAGCATAATGAAATTAATTGACCTTTGTATTTGCATTCTCTTGAGTGGGGTGCACCTGGGACTTACATGGTTGAGCAGACACTGCTGTGGAGGCACCTTTGCTGTTCCAGCTTTGAGTCTGGAGCAGTTGAAAAGACTGTAAAGCTTCTTCACAACCTCAGTGGAAACTGCAAGATGGCTTCTGTTCCTTCCTTCAAACTTTGCTGAAATTCCTCTTGCCAGCTGAGTCCTGCAGCATATTGTCTCCCAATTACTTCATAGAAACATAAAATCCTGGAGTGGTGTGGGTTGGAAGGGACCTTAAAAATCATCTGGCTCCAATCCCACTGCCATGGGCAGGGACACCTTCCACTAGACCAGGTTACTCAGACCCCCATCCAGCCTGGCTTTGGACACTCCCAGGGATGAGACACAGCTTCTCTGGGCAATCTGTGCCAGGCCCTCACCACCCTGGAGTTTCTCCTGCAATCTAACCCTGCCCTCTTTCCGTTTAAAGCCATTATCCCTTGTGCTATCTCTACATATAAAAAGTCTCTCTTCTGTCTTTGTTGTAGGCTCCCTTCAGATACTGAAAAGATCCCTTCAGATGTTGAAATAGTTCACTAAATAATTGGAAGATTTTTTTTTTTTTCATTCTGCAGCTTTTTGGAGTCTCTTCATTTTTCTCTTGTTATTAATGTTGTGTATCAGATGTCATGAGGCCTAGATTTGACAAGAGCCTGTGCCATTCAGTGTGACACTATATAATTGCAGTATGGCCAGAAACAGACATGAAAAATACAGCAACCTGCAAAGTAATAACAGCAGAATAACCCGAGGATTGAATTTATAGGGATCACAAGAATACAATTTGGGAAAAGAAGTACTTTTGACAATCAATTAACTTCTCTCTAAACTTTGGGTCTCTAAAGGCTTGTCTGATCCTTGCCTTCCTCCACAGGAATTTCTTCAGATTTGAATTTATTCTGTGGTTCATTTCACTGGCTTTACAGCGGTTTATATGGAAAAAACCCCAAATATCTGTTTGTATAAGGGAAGATAGTGAAATGTTATAGAGCAAGGGATCTGAAAGGGGAGTTTCCCCTGAAAGTTGGTGTATGGCATAGGGAAATATTTCTTAAATTATGTTGAATCTATTAGCATTAAAAACCCTCACATGGGATTTGTTATTCTGTGCCAATAAAGATGAATAATGCTTGAAGCCCTTGATTCTGCTGGATCCCGCTGGACCAATCACAATGCAAATGCATGGAAGAAGACAGTCCTTGCCCCCACATGTCTGATTTCATCATGTGAGATGATGCAGCCATCCTGCAGTATTTAGACACCTTTTTTAGCTCAGCTGCTGTCTCAAGATGCAGACTTCCAATTGGATCACTTAGTGAACCCTGTGTTTTCCCTTCAGCCAGCCTTTGCTCACCCATGGTTACCTCCCCACTTTTTGATCTGACTGACTTCAGAGTCACAGCTGTCTCAGATCTATCCAATAGATATGGCTGCAGTGTCTTCTTACACACACTCCCTTCGATTTGCTTACAGGGAACTACATTTGGATTAATTGGACCCAATTCACTGAATAACCCAGAATGCACTGTCTGGCTGTCTTTTGTCACTACTTCAGTCTTTCATCAGTCTTCTTTAGTTTATGATCTATGGTTTTGTGATTATTTACTGAACATATAGAACAACACCCCGAGTCAGGAATAGTCTTTCTAGGACCCCAAAGGGAACATTTTTATTTTGCAAATTCTTTTTATTAATATCATCTCTTCTCGATCTCTTTTTATTTTTTTAATCTGTTCACTGGAGACTTAATTCACATTAAACATTAACTTCTATTTATTAAGTTGTGGATGAATCATCCCATAAAAAATTTAATACCAAGAAAAATTACTTCTTCTGGATTAGTTTTTGCTACATTTTATACTTCTCCACCATAAAGTGGCATGGTCCAAAATGAGTGAAGCTGCAGAGGTTGCAGCTCTGAGCATCTGTCACCTACACTGCTTGCATTCCAGTGACTTTCTTAGGACAGTTTTAATGCACACTGAAACCCCAGTAAGTTCCAGTGTGCTGTGGGTGCAGTAGGAAGCAGGTCCAGGAATTCTCCAGTAATACCAATAAGGAATCCAGTTTGTGCACAGCTGTGAGATGAAAATCATAAAATGAGGCTGGAGGCTGATTTGCTTCAAAGATTTAATCTTGACCTTATCAAAAAAGCTAACATAGACATTCCTTTCTTAACAACACTAGCAAAATCAACTGGAAATGTCTATTTGATGCTATAGTCTCTATGAAATCCTGCCAGCTATCAATCATTAATTCTCCAAAGACTAAAGCCATTTTCCATTTTCCTCATGTTTGATGTCAGGTTTATACCTAGCCAGGTCATGCTGCTTAGCACTTTTAAATTAAAGGCAAAACACCTACACATGTGGAGTCTTTGTTATACTCTCCAAAATTGCGGGAATTATCACAATTAAACATGAAAGTCTAGAGATTCCCATTCACTTTCAGTTAGAACTTTTGCATATAATGTATAATAATTTGAAAATAGTTTATATGTAGCAGATTATGTTTCATATGTTACTAATATTCTGGAAAATTTTGTAAGCATTACAAATTTAGTACCACCCTTTTTCTATCTAATTCTATATTCCTCTATAACAGAAAGAAGGCTCATTTTTCCCCTTTTAGTAACCCAAGAAGACTTACCAATTTATCTAATAAAATGTTGTAAGTATTAGAGAGTTTTTTTCCTTCTTCAGTTCTTTCTCCATTCTGCTTTAGACGCTGGAGTGTGAATTCCTCTGGATTTTTTGTTGATGTCTTCATCTTGTCTTTATGTAATTGATTCTGACTGCCTCTTACCAAGTCTTTTTTTATGTAAGTGAATATATTATATGCAAAAGCATTTTTAATTTTTATTTCCTTTCTGCAGGATGTTTGCATTTTATGCAGATTTTCTTTATTTTGGGAACTTTGACATTTTTTTTGTTCTCTTAATGAAATTTCCTTAAAAAGCCCCACTTTTACATGTCTATTCTTCCCTTTAATTGAATTTTACTTGTAATACTCATTAGCTTTTAAAGTTCTTTGATGAGGGGGTTCATTAAATATTGGGATTGTCTCTGTTTCCAATAAGAACTGCATTTTTTATTAATTTTTCTTTTATATTTCTGCTGTCTTTCAAATAGAAATTGGACAAAAACTCTTTTCCAGTTTGAAGACGATAGATTTTAAAAAGGATGCCTGACCTGGGCTGGAATAAAGCTGCTGGTTTAGGGCTGGATTAAAGCTGCCTAACTGGTAATCTCCAGCCCTGGTGGTTCCCTGTCTGCTCAGTTTACAGCTTTCAATAGCAAAGGAACCAGATGATGCAGAGTGGAGGTAGGCACTGAATTTTACACCAGGTTTTCTCCATGTACATTTATATAAATTTTAATCTTCATAATCACTGTAAGAGCTCTTTTGTAAACTCACTAATGTTTACTGAATATGTGTCCATGTCCTGAGGACAACTTTGGGGTCACCTCAGCCTTCTGCAGAATTTGAGCTCTGAACTGAGTATACAGATAAAATCAAAATAGACAGAACTTCATATTTTTGGGTTAAGTCCATATCCTTGTTAATGTCTGCTGATCTAAGTCTGTTAGTTTTGGGAGACCTGTAACTGTCTGGGTACACCACCCCAGAGATTTTACTTGGTTCTTGGCGTGATTCCTTGTGACTGGAGTTTTTGTAAATGCAAACTTGGTTGCAGAGACATTTGGACAGTTTTTGATTTGCAGCATTTTTCCAGACAGCTCGTTTCTTGCCTTGCTGGTATCACCTGTGTGAGTTGTCTGATCAAAGTGAAGAATAAAGCCCAGAATAGGTTGCTATGTACCAGTGAGAGGTATACACAAGGGGAAATTCATCCCATGTTTGTGTGGTCACCTTCCCTTTCCAGGATGTGTTCACTTTATGCATTCCTCAGTACCTGGACAGCTGTTAGGTATTCAAGAAGAAAACCCAAACAGAATCAAACAAAAAAACACCAAAAAACAAAACAAAACAACAACAAGAACAACAACAACAACAAAAAAAAACCAACAAAAAAAAAAAAACAACCAAAAAAACTCAAAACAAAATAAAACCAAACCAAAACAAAAAAACCCACCCAGAAAGCCACAAGACCCTCAAAGAGCTAAAGCACAGACTACTGATTTTTAGCTTGTTCAGGTGTCTCTTGGAGTAAGATAGTTGTCCCAGAATAAACAACTCATAAATTCACCACATTGCAAATTTTTGTGTTTAATTATGAAATAAGCATTTAATTAACCAAATCTTCAAATTTAATGCAAAATTACTAATGTCTCAAGAAGAAAGTTCCAAAGTAATTATTTGGCAGATTCAAGGGCCAAGGATAGGTGCAATTTGGCCTAAAAAGCCCTTGGTTGGCAAAATGAGCAAAGTAAACAAATATGCTGGTCTTGGCTTTGGGAGTTATAGGCACATTTTAAATAGAATTGCCTCTAAACACAGCTGCAGAACTGAATCTCTGATGCAGTAAAGCTGTCTGGTTTATGGCAGACATACATCAGCCCTGCTCTGATGGCTCAATCCGTTAGAATCACAGAATGACAATAACTTCTATTACAAATAAATCATCGCTATCACTCAACATGTTTAGAAAAATTGTAGTTCATCTGGTCTAAGTTTTGCTTGAGAAATATAAAGCTGTTGGAGTTTGAGAGTGTGCAGAATTAATGGAGAAAAAGGTTGAAGATTTTATCTATTTCCTCCATCAATGTGTTGATTTCACTCAAGGGACTTAACCACATGCATTTGGAAAATTAAAGTCAGAAAACTGACACTTTAATAATTTTCTCCTCCCACACCCAGAATCATCAACAAGGCAATGAACTGTATGCGTAGAAGCTTTTTAAATGGAGTAAAGGAAAAAAAAAAAAAAACAACCAAAAAGCCCTGAAAAGTTTAAGCAAGATCTTTTTTTATTGGCTTTCAAATCCAAACAATCACACTCTAAGAGCTGTAAACATTAAGTTTTCAAGACGTGTTCATGTGTTTTTAACTGCATTTATGCTTTTGCACAAATGGAAAAGAATATTTGGCCATGCAATTTTGTGTGAAATGTCTCTGTCCATAGATATTCTTTGAAATAATTAAAGTGAAGTTTACAGAACTGTCTCTATGTCTAAGTGCAAAACTGCATGTGGACCCACATTTTCCTCTTCATTGTCTATTCATGTGTATCTTCTCTTGGTAAAAACATGAAAAGGAGTGAAATAAGTGGGATGTGTATATAAATATTTACTTGTATATGCATGTGCTTGTACATGTACATGCACATAGACATAAAGTTGGTCCTGTGTCAACTTGCTGACACATAAGAACATGCAGGTATGTGCCATTTTCTAGTAGAAATTTAATTTGTTCTGCATACTAAGACAAATATAGAGTTTTTAATTTGATCAAAAAGGCGTTCTGCATGAAACACAAGGAAAGTTTAAGCTGAATTAGATAACTGGAAAGATTTCTGACCCTCATCTCAAAGCACTTGATGTCCAAGAGAAATTGAATAATATTTTGAGAAATCCTTGTTTGAGTCTTTTTTCTTGAAAACATGCCTATGCCCTTTAGATTTTTTTTTTTTTGTATGTGATGAGAGTTTTTAAAACTGATATTAAAATAACAAAAATTAATTGAAGAGCAGTCAGTAAGACTAATTTTTCTTTAAAGTCCAAAATTTGGACTAGATTGTCTGTTACACATTGCTAAAATTTCTTTATGTTACAAATTTGTTACTTTTAGTTTTCAGCCAAAATCATGTGGTTCTCAGCCTGGTATAGTTCAGAGCTGAATGGGAGGTCAGCATGAGTCTGTTCACAAGTTCCCAGGAACAGCCAGGAAACAGTTTTGGTCAGCGTTCCACACGCTGAAAGCTGTCACATCCAGGCAGCACTCACAGCTGGATAAGTGTGGCTGGGTTCCAGATTATTGCACTTTGCTTCCCAGAGAAGCTGGGATGAGGTGAAAGAACCAGCTTGGTACTGTCAGCATGTTCTAATTATATGTATGTTTCCAGCAGCTCTGGAAAACTGACTTAATAAGTTAAAGCTACTTAAAACTAGACTCCACCAAAATGATCGTTATATTTCTGTTGTGATTCTAGTTGCTAATTAGCTCCTGTTTCCCAATAAAAGACAATTAAAGTTTTGCAGGAGCCAAATTCTCAGAAGTTTCACTGAGTGGTGAATAAACCCAGCAAAAAGTGAAGGTATCTTCCCTTAGAGCTGCAGTATCTCAGTCACCCTCGATTACTACTAAGGGAGATTTTTTTGGCTTGGGTTCCTGGGGGCAGTGGGCCCAGTCCTGCCGTCCTGATCCCAGAATACCTGATGTTGCAAGTCAAGCTTCAGCTGCTGGGAATGTCCCCAGCAACACCAGTGTGGGCTGAGTGTGTCAGGGCAGCAGCAGCACAGCTGCAGCATGCTGAGTCCCTGAGCACAGTGCAAGCCATGCACCAACACTTGAATAAATTAAACACAGCTCAAGTAGTCAGGTAAGAATGATACAGACATGTTATGCAGTTATGGGTCCCTTTTGATGTGTAAGGTCATTAAAAAGGATAAAAAAATTATGTTTTGTTTGCTGATTCAGCATTCTTGTTGCTCAATTCATCTACATTACACATCTTTTTTATGCTCAATTCTAGAAAGAGAAGCCTGAGCCTGCAAGCAGCAAAGATAAACAATCAGCCTTAGTTTTAGATACTGATAAGTAGATGGACATTTGTCCTTGTTACCATATATCTTCCCCCTCATCATACTGTGTCCCATCCTCTTTTCTTCTTCTCCCATGTCTCTTTTGCTGAATTATGCCTTCAATCTCTACTGCCAGGGATAATTATTTTCCTGGCAGTTATTTTAAAAATCTTCCCCATGAAAAGAATAATATACAAGCTGTGAGTTCAAAGTGGAAAAATGCCATCTCTGGTTATTTTGAAGAGGCGTGGTGGTACAAAGTGGCTTTTGCCAAACGAAGTTACCCAGAGGCCCATCTAACATGGCCAGTTCAAGGGATGGGGCATCCATAGCCTCCCTGGGAAATCAGCTGCAGATCCTCAGCATCCTCTGTGCAGGCCTGTGTCTCATTCTGGCAGGATTCTGTCTCATTTTATCCCATGCTTGTCACTAAATATCTGTATTAAAAAAAGAGAAATACTTTCCTTGATACTCTAACAGAAATACCAAAGAAGTTTGTGATTGTGTTGTTCAGAAAAATATGAAAGGAACAATTGAGTTTTGGTGGATTTTGCCTGATAAAGTTTAGTACTGAATAAGGATGTGATCAATACATTAGTGTCTATTGTGCAAGGAAACAGTTATTAAGTCACCATTTTTTTGGTATGCTCTCCACTCAAAGTCTTCCGAAAAGACGTAAATATATGAAAATTAACAAGCTTCATTGGCTGCCACCTACATATGCACACAAAACCATTTCAAGTTGTTTAAAAGCATAAAAAAACATGTTTTAAAGAGCCAATTTTCTGGTTAAATCCATGCATGTATAACTGAGCTTAAAGGCCTTTAGTAGTTCATATCTGTATGCCTTTTTTCACAGTTTTGTTCCCCTCAAGGAATAGCTCAGCATTACTGAGACTCCATCTCCTGAAATTAGGGCTGAGATCTGCTGCATTACTTAGAAGAATCTTCAATGAATGATCAACATTTTAAAAATAATAATAAGGAAATTAGATTGTTGCTTTCCAGACTGGTCTTTTGATTGGATCTCATGCCTTTGGACAAGTGGCTGTAGTGCCATCTGCTGTTCTCCTAATGGGCAAAATACTGACTTTTCTGCTTGGAGGTGGTTATCCCAGTGTAGGAAATAAATATTGCTAAAGCTCAAGAGAACTAAAGATAAAGAAGCTAAGAAAGCTAAATAGAATTCTATGATGGTGTAGAACAAAAGTAGGAAGGATTAAGAGAAGCATTAAATGTGGTCTTTTTCTCTGTAATGAGAGTATCAACAGGAAAATCACAGCAGGAACTTAAAACTGATATTCACACTGAACACAACTATTTACATAATCCCGGTCACTTTAGGCCTTTCTTGAGTGTGTATGCATTTCTGAAATTCTTCCATTTGTCCTCAAGTTCCATGTTGAGACGTGCTGATTTGGCTGGGATAGTTAATTTTCTCCTTACTAGCTAGAAGGAGGCTTTTAATTTTTTGTGATTTGTGCTGCAAACAGAGTTGATAACACAGAGTTGATAACATAGAGGTGACAAAACTTTGTCTGCTTCTCATCCTATTAGCAAGGGGGCTGGGAGTGCACAAGAAATTGGTCTGTGACACCACTGGGACAGCTGACCCCAGCTGAACTAAGGGATATCCCAGACTCTGTAGAGTCATGCTCAGCACGTAGAGGTGGGGAAGAGGAGGGTGCAGGGATGGAATGTTTGGAGATGGTATTTGTCTTCCCAAGCCACTGTTACACATGATGGAGCCCTGTTTTCCTGGGGATGGCTGAACACCTGGCCATGTGAAATGCTGAATTAGTTCCTTGTTTTGCTTTGCTTGCATGTGCAGCTTTTTCTTTACCTGTTAAACTCTCTGTACCTCAACAAATGAGTTTTCTCACCTTTACCCTCCCAATTCTCTCCCCCATCCCTTCATGGGGAATTGAACAAGCAGCTACAGGATGTTGGGTTGACAGTTGGGATTAAACCACATTAAAGAGGGAAAAAAACCACAGAGTAGTTTTGGAGTATAATGGAAAAGTCCAGGTGAAAGAAAGGATCACCAGGATAGACAGTTTGAGGGAAGACATGCAAGAACCAGAACAGAGTGAGAACAATGCAATGTTCTTGTGAATGTGAATGTGCTCACTTTTCCATTACTAGATGCCAATATTGCAGTCGAGTTGTAAGTCTCACTGTTCTGTTGTCCTGGGTGAGGCTCAAATTCCTCATTTTGGATCAGGTCATCTGGTGGAGACCTGGGTGGGTAGGAAGAGACCTCAGGCTAGGCAGTGTTACCATGGGAGCAAATGGAGTATAGGAATATGGCCTAGGCTAATTATCTGGAGAATTGGTTGATTGTCTTGACCCTTTTTAGGGCATAGCACAAGCTTAAGTTCTCCCCTTTTGTATTTCTTGAAGATACCACATCATCACTGCCAGAGTATGAATTGTATAATGTAGATGGGAAATGACTATGCCCACAGAAAGAACCTCTTTTTAAAATGTGCAATTGTTTAGTCCAAGATATTCTCTATCTTGTTTATTAATTATATATTTTAGGAGTTTCTGTTGGTGTATATTTACTGCATTTTAATGATCTTGCCAGGGCTATGAAAGCTTTGGCTGGGGGACTTGATAAATTATTTTCTTGCCATTGCTGGCTTAGTCTAACTTAGGAAGATGAATTTAATCATGATGGTGACATCTGGCAATTTTGCAAAATAGAGCCCATTAGAAGTAACTTCTTTTTAAAATCTGACTGTTCATTAACTATGAGCAATTACTCCCCTTTAAATCTTTTTAGCACATTCATAACCTAGATTTACAATAATATCATTGCAATCATTTATCATTAAGTCATGTTGCATGCACCTGAACACATACACACTAAACATGTACCTTGATACATCAGTATTTTTGTATGAGAATTTAACACACTTTAAGATACTCATTGTTTGCTGCAAATATTATACATTATTTATTGCATTCTTTTTTTCAAGATTGTCAAGATCAGTATTACATATTATTTGGATAGACTAATATTTCAAACATCTTTCACCTAGTTTCATATTAAAACAACACAATCTCAATTCTGTCATAAATTACAAATAATGATCGTGTTATTAAAAAAAAAGTGCGCAGCTGGTGACATTTATGTGCCATAAAATATAAAGTAATGTGTTGTGAAAGAAAATTAGTTAGATACATTTTTCAAAACTGGAAGGTTGCAAAATGAGGATTATGCCACTTTTATTTCAATTTTCTTGTATAAATTAAATACTTCGGATTTTTAACATCCTGAAATCAAATATAAGGTCTGCCTATCCCTGGCAAACAGCAGAACTTCAATTTTCACAGAATTTGGTGTGTAATCACTCATCAAAACTTTCTGAATATCCTTATGGGTTCCTGACCATTCTGTCTCGTCCAGCATAGCCAACCTTCTTTCTTAAATGGGTAGTGGAAGTGCTGCTTATATTCAATACCATCCTTCCTAATATTGATGATTTTTGCTCAGGATCTACCCTAAAACCAGCTACAAGCTCAGATAATTAAAGGTTCTGTTCTACATCCAGCACAAGGTGGGTTTAGGACAAGCTCTCTGGAGGTCACACTGTCTCTCTCGGGGTATCACCAGTGCACTGAGGTAAGATGTCTGCTTAGATAGATGTGGACTTTTTCTGGTTTTTCATGTGAGAATGGCACAATGTGGTTTAGTTTGTTGTGAAAGAAGGAGTTCTAGAAAAGCAGGATGATTGATAGAATCTCTGAATAATACAAACCATACTGGAACCTCCAGAGGTCTCCAGATCAATATCCTGCTTAAAGCAAGGAAAACACTAAATTCACCAGGTTATTCAGGGCTGTGTTCAGTGACATCTTGGAAAGCTCCAAGGACGGAGACTGCACACTCCCTGGGCAGCCTGATCCACTGCCTGACTGCCCTCACAGGGAAAAAGCTGTTCCTCATTTACAGTCAGAACCTGTCTTGGTTCAATTTATGTCTATTGTTTTTCATTCTTCCACCACAGACTTTAGGTCCTTTTATTTTCTCTGAAGAAAGAATATGTATGTCCCTAGCCAAGTGATAAGAACAAATATTTCACATATATGAAGCTCTTTCCAAAGTTTTATTTCAGCTTCCCATTGAGTTTCTGAGTATGCTTGGATTCTCAAGTTTTACCTTGGAATTGCTCCATGGATTAGGATTAGGATTACGGTATTGAGGAGACAGCCCAAATGATGAAGGGAACAGATAGCTCTCTTACAGTGGCAAAAGAGAGACTTTTAGAACAAGGTTGAAACAAATTTGTAAAGCACTTTCTTGGATGCAGCCCCAGAAAGCAGAAGGCACAAAGTCTGACAACTGTAGTTTTTAATATTGTCTCCCAAAAACACAGGATGAGTTTTGGCAACCTTATTTTGTCCAATACTTAACAGCAAACGTGGTGACAAAGAAGCCCCTCCTGAGAGTTCATTGAAATCAGGGGATTGACTGTAACTATCAAACAAGGGAAACAATTTTAATTGTTTACCTATACAATTATTTGCATAGAATTAAAATTCTAACTCTATTGTATTTTTTATTTTATATTAGGCTATAACCTAAATATTGCAAACTGCAAAAATTTATTTAAAGAATAAGAGAAATTATTTTCAGGTTCTCTATAAGATAAAGAATAATTCATTCAGAGGTCGATAATCTGCACAATTTAATTAAATGTAGTATTTTATTTATATTGACCCAAATTAATCTATATAGGCAATTTCTCTCTGTCTATCTTTAAAGATTTTATCAATTTTTATCTTGAAAGTCTAAAAAAACCTTGCAGATTCAAATCAGACTGTCATCATTGTGTCAAGGATAATATTAAAAAATAGGTATTTGCAAATTCACAGATTTATTAGCCTTGTATAGGAGAGGTTTTTGAGAAACACATTGTGCCTGAGAACTCCTGCATGTCATACTCAGGGTTCTGATGGCTGCCCAGCTTCAGCTTTTTCCAGGGAGCAGCTTCTGTCATCATCATTTCCCCAGCATCCACAACAGAAATCTCTAGACATAGGAAAAGCTACTGGGATATGAGGTATCTTGTATCTTTTTTTTTTCAGTCCTTCTAACCCAAAATAGCTCATGAGTGCATCCCGGGGGTTATAATTTATCCACCAATGATATAATCCATGAATATTTCAGTACCTCACACTGGGTTGCCTTGAGAAGTGTACAAGAGAAAGGGTACTATGGAATTCTGCATATAAAAACTAAAGTTCTCTAAAATAACTTCTCCCTGCGGGTACATGACTTTCACAGCATGCCAATAACCAAATGGAAAATAAGAATTCCCTGTTACATTTTAAAATATGCTCAGAATTCTTAAATGCACATCGTCTTCAAAACAATGGACTGTAGTTCTCATCTCTCCCCTCTTCTTGATGAAAGAATATGGAAAAAAGCTGCATAAAATAAAAATTAACTGAAAAGTCTGTGCTATCTTATTTTTCAACAAAAATTCATAGAAAGTTATTAATTTGAGTGAATTACCCCAGTCTGGCAAAAAGCTGCATCTCTTTCAGGTTGTATTTATAAATTATTTTGGGATTATTTTGTTTGTTTGGTTTTGTTGTTTTTTTTTTTTTTTTTTCTAGTGAGGTTTTTTTTGTGAGTTTTTTTGTTTGTTTGTTTCTTTCTTTTTCTGGGTTTTTTGAGGGCGTTTGATTTTGTTTAGTTTTTTTTTTTTTTTTTAATTAGGGTTTTAGTAGCTGTACCATGTAGGAAAATAATTTCTGAGCAGCTGAATTTATAAATGATTCATGGTAGTGAGATTTCTAACCAAGTTTCCTATAAGATTAGTGTGTCTTGTCTATATGCCAGCATGAATTAATTTATCATAAACAATGTTATCTCTGCAATCTAACATACTTCCCATAATGGTATCCAACCCTCAGAGAGCAACTGGATGTATCAGTAAATGTGTTGCAAAGTAGAAAAACCACATCAAATCCTCCATTTGTACAGCTCTGTTACAGGACATTTCTTATCTCTTTCTCTTATTACACACATTTATTTGGCAGTGGTTCCAACTGGCTAGTGAGAAAGTGTCATTAATGAAGTTCCATAATTTGTCAAGGAAATAAGAGAATCCCAAGGATTTCTTCACAATGAACTGTTATTCTATTAAAAAATTAATTATTTTAGAGTAATCTTCAGAGATGTATGACAACCAGAGCCATGACAGGCTTTTAAAGGACATTATTAACACAACCAGTAACATCATAGATTCTGTGGCTCTCTGCAGTTGTGATTTAGGGATTGATGCATTGCTCTCCTACCAGTTTTAAAATATGTGAGATAAAGGACAAAAATAAATGTAGTTTTAGGCAGTATTCTGCTATGGGAGGTTGCATATAATAGTAGAAACAGCACAAATCAGGTGGTAAAAGGTGAAATCTTAACAATCCTCAGATCTCATTTACAACATTTTTAGACCGATGTTCATATGTAAATATGGAACCATTCAGTACACAAACTGCTTGCAGGACTACACTCCACAAAATGTGTATCAGGTAGATTTGCTTATGCAAGTTGAAGGACAAGCCATATTTTTCAGTGGAACATAAATTCCTCATCTTTTCGCATGCACATAACGCACTCAAAAAACTTATCACTGACTTAGCTTGTCAAATAAAAATTTCTCATTAAAAATCAGGCAGCACCTTTATGCCTCCACAGCAGTGATTTGACTGAATGCTTCCATTTACTGCTAAATCTCCAGTGTCCTCTTTGATATATGGCTTGTAGTTAGCAGTGGGTTATTCATACTGTTCTCGATTGCTTCTCAAAGCCCATCTCTCTCACTCCAGGAAATTTTTATTTTTGTTTTTGCTTTGAGCATAGATGTCATTTGCATTTGATGTTGAATAATACATGCTCTTCAAGTCACACTTCATCAGCTAAAAGATGGTATAATTGTCTTAAAACAGTTCACAGTTCTTAGAGCTGGAGAAATTGGTATCAAAAACATAATTTTCTTTTACACTTTGGCTAGATTAAATACAGGAAATCTGGTGACTAAACAATAAGCATGTTTCAAGAAGTTCCATATAACATATCTTCTGTAGATTTAAAATCCCCCTGTTCATCACCATGCTTGAAGAGAATCTGAAAGTCAAAAGCTGCCATCCAAAAATCCTGAGTAACATATCAAAAAGCCCGCATGCCAAAACCAGAGGTGCTGGTCATATGTGCATCTTCCTTCCTTCCTTCCTTCCTTCCTTCCTTCCTTGGTAGTTTTCCTTGACTAATTTCACTGCTTAGCCTGAAGTATTTAATTTATACTGAGAGAGCCTTCTGCATACACTACTTGCACAGAATGAAGATTTCTCCTTATGCACTGCAGAGACCATGGATACTTTTAAATTATACTCCTAGTCAGCCTGCAAATTACCACAGCCTGTAAATTTAGTTTGGATATTATTTTAGTATTAACTACCTCCAAGCTTGCATCTTTATTTAGGTTTTGCGTAAATACTCACTAGAGAAATGTTTGTTTACAGTGAAAATTGGTATTTTTTACATACTTTGGAAAGAGGAAATTAATATAAACAGAAAGTTTTTAACACATGCTTGGTTCCATTTGAAGACCACCATAATTTCCAGAGGTTTCTTGAGAAGAAAGGTACCATTCAGTTCCAAAGTACACTTCCCATAACTATATCCCAAAAAGAACTGTGAGAGGTACAGAAACCTGAAGAGCTATTGATCTGAAGAGCTATAATTTTGACTAGAATAATATGTAATTATATATGATCAAATTATGATTAGAATAATATATCTAAAAAGTGTCCTACAGATGCCACAGTTTGTCCTACTGCTTAAGGAAATAGTCGTCATTTTTCCCTCCATGTCCCAGATCTCTCAATCCAGGATTTTCTCAAAAAAAAGCAACCAGAAAATGTTCAGGCAACATAGTTTTTTTTGAGTTTTGTTTGATTGATTAGTTCATTGGCTTTGGGCTGGCAGTGATTTCTTTATTTTCATTGGGATTTTTCCTTCCCATCTGTAATCCAAAGGCAAAGTTTTGTGTTATGGAATCAGATTGACCAGCTGGGAGGGAACCTCACCTCACAGGTGGGAATGCTGAATTTCTTCCCTGCAGTGAGGAGGGGCTGCCCTGTGCTGGCAGCCACCCCAGGGAAATGTCCTGGCCCAGGTCCAACCTGAGCTTTGAGGTGCCAAGTGAAGGAACTCACCTGAACCTGTGCAACTCATGACAAGTAAGTGTGTGGTTCACATGTCTTTACTTGGCTCACCCATGAAAACTTCTCCATTTTACTGCAAAGATGGAAAATAGTGATGCTTCCAAGTATTGGAAAGGTGTTCTCTTGCAGTTTTGTTTTAAGAATGGATTTATTCTTAATGGCTTTTTAATAATGTTTGGAGCGAAACTTCAATTTATATGGAAATATAAATGCAGCTATTGTGCTTTTTTATAACTTCATCAAATTTCTTCAGTATATATATATATGTATATGTATATGTATATGTATATGTATATGTGCATATATATATATATATATATATATATATATATATAGATAGATATATATTTGCACACATTCTTCTGGCATAAATCATGAGGTCACAGACCTTCCAAATTCACTGTAAAGTGGATAATGAAAAAATGTAAATTTACATGTTTGCATTACTGAGAATAAAAAAAGAGGATCCTAAAGAGATTTTCTTATCTTTCTATGGAACAGTCTATCTACTCATTGCCTAATTTCCACTTGGGAAACTGCCTCTACAGTTTGCCAGAATCATCCAAAGAACAGCATCAGGGGAGGGTGACAAAAATATGCTTTAAGGGTTGACCCAAAGAGGAAAAAAGAAGAGGGCCCTGAATTCTAGGAAGTAAATTGAAGCAACAGCTGTGGAGGCAACTACAGAAAAAACTATTTTTGCATTTATTTTTGTAATGTTTACTCATATATTCTGCTATTCTGCTGAGTTCAGATATTATGTATAGTTTTGTTGGTTTTTTTTTGTTTGTTTGTTTTTTGTTATGGTTGTTTTTTGGGAAGGGTTGTTTTGTTTTAAAGTTTTTTTAAGTTTTTTTTTTTTTTTTTAAATTTAGGCTTCACCCTCAAGGAATATTCTAATATGACCTAAAAATCTCCTTTTACCCCTTCAAGTAACCTTATTGAAAAAATTCCTATGAGACTCAGCCATCATTAAGGGCGAAATACTTTCCTTGAGTTTTATGTCCAGTGTTGGTCATCCATAACATAACTTCTTAGCACCTGAAACATATAAAGAGCATTCTTCTGATTAACTTTTCTATGAGAATATTTTTAACATATACATGTTTTATGCATTTAGTATTAGACCACCATCAAAGTTTTCTCTGATGAGTAAAGATTCCAAGACTAAAACACCTCAGGAAAAGAATAAAGAATTTTTTATTTTTCTTGCCTTTTGTTTTCCAAGAAAAACTCCTTAGAAAGGGGTAAATTGGAGAAATAGATATGAAATTGATAACTAGCTCTGTGGATTACTTTCAGTTTTGTTTTTCATTTAATCTAGGAGCAGCTGCAGGTTAGACATTAAAAGTTATTGCCTCGTGCATGTTTTGGAGAGTATCCATATGAAAAGAAATGAAGATTTATTAATCTATTTCCACTTCAGCTGCTGCTACTAATCAAGACCTCTTACTGTTGACTGAAAGCATTTAATTTATAGTGAGCAGGAAAACAAATTATTTTAATCCTCTACAGATAAAACTTCACTTGGAGTTATAGTTTAATCATACTAAATACTAATAACAGACAATTCTGTCTACACTGAAGTTACTTCATAAAGATAAAAAACGATTTGAGGTTTCCCTACTGCCCCACCAATATGTATTGTCTCAAAAACATAAAATGTCAGTTCTTTTACTCTTTTATCTTTAAGAAAAAGTCTTAAGAACAAAAAAATAATCTGGATAAGTCATTGTGAATCTGAAGGTTTGATAATTCTGTTTGATTATGTAGATTAGTTAAATTCTCTCCTGGCTTTCAGCAAGGACAGAATTAATTTTTTCACAGCAGGGGGAAGAGCCTGGAGCTGTGTGGATCTGTCCAGATTGTTATTCCATAACACTCACCATATCTGGGGGGTAGAAATAAGGGATTCTCCCTTCAGGAAGGAAGGTGGATGTGGCGCTGGGTCTGGGAAACCATGGGCTTGGTGGGGAGTGGTCCATCCATCATTTTTGTTCATTTTCTTGGGGTCACGCTGCTTTGTATAGGTCAGTGAGCATTTTTTTGCATGTAAATCGCCCTCTTTTTGCACAATTTTATTATGAATATTGTAGCTATTACTGTTTGTTTTCTTGTCTCATTGCTGTTTCCAGAGAAGTTCTTATCTCAATCTGTGATCTCTGCCTTTTGTCTCTGTGACCCGAGGGAGAGAAGGAGCGGCGTGTGGTTTGGTGTGCTGGTCCTAAACCACTGCAAACACAAAAAATGTTTTTCCCCATTTAGAACTCTATGCTGCATAAGCAATTGGACAAATAAATTCTCAAACAAATGAATTGTCAAAGAATGGAGGCATGTTTTAGATAAGAATGGATAAAATTTCTATAACAAATGTGAAGTTCTCCCATTATGAAGAAATAAACTCCATCTTCTCATGCTTCTAATTAAAAGCCATTTAAATGATTTTCAGTGTTTGTATAGAAAATTCTGAAATGACAGAAAGCATTAGAAATAAGGCATTCTTTAGTCAAACAGTTTACGCTCCTTGTGGGGCTTACTCTGACATAGTATAAACAGGGCTCACTCCAGTGTAAGCTGTCACATTTCTTGTTAGAGCATCTGCAACAGGAGCTGGGCATGGCTGCAGATCACAGAGCAGAGAGAGAAACACAAGGGCTGGAGGCTTCCTTGCATAACACCAAAGTGCATAACCCTCAGCCACTTCAACCCATTTTATCAAATTTATTTTCAGCATTTGGTACAATTTATAATAGGGGCCCACTCAGCACTGAATGGATTGTTTTCAGCCTCATTAATTGGGAGAGTTTTGCTGGTCAAAGTCGCCTAGTAAAAATTGCCATGAAAATGTTAAGCAGGTGTCATTATGTGACAAAAAGGACACCAGTCATATTAAGCTTTTTTTTTTCCACTTAAAGTATTCACAGAAGGATTATTCATGCACATATTTCAGTATTTTCCACCATCAGCACAATGTTGCATTATCCTTTATGCACATTGCTTGACTCTAATCTACCTTGAGAAGCATTTAAGCTTATGATTGGAATTTTATTTTATGATGGTCATGATAAAAAGGCAAGAAAGTATGCAGAAAAAACACATCAAGCAGTTGGAAGATAAAATTGGAGAGAAGAAATAAGAATATATAGCAAGGTATAATTCAAAATCATTGCTCAAGCTGATGGTGCTTATGATAAGGTATAATGTAATAGCTCAGTAAGATAAATATAATAATGTAATAATTCAGAAAACCTAAACAGGGAGATCATCAATTCTTAACCTAACATTTTAATAAATAATAAACCAAATTGTATTCCTGGTGCTATTTGTTATGTTAATGATTGCATCCTGGACAGCCCTGATAGGCATCTGAACAGCTGCCCAGATGTTCGCACATGCAGTGTCTCTGCTGCAAGATCCAGTCTTGGACAGCAGTCATATGTTGAAGACTAAGGAAGAGCAGGAACAGGGCAAGTACATAGAGTGTTTCCTCCTAAGAGTCTCCAGCCACAAAAAAGTTCTGCTCAGGTCAATTGTGAATTTAAGACCTGACCTAAAAGGCATCAAGATAAAAAAAAAAAAAAATTAGACTAATTACAGTAGTATTGCTGAGGCCTATGGAGAATTTAACTCTCCATTTCATTCTCAGATTTCATTAAAAATGATTTAGTGAGAAATTATTTATTGCTGACTAGTTAGATAACTGGTTTTGTTTCTGTAGGTCATGATCCTGTAAATTATTTGAAGGTCAGCTTATGTTTAAAAAAAGCCTCTTCTACAATCCTCTCCTTTGAGAAAGGTATTGCTTAAAGCAAGTTTCTGATTCAGTTTGGAGAACAAATTATTTTTCTTTACCCTTGCAGAGCACTTCTAGAAATATAAGCTTTAAAAGTAAAAAGTATTTGTCTTTTCTGAGCTTTGGCACATGTGACATTTATTCCTTCACATGTCTGCATGCAGTGAGAGATCACTCAGTAGGCAAAAAGTAAGCACTGTTTGAAACAGAAGGATGAAATGTTAAACTGTGTGCCAGAAGATTAGAAGCAACTTTTCTATCTCTATAAAACATTGCTAGTGCATTTCAGTGCCAGTTAAAAACTGTAAAGTATTACAGCTTTGGTTTTACTTCTGCAGGCACAAAAGAAATTGAAACCATCCAAAATACCAAGTATTTCCTCACACACAGCTTACAGACCCAATAAACCCATCATTTCCAGAGAACATCTTGTACCTTAACATAACTGAAGTGCTTGTAATGATCCATTGAGGGGTGAGACATAAACTTCATGTCATTGCCCTGGTATAAAACAGATGAAAACAGAAATATCTCTCTTCCTCAGAAAGACAAGGTCATTCAGTCAGCCATGTAGGAGCGTCACCAATATGTAGATACAGACATGAGACACTGGATTTTTTACTCAGTTCTCTGCTCTTCCACCTTTGGTAGCCATGTTTTATGAATTTCTGAATCCCTGTTGTGTCAGGAGTCTGAGCAGGGGGCTCTGACCCTCACTGTATGAAGCAGTTGAGAAAGTTTCCAGTCACAGGAAGCAGCAGTAATCTATGCCATCCATCCCTTATTTTATTGTATCATTATATTGTTCTTTCACTGTCTTCTCAGTAAAATCTTCTCAGCTTAAATTTCTTTAGTCTTATGAACACTGCCTTGCAATAAAAGCAATTAAACAGCAGCCTCATTTGGATCCACTTTTATCGTGATGCATTTTCCTCTCAGGTGCCAGAGAAAGGCAGAGAGCAGCTGTTATCTTTGTGCTGCAGTAGCTGCCAGCCAGCACTGCCATCTCCACCACAGCAGGACAACTTACTTGCCTCCAGGCACCTCTTCCTAATGACAAAAATTCAATTGCACACTCTCACTCATATTTTGTGTGGTACCTAACTCAATAAGGCTGCAATTCCAGATGGGCTTTGAAGGAGTTACTGCAATTAAATTACAGCTACAACTTGCTCCCTGGTGCACATTTTGCAAAGAGCAACATGCAAAGGTGTAGCCATAACCCCTGCCCTGAAGATTTCACTATCCTAAGATACAGTCACAGATAAGAGGTGACAGAAAACTTGACCAGAAAATTGAACTGCTCTTGTGAGATGCTTTCTTTGGGTTTTGGGTTTGTGGTTTTGGTTTTTTGGTTGGTTTTGTTTTATTGTTTTGAGGTGTTTGTGTGTGTATGTGTTTTTCTAGTTTGTTTTGTTTTTCTTCTGTTTTTTCTTTTGTTTGGGATTTTGTTTTGGTTTTCATTTGTTTGTTTGTTTTTTAAAACTTTGATATGTCAATATCCTGTTTTGTCCCTGCCCTCAATACATCTAATCTAATTGAGCTGAATAAAATTTCTTAGGTGGATGAATTCTGTTGCTAATTGTCACATGGGATATTATACTTTCCCTTCACAGATAGTTTTCTTTGACATATCTAGGAACTGTGCTTTCTACAGTTGCAGAAATAATGAAGAAGAGAAAAAGAACACCCAGAAGTCTTTAGATTGCTAATTCCATAGGGTTGGGATGGATTTTACCTTTATAAAATATGACAAGAATTACTATGATATACTGTAATTCCCCTAAAACTCTTATTTGCTGTAGAATTTCAGATGTAACCAAAATACCAAGAAATACATTTTCATTGCTGCAATAGGAATGAGTAAAATCCTCATGCTGCATTTCCAAATGCATAATAACAAAATTCTGCTAACAAAATGCATGATAATTTCCTTTAGCCAGATAATGCTTTCCAGTTTATAAATCAAGTGGCAGCTGGAGGCAACAATACACTCCAGAGAAAATGAGATTGCCATACTTAAATGTTCTCATAAAGAGCTGCCCTTTACCTATAATGCTTAGACTATATCTGTAAATAGTGACAGCTTAATTAAAAAAGGCTGGAGTTGAAGCCCATTGCAAACTTACATTTGTCTTGTTAATGTAATGGCCAATGCAGGCTTTACATACAAAAAGCTTTTCAGGACATGAATCCAAGTCTCAAAGAAAGCCATAGAAATGTAGCTTTGTCCCCTCCCTATGGTGTTCTTCTCTCTTCTCTCATAGTGCTTTATCCCTGAGGAGATGTGACCACCCTTTATACCCTTTCTCTGCTACGTGGACAGGTTCAGATTCCTTCCTGCCTGATCAATGATATAATACAAGACAATTAAAAAACTGCAATCAAAATGGGAACCTCTTGTAAAAGGAGAAACAAACACATTTCTCATGAAACTACCATTTTGTTCATTGAAATAATCTTTGGTTATCAAGGACCAGGTTTTCTTGTCCGGAGCTGTATTTTAAATGTTCCTATCTCCAGATCAGGTTCTGCCAAAACAAAAAGAAGTTTCTGGTAAAGTTAAAACAGAACTGCTCAATTTTTCCCCTCAAAAGATTTTTTCCATGCTCTGGGACCTTGACCGTCCCTTTTAGAATGGCTCTGAGTGTGGCCATTAGTCTTCAGTGAGACTTAAAAAATAATCTTAATTAAAATATAGAGGAAAAAGAAATTAGTTTTTAAATTCCCCAGAAGTATTTGTTGCAAATCTATCAGGAAGTGTTCCTGCCTGGGGAAATCTCCAAAGAGATATTGGGGGGAGGGGGTGGTGAACAAATAAAAATTCCTTTGGTTTCATTAGGTACTTACAGTCATAGAGAAATCTGGCTTTAAAAGGTATATTCAAGTGTCATCTTGGCCAATGTCTGTGCTGAAGCAAAAGCTAAGTTCAAAATTAGTTCAGATTGCTGGGTGTCTTTTCTAGTCAAGCTTTGAATGTTAACAGGGATGGAGTTTCCAGATCCTCTGGTCTGGTGTTCTACTACATCCAATATAATTTTTGTTTTTAATAGAACTCTCCTGTTGCTGTAAATCTTATTCCACCTGCCCTTTAAGAAGGTGCCAAAAGTAACAAGATTTCCCCTCAGCTTTCCCAAGGCTCAGCAAGCTCAGCTCTCTCAGCTCCTCCCCATGCACTGGATGCTTTATCCCATGGGCTCGTGCCTCTGTGGGAGCCACCTCAGAGTCAGGATACTTTAGTTTCGCTCTTGGGAGCCCAAGGCAGGAGACAGTACTTCAAGTGAGGTCTCCTAATTGCCAGTGAGACAGAGTAGAGATCCATTCTGAATTAGGTGAAGTGTCTAGGAGAGGTGAAAAGTCTGTGAGGCCAAAGCTGAAGGAAAAACTGCAGGGCAGAGACAGTGAGGAGACAGAAAAAAACCCAGAAATGACCACAAGGCCGATTTGCCCCCGACCTAGGAATTCCTTTGATAAAGAAGAACTGGCAATAAATGTCATGCAAAATGAATATGTATGAACCTATTGTGAAACTGTAGGCATATGCATTTGGAAGGGGGATAAAAGGAGGCCTGAGGTCTTCAGGGGTACGCATGCCTTTTGAGGAGGATTTCCTCTGCATGCGTCCGATGCGCGCCGTAATAAAAACATACCGAGCTTTACAACTTTTATAAAGTTGTGAGGTTTCTTCTTTTCTCCACAAAACACCAGCCACAGGAACAAAACTTTCCCTGAACTCCAGGATCCTCTCCAGCAAAAGCTGCCCCAGGTGCAGGTGTCCTGCATCCCAGTGGGGCTCGCTGCTGGGTCACTGCCAGGATCCAGGGGCAGCTGGGCTCAGAGACCTGGGAGAATGGAGAGGAGCAGCTCTGCACACACCCAGGTCACTCTGTTTCAGATGCACACAGACAGAATCTGCCCAAGCACCAGGATTTTGTGTTTTATTTATTTCAGCCACACCTTCGTAATTGTTCACTTCCCTTGGAAGAAGAGATTGAGAGGAAAATATATTATCTCTTTTCCATTAAAAAGTGACAGCACTTCTCTTACAAATAAGGATTTTTTTGAATGCGCACACTACAGATATTGAAAAAATGCATTTCATTATATTTTAGAAATGACACAAATCTCCAGGGCAAGAAAAAGCACAACTGTATCATATTGTCTTTGAAATTAGGAAAATGATACATTGACTATTTCACAATAAATGTCATGTAACTTAATTCTGAAATATGAGCTTAATTGTCAGTGGATATGATCTAGGATAAATACAAGGATCAAAATGGAGAAATTATTCTTTACAGCAATAAAGCATCACAAAATGACTAATTATTGTTAAACTTTTAAACATCATTACTATCATGTTCTCCTCCATTACAGAAATTCTGTCACTAACTTTATACTAACAATGAATTTCTTTTTCATTTCATACTAAAAACTGCTTTATTTTCATATTGCTTTTGACTGCATCTAGTAGAAAATACCTCAAATCTTTATTAGGATGGCAGTGTTTGCCACTCCTTTGCCCAGGTCATGCATAGTGTTGACTGTACAAACTTCTTTTTGAAACAGCTCCTAAATGGTTCAATTAAACTGAAGGATCCCTTAATTATTCACAGTAAGGCGCAGTTAAATCTTTAGGAAGTTATTCTATAGCACATTACAAGTTGTCATTGGAAGTTGTTTTCAGAATTGTAAATCAAATGATGAGTCAGTATGAACTGCTTTCTTTTCTGCTGTAGCTTTTATGAGGCCTCCCAATTGTACTTTTTTTTTGTGCAGCAAAATTGGTTCAGAAAGCAAAACAGAAAAGTTATCTTCTATCTGCTTTGAAAGAGTTTATAATCTTCACAAGCATATCTACATGTAGGCAGTTATAGGCAATAAAAGTTGCATGCCAAAGCAAAGCTTGAGTGCTCTGCTGTGGGTCTAGTTAAAGGACCTAAAATCATGGAATCCAAACAAAATAAAAATCCAGGAAGCAAAGGTCAGTTTTGGTTTCTACCTATTCAGTGTACTCTCCTTGTAAGAAATTTTTCTCACAGGGTGTACCTGACTGCCACTGTGCTCTTACATGGTTAAGCCTCCATTGTTTAGTGGCCTTCTCACTGGAGTATCACACAGAGTTCTGATCTAAACTTATTTATCCACATGGTTCAGTTTCTGTGGAGTCTAGTTTGATTCTACACACTGACAGGTCCAAGAGTGCAGTATAGAAGAACTTTAAAAGCTCTCCCAGTTTTGCTAGATTTTCTGGGTATTGAAAATAATTTATTTTTCTTTCCCTCTCCCTTACCTTTTCTAAAATTCTGATGCTTCAGAATCACAATGTTGTCCAAACAACAATATCTGACACCTCATTTCTTTCACACCATTTTAATTTTAAAACACAAGAATTGCTGATTCATTCTGAACATTACCTGTCTACATTTATTGCTTTAATTAAAAACAGGAAGAAGAATGCAGAGGTAATTTTATTTTGGGCTCTAACCTATTCATGACACATAAGTAGTAAATTACTTTTGTCTTCTACTATAAAAATAAAAAAGTGTCAAAGTATATCACCTGAACAGCATCCTCAAAGAGAGAGTCAATTAATGTGAAATAATCCTTCTGCACAGGAGGCAAATGGTCTGTCACCACTTATCCCCTCATTGTTTAGGCTGCATTGTAGTGGAAGACTGAAATATTTGTTCTATACTGATAATATGATTCAAAAGACAACACTACTAATGAAGTAGACAGACTGGTAGCATGGCTTAATTTGTAGAATAAATTTTGCAGATAGATGACAATAAACATCAAATTTCTGCATGTCTTATAAGGAATATTCTTATAGAAATCCAATTGCTTTCTATAAAATAGAAGAAACATCACTTTAATAAATGCAAATTAATTATTTTCTTGTAAACAGAAATCAAATAAAATCTTTCCATTGTAGGAGGTTTCATAAAACAAAACCCATCTCACAACTTCATTAGAAGGCATGAATGGAGTAATGATGAAAGGTGGGAAATGAACAGCCCTGCAAGCAAATCCTCCTGTTGTTACAGGTGTGACACAACTCCTGCAATATCTCACTTCTAAAAAGATGATTCTATATCTATAGAGAAACAACATTTTAATACTACATCAGCTTAAATTAAAATATTCTGCTTACAAAAGGAGCAGCTGTATCCCATGTAAGTTTTATAATTTCAAGTAACTTAGAAGTCTGAATACATCTTAAAATCTTGCTTTGGTGAGCAAACAGATGAAAATATACTTCCCTGGTTAGCCTCAATTCAAACTAATTTCCTGTCTCAAGGTAACTAGCAATTCAGAAAGTCTCCCTTGTGATACTTTGCTCATAGATCACTGGGTGTGAACTTTGCTTTAAAGATCACTGCTTCAAAATATAAAACACTGCCTGAAGCTGCGAGAAAAAAAATCACAGCCCTGCACACAATGACATTCAATTCATTCCATTATAGCTAGCATGGATCTAGAGGCTTTCATATCTACTGTCCTGACTAAAATCTATCCTGGAAACTGAAAATTAACTTGTGAGTCAGATTGAACATCTCACTGACTGCTTACACTATTCTGCTGTCCCAGAATTTCTTGGTGCAACAATCTACCTTTCAAAGATGTCTGAAAAGATTTTCTTTATTGATAGTCAGTGTCAAAAGTGCTGTCATTTAGTGGCCCTTGGAATTTCTCTATGCTATTTTATTTGTCATATGTCCTTCTGTTCACTCAGAATACCCTCTACTTGTTTTTGCTGTTTCAGTCATTCCTTGAACACTACAGCAATCACTGTGGTTTTGCAGCATTTTACCACAAAATGTTCATATTCCCAAGAATTTGCTTTCAATGCCCAGTATTTTTTTTTCAGTAAATTGCAAAAGACTTCAAAATAACTAGAATTAATACATGGGCAAGGGTTATGGAGAGAAAAGAACAGGTCCTCTGGAGGGGCTGCAGCTGCACAAAGGGAGGGAAGTAATGAGCCAAGGGAAGGCTGGACATTTGAAAGGAAATACAGAGACTGAAGGAAGAATTGAGCTGTATTGCTCCAGAGTCTGGATTTACTCTGAATTTCTTATCTTGATGTCCTGCTTAATATCTGTGGTTTTCAATGAGAAATTTAAATTATACATTGAAAATTGAGTCACAAGAGCTTGACATTTACTGTAGGCTGATATCCAACCACCAGGATGTTCCCCTCGTGATTTTTCATTCTTATTCTGCTGGACTGGAAGAATGTACTAATGGCATAAGAAGGATCATATCTGCACCTATATTCTTCCCTCTACTGCCTGTTCTTGTTATGAATGCTTCAGCAGTCTCTGCCTCAGACAGTGAATTACCTCAGTGACATCCAGGTTGTCAAGACTATTGTTCAAAGTCAAAAGTACATGCTGTTCCTAAATGTCATCCAATAGCCAAGTTCTGCTTTTACCTTCAAAATTTCTCTGTCTAAATGCACACAGAATAAATATGCACTACTAGGAATAGAAAACTGATGTGCCAATGGGATACTACATCCCAAAATGACTTGTCTGAAAATCTGGAGCCAAATCCATCCTCAGGAAGAATTGTAATGAGAATATATGAATGAATGGTTCTGCTTTCTGTATTACATGCACCCAGTAATATTGCAGATTACTTCTGAACAACCACACTCTGGCCTTCCTGTGCCAGTAATTTGTGCTCACCTGAGAAAACTGTCATTGGTCTAAGACTGAAGACTTTGATTCTTCAAATATAAAAAAGCTATTATGAGAGGCTTTCTTCACAATTTCAGATCAGCCCTGCTGTCCTAGTATGGAAAACAATATGTGTTAGAAAAAGACACTCAAAAATTCATTAACCTTCTCTTAATTGAACTTTCTCAGCCAAACCCACACAAAATTCAGTCTCCATTAATATTGTACTGTTGCTTGACTGATTCCACTTGTGTCTCATTTTATTTTACTTTTACTTCAGTTATTGCTTTTTTTCCCTGATGTAAAATCATCTTTCAGCTTTCAATTTCATCTGAAATCTCTCACCAGAAACCACACTTTATTCCTACTCCTGAAGACTAATGCTGTCTAATGCTGCAACTACAGAAATAAAAGTCACTGAAGTTGTTCTGGGTTTTCTGTATCAGTGTGATTCAGAACAGACTGAACCATAGTCCCTACTGCATTGTATTTCCAAACATGTTACTAATGTCTTAGCCAAGAAGTGAGATCGCAGGTTTAAGGTGACCAAATCTCTGCCCTGTACTGGCTGGCTGGTCTGAGATCTCTGTAACTTAAAACCACTGCTTGGAATATGATCTGCATGCCCCTCCCCTGCACATGGCTGGCCATAAGAACAAATCATTTGTTTAGAAATCTGGGAGGTTCAAAAACTGGGGGCTTTGGGCAGGGAAGAAGAGAGGGAGACCTGTTTTGCACAAGAGAAACTCAAGGATTTTTGACACATTTTATAAGAGCATAAAACCTGCCATTGCCTCAGAGTAGTTAATGTGTCTTGATCTTCTATGTCCACTTAACCCATATTCCAGTTTCTCTTTTACTTTAATGTTTTCCTTAGATGTGGGAAGCTGTGAAAGTGTATTTACATCTATTCTAGCAAACAGAGATTTCCTCACAGAAACTATTTTGGTCAAAATTCCCTTCTTCAAGCTCACCTCAGTCAAAATAAAGTATAACTTTATAAATGCCTACCATCCTGAGAAATGATGCAGATTTTAGATTCAGGTTCACTGCTGATTCAGGTTTGGGATATTATAAGAGTAGCTGACCTGTCTTCTCACATGCCAAGAGACAGATAACAATTATCACTGCTGCTACCAACTCATTTCCTCTAGACCCAGCATTGTACCAGATCACATCCAAACATTTCTTGTTTGTTCACACTGCTGGGCAGGCAGCTGCCAAAGAACGTTGCAAAACTAGCCAGGAGGGGGGTATCTGAATGTATTGAATATTTTATATTCAGATTAAACTTTGAAACGTGAATATTTTTCACCATGTTACCCTGATGGAACATATCACTCACAGAAGAGTGAGTAAATTATAACCAGAGAGATCATTCTCTCTTCTCACAGTTTCCTAGGGCTGTTTGAAAGAGGGTGAACACCTATTAACACTGGACTGGACACAATGACTTGGAGTAGAACTGCATTTAAGGCAGCACTGAACTGAGTGCTCTGTTAAGGGCCAGAAATATTTCTATGTGTATCTCTATCAGATAACTAGAATGGAATCAGGGGGACCATCAATGTCTGACACAGAAGGTCCAAAGTTATATCACAATATATTATGTAAATGTCTTAATTTGTCTAAGATGGAGAATTATTCTTTTTACCTTAAAGATGTCAAATTGCTTATGAAATTAGCAATTTCTGCCACATTTGAAGATATTAGTGTATAATATCTTCATTTATTTTGCATTTCATTTTGCCCGCTTTTGTGACAAAAGTCAGAACAATGAATCACATCAGGATTTTGTAAAAGTCCCTCAATACAACTTCAGATAGTTATACTCTAATTTTCACTTTTCTCAGCATTACATTTAAATTAAGCAACTTGTCATGGTATAATAACTTCAAAGCATCAGACATTCTGCTTTTAGGAATTGCACCTATCCAGGTTAAACCCTGTAACACCACCCAGATTTTTTTCTTTTTGTTCAGTGCCAATTTTTTCAAATTAAGCCTTTCTGAGCAGCAAATGAGCATTCCTAGACATTAGCAAACACCAGATGTATTCTGGATGCTGACAAAAGCTTGAAGATTAATTATTTTGTACATTGAAACTCAGACTAGCTTGTTGGTGCCCTCTTAATTACATACAGATTTCTCTTAAACTTGCCTCTGTTTTCCTCTGTTGATGCCCATTTCCACCCATGGTTTAAACTGGTAATTCCAACCATTCTACTAATAACAATGATCCACCTCAGGAGATCCCTGTTGTCCTCTTCTTTTGATACCTTTCCTCTTGGGTCTCAGAAGGGGACTCAAGTAACCTCATCCCTCCAGTTTCTCTGGGGGCATGATAAAAGGTGCTGGAGCCAATGTTTCTCCATTTTCCCATTGCTTGCCTTGTCCTTTTCCAGGAAGTTTTAAGAGCCAGGTCTACTTATTCTGTTAATGTAGTTGTTAAAGCAAAAGAGAACTTTACTAAAGCCATCAGAAAGGGTTTTATCCTATTTGCTTTAAAAATGACAATCATTTATTCTAGCTATCCTAAAATTACATTGCTGAACATTGAAGTCAAATAATTCTTTAATTTGAACTATAAAGCCTCTTCATAGTACTCAGAGAAAATAAAATTGCAATCACTCATTTTCTTCTTTCAGAAACATTATATTGCAATTTAGCAAATAATTTTTGGCCATAGAACCAGTTAATTTAAATACTATTAAATCAGGCAGATGTTGTATAGTTAGTGTTTTACAAAAGCAAAATTTACTCTAGTGAAGTTATTCATCTCAGAATCATTATTAAATAATCAAAGCATAAAATCTCACAAACTTAGTAGTTAATTGCAACATGTTTGCTTTGTGCTTTAGGAGGTGATGTTTGATTTGTGACTGCTAACTGAGGTAAACATCCTGTCTAGTTTGTTTCTTATCTTTGTGATAAGTGAAGTCCTACTGAGCAACCGAGAAACCTTAATGAATATCTATGATATTTTCTCTTCTTTCCCTGTTTTTCAGCACATGCACATTAAAGTAGTCTGGAGATTAATGTCTAAATCACAATTCAACCCACAATTTCGAGCATCCATGAGAAAAGACACCATAGTCACCTGAGTGAGCTGTTAACACAAGTAAACCCTCCATGGAGGTTGCAGAGAAGGGGAGGAAGCAGCATGAATAAATGTAACTCTAACTAAATATCGGCACAAAGGCCAGCAGAGGCGTTCACCCTCTGTTCTCAGTCCTGCAGCTGGGACTCTGTGATCCTCCTTCTCCCAGAAGTTTACAAGTTCCACTCCAGCAGGACACAAACAGCTCCTCAGAGCAAGGTGGGTAAATGTTGGCATTGCAAACACAGGATAAGTTAGAAGACAAATTTTTCTTTCTGTAATTTCTCTTTTTTTTTTCCCTGAAAACCAGCCTGACTGTTTGCCCACGTCCTTAGATTGATGATAAGCTGTGAGCCCCACAAAGCTACAGAGCCTTGAAAAATAGTTTACAAAGACAAGACAACCCTCATTTCTCTCAGGTACTCCTGGGTTTATGTTACAGTCTCCCCGATCTCTCAAGTTTCATGTTCCACTTCAGGCTAACCAATTAAAATGGTCTGGCCTCAAGACAATAATTTATAATTCTTGTCTGTTCTTATACATAGTACTTTGGTGTCTGAAATGTACAGATGAGATAGAAACAGCTTCACAAATACAAATCAGATTTTACTTAACAGCTAATGAAGCAAAGAACCAGGCTATTGGAGAGACTGATTTAGGGAAAGGGGAAAAAAGAAGAAGCTGTTGGCAGTATTTCTGTCTTCCTGTCATCACTCGGAGACCTTAGGTCCTTTTTTATTTTGCCATGTACTTCTCTGCACCAAGAGCAGTAATCTGGAAAAGGCAGTGGCATGGAGCTATTAAATTGATGCTGGACCTTGGCTTAACTGGGAGAGTGCTGCTGTACAGGGACCTGCTATTGTCACTTCTAGAGGTTAATGATTTTGTAAAGAGAAAACCTTTCCCTGAACCACGACCAACAGCTGCTTCTAAATAAGTTGTACAGTAGAGGCACCACAGCAACAATCTGGTATTCAGTAATTTTTAATGTGTACACAAATCTGCTGCTTTTTAGTAATCTCGGGTTTTTTGTTTTGTTTTGGCTTTGGAAGCACGTGATATTTTAAAAATTTGCTTCTTGCTATTGTCATTGACAGAGAAATGACTGCTCTAACTAAACATCTGAAACTGAGAACTGCTGCAAAACCCATACCAGCATGCTGCTGCTGCTGCTGACCATGTTGTTAAAATTCTGGTAGCAAGTTCAGCTGGATGTCAGCTGGCACCAAAGGCATAACTCACTCATCAGACCCCATTCTGCAGTGACTACAAGAAGTGAAAACATAATGTTAGTGTATGGAAATATGGAAAGAGAGTGGAAAAAGTATTTCCTTTCTTATTCCAGAGACACTGATAGGGTAAGTGTTGTAGGATATTTATGTCTGCCACGGACAGATGAGTTACATCCTGAAGACCTCAAAGAAATTCCCCCTCTTCTTCAGAGACTTTGAGATCAGACCTGTTCACCTGACTGTTTAAATAAATGTAAAGGCTGCAGGGGCCAGTTACCACCCTGTTGAACTCATTTCTCCTTGGCTTCATCAGAGTAGGAAAGGAGAACACACAACTCTAGGACTCCTCAGCCCAAGGTTTTATTCCTTGATAAATTCTTCTGCCAAGTACCACATTGGTTTATATTCAGGTAATCTGCCAAAGCTAAGTTTGACTTTAGATTTTATCTTAGAAAAAAAAGCAAAGTCTATTGGCCCAGGTGCATAAATAATCTAAAGTGACCAATAGTAGCAGCTAGTAAAAGAGTTTACCTTCTGTCTCACAAGGCTGAAATGACAATATATCATATCAAAGGATTATACTTGGGTAAAAAGGAGACTCGAACAATTTTTTATTTATGACAATGTCTTGACTAACCCTTTTGAGGAAGAATCCTCATCCTTTTACTCCTTCTGCATCTCTCTCACTTTCTGTAAGTCTGTCTGCTCTTACCTATAGCAACACACCTCTTACAAAGTCAGCACTGGATTAAACTCTTTCTTCCTCAGTGAGGTGGAATAAGGTTAGACAGTGTTGGCTGGTACTGATTGTGTGTCTGAAAAATAGAGATGTTTGCTACTCCTGCAAAGTATATTTCTATACAGCTGAAAAGTGCACTGAATTTCTACTTCAGGTGCTTCAAATATTATGAGAAATAAGATTTTATCACAGCACTAGTGAGGTGTTGTTTCTACAAGGCTTTCACGGGACTTCATCTACTGTCTAGTAGCTTTATTAGTTCAGGAGAACTCTTATTTAAGAGTGATGAGTATCTGCCCATGAAGCAGCCACACTCTCTAAATCTTGCTCAGCAGAGTCAGTGAAAATTCACTGCTGCACATCAAAGCAATTTGGCCTGAGGGAACTGGAGAACATGCTGGCATATCTTGCCTTTTGTGGTAATTAAAAATCACACATCTGGGAATCCATTAATGACACAACTGAGATCCCAAAGGACAGAAGTCATTATGTGTATGAATTGTGCTCTGTCATCCTCAGTTTTAGCAATCATTGATAAAGCTCCTTGGATTTTGGAAGATTAAGTCTACAATGTGAATCTCTTTAGTCATGATCTGCGTCCTGATTGTGTTCCAAGGAAGGACTTGCCTGATCCAAGGGCTGAAGTGGACTGTTCACATTTCTGGAAATTGGTAATTTTGCTTTGTCTACATTGATTTTCCTCATCCCATCATGACTATATGGGCCGAGTGGTTAATAATCATTAACAGCATTTTTTAAATTTAATTGTGGCTGTGAATTATGTGTGATGTGAAGCAGAAAGGTTCAGCTTGCAGTGCAAACATTGCTTTCACCTGGCAGCACCATGATGAGCTGAGCACATTTGCAGTGAGGCCAAGAGTTTAATGGATGGCAAAGAAGCCCCTTCTGCCCTCACCATGGTGTGTGAAGTGCACTGGAGAAGAGACCGTGCTCACACAGCTGCTGCTACTCCTCTCCTTGTTCTGAGAGCATCCAGGGAATTTCTGTCTCCAGACATTTCCAACTGGCATTAAAATTTGTCTCTGAGGTGAAGAAACCTGTGCTGTAGCATGTTCTCCAGGCACACAGACTGAGTGAATTACATCTGTTAGGGAATCTGGACAGAGGCTCTTATAATAGATTTGGGCCTTTAGGTGGATTTGGATAGCAGCAGTCCTAGTCAAAGAGACACTTAAGCTGGCCAGGAGTAATTTATTGATTTAGTGACTTGAAGACTCATGATTAAATCCAAACATGCGATACAGTAAGTCATCAGTATAATAAATATGAACCAATTCAGATACCAGAGTTTACAGGAGAAATTCATTGGCCATGTCCACGCAATGGGTATGCCAGGGGCACAACAGTGACAGCAGGGTCAGGATTAGTCTCAAATAGCAGTGAAAGTGCCCAAACTGAGCTTGGCACGAGCAGCACCTGCAGCAGAACCTCAGCTCACATTACCACACAGCAGAAGCACAGAGGCTTTGAGATTGTCTCCCTTCTGCATGAGCAGGGAAACAAAGAGCATACCAATAGATTCCAGGATGGACATGTAGGGGTTTTATCTGGGGAAATATATGGGGAAAATGCACACAAAGCAATAAATAAAAAGCAATCTTAAGAACAGGGAATAACATTGATAACAAAGTTCAAAATATTTACTTCATGTTTTAATCTCTATGGGCTACTAGGAGCTCCCCACAGTCACTTGCTCACTCCTCAGGGTAGGATGGGAGAGAGAATCAGAATGGTAAATGTGAGAAGACAGGTGGGTTGAGATAAAATATGATAATAATTAAAAAAAATAACAGAAATATTATTAATAAATGAAAAATAAAATAACAAAAAGGAGAAGTAAACCCCAAGAAAAATAAGTGATGTAAATGAAAAACAATTGCTCACTACTGAGTGGGGCCCAATCTTTCCCTGAGCAGCAGCCCCTGGCCGTGGTTCCCCATGGTTTAACTGCTGAGCATGACTCTGTGTGCTCTCAGATATTCCCTGAATCAGCTGGGATCAGCTGTCTCTGCTGTGTCCCCTCACAGCTGCTTGTGCACCCCCAGCCTCATGGTTGGTGGGTGAGGAGTAGAAAAGGCCTTGGTTCTGTGCAAGCCCTGCTCAGCAACAACTCAAATATCAGTGTGTTATCAATATTGTTATCATTCTGAATCCAAAACACAGCAGTGTGCCAGGTATTAGAAGAAAATTAATTCTAATCTGGCCAAAACCGGGATAAGGAGCCTTAACATATTCTCCCAAAGTAAACCAAGATGCATTCTGCTCAGAGTCAAAAAATACAGAATATATATATAAAATGCAGCCAATCCCTTCTTTAATTAAATGAAATAAAGGATACATGCAGTGTTAGTAGAATTTATCAAACGTTGAATTTAGATTTCTTCAGAGAGTTTTGTATCTTTCTTGGCTTTCTACTCACAGCATAATAGCTACAATTAAACACTTTCTTCAGTCAGGCACACAGGCATGGCCAGAATGAGGCAGATTACTGCAAAACCTCCAAGCATACAAATATCTAGTTTAAAAATCCTTACATTTGTTCGAGCTCTGGGGTCATGGCTGTGTTCTGCTGCCCTCTCCTGTCACTTCCAAGTCCTTACAGCAGGATCGACTACTGGCAAAACACAAGATTATGAAAATTCACATCCAGTTGCAAAACAGCAAACCACCACTCTAAAATTTTTGTGGGGCTATACAGCTCTTCCCAAATACTCTTTCAAAGCTTCCCTTCCTTACTGCTATATTGCTTTGCAGAGTAAATTAATTTAAGCCATGGCTCTGTGTATGGCTTTATGTCTCTGTATTTTGAAAAAAAGAGGTACAATTATAAAGTCTATGATATACTTCAGGATAAGAGCTTCTAGATAAAATCATGAACCCATAGAAAAGAGAAAAAGTTCTCCTGATGGCTCCAAGGAGTTCAGACTTTTACTTTCTGGCAGTAAGGGGTAATGCCTACCAGAAACAAAACCCAACTTGAAATAACTTATTGGCAATTGTTTACGGTCACATTGCTGAGGGGGGATGACACAGTCCAGCAGCAAAGTGTCTCCAGGGTTAATGAACAAGTAATCTCAAAGTTATCAAGCTTATTAAATTTGATGAACAGCTCCAGGAGGACTGTAAATTATGACTTGTTGTTACTATTGGAATTCAGATTTTGAACCCCAGAAAGCCCATGCTTAGGCCATGGGATCAAACTGACTAAGACAACTATTTCCCAGGCAGTCTTTGGACAAGACAATTCCTTCCCTCTCCTTAAAAGTTGATATTGATGCTTCTTATTAAAGATGTTAAAGTAGAAAATGTCTAAATTACTGCATGAAATGCAACACACACAGGAAAATAATTTCAGTTTTCATAGAGGTGGTTGTTTGCCTTTAATGTAGTTCTGTGGAGGGCAAATACACTTTAAAGCGATAAAGTGTATATTGGAGTATCCATTGAAGGGCTGACTGTGTAGAAATGCTCATTTTGAAAGATCACATCATAAAGACTGTATGTTTAATGAAGAGCACATGAACGAGGAACTCAGCAAGACAAATACAAACAAGAAAATAGCATAATATTCTTTACTTTTAATTTTTCTTAATCATGCAAAGGGATCCAGGAACTATAAAACCCAAAAAAAGATTTAAGAAATTAAGTGGGAGTAAGTGGTTTACACACTCACACAGTGTGGGGCAGCCTTTGCCTCTTCATGTCTTTCTGGGCATTGACTTATCCTGTCTGTAGCTTTCCTCTATGTCTTTAAAAATCTTGATTTCTGAATTTTGTTAGTTCTTTCCCACTGTGGAATAGAGAAGACTTCATTTTTTGCCTGTTTTTCTTTCACAGCTGTGTCTGTTGTGTGTTAAGAAACACCACCATAGTTTATGAATTACATGTTTTTACATCTGAAGTAGAAAATTCTTTCTCAATGTGTGCACAGAGGTCTCTAGTGTCTACATGAACTTATTTCTCTAGAGAGGAATCTCTCAGGATAATTTCTGGTACCAAAGAGAAAATTTTGCTTTCATTTACACTGTGGAAAATTTCCTTCAATTCAGTGAAATTTCTATGGTCTTTTTTTTCCACCAACCAAGTTCTGGGGACAGGAAACCAGGAAACCATTTCTCTTGCTCCTGTTTGCTTCCCATTGTAGAAAGCGTCCATGGGATTGCCTTCTCGGATCAATATGATAAGATGTTTCAAGGAGATGAAGCAGTGTCAGGACCCAGGTCAGACTCGACTATATCTTCCTTTAATTTTGTATTCATAATTTGAATATTTTGCAATGAAATGCTCTGATATGTAATATAATATAATTTAGCATGATTTTAAACTGATATTCTTTAGAGTTCCTAATATTTTTTATCATTCTAAGAGAGAGATGGGCCAGTTTCTCTGAAATATGAATATATGTGATATCTGAAATTTTGAGGAAATCTTTTTTTTTCCCCATGAAATGAAATCATGATTGAGTCTTTGGAAAACAATCAAAATACCTCAGTATGAAAACAGCGGGGCATGAGATTTAAGTTGGTAAAATTTCCAGTTTCTGGGCTGAATTGGAGCAGCACCTGAAGGGTCAGGTGCTCAGGTGCAATGCACAGTTTTATCATGGGACTTTCCCTTTCATTAAAATGGGTTTTGCTCGTACATGAAACCCTTGCCAGCTATACCAGCATAGCTGCAGCGGCGTTCCTGATGTGACCTGCCTTGTGATGCCACAGTTCAATCCCTGAATTACCTTCCCAAAGGCATGAGGTGCTCCAGGCCCGGGGAGCACCACTAGATGGGGATGTCTTCTCACGTTCCCTCATTCTCTGGCTCCGAGGGAATGAATTTCTCACTGTAAGTACATTCATTTTTGATGACTGCACATTAAAAAGTGCAAAATTAGTTAAAGTAACTTTCATATATAAAGAGGTCTCATGTGCTTGAAATATCTGCGCATGGCAATGAACACAATAATTGATGTCACCTAGTGTGTGGGTGTTTAGACTCGATGGAATGAACAGAAGCAGGCAAAAAAGATTGGAAGAATACCTGAGGCCTCCATACCTCTGTGTAACAAAACAAATTATTACTTATTTAGCTTATATCACATGATGGAAAACATGTTTTATCAATATTTCTTATCCACACAGCAGTTTTCAGCTCCAGAGTATTTAAACATATTCACCCCCAAGGGAAAAAACTGGAAACGGGAAATGGGATATGTGTCATTGCTGAAGTGACAGCTTCTATTGTCCTTCTGCCCTCATCAGTATTCAATGGAATGGCAAGGACAGGGACTGATTTAGAAACAGCTGATTATCTGTACAGTCTCCCTGGCCACATGTTCCCACTAGATTGTCTGCAAATGCCTCACAAGGGTGGGCAGGCAAGGAATACAATGAAATTTTCTTTTAAATCCCAGAGTAACTCATATAAGAATGGAACTGCTTTCTTATGGCTTTGTTATGGCTTTTTTCCTATTCACATATCAGTGACCTAAACTCAATTAATGTTGTGGAATAAGAATTCTCATATGATGTTAATGAAAACTTTTCTCCTCAAAAGCTGGTTTAGCCATTCATATTGCAAAACATATCAAACTGCAAGCAGATATTAAAGATTTGAAGTTTCTATATAGTAAACAGGAAGAGAAACAGAGAATTGTGTTTAATTCATGTTCTCTGTAACTATGTTTGTACCTTTGTGTTAATAGGCAGAAAACAGAGAATATGTTATTACCTCTACTCTGGGCAGTTCTTTACTATTTCTTCTGAACCACTTAACATAAATGTACATCCCAGACATCTCTGTCAGGGGCTTTTTATGCCAATAATGAGAATTAAGGGTGTGTATATAACCCCAGTTGGAGAAATCATCTGCATAATATTGATGGCTCAGAAGCAAATTGGAAACTCAGAGAGTGCATCTGTTTGAATACGCAGAAAAAGGCTTTATTCAACTGCAGAGGTAAAAAGTAGTATTTTCCAGTGTATTTACGGGATTTAGAGGCCTGCTTTTACTGACATTCAAAAACCAGATACTCTAATTACTGGAGGGCTTTGTTTAACTTTACTTTTTGAAATTCGCTCATTCTCACAGTGAATTTTTTCTTGTATATTCTACAATATAAAAATTCTAAAAGAGAAAACAGAAATGGAAGAGAAAAAAGAACTATGCATTCACTCATTTGTAATTTCTCTGAAATCAGTTAAATACTGACCTACTAAAAAACTTGCTTTTGAAGTATTGTACTAAATCAAAGATTCCTGCTGAGTTAGAAGGCATGCAGTTTATAAATCAGACTGTAAACATGGATAAGTAAATCTGGGCAAATATAAAAACTCTGGAGTTAGCACATTTGAAACAGAAGCTTTAAAAGTAAACCTTTATAAATCAACTCTTTAAATCAAAGAGAAAACAATGCTTTTTCTTGTCCTATGCACCAGGGAAAGTTACTCCCTAAGCAACTTGTGTAGATAAAGGCTCTGTTTTTAATGCAGGTTGATGTATTTATGTTCAGAGAAACTACAAACCAATGTTAAGCAAGAAACATAAAAACTCTAAGTACCAATCCAGAAACATTTTGACATCAAATAGTTTAACAGTTGGATAATGCAAAAGGATGTTTGGACAGATACAAGGTAGGGCATGATCACACAGTAAAGGACAGTCAGCAAGGGGCCTTCATCTGCTATAAATTATGGAAAATTTAATTAGAGAAAAGTCATTAAACCTAAAGTGAGCATTTCCTACCAGTTCATACAAAGCAGCTTTTAAATGCTTATTAAACTTTCAGTATCAAGACCTACACATTCATGTTTGATTGGGAAACTTTTTTGTAAGTTTTTGTATTTAAGCACACATTTGTATGGTGAGTTAAGCTCTGGCTTTGCAGGGTCTGGTATGGCTTTTATTTCTTTACAGTTGAGGCAGTTTTTCAGGGACTGTGCTGGCAAATGAGGTGTTAGTGTTCAGATGGACTATAAAAGAACATTTTACACACAGCCATAACATTACTTTGTAAATGATTTTGTTCTCCAAATTTAATAATCTTTCTGGAACTCTCAGTTCCTCAAGGTCAGAAATTTCTCCTTCCAGGCTTCCAAACATTATTAGAGTCAATATCTAATGAGGACATTTATGTAGTGAATAAAGAGGAATAGTGATAAAATGATATAGTTACTAATAAGTAACAGGGAAAGACTTATTACTTTAGAAGGCTATTTTTCCTTATATTTTACAGTGAGAAGCTGGACAAAAGTGTGTCTTTTTAATTTGAATTTCACTTCCAAGATTGACTCTGTCATTCTAAGATTTGTAATGTCTACAACTATATACATATCTGTGTGTATACGTGTGTGTGTATATATATTTAAATACAGCTGGCTACACCAGGCCATACATTAACAGACCAATCTGTTGAAACAACACAAACTTTCCAAATCTATTTATGTTATATATCCAACTTTATCTTGTGTGAATTACAGCCTTTCTGCAATTTCCAGATGTAACTTCTTTCTTTCCTTCAAGGCTAGTAATGAACCAGGTCTAAGCTTCCTTTAAGGCTGCATTTTCATCAAGGACGTGCCAAGGCTGTTCCTGTCAGAGACCAGGCACAAAAAGGAGCCAGGAGGAGCCATAAGAGAGCAGAAGACAGAGCACAGTCATCTGAGTGTATCTGGCAGCTGCATGGACTTCCAGAGAAGATTAATTGGTTCTGGGATGAATGCCTTTCAGTAAAAAAAACCAAAACCCCAAACCTGCAATCCCTTCCTCTTTGATAACAATTTTGCTACAACCAGTTCTATGTGCACAGTATAAATCACATATCCACTATACTTTTTTATTTTTTTAATTCCATTCCAACAGAGAATTCTATATCCTAGTAAGGAAGAAGAGCAAGTGTCCAAGAAACCCTTTAGAGGCCTTGCTATTGCCCTGTTTTATATGGAAGTTTCTGAGTAGAGAAGAGGCATTCATATATTAGAAACCCTTTACTCTCTATACCCATTTATATGGGCACATATACAGAGTTTTATGTAATCAGCATTTAAGGTGTGAGTTTGAACTTTATGCAGAATTTGGTGTGTAGATTACATTTGAAGGCCCATCAGACAGAATTTAATGTGTGTATTCAATTATTGAGTGGTTCCATACTGTAGACCTTTACTTAATTATCCTTAAACTGAAGCATGTGAAATAGAGGATTTGGAATAAAGGTGAACTGTGAAACATGAAGCTACACTTTAAGATTGTAAAAGCAGAAATAGAATTTTTTTTCTTGGGGAATTGTTATTTTCAATCTCTGCTAAAGAGCTCTATATCCTATGTAGAAGTCATCCCTGAACAAGACTCCTGAATTGAAAAAGGGTTCCCTCATGGCATATCCAGCTCACTGCTCCTCTTTGGAAATCAGATAAAAAATATTGGCTGATTATTTCAAATTGCTCATTCTTTCAACAGATCAGAAGATGTTGAACTATCCAGCTGATACCAAGATTATGTCAATTCACTTGTGGATAAAGGAAGAGAGAATTCTGAATAACAACAAAGCATTTCAAAGATAGTACTTCGGCACAAAGTTTCGTCAGAAAATTAGTGAAATCAAATGAATACATTTTTCTAACTAAGATTTCATTGGAATAACAGGAATTCTGTATGACACCTAACATTAGTGCCCATTTTGGTTAACATAATGTGCTTGTGGTTTGCTCCTTCACTTGTAACTGTCCTGTCCTGAATGGCTAAGCTGAACAGAACTAACTCACCCATGGGCATACAATCAATCAGAATAACTAAATATGAAATGCTTTCCCTGCAGTGCCTGGGGATTTTGCTATTCCTATAATTCTCTTTTTCCTTACTATTAATTTATATACATAATTTTGTGTTTTTCTTTGGACCATGAAAATTTTTTTTATAGTATTTATTCCTATCCTTAAAAATATGCATAGCACAGTATATTTTAGGTCTGACAGAGGACTTTGGACCCCTTTCGCACACAAATAATACTGATTAACTAACTGATTGTTAGATTACTAATGAGCTTTTGATCTCTGCATCTACTTGAGCAACTTTTACTATGTAATATGTTACATGGTTTTTATCACAGCTGTAGAAGAACTCTTTTTGTATTTGTTCTGAATTAGTACAAAATCAAATATATTTTCATCTTTGAGTAAAGACACACTGGCAACCCCAGACAAATAAAAAGAAATCATCCTTTAAATCAGGACCTGTGTCTATGTCATTAAATTATTTATGTAAAAGGGAATTAATTTCTGGAAACTGTGAACCCATTTAAATTTGCTAAGCTTTCACTGTCCCACTGGAAGTGGCCTATTAATGCTCCTGCTCCTCTGAAGTCCTTTGAAGCAGTCTCCAGCAGGATTCTAAATTACTTTTCTCTCACCTTGATCCAGCCTTTGTCTCCAACTGTACTGGCTGGGCTGTTTTGTGTCCCAAAAAATGGTGGATGAAGAGTGGAAAGATGAAACCAAGACGAAGCAGCAGCATGATATAGAAACTTCACATCAGACTGGTGAATAAAGGGCCTGCCCACATTTCTAGGAGTGCACATGATGTGTCTGCAGCATTTTTCTTATTGAGAAACCTTTTTGTGTTTTCTTCATTATTAACAGGATCTAAATTGTTCTCTGTAGATGTGGTCCAAGCCACACTTTTAAACATATGAGAAAAATCACCTTTAAGAAAGACTTGATATTTAAACCATGTGCTTCTTGTGGAGCTGAACTACAAAGGACTTTTTTGGCCATAAATTGGTTTTGGACCTTAGAAAAATGTTGATGCCAAAATTGGTTTGGTGCACATAAAAATTAGTGTGTTAATGTGTTGTCTCATGATAAGAAGATAACCTATGAAGAAACTACACCAAAGTGTTTCTGAGAAAAAGAAAGGTTATGCTGAAATGGTTTATTCCTCTTTTTCTCAGGATGAATGGGAATTTTAAAGAAAGGATTCTTCTCATACAGATTTGAGGATCACAGTCTGGCCTGAGATTTGAGGATCAAGCCTAGAAAGAAATCCCTTCCTCTCATCTGCCTTCACCCAAAAAACAGCTGCAAATTCCTAAATTCAACATGAAGGCAAAGAAAAGGCATGGAAAGAAGAGAAAAAAAGAGCTGCATTGATCCAGTGAGAATTGCAATATATCAGATATTTCATGTTAACATTGCTGACATTAAATTTCTACTTGTGTTATAGACTTAGCAGATATGCCAGGCAGACAGATTTCTGAGTGTTTTTCTGAGATGAACACTCAAACATTTTGAATGCCTTCATCACCTAATATTCAAAATCTGTTGGATGCTATTGAGACCAGACAAATGTATAATGTACCACTGGAAAAAAAAATTGCTGCTGGAATTTGACTGTGGTTTATTCTGCTTAACTATCTTTACAAGAACCAATCTGTTTCAATGAAAATCAGTGGAAAGGTATCACTGTATACACAGGTCAGGCCTTTCTAATAATTTTTAGCAGCCGAATAAGAATACAGGGAATGGAGTTCCTATCAACTTTGAAAGATGAGATAAGACAGAGTGTAATGTATTGTAATGGAACAAGACACAAAAATATACTTAATGTGCTAATTTCCCCCCTTTTTCTTCATCACAAAGAGAAGCTGCCAAGAATAAGTAGTGGAGATCATTAGACATTCAAATTTCTAAAAGTGTCTAGTTTCAAAAGAATGCTTGTAACAGCCAAAGGGAAAGCAACCAGACAAGCTCCCCACAGGAGACTGGCATAGTGATGCTGGCAAATGCAGATGAAACATAATTTTATTTAGTTGTCAGCCATTCTGAAATTCTTGTCTTCCAAAATGAAGCTTTTTCCCCTCAAAATGTCAATAGACTAAGGTGTTTTTCATGAATGCACCTACACTGTCAATTGCATCTGACATATATATGGTGCCAGACATCACAATGTTGAGATGTGACAGCTCAAGCAGGCATAAAATGTGGACCTTTACATGATTTTGATTTTCATAATTGCTTATCCAGATGTGTGCAGTGGGGAAGAATGGAAGATGATCACAACCTCTTCACTGTAGATTGGGTTACTTGGGAGATAGAATGCTGGGCAGTGGTGCTCATTTTGGGCTGCGTTTTTATAAAAAACATCTTTTTTTGGTGGGTCTTCTGCCAAAATTTGATAGGTATGATTTCCATGGGCCAAGTTCTGTTCTGATGCTAAGCAGGGGAAGTTTAGACATCAGAGCTACAGAATAAGCTGTGCAAGAGTGTGAATTGAGCAGGAAACCAGGGTGGGACCGTGGAGACAGTGACTTGCTTGTCACCTCAGAAACTAAATGGATGTCTTCTGAGTCTGAATACGGTCCTACAATTTTTTGTGTGCTTTATTATCTTGGAATCAAGAACAACAGGCTCAATCTGTTTCAATTTATTAATGATGCTAAAGGACATTGAACTCAACTGAATGGGATACAGCATGAAAAAGTATGGGAGGACAAAATGCATCAGAGTGATGCATATACTGTGTAATATATATTTCTTTTTAATAGGGATGCAGAAATCTCAGAAGATGTGGATAAATATCACTAAAAAGTTTGGATTGTTATCCTGATCTTATCTGAATCTTAAGACTGAGCTGGAAGTCTCACAAGAATGGGCTTTCTCACAGTATTTCAGAAAGTTCCAGACATCGTAAATACTCGTGGTATTTCAACAATTCTTGTTTCAGCCCTGGCTTTAGCCTGGTGGTATCAAGAGGCACAATGTGAAAATTAAGGGGAGGGTGGGAAAGATAAGTTAACCTTTTAAATATTAAGAATTCTAACATATATAGCTAAGGGAAGCAATAGCTGAAGAGTCCATTCCAAGGATGAGCATAGTTAATAAAATAAGAGTTATTTAGCAGAGTAATAAAAACCTGAAACCCAACCAAACCAAACTAAAAAAACAGGCTAGTTTAAAAAAATATGTAAAATTTAGAAGGAAGATGAGTGAAAGGGAAAGAACTTCCTGATAACATTTTCTGTTTAGTAGAAGAGTTGTGTCCCAAAGGAAATAGCAAAGGTTCTATAGATCAGGACTTTCAGGGCATAAACCCAAATCCTTTGAAGATAACAAGGATCCCATGATATGTAAATACAATACAGACTGGTTTCTGAGCACCATCAGTGTGGCTTAGTACAAGAGAACCTGGACAGATGGCTTCCTTTAGAGCAGACATAATTATATTGCATATTTATTCCACAACTTTTACAATGAAAGGTATGGTTTTAATGGTTTCCATTCTCACCCTTGCCTGGAGTCACTGACAGCTCTTTTGAGCTGAGGGTTGCTGTACTGAGTTCTAGTGGAATATGGTTACCTGATTCATAGGTTCTAGTTAGAAACTGATTAATATTTGAGCACAAAAAAGGTGAAAAAATCATTTTCCCAAAGTTTTAGCATGGAATAACTTGAACATGGTTCAGGAACAGAGATTTTGAGGTTCTCAGTTTAAGACCTCTTAAATACTGTGGCTTTGACCCCTGCTCTGTCTTGCGATTTGTGATCCTCTAATCCCATGGAGGTGAAGAGCCCAGCAGGATTTACTCTGCCATCCAGAAGAGCTCAGCCCAAGACATGTGTGTGTTTGCCAACACAAACAGATGCAGTGGTTGTCACTAAAATGATGCAGATGTCTGTAAATATTGCTGCAAACACATGCTTTTTTGACCCTTTGAAAAGATAATTTCTGATCAGTTAACTGTGAGAGACAACACGCAATTTCAGTAGTTTATTTCCTTCACCCTTTTGAAGGTCCCGTGGGTAGACAATAGCTCAATAGCTGCACATGTGGTTGTGTTATCCAAAGAGGTTCATGCAGTTAAAGGCATAGCTGACTGGCAGCCGATTTACTGTTTGTGTTCCTCCACCACGCAGCTCAACTCTACCTCGCCATAAGTCAAGTGAATGGCTGGTGGTGTGCTCGGCAGATGAATCAGCACAGGGATTTTGCAGCTGGTTTGTATTTGACATCCAGGTACAGCATGTTTGTGTGTAATTGCCAGCCAGCCAGCCAACAGTGGGCTTTTGGCAGGGTCCTCAGACAGATGTTTTACAGTCAGATAGTGGTCTTCATAAATTTAGCTGTCCACATTGCCTTCCAGGTCGTTCTTATCTTCCATATATAACTAGGAGGGGCACAGATATCCTTGAGATACTCTACCTACAGTGAATATGGTCATATGATACGAAAATTAACAACCCAAGGAGCCTTATTGAAAAAGGCTCTGTGTGCCCTGCTTTGATTGGAATTTTAGCACTCAGAAGATATGGTAGGTGATGGCTAATAAACGTAGAAATAAGATTTTTCCTTTAAAAAATTCATTCCATTCCAAAAAAAGATCTACTTGCACACTAAGTGAAACTTATTTTTTTTTTTTAAAAAGGTATCTTCTTGATAAATCTGATAATAATATAATTCTCAGTAAGGTTACATAGTGAACATAATGACATAGCCTAGATTAACAAAAGTCTGGACAGATTACACTGCCAATTTTACACTGTCCTGTAATTGTACTGTGTTTTCTATTCTCAGGGGGAGAACCTAGATTAAAACAGAAATATCTTTTTCTTACAAATCTTTAAATATTCAAAAGCATTTTTAATCTATTCTAGATTAGAAATCGAAGTCCTTTTCTATAATCCATAAAGTGAGAAAAGAACTTTTAAAGTGAGTTTCACCCCATCTATATCAGACACTTCCTGTATTATGAGATATATGGAAATATCCAGAAATGGCTACATCTCCATCCACAGATATAATTTAGGTAGAAGTTGAGTTTTGGGAAAGCAGCAAATATTTCAAGTATCTAAGGATGCTCATCAAGTGTCTTTCGACACAGTGCCTATCTCAGCAGGTGAAAAGAATGGATGTCTCAGAGCTTTAGTCTGTTAAGCTTCATGCAGTCATCAGATTTGTTCTGCCCCTTGGTCACTGTAGTTTTTCACTGACATAAAAAAATGGTATTGCTGCAGCACAGAAGTGGAGTCACAGAACAATAAATATAAATCACACTCCTACTGTTCAAAACCAAAGATGTATAGAGGTACTTCCCAAAACGTACTCGCTTTAAAACAACTTCTGATTCTTGATTTTTGCAAATAACTTATAGAATAAAAAGAATCATACCTTCGTGACTTATGTTCTGCCATGATAAATCCTTGTGCTTCTGGTTTTGTTGTCCTTCCCAGTGATTGATTTTCCCTGAAGGTGAAATGGGATAACTGGTGTAGACCATTTTTCCAATTTGTCTTATGCAAGAGTTTTTGGATAATCAAGATCATCAGGACAGAAACATTCAATATCTCTACATTAAAAATTGTACAGACCAAATCAAGTGAGTATGATTCTATATTTTCTCCAGTGCTAGAGATCACTACCTGTATTTTCAAATAGGAATAATTTGTTCAGAGCTAAAGCGAACTTCAGATTGATGTTCATTCTCTGACGGCAGGGCATTTTTACCTTGCTTTCTATTAAAACTTACAGACAGAAATTTTGTCTCTTTCTTCCTTCTATTGTCTATTTGGAAATCAGGCAGCAATTGGAAAGACTTCCAAATGGAACGTGACAGTCATGCAATGAACCATTAAAGCAGTGCTTAGCACATCTCTGGTAACAAGAGGATGGCCCTGTATGCGTTGGCCTGCTTTAGATCATGCATCACTTGGCTGTGCAACATCTCAGAGAAGTTCAAAACAGTTTTTACTGAAGCTTGTTGCATCAGAGTAATGCAAACTGATTGAGAAACAAATATTGCATTATTCTTTATTTTTAAAAATGTAGGAATGACCTGTGAAATGTAGACTTCTATATCTGTAAAATAAGAGGCATATATTTATCTTTAGGATGTAAAAATGTGAAATTAAATTGCTTCATGTCTTATTAATTTAGGTGTCACCTTTATTCGTGTTCTAAATGTATTATCCTTGTGCGTAAAGGAAGGTAACCCTCAAAAATTTCTAATCCTGTAGCATCAATAACCAATATAATGATGACATAAATATCAAGGCATCTACAGGACTTACTGAAGAGGGACTGGTAGCAAAGTAAAGGATTATCTGTGACTCTCTACAAATCAGTTTTGACTTGTGCTGAAAACAAATGTCTGGAACTTTGCATTTCTTCTACAGATATTGTACATCTTATTTATATAGTACATTGTAGAACACCATGATTTCTATAGAAAATGAAACTTCAGGAAAACAGCAGCAGCCAGTAAAATCCAGAAAGGAAAACCAATTAAGGTAAATTATATGGTTCTATAACTATAACTACAGCATTTTAGTGGGCAAGCTTCCAGTTTGGAAGGCAAGTCAGAATGCCTTATGCAAGGATTTGCTTTTATTAGTGTAAGAATACAGCCACATCTCAATGCAACTAATGGCAGCCCACCACTTTGACACAATCAAGGTAAGACACATCTGATTTACTACTAAATGTTATGGAAAAGGTTACTAGACTATTTTTATTTACCTCTCAGTCTGTACTCTGTCTTTAAGACCCACTTTTACTGCAGGGCTGTATGTATATTTTAGCTAATCCAAGTTAAAAAATCATAATTTTTAGCATGGAAGACAAGGCTGGAATTAATGTTTGAAACATAAAATAGCTATTAATGCATTTATTTCTTAGCATTGTCTAAGCAGTCTAAGTAAAAGTCTCATCAAGAAGCAAATGCTGCAATAGACTGACTGCATAATATGACTACTGTTACAGTAGTTTAAACGGAATTCCAGTAGGTCAAAGTTTCCTCCAGTACCTCTGCTTTTTTCATGTTGTAATTTCAACAATATACCTTAAGAGACATTTTTTTTAAACCATCCTCATGGACCAATTCATCTGCAATTTGCTATACTTGCTAGGTTTAAAAGCCCCCATATGCTTAAGCTGTAAAAAAAATTCTGGACACATCAATAAAAAGGTAATATAATTCAAAACAGCTGCATGTAACATGCCATTACACAAACTGATACCATATTTTACCCCCATTCTGTGTTATTATCCTACATTAATCTTCAATTCTGACTGTAAATGTTTTATCCCGAGAGCAAATAAAGAGTAAAATTAATTGTATTAGAGAATAAAGGTACTGCTAACTATTCAAAAACATCACAACTGCTGTACTATTATTTTATCAAATCCTATTAATTGCATTCTAAAATACTGTGCTGGTATTGGAAGTATGTTATCCAATAAATATTATGATTGTACAGTTACATTAAATATCCTTATTTATATTGTGTGATGATGTATCAGTTATAGAGCTAGGAAAAAAATTGTCTGTAAATCATTTCAATCAAACATTTGGTGTTAAAAGATTGATGTTATCCAATCAAATTATAGAATCTTTCCTAAATTATTAGCTCTTAAAAATTATCTCTGCAATCTGACCTGTGATTTGTTCAAAGAGTTATAGGTTAATTACTTGGCTTAAGGAGACTACTATTTTAACTTTTTGATTTGTCTTTTCCATGATTATTCTACCACAAAATTGTACACTATGTCTTTGGGAAAGACCTTGTCATGTTCCCATACAAATCATCTGCAAAATTACTATTGGCTTCAGTGTTTCAGAATTATACCAATTTCTTCCCTAAACGAAATTTCTCTCTTGAACAAATGAAGTGTGGCTTCTGGACAGATTCTAGTTTTTCATAGATCTTTGACTGCACAAATACTCAAGAACAGTGAATGAAAAAAAATCTCTAACAGTCTGAATTCATTTTTGTAGCTGATCACAAACTTTCCTTTTAGAAGTAATTTAAATTGTTTCTATAGCTAGTTATCACATCAAAGCACGAGCTGACTATTCAATACAACCAAATTCTTATGGTAAGCCCAAGTTTTTATCACTGCATTTCCTTAGATCAGCACCCTCTTACGATGGCAATGATGAGGACTCAAACATGCAATTTTCTTATGAAGGTAGAATTTCTTGTATTTACTCATTTTGCTGGCTCTGGTGAGCTTGATTAGGCGCTGGCATACCTGTCCCTTGAAGACCCACAGTGAAAAGTTGGGGAGGGATGCTCTTCAGGAAACTGTACTAATTGTTATTCTGCTGCCCGCTCAATCTTTCATTTAGACATTCCTCATCCAAACCTCTCATAGCTCCCATGAGCATCACAACAGGTTTGTTTAACCATCAGTGCTCTGGGGTAGAGCTTGCATCCCCCAAACCCTGTGCCTCATGAGATATACTCACAATGCTCTAGGTTTCTTCCTATATGGTGATTCCCCAACAGACGCAAGGAGAAAGGTGAGATATTGAGCCAAATCTGGATTTTCCCCCACCTGCATCCTCAGCTGAGAGTAATGCCCACCTTCCTCCAGTTTCTAACTCAACTGAAAATCTCCTCTCCAATAAAACTGAGGCATATGGTGTCAGCATGAACCAAGCGGTAAATATCCTTGAGGGTCAGCATGGATTGAAGATGATTTGCATATTATCCCACAGAGGTCTGTGATCAAAAATCTCTATGTTTTTCTGCTCCCTTCATCTCCACTGATATCAAGGAAATGTTTCTACTTCCATTGCTCAACTAAACATGGCAGGACAAGTCTTCATTCTGCCAAATATTTGGTTATATGCCAGAAAAAAAACTACTTGTACCTGGAGTACTATTTGTAACAGACAGTCTGTTGATTTTGGCTATAAGACTAAATAACAAAATTAAATAAATATTTACTTTTTAAAAACAAAACCCCAATCCCTTGAAATAAATGCAAAGTTATTTTGCCTCTAAAAGTTATATTTAATGTTTGGGGTGGAAAGGCTTTATGCACATCTGTATGTAACGAACACTTAAGGAAAAGAGTCCAGCAACTTTAAATCATAGTATAGACAAACCTTGCACTCAAGTTAATCACACACTGGCACAGAGACACATCCTTTTGTTCTCTGCACTCACATTCCAATATGGATCCTGTATGGATTTTGCTCACAAGAAATATTAAAGCTGTAAACTTTTTTCCCCTCCACATTCCTACAGCCCCATAAATAGGGTGGCAAGTAAAAGAAGTGTATGTCAGAAATACTCCAGCTGTTCCCCACGCTCAGTGCTCATTCCTTTTCCGGCATACTCTTCACCCAATTCTCTTTATTCAAGACATGCAATAAAAATAACAGCTAAAGTGAAGAAAATTTCTCACAGAGACTTTCATGCCTTCAGCTCACACTCTCCTTACTGCTACAGCCTCCCACAGCCCTTTTCTAATTCATCTGTAAAATGCACACTGTACTGGTGTCTGAAGATTTACCCTCTTTCAAACACTGCCCAGCTGCCAGTCTGTCTTCTGGCCCTCATAACCCACTGAGGTCTGGTTTTAAGTGTTCAGCTGCTCTTGCCAATGCTGTTCACATCTTTTAAACTCAGTTAGATCTGTGAGTCTTCCAGCCTTGGTTTCCCACACCCTTGATAAGTGTGTTTTCTACCAGTCAGCCCCTGTTTTTCTGCCTGTCTCCTCCTCTTCCTCAGCATTTATTCAAAATGAAAGATGTTCAGAAGGAGGAGTGCCAGCTGACAAATATTTATTTAAAATTCATGCAGAGAGAGGTTTAACCTAAACTTCTGCTTCCTAAGGTGTCTGTCTTCCTTTTCTAAACACTTTTGAAACAGTTCCAGTGAAGCACATGAGTACTCTGCTCTCGAATGTCCCAGCTTTTTCACCCTCGTCCTTGCATGGGACTCATAACCTCAGGTCACACATTTGTACATAGAGTAACTTGTGCAGTTATTGACCAACATAAGGGGGAAAACCAGCTGAGGGAATACAGTAAATACAAAAAAAGAGGCTAGATCTTTCAGTGCCAGGTTTCTGGACTGGTCTCTTGTAATCTGGCAGCTTACAAGTAGACACCCAGGCAGATGGTGCAGTCTGCTGGTCTCTGCTGAACAAACTCTCTGTCTGGTCCAGATGCTGCACCTCTCTGCTTCTTCAGGAATCTGCTCTCAAGAAACACATATACATGGATTTATCCTGTAGATTCCTTTCATGAGCCAAGGTTATAAAGATTCACTGCCTTGAAGGAAGCTCAAAGGCCTGGCCTGGAATAAGAACCAGGATCCAAGGATGTGACTCAAGCTGTCAGGAGAAGCAGAGAATCCTCCTCAGGCCTGTGTGCAGTAGAAGTTGTGGAGGAAGAGATTTTGCAACTAAAAGCTATTCTTAGATCATTCAATCAGAGGCAAAACTATGGGTTGTTAAGTGACAGCATGTTGTCCCAGCAACCATGAAAGCTGTTGCAATTGTCCAAGACAAACACTGTGCTTCCCTGGCTACTCTAGGCAGTGGGCAGGGGATAGAAGAATCCAGTGGACAGCTTTGGAAGACCTGGATTCACAGTGGTACTTCAGAATCCACCAGCAGCACTAAACAGAGGTTCAATTTAGGGATACAACAGGGACCAAGGTGGTGGCTGCCCCAGAACTCAGCTAATTCTTCCATTACAAACCCTGTCCCTCACTGGCCATCACAGAAGCCCATTGAACTGAGACCTCCAGCCCAGATTTTACAGCCTGATCAAACAGTTTATGCTGACTCTAATTTAGGATTTATGTCTGTATCTCTGGATAGTTCTCACAACTGACACGAATTTAAAAACCCCAAAAAATAAACACACCATTCCCTAAAATGTATGTCCAAAAGAAAAGCAAGTATAAGGAGTTTTGCTAAACCTTTTGCTCAGGCACATGCTTGCCTAGACATGCTCCTGTTGCTTGGCTTCTATTTTGTCTTTGAGCTAGCCCATTGAATGAGCTGGACTTGAAGTATTCCAGAGAAGTCCTTGTAGGCCTCTTGCTAGGGATATGAGAGACAAAGGATGAAAAAGAGTGGACAAATCCCAAATATCCTGAACCCAGTTTACATCAAGTATAAGTGATAATGTCATCATGCTCTTCTCAAGGTCACCTGCTTAAGCCATTCCCATAGCCTTTATTCTCTGGAAAATCAAGAAGAAATCAATGTAAGACTGTAATTCTCCAGTAAGTCAACCCAGTTAGTACTTCACCTATAAATGAGCCAGTTTCATTTGAAGATATCATTCATATTGGTCCAAAACATTAAGATGCCCAGAAGGACTGTTCTGGATCTAAAGAGAGAGTGGGGGAGAGGAAGACCAAGGGGAGACAACCCAAGGGTACCTATCTGGGAAAGTAATGATCTTTCAAGGGACTCTGTTTCCTTAGCCCCTCAGGTGTTGCATGCAGTATGTTACACAACAATGTGAGAGGCAGTTATTTCCCAGTGTAGTATAGAGATGAAGATACAGAATTGTTCTCTGTTGTGTTTCGATCCTCCTTACTCCTCAGGCTTGACATCTATTATTTGTGTTAATAGTGCAGTCTTTGATACTTCATTCTATAAAGGAGAGAGAGAAATAAAAAAACTCACTATGGGACAATAGTACAGATAATTCTGTAGAGTAATCACAGAAAATGTGAAAGACTGAGCAGAGAGCTTAATGTTGTATTGGATTGTATGCAGGGCTGCAGTGCTCCTTTGCTAAGGTGACTCATGTATGTGGTCCTGCTAACCTGCATTTTCGTGGTATGCCAGGGGGTTGCATAAGGAGCCAGATGATCTTGATTTTTCTGTCTAACTTTTCCATTTGCCTTAAACTGAGCTCAGTGTTTCCCCCAAATGCTCAGTGTGCCAGGGTAAGTTAGGCAGGTGGTGATCATGGCCCCCCAGTGCTGCATGCAGGTACTAAACCAGAGCAGAGCTCTTTCCTCCGCCAGGTCAATGTTCTCCAGCCCTGAGGCCAGCTGGCACCATCCTTCCACAGCCAAACTCTTAAACGTGCTGTCCAAAGAGAGTGGCTGCATCCAAACTGCTTATGCAGGACTCTCTCTGGGCCAGGTTTAACTCCCACACAATGTCCAGGAATTGTTCTGGAAAATGTTTAGTTGACTTGCAACAAAATGGCTCTGGAATGTAACCATATGGGTGAATGATGACCAGGCAACATGCACCGAATTTGGTAAAGTCAGCGAGAGCTGGTGCTGGCATCACAGTGCTGTGTTAGTGCTCACTTATTCTCCCAGCTCTCCCATGTAGCAGAGAAACACTATTCAACCATTTTTTAGTTAGGGTCTGAGGCCAAGAAGCCAGGACTGATACACACAAGGAAGAGCCCTTGTTTTGATTCTTATTGTGCTATTTATTCTCTCAAGGGCTCTACATCTCTTTAATTTTGAGTAGAAACCATTTAAAAGTTTTTCTCATGCCTGCAATTTTTGCAGTGCTACTGAGAGGTCAGTCTTCATTCCCACAAACATATTCATGACTTCTCTCATCCCATAATGTGTGCATTATCTCAGTTAAAATCTCCTGATAATCCTTCAGATTTCTCCATGAATCTGTCCTCCACTGAAAAGCAATGTAAAATAGGAAAGCAGTGTATAGAGGTATTCCTTGTCCCTGATACATATTATCCTTCATCTCAAGAGTGTTTATTTTGCTTGTTGTCCTACCATGATGGACATTTTTCCAAGGATCAGTGAACTCTTTTTGTTCTACATTGTGCTTTGATTAAGACAGCGTATATGTCTGTGACAATAATATTTCCAAACAATAATGCAAATCATATCAATTTGACTTCATTTTTATATTGGTCATTCACTCAAAAAAGCTTAGCATAAGGTATTAACAAATCAATCTTTTCCTTAAAATACCTGTTGTTGCTGTTGTTATATTTTACTTTGTTTGCAATTATTAAACTGCTCTTATCTTGAGCCACAAATTTTGTTTCTAATTCTTCAGCCAGCTGGGGTGGGGTGGAAGTGAGGAAGCTGCTGTGTGGTGCTTAGTTGCTATCAGGGCTTAAAAAACCAGTCCTATATGAAAGGCACAAAAAGGAAAAGAAGAAATAAAAACACACAAAAGGCTAGAAATTATTAGAAAGCATAGCAAGAAAAGTCTCTTTCCACATTCCTATTGTTCATTACTCTTACTAATTTGTCTTTTTCTAAGATATTCAAAGTTACAATAAGAAAGGCCAGATATATATTCCTTTCTCTGCAGCTCATTTGTATTTTTCATGTATATCCAAGACAGTCATTTCTGAATGTACAATTGAAAATACACATTTTTCTTTCTTAGGGGTTACTGAGAGTTTAACATAGTGTAAAATAGAAAAATCAACTCTAACTCATGTTCTCTTCACCTCACTCCACCCTCTCAAAGAAAAAAAAAGTATCAGGATAAAGCAAGTTTAGTTTGACATCTCAGCTGGTTTGTTATTGCCTGTTTTAAAATTGGGAAAAAATGCTGAATTCACAGGCTTTGATAAAACAGCCATTTATTTCCCTGTCAGATATAATGAAAGTCAAATGAAACAATCAGTTACAAACATACACAAAAGTATACTCTAAAGCTCAACATGAGCACTCACATCAGAGACAGTCTGAATAGCAGCAAAGTCACGTAAAGCTATTGAAAAAAGTACTTTAATTTACAACAGATTTTTGTTTTCACCAACAGCTGAAGACATATCGGTGATTAACTTACAGACTGGATGCTCTTGGGTCTGAAGAACTTCAAACTTGTTGAAGTATCTGGAAAACATGTCAGATACTACCTGCTCTCATTCCCTGAAGGATCTGGCCAACTGCACATTTAAAAACATTGAAACTTCCTGAATGAGCCCAAGTGCTGGCTCTTGACAGGATAGTCAAGGCAAGAGAGTACAAGTGCAGAATTGCAAATGTCCTGTCTGAACTTTGTTTTGATAAAGGAGAAAAGGTTGCACACAGAAAAACAGCCAATTTACAATTCCATAATTTCTCTTCATAAGTATTCAGTATTCAAACTACTGGCAAACTCACTGTAATGGTGAACATTAAATGCCCTACATAATATTAAAGAGAATATTGGAATTGTTGTAGGACATTGTGTATCCATGCAGCCCACAAAATGTGATGACAAACATTTTAGGATGTGTATGTGGCTTTATATCTAACATACATGTATGTGTACATATGTATGTATGTATGTACGTATGTATGTGTGTATGTCAGAATCTTCCACCAGTTATGAAATGAAAAATGTTTGCAGATATTTAAGTATAATATAATGAAAAAATCTAGTATTTGACAGCTGGTATCTTAATTTTTAAAATTAATTAAAACATTCCTCTTTTTTTCTTTTTTATCTTTTTTTTAAACCACTGATCCTTTTAAGGAAAACCACTCAACATTTCCATTTGGATGCAACTTCATTATGCAGCCTTAATATTTTCTCTTGGGCCAATATAATCCAAAATGACTTGTGAGAAAGGCTCACAATATTCATTAGGCAGAGCAACAAAAGCCCCAAGATTTAGGTTGTAGAAGATTTCACTGATAATAACATCTTTGGTATTTGGTAATGAAAAAAAATCTGAGACATAAATCATTGACTTTGTCAACATCTAGTACAGCCTGATGATTGCAAGCAAAGATAAAAGCTCTGATAAATGTTTTGTTATTTATAAATGTAGTAGGCATGGTTAGCAGTTCTTTAATTAAAGATTTACTGCTCTCAGTCCCAGGCCTCTTGCCCTTCTCTCCGGAGATGCAGATGCATCTAAAACCCATATAAAGTCAAACATCCCTGCCTGGCTTTAAATTCAACATTGCTGCCTAATCAGGCTGTTGGTCTTTGTCAGATAGTGGGCTGCATCCACATTTGCTGGGCCTTTATTTAAAACAACAGTATAATGATGAAGCTTTCCTTAATTACAAAGAATGAACACTTATTAATATTATATTTAGAACTGGGCAAAATATTAGAAACAATCACTGTCCTAAATTACTTATTATAAATAGTAGTGTCTAATTTCTTTCCAGATAGACAGCAAACCACAAATAACTGTAAATATCATCATAAAGCACCCTCAGAACATAGTAAAACTTATTGTTTAGTATTGAGGAGTAGGGAAGGGAGGTGACATTTTGAGTTCTGCCATTTATTTCCTGTGTGACTACAGACACATGATTTCTCCTTGTCCCTGAGAGAAAAGCAATTTCTCAGTGGTAGTTGGTGGGTTTGAAGCGCCAGGGGATCAGGACTGCAGAGTACCTGAAACCTCTGGGTCTCACTCAGAGGTGGCTCCTTTGGAGCTGCTGCACCCAGAGGTCTCTGAGCAATGCTCAGGATCTTCCCCCACTGCATCCAATGCTATTGAGATCTCTGTCAGAAAACCTGAGGGAGCTCAAAAATCATCCTACCAGATTTCCAATTACCCAGACACAAATGTCAATAAGACCTGCAAGCATTTAAGATCCCATCTGCCACTCCTGGCAACAGAGAATTGTGTTAAGAATTTCTCCCGCAGCACAGTGCATGTAGAAACCTGGGCACCAGTAGGAGCTTTGCTGTGATTTCAGCTTTCTGTTAGTGCAACACTTCAAACAGCCTAAATGCAGTTGTTCCAAGGGTAGACAGAGCAGTTTCTGATTGCCAAGGCATTGCAGATACTCCAACACACAACCTGTTGCTTGAGGCAGCCCATAGAAAATCTACCTCTCAGCTCAAAACAGAGATTTGCCATGGATCTAGCTGGTGTCATTTCATCTTATCCTGTCTTTAAAAAAGCCTTGCCACAAGAGGAATTGCTCCTTTTCACTGTTTCCTGCCTTACCTCTCTCTTCAGAAATGCTTGCCTCTTGCAGTGCTCAGAGCAGGAGTCATAACATTCCCCTTAAAAGCTGATCTTCAGCTGGAGCTTCCTCTTGCTCTCCTTTGAGGGATGATAGGGCTTCTCAGTTCACAGCAGGAATCAGAACGGATTTTAGAAGTTGTTTAATTAGTTGATTCCTCTTTTCGAAAGACAAGCTGCCGGCCTCTTCATGCACAGATATTGCCAGGTCCTGGTGAGATGTGTGACCTGTACGTTCTCATTTCCAACCCACTATGGCCAAGGGAAAATATTAAAGGCTCTACTAGAGAATAGTTACAACACCGTAGGGTAGAATCATAAAACCATGGAGTGCTTTGGCCTGGATAACCTAGTTCCAACCCCTCTGCCTTGGACAGGTTGCTCAAAGCCCCATCCAACCTGGCCTTGAACACTGTCAAGGTTGGGGCATTCCCAAATGCTCTCAGCAACCTGTTTCAGTGCCTCACCACTCTCTCAGTAAAGAATGTCCTCCTAAAAGTATTCAAACTAGAGAAATATATATCTATAGTAAGATAAAAACATATGTTTTACACATATGCATTCCATAACCTGTATAACAAAACGTATGCTAATATATTAAGTGAATTTAATCCTATCTTTAAATCTAAGTGTCTTAATTTCAAACAAAATCCTGTCCAAACTTTCAGTGCTGCTCTCCAAGCAGAAAGGCACTTGGATTTCAATCCAACACTGTTTTGTGCTTTTGATCTATTGAGTTGTGCAGGAAAAAATTCAGGAACTAAGAAATTTGCTTGATATGAATTATGTTTGCTTCAGGCGTTTCAAAATGTAAAACTGTCTCAGAAGGATGTTGTGTGAAAGTGCATGGGATGAAGGGGAGAAGAAGGATATTTTTCTTCAACTAGATTACTTGGTTAGTTTGCAAAAACTGTTTATGTTTAGCAATGTAGCAAAAGGGTAACCATGCCAACACATTAACTGTCGTTGTAAATGTCACAGAAATTGTGTCATTGTAGCCAGTAAAAAATTATAATTTAATTTATTAATCTACTCAGTATGCTAGAAAATTAATATTCTAATTGGAAAAGTAAAGTGCAAAAGACAAGATAAAGAGTGACACTTTGAAATTGTCCTCAGCTGTTCCTGAAAGTCCTGTCACCATGCTTGCCACAGGCAATGCTGCAATAACCCAGAAAAGCTCTGTTATGAGGTTAGCAAGAAACTATGCTTTGATGCCTAAGAAAACTTTTTCGTCTCTGAAACAATTTTTGCAATAATGTTCAGAAATCAACTAATTCAGATTAATCAGAAATTAACTAATTAATCAACAATTATAAAACAGGACTCGACTAGCTTCAGTTTAATTTGATGGTAAACACCATGATCACTTTGGTTCCAGAAGTTTTGCTCAGTGTTGTGGTTTATCTCATTGGTTGTGGTAAAGAGAGTTTAATAGGGAAAGCAAAAGCCACACACCAAGCAAAGAAAACCAAAGAACTGATTCATTGCTTTCCAAGTTCAGGAAGGTGTTCAGTCATCTTCAGGACAGCAGGGCCCCATCACACATAATGATGACTTGGGAAGACAAAATCCATCACTCCAAATGTACCCTCTTCCTCCTCCTTGCCCCCACTTTACATAATGAACATGATGCTCCATGGTCTGGATTATCCCTTTGGTCAGTTTGGGGCACCTGTCCTGGCTGTGTCTCATCCCACCCTCCCATGTGTCCTCAACATGGCAGCATGAAAACAGAAAAGGCCTTGGCTCTGTGTAAGCCCTGCTCAGCAATAGCAAATAAAAGTCTGTGTTATCAACCCTGCGCCCCACAACACAACCCTGTACCAGGCACTGTGAACAAAATTAACTCTACCACAGCCAAAACCTGCACACTCAGGCAAGTCATGACCAAGCCAGTAAAAGTTTTTCATTAAATTCTGAACTGTGGATCTTTTCTGCCTTCCCTGAGGAGCTGGAGAGCTCTGTCTCCTTCTTGATTAACTTTCAATTCAGAGACGTGAAGCTGTCACATTTTTATTAACTGCTATTGTATGTAGATCGGTTCCTTTGCCATCAGGAAGATCTGTTCAGGTTTTACCCTAATACAATACCTTGATGGACCTAGGTTTTCCTTTCATTAGAAAATTAACTTAATCCTTTTCAAGAGCTTTATTCCTAGATTAGGATATTCCTCATATCTTTAATGTATGCAGAATTATTTCTCATATCAGGACACAGTGGGGCTGATTTCTGTGGTGATAAATGTCAACGGCTGAGCTCAGATTCAGCAGAATTTCCACCTTCTAACAGTGAGAGGGGAGAAAGAATAAAGAAATCTGTTACTAGCTGGGTTGAACAATTTGAACAATTATCTGTTCCACTGCACTTGAGCTAGTTTTGTTTGCTGTAGGACTGTTGGTTATGAATCTTAATTCTGCTTCCTGAACATACACTAGCCAAATTTCAAAAGCTGTTTCCACCTCTGTTATCTTCATGAAGCCCTGGTATGCTTTTTCACAGGTGTCTATGGCTACCATGACCAGTATGTTGTCTTGCAGGTCTGGTTGCTCACTGTCTGCAAGAATCCCAAATTCAGCTCCTGGTTTCTACCAGAATCCTCCACAAGGTTTTTTTCCATGTGGGTTTATCTCTTTAGCACAGACAGTGAGGTTATCAACAAGTACATCTGTTTTAGGATTGTGGTTAGAATATTGAATGTGCCTCCATCACTGATCCCTCAGAATCTGTGATTGAAAGGCAAAAGACCACCAAGACATCCTATATACTCACATGCAGTATTGCAAAGTGTAGGGACCATTTCATACCATGACAGGTGGGAATATGTATGCAGATCTAACAAATGGATGAACATAGGGGCAATACTTTTCAGAAGCTTGCAGTTATTGCAGTAAGATATGCATTAATTTCTGCTTTAATGGGAATGGAAATTTCTACCTGCAACAGAAGTATGTTTCTATTTTTCTTAAGGCATCAACTTCTTTAAGACTAGACTTAGAAGTGAAAAACATTTTTTAGTTGTTAATGCTCCAATCAGCTTCAAAAGAAAAAAGGTGTTTGGAAGGGAGGAGGTAGATGAACAATCAGCTCCAAGGACAGTGATAGCTGTCCCTGAAATACTCAGATGTAAGTTTATACACCTTGGGTCACATCTAAGCTGCAGTGGGAGTTTAATCTTCTTTTGACTTGACATTAATATGGAACCAAAACTATGCAGTCACTTCAGGTTCAGTGGTTCAAAATCAGTTTTCCACTAATAAACTCCCTGAAGTTTTAGGAAACTCTGGAGACTTCTGTTCAGGCTCATTCTTAGCTTGAACACAGAGGTGGGTTCAGCCTCAATTCAATCCATTTATTCAGAGAGTTACATTTGAATCTGACAGTTAAAATTGTCCAGATTCATTAACAGAGAAAATAATGGTCAGTGATTCAAAGGAGGAGAAGCAAAATATCTGGCTTTCCAACTGAGCTACATTAAGATCTAATAAACACTGCCAAGAAGGTATCCAGATTTCTAATCAAAATAAATCTGAGGATTACTCTGTTCTACAATGTTTTAAAGGAAAGAAGTCCCTTCAATTCCAAGTCCACATTAAAGCAGTATTTTGTCCTGTAGCTCAGTGCCCTTTAGTCTAACAGGACAATTCTTAGTGGCCTTCCAGGCTGTAGAACGCTGCTCAGGGACACTGACAGCTCCTGGCATTGGCAGAGACAGCTGCTGTGGGCTCCCTTGGAACAGGTCCAGCTGTGAGGTATGAATAATCCCCTGCCTCTTCTCCAGAGCACAATGCCTTGGGCCTCCATACAGCAGGATGTTACTTCATGTTTATATTTAATAACCTCCTCCCTTCCAGCCTCTGAGAAGGGAGGTCTTGGGACCAGCACATTATCCATAGCTCAGGAGGGTTGGATTTAATTTGCTTGATTCACTGCAGGCTTTCTGTTTGACCTGGGGCTAATCACTTTGGACCAAGGCCACAAGGGGATTTAGGTAGAACCCAGATCCTTGCCAGTCTTGCTTATCCAATACCTAATTTTCTGCTGGTTGGCATGTGCAAAATTGCCTCAGCCCTGATTAGAGCCAGGCAATTTTTATGGAAGAATTCTTTGTTTGCTCAAAAATGCACTTTCGTGTTGATGGAAACTATCTGCAAATTTGTACCAGATTTGACCAATTGTTTCAGCCAAAAAAAAAAATATTGGAAATGTCAAGATGATTTGTTTGAACATTTTTAAGGAAAATATTTTTGAAGCTGTTCCATTTTGAATAAATAATCAAATATTCAATGGAGTAAAACTGGAGCCTGATTCACCCTCATTTTAGGTAAGAGCCCCAAAGATTCCATTTGTTGCTTATTGGCAGTGACATCTAAAGGGGAAAAGAAAAGGAATAGCTTCTGGGAGACCAAACGTATATAACAGTTAGTGACTAAGATTTCTCTATGAATAAGGAAAAAATTTAATATTTTATTTTATGATCAAAGAGACAGAAGTTGTTAAAACAGACAACACCTTCTACACAAAAGCCTAGTCAGTCCATTAACTTAAAATGTGGTGCTCTTTCATGTCTACAAGATGGTCTAGGGACATTATTTCCAGTTAAAAATCCAACATAGAGTTTAATATCTAACTGTATTTTAGAGGCCTGATTTTTCTCCCAGCATTTCTTATTAACTATTTATTGTCCTCACTTGAACCAGTTCATTACATTATGACTGTTCGGATCATTTCAAGTCAAGTTCTTTCTTTATCACTCTTGTACACAGTATGGGTGCTATATGAGCTAGAAATTCCATTGTATGGACTGAAATGTGAAAAGAAGTTATTGTGTTTTGTGGCACCATTCTAGATATTTATGCAGTTGGTTGTTTTCTTTAGTGCTAATTTTGCAGGTAGTTTTTCCTCATCACTCACTCTGTATGCTATGCTCTCACAAGGGTTAAGGAGGATACTGAGGTTTTGGCTGCCTGCATAATTTAGGCACAACCTATTCACCCAAGCCTGGGTGCCTGATGGTAGTTAAGATGACCAGGCATATATTCCTGGTTTCTAGCTTCTCTTGGGAAGGATGTGGACTTTCTGTGGGAACTACACATCTGCCATCCCTATACAGAGGTGCTGCATTCCCAAGTATGTCTCAAATGCAACTGAAATGAACCCAAAAACCTTCAGGGTTTTTCTTCACTTGGATCCTGGCATTCAAAGAAAAGGTTGTTGCTAGGACTGCGTAACTTCTAAAATAAAACTAAAACCTCTAAAAGCTCTGGAGGTCTGCAAACAATCCATGTGTTGAACAGTCTAAGCTCTGTTCATCAAATTGTTTTAACTCATTGTAAAAACCAGAAGTTCACTGCTTTATTCTGAAGAGACTATAAGGTGATAAAGGGTCACGGGGAAGAGAAATGAGGAGGAAGGCCAAATTATTTCCTTTGGTTTATCAGAAAGTTTGGGGATGATTCTTGGGCAGATGTATAGCAGTTTTTTTTTTTTTCTCTTCCTGATAGCTAGTTCCCAAAGCATTGTCAGTTTTAGAAATTTTACCATGCAGTATCATGTTTAGAATTTGTGTATCTCTCAGTGTAACAAACATATTTCTTAAACTGACAAATAAGATGAAGATTTGGCCTGAAATTTAGACTTTCTATAGTTCAGTGGAAACTGAGAAATTAATTATGTTAAACATAAACTGTTTCTGCTCTTCTTTCCATGGTAATTTCATTCTTTTGCATTTTTTCCATATTCACTTTTTTTTGTTTGTTTTGTTATGGCTGAAGGTGTAGGATTCCTTTATCTTTAATCATGCCCCCAGTTTTAGAATACATGGATACATGTATGCACATATGTGAGTATGTGTGTGTGCATGGGCACATGTGGGGTCCCTCCTCTCTTCTACAGCATGATGTGCCCACTCATAGGAAGATAGAGCTTTAGAAGGTGCAGAATCTGCTACCAGTCCCTCTCTCTGAGTAATTTATATTCTAATCTTGTCTGTTGTCTCCAGCACATGGGTTCAATGAAGTGTGAGATGCTCTGCCTATAAAAATGTAGGAGTAAAAATATATAGTATATTTTTCCATTTGTTAATAAAGTTAGGCATCTGTGCACAGAACATACAATGGTCAGGCTGCTTATGTGCAAATGTGGTCTCTCTCAGTGACTTCTGTAAGCTCATAAACTTCATTTATCTACACTCTGTAAGTTATTTTTGGTGAAAGCTTCATTCTGAATGAACCCGTTACAGGCTGGTTTTCTGTAGCTGACAAATTCATAATTTCTTTTCTAATTTTAAAAGCATTCAAAAGCCCATAAGTTAATCACAGCTTTCTGACTTAAGATAAGGCTTGATGGATACCTTTTTTCCACCAAGTAGTAACAATCCTTTAGAATTCAGTTAACTTGCTTTGAATTCACTGAATCATTTAGTTTGTCATAACACAGTCTTTTATGACCTTTTGTGTATAAATAGGGAAAATTAATTGCTTCTGGCAACATCAAAGTGTTGTTTCACTATACATTTAATCATTAGCTTTAAATGCTCCCAAACTAATGTTCCAAGACATTGCAAAGAGGTAATAAGTTCAAAGCAATACAAAACATAAAGCAGGACTCTAGAGAGAGTTGAAAGGATTTTCTTCAAATACATAAGAGCTTTCAAACCCATTGTACAAAACTTGGAGGAATTTTGGACAGAACTAAAAGAAGAGCTTTACTCCCATATTTGAATGAATTACCAGATCTGCTAGATACTGTATGCCCTTCTGAACTCAAACAATCTGTCTCCAAGAAATAAAAAGTACAAAAATAAGTTTAATTGGTTCTGATATATGTCAGAATTTATGCTTGTGACATATTAATAAAGCTGATGAACAACTTACATGCTCAATATCAAATCTCACAAAACTCGTGAGTTCTGTACTATCATTTATAGCAGAAACTTAAAATAGGGAGTTTTCTTTTACATGTTCAGATTCCTTTTGTTTTCCTTTGCACAAAGGATTAGGTCTAATTGTTTATGAAAATACCCATTTCACTAAAATGTTTTATTTTGAAGGAGCTGCTACCCCAAGCCATGTCAGCAGCCCTCAAAATATCCATGCACTTGAATCCCAGGCACTCTGAATGTCTTGGAGAAAATCCTTTGTCCTGGGGAGAGTCACAGCAAGGTGTGATGCAGTTACAAGTGATTTAATAATCATAAGAGACAACAGCACAACACAGGTGAGTATAAGAAAGTCTCATGAATTTTGAGGAGATTTAATGCCTGCAACAAAGACTATTTTAACCTCATCTTTCCTACGTGGGATTTGGATCATGACCATAATATTGTTCCACATTGCCTTCAATCTTTATCCATAATTGGCAAACAGAGAACAGCAAGATCCAGGCTGTCACTTTTTTCAGTTTCCAATGCAAAACTGCACATGCACGAGTCTCATGCCGAAAGCATTTAGTGTTGTTGCATACAATGGAAATTTGTGAGTGCCTGTGAGAGCCAGCACTGGGCTGAGCACGCGTGCACTGTGCTCATGCACGCCATGGGCGTTGGTCAGCACTGCCCAAGGGCAATGCAGCAGCAGCAGGGCACTGCACCAGGAGCTCAGGCAGCAGAGCTCTGAGCTTTGCTCCAGCATGGCCTTGCTCAGACAGTGAGCACCATCTGAGCCTCACATTCCTCTCAACAGAAGGTGCCATTGCAGGCATTTATCCCTCTTGCAGCAACAATCACAAAGATGCAGCTGTTTTCTAGTACATACAGGCATCTGCAGCATCCAGTTCTGTGGAGGTGTAAAATCACATTCATTAATGTGGACTAATAAGATGAAAAATACATTTCCATAGATTTTTTTAATTTGATCACCAAGTTATCACAACCTTATTGAAATTGGAGGCTTGTTCACCATCCCAAATACCTCTACATACTGGCCAGATGTACAGGAAAAGGTGACAACAGCCAGGCTTACTGACAGTCCCCAGCAGTCAACAGCCTTACTTAACTCCATCTGGGGATACTGGCTTAGACTGAACCCTGAAAACATGGGACACTGTTTTCCTGTGTGATTCCACAGATGCTGCTCACCTTTTGGAAGGTGAATAGCACCTGTTCTTTCACTAGTCATTGTTTGGACATGCAGAGGAGAAGAAATAATTTGCCTAATTTGGTTTTTAGCTCTTTTATCTTTTATGCATAATGAATACATGACATAAATTCTCTAAAAATAGAATATTATTAATTAAATGGTAATCGAGAGCTAAAGAAAATTCTCTTTCCCTTGGCTTAGTCAGTTCAGTTCATACTGTTTTAAATCAGGAAATAAATCTAAAGCTAAAATGTTCTCTATATAAATCTGCAGAAGATCATCTGAGATAGACAGCACCACATATGTTTATAGTTGAGAATCTGGCAGCCAGAAGATGTAACAACTGATGGTCAAGATGTTCTGGTTCAGAGTTGGAAAGTAAATAATTCCTGAGAGGAAGGATTCTACAGTTCTGGGCAGCTGATCCGGTAATAAAATAAATAAGCAATAAAATCCACTTCCTGTTTTGAGAGTTCACATTTCATACTGGCAAAATTCTCCTATTAAATTCAATTTCATGCTTCCATAAATAAACCTGGCACCTTTTTAAACACTTTTCCATCTGTTTTACAACTAGAAGTGTATTATTTAATGCACTCTCGGGATTCACACCAATGGGAAAAGGACTACTTGTATAGAACACAACATTTTAGTTGGAGAGAGTACAGAAAAATAATCACTAGCTTCCCTAAATTCTCAAACAATTGTAACAGGACTCTCATGTAATATTTTTATCAGGCAGGAGAAGGAGACTTTTTTCCTTTGTGCATAAATGTTATTTTAATTCAACATGAAATGTATTTTAAAGCAGAACAAAATATTTACTTTTTTGCTTATGAAGAGACATTTCTTCTAAATTAAGGAAAATAGCTCCTAACAGTATAAAGAAATAATCAAGTGAGTTAATTCCAGAAACTCAGTCAGAAGTTATCTCTATTGGCAAAAGAGATCTGATGACAAAGTAAGTAATATTCTTTAATTCTTTGGGCCATTTGCATGCATAGATCCCGAATTGTTGTACAAAAACTCTGTTATCTGTATTTTACATGTGATAATATATACATTTCAGATAATAAAATGAAAATATGAAACCTCTTGCCCCAGTCATCAGCAAGCCAGAGGCAGACAGACATCTTGAGACACAGATAAGGGCACTAGGTGCTTGACTCTCCTGTACCTCCATCTAGGATTAGTTCTAAGGACAATTTAATAAATTAAAACATTTTCATGTTTTCCTTGATCTTGGACTGAGATGCAGTGATGAAACAGAGTGAAATAACTTGTACTGCATGCCTCTGCTCAGTACTCACTGATTTTTCTTCTGTTTCCAGTGTATAATTCAGAAGATATGTGCCTTAGCTTCTTATTTTAAAGTGTGAAAGGCAGCAATGTCAGCACTTAGGGCAGCGAACCTCTTAACCCCCCCAGCACTCCAATAAACACCAAAACACCTACTGAGCCCACAAAGCTCTCACACATAGAATTTCCACAAAAGCATTGGCAGAGACAAAGGAGAAGTCTTTAAGCCATAGTAGAAATTAACACTGAGTGATCGTTCTTAGGAAAAAATCTAGGGTGTGACAAAGGAAAAACTGTCTCATCATAGTTGGATCTTTACTTTGTGTTCTTAACACAGCCCTTTAACTAAAGCCTTTGACATACAATGATGATCACTTTCCTTGTGACAGCAAACTAAAACCACTGATGCAGTGCTCATAACAAAAGGCAGCAGCTCTGATGGTGCCTAAAGATTGAATATTATGGAAATGATAAGGATTGAATACTATGGAAATGATAAAGAATAATATTTTTGTGTTCCATCTGACTTTGTACCCACTGCAGAGGAAGGATACAATGGATAAAGAGCATCCACAGCAGGATGAAGACTTACAGGTGAGAATCCTGTGTCTCCAATGACTTGTTCAAAACCAGGAATTGGTTTGTTAGTTGCTGTTCTTTACCTTCATTCATGGAAAATTAAAATGGCTTGTCAATCCGATTTTATTTCTTGGGTGCCCATGAGTACACATGCAAACCAAATATTCCTGTAGTTAGACCCACCCCAAATGAGCCAGAGAAAGCAGGCAAGGATCCCCAGCTCTAACATGTGCTGTGGATATTCTCATCAGTCAAAGGCCCTAATCCATGAGCTATAGGCTTTGAATGGCTTTGACCCCTTTTGGTCAGACATCTGTAGAGAGGCCCCTTGAAGTTTCAAATATGATGCATATCCTCAACATGCTGGATCCAGATGATGTTCTTATTTCTGCACTGTAGAGAAATTTTACCTTTTTAAGCAATAGTTGGGAAAATGTTTTAATACTGAATTTCTGATTTGGCCTCCACATTGTCCTTGTTGCTGGGGCAGATTTACTAGGGGATCAAAGGAACAAGAGGCAAGAGTACTCCTTGATTATATGTGCACTCATAAATTAACCAGTTCCAGAGAGCATTCCTGGGGTACTGGAAGTCAGTCAGTCATATATACTGTTAAATTGTTAGCAGAGTCCTTGGCATGGTTTTGACCCAGGTCAATGAGCACACTCCCAGACAATTCCTAAGAGAGTGTGGAAGTTACAGTGGGCCAGGAAGCCCTCTGAAGAGTGACTTTGGATGCCACCACACTGTTCTGGAGAATAGGAGAGTTCAGCAGGATGGTTATGGGCTGTTTCATGTTAGTTATTTCCATTGGCAGGGGATAACATTGGAAGTGAATTTAACAGAGTCACACAACCCTTAAAATTGCTGCTTTTTCCATGACAGTATTAGGATCAAACAACGAAAGCATTGCTTGGAATGGCTGCACCCAGTTGCATCCAAAATGACTTTCAACTTCAGACCAGGAAAAATGTTTAACACCTCTGTCAGAAACATGGAAAGGAAGAATGAATGCACTCTCAAGCAGTTTTACAGTGACACCAGGCCATGTGATGTGGCCCACATGTTGGAGAGAAGGGACACCATCCAGAGGGACCTTGACAGGCTTGAGAGGTGAGACTGTGCAAACCTCATGAAGTTCAACAAGGCCAAATGCAAAGTCCTGCACGTGGCTTATGGCAAGCACAAGCACAGGCTGGTCAAAGAATGTGGGAGCAGCCTTGTGAAGAAGGATTTGGGGGGAATCAATGGATGAGAAATTCACACAACCTGGCAACATGTACTTGTAAGCCAGAGAGAAAAGTGGGTTCTGGGCTGCATCCACAGCAGCCTGGGCAGAAGGTGGAGGCAGAAGACCCTGCCCCTCTATTCTGCTCTGGTGAGACCCCACCTGGAGTTCTGTGTCCATCTCTGGGGCACTCAACATAAGGAGGATGAGGACCTGTTGGAGTGAGTGAAGAGGAGGCCATGAAGATGATCAGAGGGCTGGAAAACCTCTCCTGTGAAGACAGGCTGAGAGACCTGTAGATCTTCAGCCTGGAGAACAAAAAGCTCTGGAGAGTCCTTTAGCAGCCTTTCAGTAACTAAAGGGGGACTATATGATGGGCACAAACCTTTTAGTTGGGTCAGTAGCAGTAGAAAAAGGGTTAATGGTTTCAAATTGAGATAAGGGTGATTAGATTAGGTATAAGGAAGAACTTTTTTACAAGGAAGCTGGTAAACCACAGAAACAGGTTGCCAAGAGATGTTCTGGATGCCCCATCCCTGCAAGTGTTCAAGGCCAGATGGGATGGGGCTGTGATCAGCCTGGTCTGGTGGAAGCCATGGCAGGTGTGTTGGAAGTAGGTGATCTTTAAGGTCCATTCCAACCCAAACCATTCTATTATGCTATGAAATAGACTTTGGGCTCTTTTTTAAAATTTCCCCTGTAGTTTTTGCTATTTAGGTATTCATTTCCTGAAGTGTCAATACCTGGTTATTACCAGAATTCAAAGTACTTTGTTTCAAAGAATCAGATTTGTCCTTTCTTATTGCTTAAAGGCAGCATGAAGTTTTAACCCAACATTTCCCATCAGCATTTCCTTTTTTGTTGTTGTTTAGGGACCAACAAGAGCCCCAAGGTATTTCCTGCATTCACAGCTTGTAGCCACTGCCTAGGAATTTCAAGCACATAAATCTTTTTAGCTTTTCACAAGCAGAAATTGCCTTGCCATGATCCCAATAATCAGCTCATCGATTCATCGATTCATACAATTTCCCTGAGTTTTGATGCAATGTAGTAAAGTGCCTTGGAGTTTCATGAATGTGTGTGTGTGTTTATGTAAAGGTGACATATGTATGTGAATATACACACATATAACAGGATGATATACCTCAGTAGAAGCTGCTGGCCCAGCCACCAGGCTGGCAGTCTTACATGCCAATAGCGTGTCAGTGCACCCGGAGTAAAGCTTTGAACTTCAGTTCAAGAGTGTTTGGGTCTCTGCTCCCACTGCTCCTGTAGCAAAGCTGTTCCAGGATCTAACTCCTGTAACAGATAAGAATCTTCTGATTTCCAGACTGAGTCTATTCAGGGACCAATTTATAGCTTTCTGTTGTAGTGCCAGCATCATCCTTTTGTTTAAATCACTGTTCTTTTTCTGTGGTATTTATCTCTCTGATGTATTTATAGAATGCAATCATATTGCCTCTTGATTTTCATTTGCCATTGAAGACAAATTAAATAAACCCACTTTTCTCTGACCATACCTGCTTTTCTTTTCTGCACCCATCTTTCCTCAGCATGAGTTACCAGAATTGCATGCACAACTAAATGTAACCTCTTGTTAGTACTTTGTAAAACAGCAATAATCCCTCATTCATCTCTGCATAATTTTGATAGTAAACTTGTAAAGAATTTATATTGTGAAATTCATCATCACACCAGCAATTTCCAGCTGATTACGTCTTCATATCTCCACCCTGTAAACAGACACATCCAAATGCAATTTTTATCTTGTTGAAGCCCAGCCCATTCCCACAATACTCAATATCACCCATTTCCTCCCCATTCACCACCTTCTAATTCCATACCTCTTACAGGCTTCAGGGAAGATCTTTTGTATCAATACCAAAACAACAAAGTAATTTCTTCCCATCCTGGCCAAATCCTAATCAGCCTTGCAGTTCCATTACTGAATCCATCTTCTCTGGCCTTGGTGGTAATCTCTCAGTGGCCACCACATTAAAAGTTTTCATCAATGTCCAGTTTATATTCACCTCATTTCCTCAGTCTGGAAATTATTTTTTTAAAGGAAAATGGATGCTTAATTTATCATGATCTGCATTTAATAAACTTTTTCAGTAACTGACCTCCACGCCTTTAATAATTCTTTTATTCCAATCTTTTTTAAAAGACATCAGATTGCTGAACTAAAATCTAGGTGATGACTAGTTCAGACCATTTGCTCATTCCAACTTCTTTACTGTGTGTGTGATGTGTTTCCAAATATTAGGCACCAAACAGGTTTTATGTGTTTACTAAAAATTGCTGCTGCAGCACTTGAAATTTTGTTTGCCAGCTTCCTCTTGGGATTGTACTTATTTTCCACTTTTTACCTCCTGGAGTACATTAGACATCCCAAACTGTGTTTCTGTCTTGATTCTGCTGGTTTCCATTCTTAAACATTAAAAAAATGTGTCCTTGTTTTTTTCCCATGCCCAAAATCTTTGCTTATTTCCTCAAAATCTAAGCAAAAGCATAATTCAGTTTTCAGCCTATACTTGATTTATTCTTCACTTCTACTCCATCATCACTACATTCTGGCTCTACTTATTTTTCCACCGTTGTTCTTTTTATTCACATGGCTGAAGAATCTTCTGCTATGTGCTTTAATATTCTTTGCAAGGTCCAACTCAGCTTGACTCTGTTATTCTCACTTTATCTACACATATTTTGGCCTCTAAGGCAGTTTTCTTTGTTGATCAGTCCTTTTTCCCCTAATCAGTGTAGGCACTCTGCTTATTTCTAATATACTTTTTTGTAATTTTAATCTGGTCAAATCTGAAATCACTTCCTGCAAGTTTCCTTTCTTTTTTTTTTTTTTTCCTCTCTGAGACAGAGACTTGTGATAAGTTTTGCACTGTTGACTTCAAGGCTTCTTTTACATTCAAGATTCAACTATCAAATACAAGTCCAGAGGAATTAACTGTCTAGTTTCCAGTGTTTATCAAAACTTGCCTTTTGGAAATTAATTTTAATGTTTATGAAATAAATTTTAATTTCATTTTAGCTCATTACTTCATGGTACCCCAGGTCCAGTGCCATTCCCCATGAACAAGAACTCATTTTTGAGTTCTTTGATGCTTGTCAACATCAAACCAGTGGTTAGATGGTTAAGGGGAAGGCTAAGGATGGAAGATATTTGGCCCTACTATTTTTTCTGTACTTTTGACCTAATCCTGACTTATGTTTGGTCACTGGTACTTTTTATGCTACTTATTTTATGCTTGTAGATCACTGCTGTGATCTGGTGTTTGTGTCTCAGACCCAACAGGCACAATCTGACATTCTCAACGTTTGCCAAGCTCTCTCTGCCTTCAGAATATGTTAGACACATTCAAACTCTTTGTGGGGCACTTCTGTGTCCATGCAAATTCCTAAACTAAGGAATTCTCCTGTCCTCCTGGTTATTTCCAGCCAGAATTACATTGGGCTCCAGTTTAAGACACTCTAGTTGGAGTGTCACTTTAGGAGTACAGTGAGCCCATGCCCATACCTAAGCATTTCTTAACTTACAAGGTAGCCTGGGTTTTTGGTCATCCCAGCACTCACAGATAATGAGTGGGAAGTGGGAGGAAAATTTCAACTTCCCTTTTCGCCTGTCAGGAAGGCAGTGCAAACCTGAGTTTCACTTCCAAGTATGCCGGTCCTTTCATTGAGCAATGAGGCAGTGCCCTTGGAAAGATCCAAATGCTGCTGCTGCAGGAAGAGTATCAGGCTCTCTGATCTGTTATGGCAAGGCTTACCTCAACAATGGGATCCAGACTCCTCACCTTTGATGCTGGACAGACACCACATGGAGAAGGAGACCACCACTTTACTTGTGGGTTCAGCAGAAATTTGGTGCAAATAGAATTTCAGTTCCTTGAGGGAGATATTTAGAAATAAAAACACGATAAGAATTTTACAGTATTGAAAAATTCATTTTTTATTGGATTCTTGCCAGGAAATTTACCTTCAATTAATCTGACTTTATTCCACAATGCAAAATGGAAACTTCTCAATTCAGCTTAGGCAAATGGTTATCTACCTTAAAATGAGGAGGATCTCTAAAAAAATGGTATTTTTCCTTCATTAAAAAAAAAAAAATCTACATTTTCAGAGTAAACTCAGGGGAAAACATTGCAGTAATGCTTTGTGTTCTGTCTGCATAGAATAGTTGTATTTTCCAGAGAGCCTCAATATGTTTAAATTTCAGCTTGTTCAGTTGTTTGAGATTTACTTTTCCTTGTATGCAAGAATGTAGAATTTGACATAGTTCATCATGCTAAGAGTGAAACCATGCTCAAATGTCTCTGAGAAGCCATGAGCAACAAATAGAAAATTCTGAAAGATGTACAGGTTATGAGAAATGGATAAGCCTAAAGGTTTTTCATGAAAACTAGACCCATTTCTATAAACCATTTCATTTCATGAATAACATATTAACTTCACAGAAATAAAGATCACTTCCTGACATGTAATCTCAACAAAATAAAAAGACAAAGCTTACCAGATTTTTCATTCATAGTTTACAATTCTGAGAGTTTTCCTTATACATTTTGACCTGTTCCACATTTAAGAGATCATATATTCATTGAAAGTGGAAAAAATACAGTTTTGAGATTCAAAATGTCTAAAATATGTACCAAGACATAAGGTTGATACGAGAGGAAAGAAATTCTATTTTGCATGAATATGCTGCTCCTGCAATACCAATAGTAGGCATCCCTAATATATTGGGTAAAGAGTCCTCGTCATCTAGTTAAGGGACATAAAAAGTAATTAATCAATCAGAAAGAAAAAACTCTTTGCCTAAAATGTTATCATGCTTGTGAGAAAGACAGGACTGATATCAGTCCTGAAGTTCTCTTATTGAAAGAATAATTTAACTGTTTTTACAAACATAATCTTAAGAATTATCTTTATGTAATTTTCATTTTCTCTTATTTCCTTCCAGTAGCAATATTATCTCTACCAATGCAGCTCAGATTTGTGTGAGAATTATTTTATATCAGCTGGATCTTATGAATTAACAGAGATGCCTTCTTCAGAAAGAGGAAGCAGACACCAGCTTTGACCTACAAGATTGCTCCAAGTTCTGAAGAAATAAACATTCTTCTGTTTGTGGAGTTTCACATTAATATGTGAAATATGATTCTCTGGCTAAAAGTTCCCATATAAAATCAGAAACTTGTAGTAATTTGTAAAGCACTTTTGTGAAATATTAGATGCAAAGGTAATGTGATGTTGCAATAGATTGCATAGAGTCAAGTGAACTGCTTTACAGTGATCTGGAGAGAGAAATGATGTCTGCAGACAAAAAAAAGTCTGAAAATCAAAAAGTAAAAGTAAAACGGTCACAGAAGATTGAGTCAGCATGACTGATTTGGGGACAATGCTATAGGTTAGGTTTTTCTATGCTTGCTTTGCATTTGGTCTTAAACTGCTATGCAGTTATGACTGTTGTGCAGTAAGAAAATATTTAAGCTCCAGGACTAGATGTGGGTACCATAAGTGACAATACTTACGGCCATCTGCAGACAACACTGTAATATTTTGCAAAATTAATTCCTGTTTCTATCCTAGTAAGTGCAGTTGATCTAGAGTACCGAAAAAAGTCAGTTTAAAGAGTTCTTTTGATGAAGAATCTATGCAATTTCTACATATCCAGAAAATTACCTGAAAATATATTAGAACAAATGTACCTGTTAGTCACCTCATTCTGAACCTACACATTTCTCCTTCTGCTTTTCCTTGAGGATCATGAAATTTCAAAGTTTTTCAGAAAAAAACACCATATTTAGACTAAGCAGGACCTGATCTTCTCAGAAATACCCTCCCTCTCTTTTTTTAGTTTATGCTCTGCAAAGCATCCGCATTCTGAAGAAGGCCAAAGGTGTGACAGACTTAAAAAAATTAATTGTCTTGTAATATACATTCAGATCAGTGAAAAAATAAATTAACTGGACACATCTGTAAAGTATTTCAATCCCAATCAGTGTAAATTCCAGATGACATGAGACCCCTATGTGTGATGAAAGCATCACCCTTACATCAGACATCTAAATTCTGAAATGTTTTGAAAGAAACAGAATAGAAAAGAGATATACAAGAAGTATTGGTGATTTAAAATGTTTCCATGAATTTATCTTCTGAGACATCAAACATGTAAATAATCTTCCCTTTGAACTGAATAATTTTTAGGGACCAAAAGTGCAGCTGCTTTTCTAATCTAAAGGAATCTAAAATTGCTCTTCAGGTAGTATTTGCAAGCAAATATCCCCTATTAATATCTCAGGTACATCTAGATTTTATAATAACAGAAAAAACTGCTGTCCAAGACTCAGATTCTTTCTCAAACAGCTCAAGTAAACAGCAAGCTCTGCTTTGACAGCCACCAAAAAGTGAGCATGACATGAAAGTAGGAGGGTGTATAAAGTCCCCTCTGAGACAATATGGCACAAAAGCATTGAATTCTCATCAGACAGCTGATGAATTTTAAGAGCCTTATGTGTTTGTAGGATGTGTCTTTCCTGGCTGGTATTCTCAGCAGGAATGGTGTCTGCTGCTTCTGGGAATGGCACTGCAGCTGCCCTTGCTCTAATGGTTTCCTACTTCCATAGAAATTAGTTTACTTTTGTTCATATTTAATAAAAATTGTTTTTCCCCTCTGCCTCTTGAGTGCTTTTCCTTCTGTTATTTCTTTCCTAACCTGTCTCCAGATCTTGCTTGACTTGTCTCACATCTTTCAGGCCTTATTTCTGTCATTTAATAATTTCTGTTGCTCTGCAGTTTAGCTTTTCTCTCTACATCATTCATTATATCAAATCCTCATCTTCATTTCTGATAACCTTGATATTTCCATCATCTGCTTCCTTCAGTTTCCCCAGCTGTTCTAGCAATGCCACCTATAATGTTTCCTAATGCTGCTCATTGTCATACTTAGGACCTCATTTTTCTAATGGCCTGGAAATCTTATGTTTTCTATTTGTCTCTGATCTGAGTGTTATTTAACTTGTCACTGCAACAAGAGTAAGACTTTTGTCTACGAAAGTTGCTTGGCTTTAGATAATCTCGTTTGATGTTTCTCAATTACAAGGGTTTTAATGGTTAGTGCTGTGATAGCACTGATTTAATGATTGGCACAACATAGAGCTTTTTAAATTAAAAGAAGCTGTACAAATAAACTTAGCCTTTTCACTTCTACCTCAAGACTACATATATCTTTCATATTATGCTATCTAGTTCCTATTTATTAACTCTGCTGAATTGAATGAGCACACTGACTTTTAAAATATTATACTAATGCAATTTAATTCCATTTTGCAAGAACTTCAAATGTAACAGGGAATGGTTTGAGTCTTGATTTTTAGCTTGTTGTCTTTCTGTTCAAAGATAATATTGTCAGTAGATTTTTTCCATTACTTGTGGTCTATACATAAAAATTTTTATTTTCACAACTTCTTCTTTCATCATTAATATTTTTTTTAAAAACTTAGTTTTGTAAACTGTGAAAAGTAGGTGATAAAATTAAGTAGTTTTCTCATTGCCATTGCTATGATTCATGTGCTTCCTTTATGGTACTGGAATTTCTCTAAACAGGATAATCAGACTACAACTCAGAAGAGGAAGATTATTTTCCAATAATCATGTGGCAGTGCAAAAAATAGGAAGCAAAAGCACTATGTTCTGGAATTGTGACTCAGAACTGTCATTGACAATGGCACCATGATGAGATGATGTGATCTTTAGCAATAGAGCACAGATCAAGGCACAACATGATTGTGACAGAAAGGAATAATTCTCAACAAACCACTTGAACATTATGGGGCACTGGGAAAATAAACAAATAAATAAATAAATAAATAAATAAATAAATTAATACATATACATAAGTATATAATTTCTTGGGTTTCACATTTCTTCTTGTCAGGTTATAGTTTGTCATGGAAATGACAGAAGAAAAAAAAAGAGCAGAGGACAGGATGATGAGAGTGGTGAGACTCTGGCACACATTCCCCAGACAAGGTGTGGATGCCCTGGAGGGGCACTCTGGAAGTGTTCTAGGTCAGGTTAGATGGGGCTCTGATGAGCCAGGTCTAATGGAAGGTATTGTGGCCATGGCAGATGGGTTGGAAGTAGATGACCTTTAAGGTCCATTCCAACCTAGACCATTCCATTTTGCTGTTAAAAAAAAACAAACAAAAACCCAAAAGAAATGAACAAGCAAGCAAAACACAACAAAAAACTCCAACCAAAAACAAAACCTCAGCTATTGGCTAAGCTTGTCAAAATGAAGATCTATTTTGAAAGAAACATGAGATATTTTATGCTCGTACTATTAAAGCAAAAAGCTATAAGAAATTTGAAATAGTATTATTCTGCAGAAAGCTCTTGGCAAACTCAGCTTTAGGTATTGCTAACTGTATAACCTGTAATATACCATTCTGGCAGGGGCACAGACTGACTGTATATAAAAAGGTTAAAATTATATTAAAAATAGCACGAAGAACTGGAGAAAAATATGGCTGACACACGAAACTTAACATGTACAAAAGGTTTCCACAGAGACATATGTCATGAGCTATTCATATTGAAACAGCAAATGCAACTAGCCTTCTAATTATTTTAGCATTAGAATTGGTTTTATGCTAGCCAAGCAAAAGGACCCTGTAATGGTACAGGGTAGGATAATAAAAGAAAAATGTTTAACCTTCCCTCCAAAGTCATTTAGCCAGATCCTCTCCTAGCAAAAGTCAATTGGCTCCAGAAGGGCTGCACCAGAGAAAAATTCATTCCAGGATGTTTTTTGCAATGCAAAATTCAGCTCATCCATTTTTTCTGTGTTTTCATTTAATCTGAAAAGTAATAGCACATAGCAAACTTTCCTTCTGCTGAGGAGAGATTCACCAGCACTCAGAGCTGGCTCCTGGCTTGCCAGGGCCTTTCAGACAGAAAATTTGGGTCCATCCACCTGCTGCTGCCTGAGTCCTGGCAGAAGTCTCTGGTTTTGTTCTCCACCAGCATCCTGGCCTGTGGTGTGTGAGGCTCCCTGGTAACCTGTGTCATTACCAGCACTGTGAAACACAGCAACCTCACTGAAGAAATCTCTTGTGCTCCTGCGCTGATTGCATTGTTTCCTTTTCCTATTAAATGACAGTAAAAATCCAGTTTTTTAGATATTTCACAACTTCTGTAATTTCAGCACTACTCCAACTACCTCACAAGTCAGGCAGACAACAAGTTCATAATAAATACTGCTATAAACAGCCAGGGATGGGAATAAGGTATGGGATATAAGGTTATGCCCAGATGCTGCCTAAAGAAATTGCAAATTTTTAAAAAACAAATCAGACTGGGGAAGAGCCACACACACACACACACACACAGACTCACATGACAATACATGCAGCACTTTAAAAGACCTGTGTCTGAGACAGAATATACGATATGAGGACTTCAGTGGCAAATAACTGCTGGTTTTGCAAATAAAATCTTTCATCTTTTCTAAGATTCAGAACTACATATTTTAAAACTGTCTTATCAGAGATACCTGGAAATTCTGTATTTATTTTTCTGATAACTCCAGAATTTAAAAAATATTAAATAATAATTTTGAACTGTGATTTTCCTTTGAGAATTTTTCTCTGAATTTTCATTTATGTAGAAGGATTCTAAAAAATAGCTCCTTCCTTTGCAGTTTTGGAGCAGTTCTTGGACTTTTAACTTGTCAGCAAGAAACATGAGTGTCTGGGAAAATACATATGTTATTTTTGAAGTTTTAGCATGAGGAAAGAGTATAATTTATAATTCATTGGTATTTGCATGGTGATGGGATACCAGTCACTAAAAATATAAAGAAATGTCACCCTTCTTCAAAATTAATCAGTATTAAATAGGAAGAACACAAATAATGCTGCTTCTACTGCCTCTTTTTTTAATGTGGCTATTTTCAGGACATGTTATTCATTCATACAAATTCATTGAAAGGAACATTTCTTTAGTATAAATGTTTGTTTATATTATTTATTAATTTATATTATTTATTTGCAAAGGTCCATAAGCATTTTAAATGCACTTATAAGAGTATTCAAGTTGTTTGAGACTTCCTGCATATATTGCTTTGGGGTAGTTCCAGCACTTTTGGAAGGGTTTAGTGAATAAACAGTGAAAATGCATGCCCAGAATCCCAGACCAACAAACAGAAAATGCTCCCATTTTCTAGATCTCAAAAATTATATATGTCCTTATTTCACATTTCTACAGTTCTAGTCTTCCAGGGTCTCCAAACACCCTCATATGAAGGGAAAATTCTGCTGCTTCATAAACATTATTTAAAGTTTTACAGTGTTTGAACTATAAATATTTCCACCAGATGTCAGCAATGCACTCTCTAAACTCCAGCTGTCAGAGGCCTCAAGCTTTCCCATGTTACAGAAATCATATAACACTGCCCTGTATTTAAGCAACCAGAGAAAAACAAAATCACCATCATTGCTTCTGAAGAGACTCATGACATTACTAAGCTTGTCCAACTAATAATGTGGTTCTTTACTTAGTTTTTTCTGGGAGGGAGGTTTTATTGCACATTGGACCGCTAACATTTTTCTCCCAATCTCTGTAAAAACTGACTTTCTTATTCTTATTATCTCTGTGAATTTTTTCCTCTATTGGACTATCAATAATAATGCACTTGGGTTTATTTTTCTTTTTTTTTTTTCTTTTCTTGTGAGACTATAGAGGAAGAAGAAATAATGAATCTATTTTGGACCCTAACGCTGCAGTAATTTTAGGGCAAACCAGAAGTACACTACACTGTAGGGAGTGGTAAAAGCACTGGGGTCAGTAGAAGGAGTTGTTGTCCTCATGGCTGCTTCTTCTCCGGGAGTTCAGGCATCCAGCTGCAATATCCAAACCAAACAGAGAGCCCTGTCAGGCTCTGGTTTGGTTTCACAGGGATAACTTTGCTGTTACTTATTAACTTAAGCCTCTTAAAGTTCACTTAGATACAACAACAAAAAGCTGCAGAATGACCTCTAGTCAGGCAGTATGGTGTGTGTCGTGCCAAAGCAGACACGATGGTTTTTACACTATAATGTCCCTGGCAATAATCTCACAGGTTTCAGAACACTGCTTTTTGTTTTCCAATGGTTTCTAGAAATTGTTTCACAAATTCTTTTGGAATAGCATTGATCTGTCAGAAGCAGAACTTTCAGATTTGGCCAAAACCGCGTAGAAAATATTCCTCATGTCAGGGATAAAATTTCCTTAAAAAACCACAAAAAAGAAAGCCCCACTTCTGAGTGAGAAGGGAAGCCTGGGAATTCATTTAGCTCATGATCAGCCTGACTCACACTGGACTTTTAACAGTCCAGGGGAGTCTCCTGACTGCTGAACTAGAGATTAAGATCTGGAACCGTAAAACCATTTAAGCATCAAGCTTCGTAAGAATGAGACACCAGATTATCTTTGTGTATTGAGCTTTAGAGGCTTTCTCTGGATCAATGAATAATAAACATACAACGTGAAGCAGCTATACCAGGGGAAAAATATAAAGGAAATAAGATATAAAGTTATAGCTCATCCCCAGCAAGTGGAGGGTGTAGGTGAATACTCTGATCACCAGGTTAATAGGAGTGGTTTTGTTCTCTCTTTTCTTAGTAAAACCTCAAAAGCTGTTGGGATTGTGCCAATGTACTACTGAAAAAAATGTTGGAGGTTATGGGAAAACTGATTCTTGCCCAATTCTAATTATAGTTCTGTCTGGTAGCACTCCATGTTATTCAGGTTGTTTGATATGTGTCATTATAAAATACAGTTTTCATGTTCTGCTTACAACTATGCCAGAACATTAACCATTTGGACTGAAATATTCTAAGACTGACTTTGCCTGCCTTAGGCTGATATTTTGGCAACTGCCAATCAAATAATTCATTGAGTTGAAGGAAAAATCCCAAAAGTGTGGTGCTTTTAATGTTAATAACTTCTGCTCCCTGTTTAGTTTGGTCAGCCTCTTTGTGCTCTGTATGTGGGAAGTCAGAGCCAGTAGAGGTTCATGTGCATCTGTGCAGTACATGCTGAGATCTGATCACATTTTCCCGAATTTTGAGCTCTTAAAAAAAAAGATTAACAACTCCCACAATCTCCAAAACAGCCCCATGATCACTGTACTTACCAATCAGACTTGAACATTTCACCTCTACTGAAAGGAGGCGGCCCTACAGACCACCATTTAGAAATATATTGAAATATGTCAATGAAAAGTGCTTTCCCACTCAGCTTCCTTGCCTAGTATGGAACACAAAATCAGATTGCACCTTTTCTTGTCACTTCACATCCTTGTATCTGCTTCCAGATTGGGCACCAACCTCCAAAATTATCAAAGCCATGTTGAATCCATCAAAGGCAATCAGGAAGAGAGAGATATTGGATTGTGAATCATAAAATAGAAAACAGAATGAGATCGTTGCAGGGGATTATGAAAACATGATACTGGAGAAACTGGGATGAGTTAGTGGGAAATGTGGCTGGAATTGACATAGAAAACAGACTGAAGCATGATGAAGGATTTGAAAATAGCCATGCAGATGGTGGGGAAAAAAATCAAAGATTAAAGGAAGGTGTGAGAAAGCAGAGAGGAGGTTGCAGACTAGAAAAACAGCAAACTGAGTTTTAGTCTGTAAAGAGGTTACTATAGGACAAAGCTGGATTTTGCTGGTCAAGAAGCAGAGGGGAAAAGCAGTGATTTGGTTAGGTAGGTTCACTCAACAAGGAGTTTTTTGGCCTGGGCCTGGTCTTGTCTGAACTGATTTGGGAGGAAGAGACGACACACATGCAGAGTTCATCCTATAATGGTGTAAAGGCAGAATCAGTGAAGCAGTTTGGGTGCCACAGTTCAATTATTAGAATTTCACAGTGTTTCAATTTAAAAAAAAAATAGAGGAGCAGTTACTGATCATCTGTGAGTTATTTTCCTTGTCATCACTGCAACTGAGAGCAGAGAAAGGGGGAAATTTTGTTGTAGAAGAAAATATTCATGTTCTTGAACAAATCCACTCTGTGTAAAAACTCATTCCATTCACTACAGAGCTTCCAATGCCTTAAAGAATGGAGACACTGCAGCAGAAAATACCTTTATTAGCTACACAGGACTTGTCTGTGGCCAGAGTAGTCCTGAAATGGAATGAAGGAACTTAGTGAGGAAAAAGTGCCATTAGTTGTGACATTAAAAACCTTCTCCTGATGTGAACAAACGTGACTGAGAGCAGGTTGGGAAAACAGTCTGAATTTCATCTTTCACTAGTTTTTGAACAGAGTTTTCTGTTACTTGTTTGTGTTTAATACACATTAGTGGAGATAGATTTATTCAAGCTCTTAAAAATAAACGATATAAATTCAAGCTACTGTATCCAAGTCCAAACCTGGACTCAGTTTTTGTTTTCTCCCTACTCAGTCAAATCTCCTTCTAACTTTAGTAGGATTAGGTTGGGTAAGGATTTAGCAAAACTCATCAACAACTTCATGATTTGGCTCAGAGCTCAGTGAAAAATGAACTCTTTAAAAGGACTGTCATGGAACTTACATAAATTTACCAAGTCAAAGTACGGAATATTCAGTGATTCATGGCAGTGTGGTTTTTATTAGAGCTCCTCTGAAACACAGCGGGCTTGCTTAGCAAGGGTTCATGCAAACATTTTCTTTGGTTTCAAACTGCAAAGGTTCACACGCTCCAAGTTTCACTTTAAGTTTCGGGTTTGAGTCTTGGAAATGCCCTACTTTCACTTAATTTTTGTATCCAAACCATAGTAAAATAAATCTGGCATGAATGTGGACCAAATTCAGGCTGGCAAAAGTCCACCCAAAGCTGTGAATGCAGTTTAGCTATTTGGAGTGCTAAGTGGCATTTTGTTCTTGACTGTACCACTGACATCATGTTGATCTTCGCCTTCCTTCAATTGCCCCCCCAGATTGCACAGCACCTTTGTGAGACTGCATAATAGTATGAAATGAGTGTCAAAGCCATGAGGAAGGTACAAGGATACTATGACTACATTTGAAGGTCTGCACGAGCAACAGGTTTCGAAAGAAACATTTTAAGAGTTTCTTCAATGGTTTAACTCCATTTTATCTCCTGTCATAAACAATATAATGTTGTTATACTGCATTATCTAAACTGTCCCTTTGCTTATCACACTTTTACTATGTTAGAGTTCTCCACAAGCATCTAGAATTAATCTTAATGACCACCCCTGAGTTCTCAGATAAAATACCTTTTTGCTGAATCTGTGCCCGGTACCTCATGTGTAATGACCATCATTTACTAAGATGCTCAGTGCCATTTCTTCCCTTCCTTTTTTACTCAATTACATGTATTTTTTGTCTTGTTTCTACATCAGTCTCTAGAAGTTCACATTGTCTTATTTTTGTGGCTGTTCCATTACATAAGTAATTATTAAGATTCTTCTTTTCCCATGTTTTTCCTGTGAATTAAATATTTCACCTCCCTGCTCCTACTGTTTTCCTGGTTTCTCAAATATGCTTTTCAACCTGATCTTGCTGAATGCAAGTATCCTGCTGTGCTTTCACCTCTCCACCTCGCCAGGAAAGCCAGGGAAAATTAAACTGGCTTGGGAATGGTTCTGATTTGATTGGAAAGATTTTTTAAACAGTTATAAACACAGTGAAGACATTCTTTGACATTTGCTGGAAGAAGGACAGTACCAATATGACTTGAAGAATAAAAGAAATGTAACAAGTAATTTCCAACAGAGATGAGCTAGGCTGGACAGCAATACAAGATGAATGAACTTTATAGCAGGAGACACTTATTTTAGACATCAGGCTGTTGTTAACACTCAGTTTAAAACTAATTGATCATATCTTTACTGTGACCTCTTATTTTGAGCATACAGATATCTATTTCAGAAAAATCCTGATGTTTTACAATTTCTTGCTAAATTTATTTCAATTTTGAGGTAGAAGTCAGTGCCCATTAAATCTGAAACTAATTTATTAGACCAGCAGAAATAAGAGGCACAGAAAGAAGTTTAGGTAGTAAAATACTTTCGAGACAGTGATTAGGATGATATCCAACTTACCAACTTAGATGCCAATTTTTCCCTTCTCACTGTCATGACAGAGAAGAGGATAATGATCCCAGTTATCTTCCTGTCTCTGTTTTCAGCTTTCCTTTCCTGGCTGTTCTGACACATTTCATAGGGCTCAAACCACCACTACCAACCCTTTACCAATGCAACAACATTTTCAATTGCCCTGTGAACTCTGAGATGATCTAGTATTTGTAGATACCTTCCTTTATTCTGAAAGATAGAGTAGCTTTTTATCTCTTGTCACTAAAGGAATAAGAAAAGATTTGTTCCATGCCATCTCTCACTGAAAAATAGAGGCAGGACCTTGATATGTTTGTCCCATGCATGGCCTGATGCAACCCAAATGGGTTTGGCCATGCAGCTGCTATTATAGGAGGATTTCTCTTAGCCCTGAGGTCATAATAGCCAGATTCATAGTAACATCTTCACCATCTCTGAGGATATGTATACAAATATCCTAAGGGTCAATGCCAAGAGGATGGGGCCTGGCTCTCTTCAGTGGTGCCAGGGAACAGGAAAAAGGAAATGGGCATAACTAAAACACAGGAAGTTCTCTCAGAATATAAGAGATTCTTTTTTTTTTTTTTTTTTGACTTTGGGGGTGGCAAAACACTGGAACAGGCTCTGGCCCAGAGAGATTGTGGAGTGTACTTCTCTGAAGATATTCAGAACCCACCTGGACACAGCCCTGTGCAACCTGCTCTAGGCAAACCTGCTTGAATAGAGGGGTTGGGCTAGATGATCTCCAGAGCTCCTTTCAACCCCATCCATTCTGTGATACAGTGATATAAACCAGCAGCAGACACTTGAACTCAAGCCACTTCCAACCTGCAGTTATGGATAGGCTCTTTTTCCTTGTCTTTTGAAAGTAGTTGCTATTTTGAATAGGAAAGAGCAATTAAATGGAGTTGCTCACCACACTTGGTATAATTACACACTTGTATTAATAGATAAGATTTGACATCTAAAATAGGTATTGTTAATGGGGACAATGATATTTTGAGAGGGACTCAAGGATTAATAAACTCACAGAACAGTGGCATAAATAATTGACATTCATACAGTGCAAGTAAATTAAATATTTCAAAGCTAATAAAGGGTTCATAGCCAAGTTTTATTTCAGATAAGTGAAATAATTCAAGTGTTTAAAATAAGGCCTGGATTGAGTAAAAGGACATTTAGATACAGACTCAAAATGTACTACACAAGATTGCAGTGACTAAGGAACAATGGAGAGAGGGATTTGTCTAAAATGCTACCTCTTCCCTTAACAGTTTTGGTTACAGCACTTCTGTAAAAGTCCATCTAGGACTGCCTCATTCTTTGGATGTGGTTAGGTATAGCTGATAGAAACCAACAGGACCCTCTTAGCAAAAAAACCCACTTTGGAGGAGAGAGACCTGGTGTGAAAATTTTCACGTTTCCTCCTTACGTGGGAATAAATTCAAAGCAGGGTGAAGATACAGGACCAGTCTGTTCATTTGTTATAGCTGAAAATACCAAGCTCTGCAGAAACAAGAGATGTTGAAGGAATTATGCTGACTATAACTTTTTTTTCTTTCTGCAATAGAAGAGCCATGGGCTCCACTTTGAAAGAATATGGGCTAAGTTGAAAATATTTATAATAGAATGTACCAAGCCAATAACCCAACCTTCAGAAGAACAACCACCTATCTCTATGTTACAAAGTCAAGTTTTCCTTTATGTGTTTTCTGTTTGCCCTAAGAATCCTTTGAGCTATTTAATATGTGCTGGTGCAGCTTCTGAAAAGAAGGGCAAAGAGCACCTCAGAATCTGCTATAGATTGGTAGTTAGGGCAATCATGGAGCCCAGGAGATCTGAGAAGAACATTATATCTTGTTTTCCTGCTTCTTGTGTGCCACAGCTAACCCTGAGGTAGGACACCAAACCTGGATCCAGCATTTTAGTTTTTGTGTTGCTGTGCTGTGCCTTGTGTCTGGTGCTGTAGTTTTGTTTTGGCTGTTAAAGGTTCTTGTCCTAGTCTTGGAATTCCAAATAGCTTCAAGTAGGAGGTAAGTGCCTAGTTACTCATCTCAGTCAAGACAGTCACTCTGAGTATGCCAGTAGTAGAAATACATGTTCCCAAGTAACTGCTGGCAGAAAGAAAGATCTCTATAGGCCTACACTAGTACATGGATTTTTTTATATCAATCACACTCTTATTCGAGTTTCTAAATCCCATCTAAACTGCACTCTAAATTCCTATATTCCCTTGTTCACCATGTCCAAATTACAAGTCCCACAGTATCAGAGCTTTTCATAATCTCAAATGTTTCACATTGGAGGGAAGCTGAGAACCACTATATTCTCAGTTTAACAGATGGGAGATTAAGACAGAGGCCTTCAACAAAATTATATGAACTGCCTGTGGTAGTACAGGCAATTAACCTTCTCATAGCCATCCTCCAAAAAACCCTTGCTTTCTCCTAAAGCAAGTAAGTAAGTGTTTTGGGGATGAAGAAGAAAAGTCTTATACAATAGACGAGCATGAGAAAGGAGAATAGGTGAAAGGACATTATTTGATTAAATGAGTGGGCAGGATAGCTGATACAGGATATCTGCACAGGAACTTAAGGCTGGCCTGTGTTCTGTGTCCTTTGCCTTCAGAAGGCTTCAGCTTAACATGCAAATTGGCTCCAGGGTTGAACAAAACAAACACTAGTGCCAGTTTTTATTCAAGGTAATGCATTCCATCTGCTTCATAAGAAACTAAACAATTTTCTGGACCACTCCAGGTATACAACCATATAGTATATAGTAATAAATCACTCCTAAAGAAAGCAATAAGTGCAGCTGAGAGCTCAAGCTTTTACAGAAAGGCTCCATATTGTTACACTACAGATTAGAGGGTTGCTGTCATAGTTTAGCAATCTGGTTGAAAAGCACCAATGCCTGGATTTGCCCCAGCCACCTGAGGAATGTGTGTGGTCACTCTGGCTCCATAGACTGTCAGTAAAATAAACTCTTAATCCCCAGGTTCAAAGGGTAGCATGAATGAACTGCTTCCAGGAGACACCCATCAAGGTCCATTGATTAGATGTAGCACTTAAGATGGCAATGATTTAAACTTGGGTGCACTGGGAAGCTGCCTGGATCTGGATTGAATCTGTTGCCTCTAATGACAGTGCTGCAGGGCTGCATGCCAGCAGTCTCTTTGGTCATTCTGCTGCAACTCCCAGCACCTCTGGCACTCTCCCATTTACTAATAGATGAAGTGGAGCAAGGGCAAAATAACAAACAAGCAACAAGAAGAAAAACCTTCAATTTCCCTATGGGTGTATTCATAAATCAGTTGAACATTCAATTCTGAAATTAATATGGACTTGGGGATCATTGCACACACTGTAATGTTGGAACTGGCTCCACTTTTGACCAACCATCTCCTCATCAAAAACTTTGTTCACACACTATAACATTCCACTTAGCTTGATTCTTTTTTTCTTTTTTTTTTCTAAATTTGAACAGGCTTAACAGAATAAGACAAAAAACTGAACCCAAATTTTTAAGTCATTTCCTTCTAAGCGTCTCTTCTCAGGTCCATGTGCAGATCAGTTATGAGAACAGATTTTTCCTTTCACTTCTAAGCTAACTGGTATAACCACCTACAGATGCTGCCCGAGATATCTGCTTTATTGACTTCTCTGAAAAGTTGAAAGACTAAAATCCCAGCTGTATGTAAGGGTCATGAAGGGAGGAGACACCAGCAGGTCTGTTCTCCATCAGAGAGACTTTCTAAAATGAAGACTCAAATGCTAGAGTGGACCTGATTTAATTCATCCCTTACTCCTTCTTTCCCATGAATGGGTGAAGTGGTCAGCTTACGTGGTGCGTGCATAGTCAGAAATTCAGTCTCCCTGTCTGCACATCACCATCTTTGCAGATGATATGAAAAACTTGCACTGGTTAGTCTAGCACAATAATGTGAGTCATTAATCTCAGCTGCCCTGTCTCAAATAGGTGAGAACATCCTCCATTGATACTGAAGTGCTATTCAACTGTTGGAGACAAAAGTGGACCCTTCTTATTCTACATTCTCTACAAAACATCTTATTATTCTGCTACAAAAATATCAACGTGCCTGTGGAAAAATAAAAAGAGCTTTAACTTTTTTTTTTCTGGGAATGTCAAAACTTTGAAAAAAGTAAAGGAACACAAAGTAAAAGAAATGTTTTTCTCCCCCAAATCCTTATTTATTAGATGAAAGAAGCCATATATATATATACACACATACCATACTAAACTACAGACACTCTTAAGGTGAAAACTTAATTTTATTTTGCTTTAGAGTATTGAGAACATTCCTCCTGACTCTTGAAGCCAGAAGTAGTATTCCAAGGAAAGAACAGATCCTAAATGAATGACTACAATCTTCTTTTTCTGTTGAGTACATAAAGGTGGATGCAATTATCATCTGTTTAATAGCCTGGTAGCTCTTTGCTAACATAACTTGCAGCACATGTTAGCACTTCACCCACCTGTGGGAAGGAAGGGGTGCTCATCGAGCATTTGAGTTTTCATTTTGAGACAGTCTCTCTGATGGAAAATGGGCTGGCTGGTTTCTTCCCTCCCCATGCCTCTTGCATAGAGTTGGGATTTTTTTCCTTAACTCTGAGAAGTAACCTTGAAGTAGGTGGGTATTAAAACTCTTCTCTTTTATAAAACTGCCCCACAAATTTATGACATAAGATATCATTACTTGTCTAATATTTTTATACCACGGTGCTGGTGGTGCCAGACTTGCCACATTGAGGCTAACAGCACAGCAGCAACTTCATAAGAAAAGGATCTTGCTTCATCCTGTTTCCACTATTTTTCTGGTCCACATACAAAAAGGAGTTTTTTCAAATGCTTGCATAAAATCTGACTACTCCCTGAAAGACATCATGCATTCACTCATAGATCTAAGCAAGTTTGCAGTTTAGGCCTTTGTGCTGTTGTTTTTTTACATCTTACATGCTCTTACTGTGCTATTGACTTTTCAGTAAGGGAAAGCATTAGAGTCATTCTTACATCTACCAGATATTCCTCCAAAACCACTTCTGAACAAATTTTAATTGCTATATGTCTGTAAAATGTTTAAGTCCCAAGAAGTGACAGCTTTCTAAAAATAGCAAAATTATTTTGCCAGCAAATTCCTAAGGTAACACCTCTAAAATAGTTTTCACAGGGCAGAAGCCAAATTTATTTTACTAATTCTTGATAATGTACTCTTCCTGCTTCAGTAGCCTGAATATTTTTGTGAACAAGGTCAATAAGCAGAGACTAGATGACATTGGCAGAAATATGAGAGCTTTTATAGAATCGTTTAGATTGGAAAAAGTCTTTAGGATCATCAAGTCCAATGATGAACCCAGCACTGCCAAGTTCACCACTATACCGTGTCTCCAAGCGCCCCAGGCATGATGATGTAACCACTTCCCTAAGCAGTCTCTTCCAACACTTAACAAACCTTTCACTAAAGACTTTTTCCTAAAATCCAGCCTAAATGTCCCATGGTGAAACTTGAGGCCACTTTCTGTCCAGTTGCTTGTTACCTGGGAGAAAAGGCCTATCCTTGATGCCTTAAGTTTTAGCTTTCATATTTTCCAGATTATGTACTGCATTAGTATATAACTCTGAACTTCATATAAAGTGTTAGCAAGTTCTCCTCACAGTTTAGTCAGACAAACCAATCCTTTTCCAGCCAAGAACCAAGGACACCCTTGCAGCTTCAGGCCCAAAAAGTTTAAACAACAGTGAATTGAGGAGAGCAATCTGGGAGAATGGGACCACATAAGCTGAAGCTGTAATTTCACAATTAACCCCAATATGTAAGTGGACCAAAACTTATAAAAATGTGAAAATGTGTGATCCTTCATTCATCTTTGGTGTAGCCATGGCCAAGTTCTTGTACTGCCCAGGGTGTATCCTTTGAAGGCCTTCTAATAAATACTTACTTTATTCTCTTAACAGTGTCCAGCCTCTGTTCTATGTAGCCACTCAAGGCATCATCCCCACCTGGCAACATCTAGCTTTCAGCGTGTTGTAGAAAGAATTAAAGTAAACCCTGAAGCTTCTCTTCTCCAGGCTAAACACTCCCAGTCCCTCAGCCACTCCTCATAGGATTTGTGCTCCAGACCCTTCACCAGCCTTGTTGCCCTTCTCTGGACATGCTTCAAGACCTCAATCAATGTCTTTCTTCTTGTGAGGGGCTCTGAACTGGACTCAAGGTGTGGTCTTACCAGTGCCAAGTACAGAGAGAGAATCACTGCCCTAGTCCTGCTGGCCACACTGTTCTGGTACAGGCCAGGATGCCCCTGGCCTTCATGGCCACCTGGGCACACTCTGGCTCCTGCTCAGCTGCTGTTGACCAACATCCCCAGGTCCTTTTCCTCTCGGCCACTTTCCCGCCACTCTTCCCCAGCTTGTAGCACTGCAGGGGTTGTTGTGACCCAAGGGCAGGACCCAGCACTTGGCCTTGTTGAACCTCACACCATTGGCCTCAGCATCAGTCCAGCCTGTCCAGATCATTCTGCAGAGCCTTCCTGCTCTCCAGCAGGTCAACACTCCCAGTCAATTTGGTGTCATCTGCAAACTGACTGAGGGTGATTGATTCCCCTGATTCAGATCACTGATAAAGAAATTGAACAGGACTGCCCCAGCTCTGAGCGCTGACCACTACTAATGTCTGGCTGCCAACTGGATGGAACTTCATTCACCACCACTCTCTGGGTTGGGCTGTCCAGCCTATTTTTTACCCAGTGCTCAGTGCACTCAGAGGCCAGTTTTTCCACAGGAGTGCTGTGGCTCTTCATTGTCTGGCCATGAAACTCATCAGCTGAAACACTGTCTTAACAAGAAAACCTGATATTAAGGTATTACCAGAGTTAATAACTGCCATTCAGAATCTTTCCCACATTAAAGGGAAATTTAATCAGTATTTGCACTATGTACTGTAGTGAAAAAATATCCAATTTTAAAGAAATCTGCCTGTTTACACATTGTAGTTTGTGTTTTAAATATACCTGTCTGCCTAACTTCTTCATGGCAGGAACATTCTATGAGAATACAGAGGCGCGTAGCAGCATGGAGAACTGCACATTTTTCTGTCTAAATCCATCCTTGTAAGTGGGTGTAAAATGATACCATTATGATCTAGTTAAATTTAATTCTTCAATTTGCCAGTCACCACATTTTGTATTTGCTTCTGTGCCTTGTCTACAGGGTATACATATTAAAGCCCCATTAATGCTGCAGGCACAGCACTTGAAGAGAAGCATGTTATTTAATCTGGTGAGGAATATTTGATCCCTGCTTTTAGTTCTGGTAGTGGTAGTCCCAAATTTGAATGGTCTGAGACGTTTTGAAGAATTACATTTTTGTGGGGAAAAGTTTTCAAATAACATATGCCCAGGTCCTGTGTTTAAGTGTGTACTGGGTATTTTTAAGGCCTGTGGCTGGATGGAATCAATGGGCACAAATCTCCTAAACCACTACAGTGTTTATCAAAGATTCTAGTGTGTCCCTGAATTTCACTGCAAGGTCAGGAATGAGATTTGTATTTAGACTAGATCTCCAGCCACCCTCTATGTATCTTCCACACTCATAGAGTGATATGTTTTCTCCTAATGCAATATAAGACTCTTTCTCCAGGTCAGCAAACCTCTTACCATTTCTGCCTCCATTTCTGGGGGATCCAGGTGGCTTCTGTGAGTTAAAAAAGGCCTTAAGTGCCTTTTCCTCAGCCTTTGTCACTGTGCTCCCTCTGTATCCTAAAAAGGATGGAGATCCTCCTCAGCCCTCCTTTTGTTGCTAATGTATTTATAGGAGCTTGTTATTGAAAAAAACCCCAAAAGACAGAAGAAGAAAAACAACCCCCCTCCTGTCCCACCCAACACACAGAATTTGAAAATCAAGGAATAAAAGGCTTTTCAGGATGCTAAAATCCTCTTGCCACTGGTGATGATGCTCACTGAAGCAACCCAGCTGAGGCCACAGACTCACCTCTGTGAGTAGCTATAGATTCATGCTCCCACTGGCAAGCAATCTTGCCCTACATGTAGCACTCTGTTTTCTTTCTTTCCTTTAATGACTGCTCTATGGTCACCATGGGGAAAGAGCTTATCACAAGACTGGCAGAAATTTTGCAAATATGATGGTGTTTTTGTTTCTCATCACTGTCAGCTCAAAAATGAAAAAAAAAAAAAGAGAAAACATAGCATCATTTCAGTCCATTCATATACTGGGGAATAAAATTTCAGTTCATGTAGAGCAGTAAAATCAGTGGAGTTTTACTGACTTGCCCCAGCTGAGAATTTTTTCCAGTGTATTTATATGTAAAATCACACAAACGTTATGTGGATGGGGTTATATCTGAAAATCAATATTAAATTCATCATCTTTAGTTGCTACAGACCACAGTGAACACTTGCTCTCTAATGGTTAAATGCCCTTTGGATCTGAAGCCCTTTGATTTATTGGAAGAAACCTGCTGGGCAGAACATACTGTGGAGCTGATTAATGTCAGCTTCTGTCATCAGTTTCCACTTAGATTCTTGGCCAGCTCTGACATCTCCTCCCTCAAGGATCCAGAAGAATTTGAGGACTGATCCAAGAGCTTTACTGGCATGGGATTTGCAGAATGTGGTGCTTGCAAAATAAGGAAGATGAATGGAAGTAAAATTCCATGTTCTCTACTGGACTTGTTTCTTTAACTCATTTCTCTGGAGAAAGAGACCAATGCCAGGACCACACCAGCAAGGGAAACAAATCAATAGCATGTTCACTGGTTTTGTTACAGATGTCTTGCATTTCCTTTGCTGCTTTATATGCTCCCTTGTAGCCTGTCAAAGTGGAAAATGACTGCAGTGAGAATGCAGAGCTACCATAGCCTTCTAGATTTACACTCACCAATGTACAGGAAAACTTATGGACTCCAAACCAGTTGGTAGTGCTCACCATTTTAGAGAGGATAAGCCCTTATCTGAACAGGGCTAATAAAAGGTGGCCTCCACTGTGATTTGCAGGCTGATTGCTCGTGGGTAGCATGAGCTTTTAGAGCAGTAGAACACAAACACCCCCATCTTCTGCACTGACCCTCCCTTGGGAACGATGGCTGCTTATGGCAGATAATTTTCTTGTGTTCATTTTTACATATTTCCCTGGCAGTTTCTCATTTGGACAAAATTACTCTAACATTTCTTCTGAGCATAGAATTCTCCTGGTGCTCATCAGACATATGGACGCTTCTGCTATAGGAATCACACATTGCTGTAAAAATCCTATGGAGCTGTACCCATTGCTGAAAACATTCTCATTGGCAAGAAGGAAGTATGAGTGAACAGTCAAATGATGAAATATTGAAAACAAAGTATTATGAGATTGTAGGAAACTTAGGAAAATGAGCTGTCCTAGAAGAAGTAACATTTAAACTTCCAAGAAACCAAAGTGAAATCCTAATAATTTTAAAATAGGATTTCCTGTCCTGTACCTCACTCATGAAAACCTGTTTTATCAGAAATTATGTCATTTGGATTAAGAATATTACACTGCTCCCCTCTAATATTGTATCTATAGAAATCTGCATTGATAAAACCAGTCTCATGTGTTCAATCCTTTTTCCTTCTCCACCCTTCATGGTGAATTTGGTGCTTTCCAAGATAAGCTGTAGAAGAACAATTGCATAGTGCTGGAAGCCTTTATTTACTTCCTTGTTTTCATTTAAACCTCATTTCCCATCCCTTCTTTCATATTCCTACCACTATATACCACTACTTGTGTTCTTGGGGGAGAAGGGAAAGTTACAAAAAGAATGAAGTGAGCCCTTTTTTTTCTTAGGAATAAGCCAAACAGGTTTATAAGCTTATAAAATGGTGCACAATTAAGCAGATCATTTTTAAATGTAGCTGTGGGATTTTGTTGATGGTCTATTAGTGCTTTTTTTTAATAAGGAATTTTTCAGCAAGGAGGAAAGTACATGTCTATAAAGAAATAAAAACCTGAACACCACACAAAAAAAGACTTTCCAATGGCAAATTAGGCCCATACATAGATTCTCACTGACTTTAATGGACTTTGAATCAGCCTCAAATTTATATCAAGCCTCAAAAGTAACCCAACTTTCAATAAGTGTTTATTAGTCAATTTTCTGGGATAGTGATTTAAGTCTATAAAATCCAGCCATTTTCAGGGTCCTTAGCCTCAGGAAAAACCTGTTGGGAAAAGTTTATTGAACACAAGATGTTTAGATTTAAATAATTTATATTCATGAACCAGATTTTTTGATGAAATATTGCTGAACTGAACACCACTAAGAATAAAATTAGCAGATGACACACAGATTGTCAGAGTAATGATTAAAAGCAGAATGTTTGGACCAATTCAGAAACTGGACCAATTAAACAAAATATTTAAACAAAATATTTGGTATGCTCAAACATGAAACTATGCATTGAAGAGCAAGGAATGGCGGATTTGCCTCGGCTAACCTGGAAAGAAATGAGTCCAGGAACATTGTCCTGATGAAAAACCAGCAGAGTATAAACTTCCACATGGCTAATGTGGCTGTTACATCTCTGCAGCATAAAGTGCTTCTATTTTTCTATGTAGCTCAGGTGACTCAGAGCAGAGATTAAAGAAATTGGGTTTTGCTGGCTATCAGTAAAATGAGAAGTTAACTTGATTACAGTGCAAGATTGGGAAAGAAATGTCAAATGATAATTACCAGGAAAAGTTAGCTTATTACCTTCAAGGACAGGTGTGTTGATGGAGCCCGATCAGTCTAATCCACAAACAGGAGGGACACATGTTTACAATGAGGTAATAAATGAATGAAATGAATGAAAAGAAACACCAGGGAAGGTAGAAGATTTTTCATCTCTGGATGGCCTCGGAGCACAGAACTGTAAAGTACACTTTAGATGAAGACTTGTCCTTTAGCTTGATATCAGCAGAAGGCCAAATAGCTTCCTACATACAAGAAGTGAAGATGGATAGGTCCATTTTGCCTTATTTATGAAATCTGTGAAGAACCGACAGTCATAACTTAAAAAAGCTAGATAGAGCTTTATCAGTAGGTTAATACAGTTCAAAAGCCAGTAGAGAAAAGTTTCTGTTGACCTATGATAATATATGACCCTTCCGGTTCACGTACCACATTAGCGAAAAGGACCAAGTGCTTGTTCTCGTTTCCATTGACTGACACTGCATCTGCCATCAGCTTTGTTGTGTGTGGTAATAACCCCTTAATCATCAAATCTGATTTTCTCCACACAGTTTTCCTTCAGTCAATTATTAACAGCTGGGCTGTTAATTATGCTGAAGCTAATGACTGCCTAACAAAGCTCTAATATCCAGTACTGCTCAACTGATGAGACAAAGTGCCCATTCTCTTTATGAGGTGTTATTTGCTTGACATGTTTCTGGGTCTGATGTTCTCAGCTGATCTTCCAGGGTGCTGCATAGCTGAGGTTTTAAATTCTTTTAAATTATTAGAATAACCCTGGGACACTCCAAGCCATTCATCTAGCCAAAATCAGAATTCTCCAGAAGAGTCCTGTCAAAATGGCATCTTCATCGTGCGCAGAAAACGCACTACACCTATATACATTTTAAACTCCTAATTGTAATAATGACTCTGGCACCAAACCTTTCTGGAGGATTGATGGCTAGCTGAGGCTAATGGCTCTCAGCTGAATTTCAAGCCACCTCTTCTCCCAAACAGTCATTAATCTTCAGGAAATATCCTGTGCTTCCATCAGGAGTGTTTAAATGTCTCCACATTTTTAACTAGATTATCTACAGCATATTTCTGAAATCAGCTGTATAAAAATGTGATATTTCTGAACAAGCTTAAATGTCATTAACTCATTTTTACATGGCTGTTCTCCTGGAGTCTTGCCCCAATGGCCCTCACCTCACCAAAGTCCTCAGTGACCTGGCTGAAAACTGGCCTCTTATTAAACTCTGAATAACAAACTTGATAAAAATATGAAGCAGGATTTTCTGCTTTCCTCAGCATTGCCCCATCCTAACTCTCACAGACGTTGCTGATCTGTCTTAGTTCAGGTCCCCAGGTAACCCATTGATCCTTGTCTCCAGGAGATCCATATTGTGTTGTTAATTTACTCACAAGTTTTCCTCTGAAGTGAATCAGTCATCCTGGGGAAAAAATATCTCACATAGTTTTTGGGATGGTTAGCTTTGGAATCCCCTTCCACAAGGTCATGATGAGGAAGTCCCATTAGGTTTGGCTCTGCCCATCTCACACAGTCCTGTAATGCATTGTACCAGGTTTTACATCCTTAAACATGCCCTCACCCCATAGCTCAGTTCACACAGTTCACTCTTTCCGTTTCATGCTAAGAAAACACAATTCTGTCAGGCTGTAACACAGTCCTCACTATTCCTGACACTGTGAACTGAGCTAAGAACCATGCACAAAAAAAGATTGTTATGATTTGAGGTCACTGGGGGATTTCATGGGGCCCAGCAGAGGTCCAGGACCAATCACACCACATAGCACTGGTGCAGACAATCTGAGCTGACTCTGAGCAGCACAGACACAAACCACCCTTCACCACTTGGATAGGGGGCCAGAAATCAGTCCTGGTATTGAACACGCTTAGCAGTTCAGCCAATAATAACATTTCCTGGGAATAAAGTGAGACCATTGCCGAACTGTTTGCAAAAATTGTCCTAACACCATTTTCACCATAAATCATTTACTGTCACACCAAACCTTCTGCAGTCAGAGAGTTATGCAAGGTTCTTGCTGATCCTTTTAAAGACAGTTCAGAAAAGCCACCAAGATTTTTTTCCTCATTCTTCCTCAAAAGTCAAGGTTGTACTTTATTTGTCATGATCTTCAGGAGCACTTAGATAAAGAATTTATGGGGTCTAAAGGCCACAAAGCAGTAAATTTTCAAACTGAAATGCTCCTGACAAGCAAGTTTGAACATTTAAAAGAATCAGACACAGCAATAACCTAAGAGAGGCCTTTGAATAAAAATAAACTTGAACAAATGCAAATGTTAGACATTTGTTAAGAGTTTCCAAAATAACATTTGTTTACACAGCTTTTCAAGAAAAGAGATTTGATAACAGTGGAAAATTGACTAATCTTTCCAAATACTTGCACGGGCTTGGTTGTTGGCTTTTATTTAAAGATTCTTTCCTATGAAAATGTGTAAAGCATTTACTTAAATAAGAACAGGTATGAGTCTTATGAAAACAAAAATATGGCAGAAATAAGCATCATGTTTATCAATGTACTTTTGAGCCCAGATACCATCATACTGCCTGCCATTTCCCACCAGGAATACAGCATGTGCAAAGAGCAATAAACAAAAGACTCCCATCAGTTGTGCTAGCATAGAATTTCCCTCAGTAGTTTAATTATGAAAGCATATGGGAGACCTGAGAAATTTTCTGAAACTAGATACCAGGAAACCCGATAGTGTACTTTCCTACCCATACGTTAGTTCACCCTTCAAAAAGTTTTGAGCCAAGAGCAATCTCAGTTTTTACTCAACAACCAGTGAGTGCTGTTAGAACTAGATGAGGATATTTTGTAGCAGAAAATAAGACAATAAATGCCATCTTATTACTGTGAGATAAATGTAAACTATCATCTTCTAAAGATTATGTTTTTCATTGTACTGCTACATAGGAAGGAGAAGGAACAAGACCACTCTTCTGGATGGCCCAGCAGTGAGGACTCTTTATTGATACTTTTTATGTGACAATCAGCTTTGAGGTCCTGCTCTCAATGCTCTTGTGAGTGGAGCCATATCAAGCTCAGGCTATTCAGGTCAGTGCTGTAATCACAGGGCAGATAATTCTCAGAGTTGAGGATGTTTTCAGCAGAATTTTTAACCTTGGTTCCTCTCACTGTCCCCATGGAAGGCTTCTGTTTTGACAAACCGGCACTTTCTAACACAAAACATTTTACTGAACGATTCCCACTTAGCTTTACTGAATGAATAATTTGCCTCTGTAAAACACTGTAGCATGGGAAAACTAATATTCCCAGTGGTGACAAGACTTTAAAATACAAATGGGTAGATTTTTCTGCAGTTGTTAATGTGTGATTCCTTACAGAATTAATGTGAAGGACAGAATATGCTGGGATATGCCTTTAATTCTCAAACATCCAAATTATATTGTTATGGTTAAGGAAAACTACTTGCAGGTATCTTCATTTTTTAAAAATTTCCTAATACTTTTTCCAAAATTAAAGGTGTCTTTTGGACATTTAACCATTTGGTTCTTAGCTCAAAACACATTGAAAGAAAGATAAATTCATTAAACTACAGAATGGTCAATTTTAAGAGGATTACCTGCATCAGAAAGAGTAATCCATGGTTTACAACAGCAATATTATTTTTTAAAGCTGGTGGATGGAGCAGCTGCTTTGTAAAGTTATTAATTTCCTGAAAAGAATACTGAATGCTTAGGGATCAGAATGCAAGGAAGGATGCAATTATACAATCAAGTATGTGCATCTTTTATACATTAATTCTGCACAGAACTCCCCTGCCTTTCAAAATGATCAATATTGTTTTCTGTTTTGTGGACCCAAAACAATACCCGCAGACACAAAAAATGAATTTTGTATCTGTTAGAAAGGGGCCCAGAAAAAGCTGATTTTAAGGACAGGCTGATTCGTAGAGTAGTACAGGGGGCAGCCACCACATCTGAGGACACAATTATTCTCCCATGGAAAAAGATGTAGGTTTTTGAGTGGGGCACATCTGGATGTCTCAGGAAAAAAAGTTGTTCCCACATCTGTCTGAATACAGACTCAGGCCTTGTTTTTCCCTTAGACTATGGACTGGCTACACTCACTTATCCCTCTCTCAGGCTCTCATTTACTGCCTGTAAAGTATGGGTGCTGGTATGGTTTTGTTCTTAGAGCTTGTATGTGTGCAGGTTTTACTCTATACCTGCATTTCCCTAGAAGCAATTAACTTTTTTCTGCTCAAAAATTTTGTCTGAAAGGTATTTCAAACTTCTGAGACTTGCTTTAATCCTCCTGCTAATCACATCTCCTGTGCTGGTAGAATTGCAGATCACATGCAAGACATTCAGATGTATGCATTTCTTGGGGGGATGTGTGTAGTAAACCCAATTACATCAGATTTTCTGTGTATACATGCATGGTCTGGCAACCACCTGAGCATTATTTCTGGGCAGAAAATGCTGGAGATTAATTTGGCAATCCTGCCTACCTAAATTGTAATCCAGACCTAAGGCAGGAAACAAGTCTCCAGTTTTTTTGGAACTGAGGAGAGAAATCTGTCCCACACTTTCTGTTGAGATGTCCATTCCACCTGGTGATAAAGAGTTTTAGTGAAGTTAAGTCATTTAGCTTTACTTTCTGACCTCTTAATGATCATGGCTCTACTTTTCACAAGCAGTGCATTTGGAAGAAACTGGAGGCAGACAATGGGAGACAAGAATGAACCTTGGCTCAGTAATTCCATGATCAAAAGATATAAAGACCCCAAAACTATTTCTTTTCAGTGCTCCTTAAAAACAGAACAGATATATTCTTTCTGCAGAGAAGGAGCAATGGCAGCAATTGAGACCCTTCTGGGGCAACATGACAGATGGAGAAGAAGATACTTTTTGCAAGGACCTGTAGTGTTAGGACAAGGAGGAATGGCATTAAACTGAGTGGGCAGGTTGATATTAGATGGTAGAAGGAAATTCTTTTTACTGTGAGGGTAGTGAGGCACTGGAACTCGTCATGGATCCACAACCCTGGAAATGTTCAGGGCCTGGTTGAATTAAGCTCTGAGCAACCTGCTCTAGTGAAAGATGTCCCTGTCTGTGGAAAGAGGGCTGGAATTAGAAAGTCTTTAAGGTGCATTCCTACTCAGACCATTCGATGATGTGCTCCTACAGCTTGGAGGTAGACACAGAAAATGTCATGCTCACATACAACAGCCTCAAGGTCTTTTTCAGAACAAAACTTCACCCTCTGGAGGAGTTTAAATGTTTTTTAAGGCATGAAGAGGTTTATAGATTGTTCAATGTGTGTTTTTCTGATTGCAGTGTCATTTTAGGCTAAGGGACCTACTTAGGCTAACTTGCCAAAAAGCCTTTATGGTTTGTATGGTATGAACTTCTGTTTAAATAGAAGAAAAAAAATAAAGTGCTAATTGAAGCTGTATTTCTGTTAAAAATGATGGTAAATGTTAAAAATGAATTAGGCAATCAGTTAGAGCAAGCACTCACTCCCTAGCCCAATTTAGCCCATTCAACCACAAACCCTGAGCAGCTTTGGCCAGATTCCCCAGTGTGTTCCAACTCCTGTGAGTTACTGGAACCATTCAAAGGCACTGGAGTTCAGCCAGATGAGTCCAGCTGAGAGCTCCTCACAGTGTGGGAGCCCTCAGTGCACACAAAAGCAGCGCAGCGGATTTCTTGGTTCCTGCACTGCCACCCCATGCTCCTACCTCACTTGGTCCTGGCACAGGGACAATGTCCCAGGAAGGGAGAGAACACTGCTGGCTGTGCTCATCTGACATGCAGGCCTGCAGAATTCAAACTAGCAGGAGGAAACCAGAGCAACACATGAGTCCTCAAACAGAGCCAAAGAGTAGGGAGCTCTGCCCATGGCAGCATTCATTCACCCAATGTCATGCTGAGCTGAGGCACAGGAAAACAGAGCCCTTATATTTCAGTCCAGTCACCAAGGAAACTCAAGTTTTTTGCACTAGTATAGGGTTTAATCTTAGTCCTTACAACCACATTGCAGTAAATTGCCTTCAGAGAGAGAAGGCTGGCAGCAGAAGAAACGAGGTGGGCAAAATCCAGCTCATAGTCTGAGACACCTCAGTGTAAACATCTCCATGGACTACACTTGATATCATCAATGGAGACACTTGACATCCCAGGAAGGATTCAGTTCCTTGCACATAGATGTCTGGTACAATTTCATATGCCCTAACATTTCCCATTGGCTTCCAGTTCCAGTTGCTGAATATGTAGGTCCCCTGTATGTCCTGTATCAAATCTGCCAGCTCTGTAAGAGTTTCTGGGATTTCCTCAAATGGCTCAAGTTATATTTATACAACTGATCCATGGCGCTCTTTAACTGAAACTGGGCCCTAACGATATGTTTAAGTGTCTTAAATTGACCCTTGTCTGAGATGACCAAATGGATTTTCCTGCATTTAATGGGATGCTTCCAGAGCAAACATTGAACATTACTTTTTCCAAGTATATTTGAATGTCCCTGGGTTTCCTAAAGAACTTCTACAATGCCCATTCGTATGTCTCAGCAACTTCTGATGGCTATAAGGTAGTTTTAGCTGTGACACAGTCATTGCAAAGCACTTTGTGTCAGAGGAAAGACCACTGTCTGCAGTAACACCACTCACTTTTCAGGATAAATTATTTCATGCTACAGGAGTGTTGTAGCACTGCAGAACCCCATAAAAAAGGCTCTGTGTGAAAAAACTGAGCACATCTACAGTGATTCAGGATGGAAAGAGTGCATTGCAAGAGCAAAATACCTTTCTTAGGAGTAAGCAGGCTGGGATGGAGAATCCTTACTGTATTCATTTCAATGGAATGAAACAAATTGGGGCATCTTCCCTTGGCACTTCTGTTTCCAATTTCTCCTTAAAGAACAGAATGTGTGTGTCCCCTCCTAGAATTCACAAGGCCATTAGATGTGCTTTAACACCATGTCCAGAGCTATCAATGGAAAAAGGCCTGGATCAGAGGGACATTTCTAAAACAAAAATGGAATTTATTGTAGCTGTAGCAGTAAAGCCTCTCTCCTAATCTAACTTGTCAGCCTCCTAGGGCTGCAATGCTCAAGTCCACTTAAATGAAAAGATACATGAACAGTCTTTGCATGCAAAATGAGATTGGAAATGTGAAAGGATATTTACCATAATTAGTCAAGTTAAAGAATGAAAGATTTGAAAGGGAAAAGTTTTTGACAGTAAAAATTATTAATAAAATGATAATGAATATCTTCAAAGTACTGCTTTTCCTTTCTTTAATATCTTTGGAGATGTTGCTGATTTTTCAGAGGATTTTTCTCTAATGTTGTATTAACTTGGGGGTTTTTTGTTGTGAAAATTGACATATCCAAGAATTCTTTTCAGGTCTAAGAACTAAAGTTGAAATTTAAGCAAAGTCAGATTTGCTTATGGCAGTTTTTATGCTTTTGTGTGCTTCTGAAAGGAAGCTACTGGGGCTGCAGTAGGAGCCTTGGATCCCTTTAGAACCATTAGCTCTTCATAGAGCAGATGAGTTTCTCAGAGTTTGGAGCTGTGCTTCCCTGTGGATCTGAGCCACCAGGCTGAAGGAAAGCATGGGCTGTGCCATACATGGTTTTTAAGATGCATGGTCTCAAGTGTGTGCACATTTTCATTCAAAGGGATCCACGGTTCCTATCTTCCCAGTACTATTAAACCATGCAGTTTCATACACTTTCCAGAAACAGGACTATAATGAATTAATAAGTAATTAAATACATAAATTATTGTCCCCCTCATAAGGATACTTGTAAGATATCCTTGAAGGATACTTGTATTTTCTTAACCTATACTACCTGTGATTTGGTCCCCTCACCAGCTCCTGCTCCCCCTTCCCACATCCCAGAACCCAATTTCTCCCTTCTTGGGGTCAGGAGCCCCTGTCCCAGCAGAGCTGCAGAAGCACTGCCACTCCCCAGCCATCCCCAGACACAGTGCCCCTGGCTGCCCTGCTCCTGATGGAGGGTGGCATGGGACAGCCTGCCAGGCCCTGCCCTGCCACTCCCAGTGCCCACCCTGTGGAGCCCCTGACCCTGCTGTGGCCTCACACACAGGTGCCAAACTAGAGCCACAAGCCAGACCAAGCCACACAACCAGAGGTTTTTATAAAAAATGGTGCCTGCAATACCTGGTGTTGTTCTGAGAGTCAGTAATTTCCTGTGTTCAGTATTAATGGGATTGGCTCCTTAATCCTTCAAAGCGTTAAATGTACAAAATATTTTGACTGTGGCAAGTATTACTATTAATATATGGCAGGGAACAGTGGGTTTCCTGTGTACATGTGCCCCTCTGATGAGGTACACATAACATGTGGCTCCTAATACCAAAGATGGTGTAATCCTTCACTTGTCAGCACCACACTAAAGGTCAGTCTGGTTTTTCTCACTTTGCAAACTTCCATCTGTCAAGGGATGCTTAATTCACAGCGTATTCTCACATCTACCCCGAGGCTGTCTAAATTTAAAAACAGACATTTGTTTACCATGTTCTGCTTAAAAAAGGAAAAAAGGAGAATTTTTCTAGCCATTGGTTTCTCCCAAGTAAAGAATTCGAGAAATCTGTTGGCATAAAACCTAAAAAGGCAGTATAGTTTTTGTTTGATTATAAACGCTGGTGCTTCCATAACCTGAATTTAGCATTCTTTATTCAGAAGATATGGTGCATCATGATATTCTCCATGAGATGACATCTTGCTCTCCAGCTCATTCTTTATTATCTAGCAGGGTAAACGTGCATTAAGGCAGTTCAACCAAAAAACAGACAACAGAATTGGGCCATATAAGACATTATGTATGCATATACATAGGTACAGACAAATGTGTGTTTTAACAAAATTTTCATTTGCTATTAAATAAAAAATGCTACTTGTTTAATGCAGCTCTAAAGAATAAACATAGATTTTGATCACAAGAAGCTGACCATGGCTGACTGCTGACTTTTTGCTCCAACACCTTTCTGTACTTTGTGGTCTCTGTTTCAAGGCATGTTCACTTACATTAATAATTCGAGTTTAAATACAAATTTATCGGATATTTAAAAAATAAAACTTAGTGTAAAGACAATGATAATTGGATTCCCTAGACTCAAAGAGGCTAAGGCAAAGAAAAATGTCTATACTACCACCACCACTTTTAATTGTAAGGCATCAGATTTGAGTGATTTAGAACATCCTGAAAATTCCCAGATATGTGGGCTGTACTGAAAGGACATGCTGATGGTTCTTACTCATCAAGCTAAAAGAGCCTCTTTTTCATTGTAGTACCCTGAGCTACCTATTAGTCACAATTATTTCATCTTAAATAAATTTTAAAAAATGAGGAAAAATCTTTAAGTTATTACTTTCTTAATGATTTAATTATATTTTTCTCAAGTTATATGAGGCCTGAAGACGTGTCCTAGTCCACACTCTAATCCCGGGTGGTCATTGTGAGTAAAATATGTCCTGCAGCAAAGAAAAAGCATCAAAAAGCACTAAAATCCAGCTTATTATGTATATATATATAAAAAAAACCTGCAGATTCCCTCAAGGTAGTTACTTGTATAAAATAGCAAGGCTCCAGGAAAGCAAAGAAAATCTATATCAAATACCCCTTGCTAAAATTATGTATATGGTTTTTCATATATGGCCTCTCCTCTGTAGCTTCTGAGCTAAAATATTCATTAATTCTCAAGTGAGCTGACCAAGGGGTGTCCCCTGGGCATTTTATGACACCCAGGCTGAAGCCAGGCTCTAACAGCTCAGTACAGTAGAAAACTGGCAAAACTCGTAGAAAGTGAAACACCACAGCAGCATTGCCCCCTGAGCTGCACTCAGAACACTTGACTTTGGATCTACAGAAGGCACCCTGGATTCTGCAGCCCAGACAGAAACTGGGTGATTGTAAACCTGAAAAGCAAAATAAAGCCCTCTTTAGCAAGCATACCAGTACAATGAGCCATTCATAGGAAATGTTGCCAGCACAGAAATGGGGCAAGGTTTCTTTTGCAAAAGTTCATCTGAATCCTTGTTCTCTTTGCTAGTTATCATGTTCTAATCTCTACCATGCCCTCACAAACACCCACAGTTATGTACAAACCAACACCCTGTACAGCAGCAGGCCCTCTTTTATATTATGATCTGTCAAGAAAAATCTTGTGCTTCTACTTTTTATAGTCACTATGACTTGACCCAGCTGAGAAGAAAGGAAAATATAGTGACACTGCCAAGAAATATACTGAGTTGCAGTCATCATCAGAGACTTCCATTAATCACGGGCAGAGCTGCAGCAAAATAAGGAACATCTTTTTTAGGTTCTCTTTGTTTAAGTCTCCTAGGAGATTTACAGCTCTGATGTATATCATGAACCTAGAGGGTATATTTTTAAGGGCTCACTCACCCCATCTGAAATTGAGCAAACATGTAAAAATAAATAAAATAAAGCTGGCCTGTGTTAAGTGTAAATGCTACAATAGAGTAAGCTGTATGCTAAAAAGTTTTCTTTTTAAAATAAAAGCCAGCTCCCTTCTCCCCTTCCATTGTTTGCAGTATCTTCTAAAGTTAGAAACAAAATACTCTCTCTGCTGACTTCATCCTTCTCACTTGGCAAATGCTGGTATTTCTGCCTTCACATTGGAGTGCTACCAAATAAGCCCATTTCAAGTTTCTTTGCATTCACGCTGGGATCATTAGGAGTAAAGCTGTCTGAGTTCCTGCACTTGTGTGGCAATGCCACTCTCAAACACAAGGACTGGAGTCCTTTCTGCAGGGCTACATCACCTTGGAAGAATGAACCTGTATCTGCCAAGCAGCTGCAGCCCTCGTACCTGCTCAGCTCTTGGGAGGCAGCTTTCAGGCTGACACTCCTCTGAGCCTTCCTGCCAATGTCATGGACCCCAAGAGTTCAGGAATTTTGGGTCCTGTGTGCTCCACTTCTGCCTTAGCCCATATTTGTTCATTTTCTGCACCAAAAACTCTGGTGTGAAAGATTGTACTGAGACAATTTCTATGTAAACATGTCCACAAGCATGGTATTACCAGCCCTGAAAACTGAGATGGGACTAAAGGAAATTATAGCAGCTGAATGTGTGAGCCCATGTTTTAACTTTTTAAAGGTTAAATTAATTTCTGAGGAGATGATAATCATAAAGGTTGTTTTGTTTCCATGCACTTCATGCACTCAAAAGTGCTGGTGAAATTTGCTATGGTAACATTTTGTCCCAGTGTGTTGTAAATTAGTACAATATGAAAAGAAGCTGAATCTTCACCCTGAATCTCTAAATTCTGACCTCAATGTAACTTATTTCAAAAAGAGTCTTATTATGCATTTTTCTTTATGTATAATCTTGCAAAGCAGGGAATAGAGTTGATTTTTTTTCCCTCTGAATAGTGATTTGTCAAACTTGAAACTTCACAAGAATATGTTTATTATTTCTAAGTAATTTTCATTGGCAGGCTTTACAAATGTCAAGGGTGAATTTTGTGTTCAAATCCAGTAAAAGATCTATGAGATCTATACTGAAAAAGCCAGTGGCTCAATTCAAGAAAAGAATTTTCTTCTTAATTCTACCTATGTACTAGAATTGCAATGCAATCAATTACAATCAATTATTCTGGTATCTCTCATTAACAGGGAAAAAAAAGGTACATGCCTTGGGTTTACTTCTCTACCAGATTAAAAATGAATGTGAAAACCTTGATTTTTTTAAACTAAACATTGTTTTCTGGCCAGCTATGTTTTTAAAAGCCAACTTTATCAAACCAACAAAAATTTTCATTGCTGCCTAAAGCTGCACAGCTAGCAAGACTTATCTCTTAGAAACACATTACAGAAAGGTGTTGTATTATGCAACTCAGCTAGGATGCTGAAAGCGTTAAGCTTTTCTTTTTGGATAAAATTGCCCAATGTTTGAGAACACTACCTTGCAAGCTAACAGAACAAAAACTTTATTCCTTTTTCACCAGTGCCTAAAAACCTGCAGCCCCCAGAAAAGTCCCTATATCCAAGCAATTTAATACTTGATACATACCCTAATATTGCAGTGATACAAATTAATACTGTATTAGTAGTGATAAAATTAGGGCACTGCTCTGCTTCAACTAAAGTCATCTTCCAAGGCCCTGAAAAGATGCAAGAGAATGAAGTTGAATGTATAGAAAGCTGAGGAAAAGTGTATTTGGATCACCTTATAGTCAATACTTATGTTTTTTAAGGGATAAGTAATTATAGGACCATTTAATAACACATTTCCACAATTAAAAAAATCCCCAAACTAAACAAACTAAACAAAATGGAACCAAAATGAAACCAAACAAAAACAAAGAAGAAGCATTCCCTAAAACATTTTTCTTTCTCTTTCAAGTGTCTTTCCCCTAATTTTACATACCACTGATGTTCTGTTATGGTTCTTTTAGAGAAATATTGGGAAATGAGTCAAAGTCTGGTTTCCTGAGGCAGCAGTGACTGTATTGGACTTTTGTTTGTTTATTTGCTTCTTTGGTTGTTTTCACCTCCATATTTTATCTCTGAACAAGAAACCAGCTCAACTAGTAGCATGAAATGTATTTACACATATTTTTATGTTCTCAATGAAGAAATAAAATGAAAATCCTATTTCTGTCACATCAAGTAGCAAAATAGTATGCATGCACTGGTGGAGGTGTTAGGCAGCTCAATCACTGATCACAAGCAGTAGTGTTCACATTTTGCCTTTTGAAAAATAGACTTATGTTCAGTCACTTGCCCAGGGCAACGTAAATGCTCAGAAACCACATGCAAAGAATAACCAGAATTGCAGAGAGGAGGACTCCCTGGCTTCCAGCCAATAAGGCTGTGAAAGCAGAAATGTATTTTTTCTTTAATCTAAATTTCTACTCAGAAGAAAACTTAGATTCCCCAATGGAGGAAGAAAACTCTGGTTTTAGACTCACGAAACCTGAATCCATCCCTCATTTTGCACCAAATGAATGTAGACAAGCTCCTTTTGTGGGAGCAAGATCTGAATGGTGAGAATGAAATGCAATTTAAACCCTGGGATCTGCTCTTTATTAATCAATTGTTTGAATCTAAGTAGTACACAAGGGCCCTACCGAGGATCATGCCCTGCTCTGAAGGCTCAGTGCAGAATGCATCACCCAAGACAGACTAGGTCCTTAAGAGAGCTGGAAAGAGGAACTGCCAAAGAGAAAAAGTGCAAGGCCATGTGATCAGGGTCTTGAGAGGCTAAGTATTTGCCAGTTACAATTTTGTCTAATTTCTCAGTAAAAAATCAGAGGCTGTGTTTTTTCATGGATTTTCTACAAGATATCTGCCTAAGTGGACTCTGTGGGGGAAAGCTTCTTGGCAATTAAAACTCCAAAAACTGCTTTTTTTTTCTTTTTTTTCCTTCTGTTTTTGAGAAAGAAAGAAAACTCCACATGACCTCCAATTAGGTTTGAGCAAAACTGAAACAGGTTTCAGAACTGAAGCACAGTCCCGAAGTGATTTACATCTGCTCAGTGGGAACCAAAGGAGGAAGGAAATACTAGCAGTACCATCTTCCAAGACGTGTCTGGTCCTGTTAATATTTGTTGAGTTGTGGTATAGTTAAAAAGTTCCAATACTGTGAAAAATGATGTGGCAGAATATGTTAGCAATTAACAGCATATACCACAGCAATGGAAAGCTCTTAGTGCTTCGTACTATCCACATTGAGATGTGGTCAAAGGAGAGAAACTAGGTTTCATTTTGGCTGTAAGGCAAAACACAAGTAATCTAAAATGAAAGGGAAGAAATATGGTTCACAATAGCTATTCCCTGTAGAGGACCTGATTTCTGCATGGACTATTGTTTAGAAATTAAATGTTAACACAAAGTCACGGTGACTAACTTTTATTGAACTTATTAAAAGAGAAAGACATTAGCTTGTTGGAAGTATGTGTAACTGTGTATTTTTAAGTCCAAATGTTCAAAGAACATGAGTCAACTTCTCATCATGCAATTAGCTTTAAAAATGTGAGAGAGCGAGAAGATAATGAGCAGTGTTTGCCTCAATATTCATTTTTGTTATTTCCTCTCTTAAGATGGGAAGGACAGTCACTGCTTCTTGGAAGATAAATCAGAGCAACATATCTCCAGGAACTGAAAACTGAAGAAAAGACCATCTATGCCCCAGAAAAAGGACAATAGGTACAGAGCTCTGCTGTGAAGTCAGTAAGCATAAGAATATCTATGGGTACTTAGAAGAGTCAAGGCTCCAAGAAAACTAATTTTAAGTTGAAAATTGGTAACCACAAAAAAGTCTGGATGCAGGGATGCAAGAGGGTCACATCACTAACTGCTAAAACAATCTCAGGTATATTAAATTGCTCACTTTAGGTTTTTAGAATTGCTCTCAGATAAGAATATTGTGTTATCTCAGCTGAGTACACAACTGCACCCTAACAAATTGTTGCTTCTCATTCAAAACACTCCCCTCTACATTCCATTGTCACATTTCTTGGTTTCCAGGATTTATCTCTGAAAAAAGAAATATTTATACACAAAGACTGAAAACTTCAGAGAGTGAATCCACAGATCTTTACTGGAAAGGCAATTGTTCTAGTTTAGAAACATGACAGGCTGCAAGAAATCCCATCTAACTTCAAAGAGTTTTAAGTATAGACATGTGGATGCATGGCCATTTTCTAAACTGCTCTTACAGAACACGGACTGAAGGAGATCTGGTATTTTGGACATCTACTTGGAGGTGGAAACCCCATGTCCTCAGCTGACAGACTCTAACATCTACACATAGAAAGACAAATGCACATGCTCCAAAGCCATGCACAGAGTGTTCATGGTGCAGAGGAGTAAAGCAATATCACCTAAAGTCAATTATTGTGTCCCTGTTATGCCCTAAGTTCTATGAATATCTAGAACCTCTTTAGAGCCACGTATATGTCCTGAATGTTGTGTATGTTCAGAACGCAGAGGTATTTAAATATGCTGCCTGTGCTCATTCATGCCTTGGTTCTTCTTTGGTCCTGTTTTTTTTTTTTTTTCTCATGGTTCATTTGTTGAAAGAGGATGAAAAATAGCTAACGTAGAATCTGAGTGGGAAATTTGAATGAACCCCCTAACATTGCAGCACTAAAGAAAGAGAAATATGTATAAACTATTCTTTTATCTGCAAAACTGTACCCACATTAGGGGTTCAGTTAATCTACATTCTGTTCATTTCTATGTCAATAGTGTCAACTTGGTACTAGGGTTGGCCAGAAAGCAAGAGTTTTATTTTGCCAAAAAGTCATGGTTTCAGAAAACATTTTCAGTCTATACTGGGACAAAACTGAGACCGTTCCAGAAAAATCTGCAGCAAAAATGCATGTGAAAAAGTCTTTTCCCTTAGTATCTTGTAACTCCCCCATGTGCTCACAGGGACTACTGTATTGCAGCTGTACTAGTAATGAAATTGCCCAGGGACTGCTGTCTGACCTGAGGCCAGCTCGCACGGCTTGTGTTGACACAGTTAATTGCTTTTACCCCCCAAAAACATGCTGACTGCATCTATACTGGCTCAAGCTATCCCCTCAGCTGTGCTGGGACTTTTTTGGGAGAGAGGCAGTTAGCCCAGGCCAAACTATTGCCAAGGACCATGCTAACAATTTAATTGTACAGACAACCATCTGCCTGTGCTCAGGTTTGTGCTGGCTCTGTTTCACATACTGAAATAAGATTGCTCAGGAGACCATACTGAAGTCCTTGCCCTTGTTCTTCTATGCCAAAGGAGTTTTCCATGCCATTAGCTATTTTGAGCAGGGATTTTCTCTGCCTGGTTTTGATGAGAAATTCCAGCCTCAGCTTGCAAAACAGTCCTGACAAAAAATTTAATGGAAACACATGCACTGGTGTAAAAAGTTCAGATGAATCCGCATTTTTCTTCAAAAAATTCATGCTGTTGACAAATTCCACTGATTCAATGATTGATTTAAGACACGGAGTATTCATCTGTATTTCAGACCTTGAATGTATCTGGCTGGTTTTCCAAGGCCATAGTTGCTAATGCAATTCACTCCATAGCAATTACACTGTGGTTTTATCTACGTAAGAGTTGGATTAAACAATCTTGCAGATATCAAAGGGTATAACTATTCTGGGTTTTTTTCCTTCTCTTTTTTCACGATCCTCCTGACTGTGGTGGCTTTGCTCACTCTTAACAGAGTTGATAGATACAGTGTGTTTGGAGACTAAATGCGCATATGCTTTGTCCTATGCTAATTCCTAAGAAAAGTACCTCCTTGAGCATTCATCAATGCAAAAACCAAGTATTTGAATAATGATAGAATTAATAAACGAAGGGATTTGATGGGACTGAAATTTCATTTGCCTTTAATTAAATTTTCCTCAGATCTTATTTTGTCGCTGCATACACTGACACATTTTTCCTTCTCCTTTCTTGTTTATTAAACAAGTCATTACTTCAGTAAAGAGAAGCATGTCCATTTAATTCCTGCTCACTTCAGAACCTGCTTTCACACCATGGAAAAATGAATAGGGAAATCTTGAGCATGTTTGAAGTGGTTTTAAAATTCTTCCCTTCTTTATAAGACAAGTCGTGTTTATCAGTAGCTTTAACTTTGGGGGATCTACAAAGGGACTGGTTTGTCAGCAAAAGACTTATAAGTCTCCCTAACAGTATCAAAGATATTAGGGGTCTCTCAATGGTAGGATGCTAGAGTTGCACACTAAAGATAGCAGACACATGCTTCATGGAAGTAGCACTACTGAAATATAAACAAGCCTCCTTCATCCAGACATTTTTGGTTATGTTTACAGATTAAATCTCAGGATGTGTATATTAGATGTTCTTGTTTCAGGATATTAATGGCAAAATGAACCTGTTTTTGATGTTTAAGTCACATTAATGTCTGATGGACTGTTAAAATGTTAAAGGGTACACCAGACATGCTGTAGTATGTGACATATGTTAGTCATACCATACTAGCTAGGAATTTTGGTTTGTTTATAATGAACATAAATTGACTGAATTTAACCCCCCTTACCTCCTCCAACAGTTAAATCACATTAGGTTCCATTTCCTCTGAAAGACAGTCTTGAAAAATTAGATGAAACTTGAAAAGCAGTTGTATTCAGATTTCAACAGTAGTACATAAAAGTAACCTGCTCAGCAATAGGAATTTCTGTGACCTGTGGACAAATAATTGGATATCAGAAGATCATTCAGAGGTAGCTGCTTGCTCTTCAGAAGTTTTGTGCAAGAAAATACTCATCCTAAGTTTTGAGCCACTATCAGAATAGTTGTAATCCTTACAATAAATAATTTTCAACCTGGACACATTTTTGCTCAGAGTGATTTAATTTACTCTCTTTTATAACAATTTTGAGCATGAACATTATCAGAAGATAACTTCTGCAGAATCATACATGCAGGGAGAAAGGCCAAATGAAGAAGGATAATTTGTCTCAGATTTTAGACTATTCACAACCACTAAGGTTGCCTCATTATTTTCTTATTCTTCCCACCTGTGGCTATCCCATATTTCTAACTTTTATGCTAGCATCATAAACTCTTTTGGAGAGAGGTAGTACTTTCCTCTTTGCTTCTGTGATTGATTTTCAGTGCATGACCAGATCACTACGACATTGAAAGCTTAATTTAGTTTTTTTTTAAACATTGCTAATTTGAATAAGAGTATATATGTTGCAGGTGGAGGGAAGGATTGCTTGCTTGCTTCTTTTTTGTTACTATGGCAGATTTTGGATTGATTGGAGTAATGCAAAGCTTAAATATTTGTTAAAGGCAAGGAGCTACAGATACACTGCTATAGCAGTAGGAGCCTTCTTCACTAAGCTCTGCCTGCCTGAAGACCTCACAGGAGGTGTCTGTCTGTCCCCCTGCAGAGTTCGGCTGTAGTCAGGGTGACATCTCAGCATAGGAGCCAACCAGCCACTAATACAGTCAATATCCTCTGTCAACATACACCCAGAAGGAGAAAATGGGGAGAAGCAAAAGGAAAAGATGCCCAAGTACTAGGAAACAATTTGGGTCTGAATTCTGCTAATGAGGAGAGCAGGTGAGACAGTGGTTGAAGCGTGATTGGTGCTACAGCACCGTCAGCATTCGAACAAAACACTGCTGAGAAATGCTTTAAAATATTGCCAGTGAAGTGAACTCGTAGACTATGGGAAAAAATCAGGCAGTGAAAATGCTTTTCTCTTCAAATTCCCTGTCTTTTCTGTAAATACACCCCTTTCCTCAGTCCAGGCAGCACAGCAGAGGTGTCACAGACATCAAAGACATTTCTGCTGGCTTTACAGCAACCAGAGAGTCCATCTTCTCAGAGGAAATATTCTGAAGGACCCTCCAGATGGTACACATCATTTTCCACTGCTGTAAAGTGAGCTATGAAGCAGAACAAAATGAACTCAATAGGCTGAGGGATCTGGCTCCATATAGCAAATTTGTATTTGAAGACAGTGCTACACAGACTGATACTAATAAATGAACAGGTCAATCCTGATGTCTCTGAATCTACAGCTCTGAAGAAACACTTCCTTTCTGGTTTCTTGAACATGACCTTCACAGAGGAAAATGAGAGCAACCATGAACTTAAACTACTCAAGCATTTTAATGCTAAAAACTAACACAGCTGTACTTGCAGAGATTATATGACTTTTTTGTATGTTCTCTGGTCACTTTAAATTTTGCAGCATGACTCAAAAGATACCACCAATTTCTCCACACATTCACTGGAAGAAAAGTGTGTTTGTACAGGGTATTCTTGCAGTTTTGGAATTGGATCATAAGTCCTGGCTCAGCAAGGATGAAGCCCTCTCTAAGGAACAGTGAATCTCTTTTCCTTTCAGCTTTTTAAGAGGTCTTTGACTGACACACTCTTGGTGGAATATCAACAGTAAATCATGTCTATGTAGAAAATAAATTTTCAGAGGATTTTCCGATTTGGTTTTAGGCCAGTTAGGCACAACTTTGGAAAATTTCAGAATTATCTGGAATAGAAAGTTTTAAGAAAAATATCTAATACTAACTGAAATGTCTCCGAGAGAAACATTTGATTATGGTTGACTTTTTAATTGTACTGAGAACACAAAATGAAACACATCATAAGAACATTAAACATGCAAAACTATTTTGAAAGGAAATATTAGATGCCGGGGGCCAAAATTATAAAACAATGTCAAACAAAATTATAAAACAAATGTGACATTTTGGCAATGTCAGAATATTCCTATCTGCCAAAATTTAATTTCAGAAAATCTAACAAGTATTTTTATTTCAGAACATCTGCATTTTTTAATTTGACTTTTTTTCTTTTTCTGGGCAGCAGTAGCATAATAGTGATTGTAAGAATATATGATTCACCCACCTGTACCTTGCATGTCTTCCTAGTGAAGAGTAAGAGAATATTCTTGAAATCAGTTTCTATTTTGAGAGGCACTGAAAGAAGTTTCAATTAAATGTGAAAGAGTTCTATTTAGATACAATTAAAATAGTCAAGGAATTATAAAATGAGTTCTTATAATGATGTAAGAGTATGACAGATACAAGAGTTGACTCAATGAGTTCTGTTTTTAACCTTGGCATCAAAAAATGGGTCTGATGCCACCTTATTTGAGTTATTTAAACATTATTCCAGGGCTATCTTTGCCTATAGTTATTGAGGGGAGAGAGGCACTTCCAATGGAAGATTAATCCCAACCAAAAATAGGTGCCTAACGTACATGAGATAAGTTTCCATCTGTAAATTTATGCAGCCTGGGTGAGGCGTCTGCAGAATACTGTCACATTTTGGCACAGAATCCCAGTTTTTGCAAAAACCTGATAATATTAGAAAAGTAAGAAAAAAAAAAAAACCTTACAAGAAAACGAAAACAATTCATAAAAAGTGTTTTGGTAACTCTTGATGTTTCTTAGTACACCACTTGTAAAACCTCTTCTCAGAGCGATGTCCCACCCTTCTTGCCCTGTGATAAAAGAAAGAAAATGGAAATAAAGGAGATTTGAAGCAGACCTTCCTCAGAGCAGGTCTCGCTGCCTCCCCAGAGCAGCAGTGCGGGGAGCCCTGATGATGCTCCCAGGCTCTGCTGATGGATGAGCAGAGTTCAAGTTCCAGCTGGTGGGCTTCGAGGTGCTACCTGCATGCTTGTTTGCTCAGTGCATGTAATGAGACAGAGAAGAGCTTGCATTCACGTTACACAAGACAAGACATGAAAACAAAGAACTCTTTCCTCTTCTTTAGCTTGCAGAGGAATTGCAACCAAAAGAACAGGCATTGTAAGAGCAAATCTTACAACACAATGTGTTTTTCCCCAAAGGACAGCCCTAGTCCTTCATTATCTGTTAAGCAGAGTCCTTTGACATGTCTAGCACAGGATTTAAGCATAGATGGTTCTCAAATGGCTCTCAGTCTTGTGGTATGCTGTAGGTCTTATGGGAGTAGAGTGGAAAACTTGTCTTTAAATTAATCTGAGTAGAACTTCGAGAGGCTGCGTGGATCTAAAATTTGTCTTCAGGGTATACAACAGTTCGTAAGACTGCTACTTTTTTGTGACATAGCTTTTATGGGGGTAGAGCCAGAATATTAAGCTCATTACTTCCAGATGGAAAGGTTGGACAAGACAAAAATCCTTGGCTTTGGGACCATGGACAGAGTGGTGTGATATGGACATGACATATTGAAGTAATCTAGATAGAAGATACAGTGTTAGCCAAGGTTGTCAGTAGGATACTTTTTAAAACATTATATGGTTTGTAACAAGGTATTGTGTATCCTTCAAAACCCTCCAGATTGAAATCCTGGAAAGACAGTGGGGAAAATTGTGATTATTTTGCTTAAGTTACTTGAGTTCATTTTATATATATTAAGAGCTTGGCATCATTTGCCTGCAAGAAATTTCAGGCCAGCAATTTATACTGTATGAGCAATGTACATCATGCTAGCAGCACTTAAATGAGTCCAGGTGCTCATTTGTAACTTGGGATCTTGTGTGTTCTTATTCATAGGCTGTACACCGATAATAGTGAAGTGCCTCGAACGAGAATGCAGCTCAGCTATGTCTCAGGAACCACACATCTGTTTACAGACCTTGCTGCAGGAAATCCTTACGGCTGCTCTGAGGCTTTTCCACCAGGGGGCATGAAAAGCCCGTCAGAATCATCACTCTTCCACCCTCTTTTGCTTTGGATGTTTTGCCGAGGAAGATTGCCTCAAGCCCATTTAGCCCGCAGGAGCCCCACTGTACATATTCAAAATGTGTATTAGCTAAGCGAGAAGTAGGAACAAAGGAAGACACATGGCAAGGATTGAGCAGACCTGCACACTGGACACAGCTTTTCCATCTAAGTTTTATTGTTCAGATGAGCTGTATGTCTGCTCTTGAATACTGTGTGAAAAATGCTTGTTGATACACACTGGACATTTATGCTTTCTCTGATTTCAGAGAACATGTATCCAAAAATGTTTCACTATAGCATTTAAAACGAACCCATATTATAATTATTTTTTTTCCTTTCATGTGCTTTCTCAGGTTTAGTAATGAGCACAGAAGTCTTTGTCAGATCTTGAATATATCAGAGGTGACTAAACTCCTAAGAAGCTTTTCAAGACCACTTCAGAGAGGTACAATACCAATTCTTGTGCCATTCACTACTGTTGTCCAAATCCACTTTAAAAAATGCTTCACCTTACTCTTTAGAATACAGCCTCTCACTCCCTTGACTTTAAGGGCAACCTGTCTCCATTGGTGAAATTAGTAACTCAATCACTTTATCCAACAGGATTGGTTCAGTAAGTTCCCAAGCAAAATAAAGTAGAAAAAAATAGGGAGCTCTTTGCTCTAAAGGGAAGCTTTGAACAAGACACGTGTTATGATGCTCAAGGTAACTGTGAAAATTTGGGATAACATGAGGTGTATTCTGTAAGGCAAACAGGTCTATGTGTTAGCCTGTTTCTCTTAAATGTTTTTAGGGTTTCATTCTTATCCATATATTTCACCCTTATCCCTTGCTTAATGTTCTCTGGTTCCACACTCATTGTTGAGAAAGGACTGTTAGGGAAATTACAATGAAAAACTGATAATACCTTTCCCACATGCACCAGCCTTTACAGAAAGTCTCATAAATAGATCCAATAGGACCCTGAGAAGCACAGAGGTGCAATGTCTGCAGTCATCCTGCTGTGCAACAGCTCAAATCATGCACAGGGAATTTTCCAGGGCTGTGGATTAAAATATTAGTCATAGATAGTCTTTTTTTTTTTTTTTTTTTTTAAGTCTTTACTATTTCAGTCTTTAAGTACTGAGCACATTAAAAAAAATTTAAGGGCAGAAGGGCTCCATTTTTAAAGAAAACAGTAATAAACAGACTCATGTAGAGTCCTGGGAAGATCAGAGGATGCTGTGGCAGTAAGTAATAGCCATTCCACTTTCAGTAACTTTAGCTCTGTAAGATTTTCAGATGACCTATTTTCTTGAAAGGCTGTAATGAACTTCTTAAAATCTGGGATTCTCTTTTACCTAATTGCCTTCTACTCACGTTAACTGAAATCTATTCCAACTTTCTCAGAGTTAAGAACTGGGTAAGAACAAATAAGAAAGCAAAAAAAAATGGACTGATTAATTTTATTTTAATCTGACAAGACATCAGGAAATGTGACCTGATAAACACTGTTATATAATTTGGTCCTATTTGAATTAAGTCAACCAGCTTGTTTTCAAAGTACATCTTTGCAACAAGGTCTGAACATGCATTTTAAACCAGAATAAGATAAATGCTTTTCTCATTCATGTAAACCCCCAGGTTAATCACAGTTCAGCCACTTAAAACTCTCCTACATGGTTTTTTTCTGAAAAAAAACTCATGGCATCTGACCTTATGTCGTGGTTTGACCAGGAAGGAGTGGGAATTCTGGGAATCTGTGGTCAAACCAATGAAGGTTTTGGGTTTGAGACTGGCGTCCGGTGTGGCCAGTGGGGTTTGGACACACCTCCGAGAATACACAGGGGTTAAAAGCAAGGCACTGCCCTTGGCACTCTCTCTTGGGACGTCGCAGCGCAGAGGTCAGATCTCTTCCCCCGTCCAGCCTCTGCTGCTGGGCGGGGGGAGGGGCAGCCATGCGGTAGGCCCGGGGCCTGGACAGAGAGGGGGGTTGAGGGGGCTTTCAAGGATGGAAGGGTGGAGGAGCCCCAAGAGACATCGAGACATCGGGCAGCCAGCCCCCCCCCCCCCCCCCCCCCCCCCCCCCAGGAGAGAGAGAGAGAGCCGGCGGCACCGAATGTGATGGCAGCCAGCCAGGAGGAGAAGGGGGGAGGGAGAGTGCCCGGCCGGCCGCAGCAGCAGCACGTGTGGGAGTATCATCTCGTCCCAGGACAGACAGAGACTGAAAACTTTTAACCCTTTCTTGCATGATTGGGGCCTTGCAAAAATGCTAATCCTCCTCGAAGCTGAATAAGAAGGGAGATAAGAGATGAGATAAGATAAAGACCTGGCCCGAAGAATGTGGAGATGATTGGATGGGGAGAGGTGATTTGGAGTGGCCTTTTGGCTGGACTTTTCTCGTGGCTATGGACTCAGTTGTTCCTGTGACACAGACTGCATTTAGGGGGAGGCAGTGCCTCAAAACCAGGAAGGTTCTTCGTGAGGACCCCCCGGCCCCAGGGGGTTGGAAAAATATGGGGGGGACAGATGTCCCAAAAGCAGAGACTGTGCCTTTTTGGAGTGAGACAAGGCATCCTTGAAAGACAACCCTAAAAGCAGCTCTGGCCATGTCTCAGTGGTGAGAGCACTGAGCATGGAAGGAAGATGTCACAAGCGGCAAATGGACTTTCCGGGCGGTGCCGAAGTGACAGGGAAGCACACGAGGTTTTCAGTGTGTTTCCAAGAGAAGCCTATGGAACAAGAAAGACTCCTTTCCTCTTCATGAACTGAAGTTTGAGTATACTAAAGTGTCGTGCCGGGCTGGGCAGTTGGTGTTTTTTGGGAGAATGTATCGGATTGGGAAAGTCAGGGAGTGGGGAGGAGGAAAGTTTTTTGTAAGGTTTTCAATTTCTTTTTTTTTCTTTCCCTATTTTCCTGTAGTTTAGGTAATAAAGTGTTCTTTATGTTTAAGTTAGAGCCTGTTTTGCTTATTCCTGGTCACATCTCACAGCAGACACCAGGGTGAGGCATTTTCATGGGGGGCACTGGCTCTGTGCCAGGCTCAAACCATGACACCTTATTAGGGGATTTCACAGACTTAATGAATCTATGAACAGACTTAATTATTTAAATTTCAGAGACAGGAAAACTCCTCAGTCATCCTGAAAGAAATAAAATGGGACATAGTAATAGAGACTAAAATAGATGTGATCAATATCTCTCTCTGTAAAAACAGTACAGCAAAAAACAGTACAGCAAAAACTTCTTACTAGGACGTGGTGAAAGATTCGCAGACATTGCTATCCATCAGGTCAAATCAAAAACATATTTGCTGAATTAATCACCTCAAATTTTGAATGTAAAATTATTAACAATACAGAAAAGAAAACTGACAAGAGTAGTCTTTTCTCTGTGTATTGTCATGGAAAATAAAAATAGAAATGGATGGAAACGCAGAGACTTAGAAGGTAGTGGAGAACATGCAAGGAGAGGGCTGAGGATGACAAAAGAGTAAACTCAAGATGTAATGGTGGGAGTTCAGCAGCTGTGTAAAGGTTTATAGGGCCAATAACTCTGAACTCTGAAGGGTCTGCTGTGCATGTTTTGGGCACAAACCCCTCTGGAATGAAAATCCTCATCAGAGTTCCCAGAGCAATGGGGCTCTGCCCTGGGATGGGTATGAAGCTGTGTGTCTGGAAAGAAAACCACAGCAAAGGAGTCAGTGTACACCACATTTTGTGCTTCATTGAAACACAGAGCAAAACTTGGCAGGCATTTGTCTTGGAGGACCATCATTTACCTCCAAACTGCAGGAGTGAGAGAACAGCAATGCACTGCCAAGGCCAGAAGAAAGAGATGGAGTTTCACTGAGCTGTGAAAAGAGATGGTCAGTCCACAGCAGGAAACCTGTGCTTCCTCACAGTCTGTGTGATTTCACTGTCTCGGTTCCTCGGTTCCCTGGAAGAACATTTGTGTACCTTGATGTAGCCTGATGCTTACATGACACCAGTTTTGGCTGCACTGTGAAACACCGACACAAAATCATGTTTCAGTATCCTCACATTCCTGTAATTTACAGACAGCAAAATTTTAAGAAAGAATAAGTGGAAAATAAACTGGGACTGGTAGTTCTTCCAAAAATAATCATGCAGGACCCAGATGGGACACGGCCAGGACATTCAGGATGAGTGACCACAACTACTAAGCTGATTCCCTGGCCTTTGTAGTCTTACTAGAGGCAGTCCTAGCAGGAGCAGTCTAATCCCCAGTTCCTCTGAAGGATGGGCATGTCAACCAGAAGCCAGAGGTTTTCCATGGGAAACGCTGAAATTGTATCTGTCTTATGCCCCAGGTCTAATGAGATGATCATAATGGCCCCCTTTACCCAGAAGATTATGGCTCAGTGGTACTTTGGAACAGACAAATACAGTAGCCAAGAGATTTAGAAGAGATAATTTTGACCAAAGTGATTTCAGACAAACAGTGAAAAAGGATTCCCCTCTACAAGCAGATACATCAAATTAAAAGACAGAGTTACTTACAGGAAACAGAAAGATTCTTTCAAGACTGAAAGCTTAGGAAAAGCATCAGCTACAGACAGATTTCCTGCAGCTTTTAAAAATACATTTTTGCAACAGCTGTCTCAAGTTCTGTGGAAATATTCCAGAAGGGAATCCTGTCCCATAGCAGAAGGACTGCTTTGATCACACTGATTACAAAAGCAGATACAGAAGGTCACAGTGACAGAAACTTCCTAATTTTTTTTTTTTTTCTGAATGTGGAACCTAACATATTAACTGAGACTTTAGCTACTTGGTTATGTGAAATTGTTCCTATTCTCACCCAAAAGAGTTCAACAACTTTGATGAAATGCAACTTGCAGCCATCAGTACTCAGAACAGGCTTTCCTTTAGTGCATCAAGTTCAGCTAACAGTGAGATCAGCCTGCCTTTACTTTGCTGAGAAGGCAGAAGGTGTTGGTGGAGTATTCTAGGTTGAAAATCTTTTGAGGAAAGTTAAAAAATTTGCCTTGATATTTCTGAATTGTTTTATACTTCCCCACTCTTGATAATAAACACTGATTACTAAGATATTTCTTTCTAAATTATGAGAATCCACATTTTCCCCTTTATGTTACATCCTTTCTTATGTTTTATATGGAACTTTTGCTTATGCCAAAACAACTGACAACAAAATATCTGCTTTTAAAAGAGATTGTCTGCAGGAATATTTTTGAGTCTCAGAAATCTAAAATTTTTCACCTTAATGCTCTATCCCACACCTTAAGCTTCACATACTTCCACTCAGAACAAAACAAACCATGGCAAAAGGAGATATCCAAGGGACTGAAGCAGAAAGTATTTTATTTACTTTCAACTGACTTTACACAGACACAGCAGTTTGTGAATCCTGTCCAAAGCAGTTTCTGAGTTATGACCACGCTGCATATTAAGGCAGAGAAAGAGATGTCTGAAAGATTCTTTTATCATTGCTACAGCATATGGAAAGCCAGAGTGAATATCCATCCTTGGCTCTCCTACTTACATTACAGGTTTATTACTGCTTGCATTCCTGTTTTGTGTGAGAGTTGTGAGACTATGTACAGCATGGACTAATATAGGATGAGGGAGACAAAGAATACCCTGTTATTGCTATTTGTACAAGCTGGCAACAGCAAAAAGGGTCCATTTTTCAAAGCTGTCAGAAATCTGGAGGCAACAACATTTAGGTGCTTCATGTTTATATGCTTGCTTGGTTGCTATGTGAGTTTTCTTAGGAAGCTAAATCCTGCACTGGCAAACAAATAAACACTTTGTTCCTAGCCCTGATAAGAAAACCCAAGGGTCAAAGGAAGAAAAAGGGGAGCACTGTGTCTTGGTTGCAGTTCTGCTTCACAGACTGGGAGCAAGAGGGCAAACTGCTCCTCTTTCAAATCGCTTCTCTTGGGTTTTTGGAAGTAGGTTTCAGTGCAGAGTATGAGGGGTGTGGGTGGGCAGTGAACCAAGTGAAAGGTTTCCCACACTGAAACCAGTTGCCCTTGAGACAGATGGTTTTTCTTGGTTCTTTCTTTTTTTGACCCAAGCAGGATGCAAACAGCCAGGAGTCTCTGTTTCCTTCAGAGTAAAGCAAGTGACCATGTCAATCCTGGCATCTTCTCTCTGCACAGATTCAGGCATCACATCTAAGCCTTCTACAGATATGAGCCTTCAGTGAAAACTGAGCAGAAGCTGGAAACCATGAGAGGGAGCAATTCCCAAGACTGTCTGCTCCAACAGAGCCCAGATGAGGTCAGAGGCAGCTGATCCCTCCCTCCCATGCCACCTCCTGCTCATTTTCCGTGACCATTCAGAAGGCAGCCATTCTCCTAGAGCCAGAGGCCTCTTGGCACTCAGAACTGGCAAGTGATGTGGTAGAACACGGTCACATTGGGGATAGCCTTGGCTATGGTCAGCATTGCCATATGCTTTTCCCTTTGTGAATCTGCTGCTATGCCCCTTTTGCTAAGGGGACTCGGATTCATAAGTCATTGAGGAGCTTTAACGTGTTTCTCCCAAAGTAACTGGCCCAAGGTCGCAGAGGAAATCTGTAGCAGAACTGGGAAATAAATCAAGATCTGAGTCCCAGTCCGGAACCTCAGACACAAAACTACCATTTTTCATAGGAGGCTTAAATATGTGATGAGTTCTTTTATAATCATATAGTTTCCTTTCCAATGCCTAAGTTCTCTTGCTACAATCATTAAACTACTAGCTGTCCACTTTTAACAGTTCTTCAGGAATTCTTTCATGTCAGTAGTGTTTGATAATAGGCCACATATGAGATTCCAAACTTACTTTTTCCATTATTAACCTTTCCTTTACTGATATTTCCCTCAGTATGTTTTGTTCTTATACCCTTCTGCACCATATGTTTATAATCATCTGAAACTTCTGAGTAATCCCATTATTTTTCTATTCTCTCACACATCATAAATGTGGGCTGAGTTCCAGAATAATTTATGCAGGATTAAAACATGGAATTGGCTTCAATGCTTCATCAATGATGTCTTTTGAGTTTATCTCCCAGATTCGTGTCCTTTTCAGGGCTAAAAATCTGGGAGATGGAGATCACAAACACACAGTCACACACACTCACACACATCTTGAATACCAAAGTAAGTGAAAGAAGATGAAAAACCAGGATTTTTCAAGGAAAAATACCTCATTCAAAACATATTGAAATTCATAAGAGGACTTCCTTCCACTTCACTGTGCATCACACTAGGTCTCTATGTCTAGCAGGGAAGCCTGAAATAATTATTGTACTGATGAAGTGTAGGATTGTAGAAAAGTTTTTCTAAAGGCCAGACACAAGCAGTGGGTGTACGACAAGAATCAGTTGAGTATGTGACAGAAGAAATAGTAACTGAGAAAAATCTGGAAGCCTAAAGAGAACAAGATTCAGTCTATAAACCCAATGTGTGAGGCAGCAGCTAACACCTCTCTGAGCCCATTGGTTTTAATTAGCCTGTTTTCCTTTGCCCCAAAGGAGAAAAAACATCAAAAGTCCTTCCTTCAGAGAGGCCAGCGCCTGCAACTCCTAGTGAATGAGCTGGTTTGACTGCTTCATTCTTCAAATTCAGGGGCAGGCCAAAGGAGTCCCAAAGGCTGTGTGATCAAAGTCTCTGAAGGCTTAGAGGTGATGGGAACACTACAAGTGCAGGTGGGGCCACAGGGTGCAACAGGGACCCCAAAGCAAAGCACAGACAAGTGGCAACAGAGGGAGGAGCAAGCTCTGAAGATAATGAGGGATGACAGGAATCACGAGGAGCAGCACTTGCTAGAGGCAGCTTCTGGCAGCTGTCTCAGGAGTTACAGTCAATTTTAGCAACCAACCTACCAAACCTACTGAACCATCTCCAGCTATAGAGCTGTGGCTTCAGCTGATGGGCCAAACATCCATCATGAAGACAGATGTGTTCCCCTCAGCATGCAGCCTTTGTTCCAGTAGATGAGGTAGGCTTTTGGTAAGACAGAGGACATAAATGCAGCATGAAAACCCTGGGTTCCTTCAGACAAGTGCATGCTCCTGCTTATAAAGAGAAAACCAGATGTTGCCTAGAAACTACCTCTATTCTGACTTATTTATTATTTTTCTTAACTCCCACAACTAGCATTGTAAGTTTTGATAGTAGGTGTTAGCTTGAAACAAAAATAATTTTAGGAGATATTGGGTGAACAGAAAATTTATTTGTTTGAATTATAAAAACCCATTTATTAACCTATTCCAAAAAGCTGATTTGTTCACTGAACCCCAGTGACTTTCCTACGCTTTTGTATACAGGAGAAGAACTGACAACTGTGTCAAGGATAGGTGAAGGAGCATGTTTGAAGGGTAAAGGAAGACCAGGATCTCTCTTTGGTGCAAATAGACTTACATTTATGTTAAATTGTGGCAATGACTTTCTGGGATAGGACTGAGAAACTGAAATGAAGGAAAAAACCCAAAGATTGTCACATAGAAAAAAGTGAAACAAGCGGAAAAAACAAGAGTGGGAAGAATAGTAAAAACTAGTTCTACTGGAGAGAAAGGACAGAAGCAGCTTTGGCCACACGGTCAAAATCTTCTCCACAGGCCAGGCCGCATCTTTACAGTGGGACATGCTGTGTCTTGTATTTTGAGAGGATTCCAGCAAGAGAGAAAGTGAGTTTGGAAAGGAAAGCCCTTCAGGAAAATATTTCAGTAATTTGGAGCAGGCTAAAAGGTGTGATGCAAACAGAAAAAGAAGGTGCATACAGCTTGAGATAACTGGAATCAGTTTAGCATTTGTCCTAAACTCATCCCAGATGAGAGAGGTATCTTATGAGAAAGAAGGGGTTTATTTTGCAACTAAAGAATACATAGTAGTGACTTCATATGACAGCTGTAAATGTCACTTTGCTTCATTTTGTAACTTCTGAGTCCAGGACATCAAAACCAAAAACCTTTTAACCCAGTCTTCATCTGTATATTTTTTGTATCTGATGGGAAATAGTCTGCCCATACATTTATTACACACTACTTACAGGCCTTTCCAGGCTGGACTGAAAACTTTCACAGCACACTCCTGAAGACACTTCACCCCTTGTGGTGCCCTTCTGGGCAGTGGATCTGAGTGTTACCTGATGGGAAGGGGTTGTGCTGCAGCATAAACACAAATCTAGTGTCTTAGCTTAGCTTAGTGACAGGGTGCCGGCAGAAAGTCTGGATAACAAGGATTAATCAGGCGGTTCCAGAAGGATTCATAATGATCTGGTGCACAGTGCTAGGGCTGCAGCAGCTCATTCCTCTATTTTTAAAGAAAATGAGGTCTCCAGTCCTCTGCAGGGTGAGGAACAACATCTCTATGAGGAAATTAAATGAGCCAAGGACTGTGATTTGTCCCTGAGGCCATCTGGCATGGCATGGCTCACAGTCACACCCTTCCAAAACAAAGAGAGGGCTGGTCCTCAGCCTGTGTCACCTGAATTGTACCCAGGAATTATCCTGGATGGTGTTTGATGCCAAAACAGTACCAGAGAGCCAATTTAGGCAATCTTGACTCTATGGATAATAGCGTGACAGTAGTGAGTCATCCAGGCCTTGGTTAGTCTGCTGAAAAAGTCACTGCCAATTAATCTTATCTTCTCTTTGATTACTGCTTGATACTAAACCTTCCTTGGCAAAATATTTACTGAATAAGAACCAGAAAAACAACCATAACAATAAAGAACTAGTACCTAAATATTTATTTGAAGAAGGTCAAGAGGGTACTGGAGCACACACTTAGACAAAGCAGATAGGATGACACTGTCTGGATGGTGTCAGTACTCTGATTTGGAGAACTGGCACAGTTTTGAACAATTTACCACCCATAAGCTCATTTTAAATGAGTGATTTTCTTGAGGTTGAGTTAGATGGCATTTAAAGGGTAAACAGTACCCTTGTTTCCCAGAGTGCATCAAAAACTTGCTAATTCTGGAAAATACAGTTTTTAAAATTATATTTTTAATAGCCTCAAACAATCATTATTATATGCAAACTAAAATTACAGCAATGAATCAAAGTAGTAATTTTTTTTGGAAAGCCAAAAGTGCAAAGTTGCAAAAATGGAATACACACTGTGAGCACTCTAAATTAAAAGAAAGAAAAGGGGGCAAATACTATGATTCAAACTTATCAGTGACAGAGCAATGCAGACAGCTCCCACAGCTCTGAGCATTACAGACTGCAGCTGTTGGTGGCTGTGGGTTTTCTGCCTGATGACCTTTGAGGGATCTGAAGAGCTGGAAGCAATTTGTTGCAGCAATAAAATCATATTTGGGTTAAGGGGTCTGAAGTGGGCACTGCTGTGGTCAGTGCCTTGTGAGAAGCTGTGATTTGGGTTCTTGAGGACTTTGCATTTCCAGTCTGATAGTTCTTTGGAGGTCTGGGGATCCAGACACAGAGCCACTTGAGACTGCAGGATTAGAGGGAGTGGGAGGGAAGCTTCAGTACAGCATGTTTTCCATAAGACCTCCTTGTCTGTTCAGAATCTCATTAATCTCCCCGTCCTTTCCCACTGATTCCTGGGTCATTGCAAGGTTTCTTTGTTGACTTCTCACTCATGGAAAGACAGTTCTCTGCCAGTTCCTGGGCTGCATTTTCACATGTTTATCTGCAGTTCTGAAAACCTGTGATTTCTCCAACCATTTCATCACCCTCAGATTTTGCAAGACATTTTGATAAGAGAAATATACCCGAGACCTGCTCTGTTAAATCCATCTCATAGTTCAAAAAATAACTGAGAGTTTGTTTATCCTCCAGTTTCTATCACAGATAGACAATTCCCATATTAAAATGTCATCCTGATAATCTCTCATCAGCCTCAAGGGGACTGAAGGCAATAAGTCCTTTCCAAACTATGTTTGTATGCCTGAAAGTCCTGTTGCAATGAACGATATTTTTTCATTCCAAAGGTCTTTGCAGCCAACTGCTTCAAGTTGCAGGCTTGATATTTTTCATGTAGGTTTCTGTCACAGAAACATTGGGTTTACAAGCTAAGACACTAGATTTGTGTTTATGTGTAAGAAATGTTGAGATAGGATGAGGGCAGGACTATTTCACAAAGTAGGGAATCAGGCACTAGATATTCTGGGCATGTAAGTGTGGCACTGACATCTCTGCAGCTATAATTCAGTTATAATACTGGAGAATTTTTCACTGATCCAGGGACTCAGGGAGCAGGGAAAATGATTGCTTAGGAGGTCTAAGGGGAGCACAGCAAGATATTTTCTGCTGTTAGTCACCTGTTGTTTTGAGACAGTGGGAAAATTCAGCCATTTATCCTAGAATAAGTGAAAAAATATATAATACACTGTTAACTGACCTTATATGTTCATTTTCTACGCTTTTCAGGCACAAGGTTTGCGATTAAATACAAGAAGTTTGGAAATTGCTCCTAGATCCATTGCCAATTAATATGACTTGAATCCACTGTGAGCCGGTCCCTGTGGTACAAGGAAAACACATTCCATGGCCTTGCACTAGTGGGTAGCACAGGATGGACTTTTAAAGTTCCTCCAAGGTAGCTTAAAAGTGGTTCAGGATATGACCAATGGAATGATTTAAAATGTTCTCCATAAACTCTTTTATTCCTAGTTTCCATCTCACTTAATGAAGAACACCAGCAAAGTGACCTGTGTTGGCTCTGGAGCTTTGGTGGGAAACAGGGGATTGAAAGCAGAAGATCCTGCAGCAGGAGGACCATGAGGGGTCAAATTTTGGGTGTGTAGCAGGAGAGTTGTGAAAGCCACTGGGTATTGCAGGCTACTTAGAACACTCCCCAAACAGATTACACAAAAGAAGAGAGAGATGGGGATGGTTGTAAGTAGGGTGAGAGGGAAGGGATGGAAATAGTAGGGCTGAAATACTTGAGTCTATGGGATAAAAAAATGACAAAATTTCTGATATTGTAGTCAAGAAGTTGTAAGATTTCCCTGAGTATACACAGAGAGCATGGTGGGTGTGACTGGTCCCAGCCACAGTCCTGCCATTCATGAGTCTGTAACTGGTTTTCTGGGAAGTCGTGGTGTTAATTCTGGCTTTCTGGACTAATTCCAGCAAGAAACATCTGTGTTTCAACCTATCTACAGCTAATATTTAACAGTGAATTTTACAGGAATTTGAATTTATAATCAAATATTTACAAGTCACAGACATTACGTAATAGTTATCGCACAGTAGTAATTAATGAAGACAGCAGGAACAGGCTCGGACAACCTGGGCTGGCTATTTGAAAGCTGTAGTGACACAGTCTGTGAAATCAGACTTGTTCTTAACCTCATACCATGGAAACAACTATAGAGATGCTGCTGGCATTTCTGTGCTGTCACCAGGGTGCCTTCTTGCCAAAATGCCCCCTGTTGCCTGTTGGAGCAGCCCGTGCCCTGAGATTCTAGGACAAAATCAGGCAATGCCATTCTTCACCGGGATTTTGGACCATGCTAGAATGTGACTCAGAACTGCACTGTTTGAGCTTCAGCTGACAGAAGAAAACAACAGAGCACAGAAACTATGTATGGAAGAAGCACACCTCACAGTTTCGACATTACACAGTTACATTGCAAAAAACCCTGCTCGTAATAAGGTTTTGTTTAGAAAAACCAGGACGTGTTTTCTCTTCAGTACCATGACTATATAAAAACTATCTGGATGCAACATTCTTCCCAATCTTGTTTTGAATAATATGTGATGAATGTTGTGTATCTTTCCCCTGTTCTCTAACTGTTTGCCTTATCTGACAGGCTTTCCATACAATGGCAAGATACATTTCATTGAAATAAAAGGTTTTTTTCCATTTTGGGTCGTAGACTAACCTCAGTATAGTGACAGAGAATATATATGAACATGTATTCAGACCCTATACACTGAAGTCTTTTAAAGCCAGAGATTACCTCTTCCTGTCTAGCAGACAGATGCTTTGTGAAAATAGAAAACAGAGGAAAATAATTTTCATCTTTCTTTGCACTGTGTAATACCCAGAATCATGTTCTGCTTTCTGGGACTGCGGCACTCTCCCCAGTCTGACATTTCCCCATCTCTCTTCTGAAGCAACTTGTCTCTTCAGCTTACCCTCCATCACTGCCTTCTCCAACCCTTCCAGCCATGGGAGCATGTCTTTGTGATTGCAGAGCTAGTATTTCAGACCTAGTAAACGACCATCGATGGTTTTCAGTGAGAGAAGAGGATCATATTTATTCAATCACCATTTTGCAGCGTTTTGGCTTCTGAGCTTCCTCTGGTAGCACATGATAAGAAAGGTTTGATGAATTTTAAAAGAGATTCCTGTGGAAAACTGGGATCAGAGATTACTATCTTACTATGGACAAAGGTGTTGTGCTTGAAACCTAGAAAAGGGGTTGTGGAAAAAATTTTCTCCTAAATATTTTAGGATTGCTTCAGTTCCTTACTGGGGCTTCTTCAATGGATCAGAATGACATGAGGCCATTTTTTCCTGGTGTATTTCTTAGGATGACTATGGTTATGTCTGCACCAGCAGGGGAACCTGAACATCTGCTCAATTTTAATTTTTAGTGTAGGCCCTCATCTTACCAAAGAAACCTCAGCCACTGTTCAAAGTCTAGCAAGGACTAAAAGCTGTTCTTGGTAGACAGTTTGGATGTACCTGCCATGCTTTAGAGGCTATGGGAATTCAGTACAACAGACACGGCCAGGCAGGGACTCAGAAACAGAGGATGTGCGGTAGCCCTGCTTAGTCCAAAGACATCTGACCTCTAGTAGTGAATCTTAACAGGATTAACTACTAAAAGTGAATGGTAACGTGCACAGCACTGCAAACCTGAGCTGTTCTTCTTCATCCAGTGGTCAGGAAAGATGTGGCCCACAGGATCATGTAGAAAAAATTGCAGGAGTGTAAAACCAGAACAATCCCAGTGATGCCCTGGACAGCAGATGCTCCTCAGAGCTGGGTGGTTTGAGCTTTCTTTTCCTGTTTTCTGTTCTTCACCTCTGACCACAGTCTCACTTGGTTGTCTGGACTCTTACCAGGTACTGAAAGTTAATTTGGTCCTGGATTAAAAAAGGAATTTAAATTATGGAATACCACTACACCTGTTACATCACCAAAGTATTATGATACTGATCAAAGATAATGACCTGTACATTTTATGACCTATGACTAGAGTTTCTTAGAGGCCAGTTTATAAACAAAACCATTTAAAAATAATTTTGGAATTTGGTCTATGTAAATGTTAATATAATTTTGGAACTAGATCATAAATTTTGTCCTTGCATAAATGAGTTTTTGGTGCAGGGTGTTACTAGGACTCTTCTGTGCAATCATAATGAAAACAATAGCAGTCCAGGGTATTCCTGCAGACAACAGGAAATTTTTTTAACAAAGGAAGACAGTCAAGGAAAAGGTGGACATGTGCTCTATTATGAAATAGAAAAGTTTCTTACCTCAAAAGCCTCGTGGCAGCAATTTAAAAAAAAAATAGCCCTAAAAGGAGCACCCCACCAAAATCAGCCCAAAACCTCAAGCCAAACTGGGAAGCCTGGGGAGCATTGAGAACTAAAATATGCAGTAGGCTGAGGAATAAAATACCATTATCCAAAGCATCCATTTGTAGCACTGCAGCACCTCTGAGGTGTGGGGGAAGGAAACGAAAGTAAACCAGTCGTGTTTTTCAATGAGATTTTTAGTATTGTATTTTAGTTCAGAATTTCAGGAAAAAAAATTAATTTGTGGAATTCTTTTGATTGCTATGTCATTTGCACATACTTTATTTAGTATTAGAAAGGAGCAAGACATCAGTAGCAATTATAATAAATATATTAATCCAGTCAATGCCTAGATGAAAGTTATCAGAGGAAATAATATAGTAATGTTTTTCATCATAATAACAAGAGGACTACAGAGAGATATAAATTTTTCCCTGGAGTAATGATACTCCTGCGTGGAGATGTGTGAGCAGGTGGGTGGGACCTCACAGGCAAACCAGAGTGCTGCTGGCTGGTGTGCAGCAGGGGCAGGGCAGAAGGATGAGGATGAGTCAGAGCGAAGGACAGCAGTGTACACATCCATCCACAGCTGCTTTTCTTTTCTTCACTGCTGGCCAGAGCACATTTCCATATCTGGGGAGATATGGCCTTGAAATTATTATGTATTTCATAATCTATCTACAGTACAAGGCTGAGGACTAATGGTGGGGGAAACCATGTACCCATGGAAAAGTCTCTTTTGGAAAGCTTTCAGGATTCTCTGCTTACTCTGTTCTAGACAACAATCTCTTGGAAACTGTGGACTGGCAGTTTGCATCACTTGGATGTGAGAACATTGGGCATTCTTGGCAATGAAGATGACAGAGCTGCTTTATGAGGTGTTGTCACAATAAGATTAGTAAGAGAGATGATAATAAAATTATTGTGACTCTATAAAACAATCCTTTCTTTATATCATGCACACAGGAAGGCTCTGTGGGTGCGTAACTTTTATCATCTCAGGGTTAAAATGGAAGACAGGTCAAGCCACAGGTATCCTAGTTTATCCAATATCACAAATGGAGAGAAAATTCCTAAAATAAAAACTTAAACCAGCTAGATTAATCCTGAATTTCATCTCAGCACTTTTAAATGCTTCCCCTTTGTGTTAATACAAGTCTGTATTAATGCACTCATTCATTTGGTGCTCAGCTCCCAGCTGCCTCAGTTTTGGCAGCACCCAGACACCCAGTGGTTCAGTCACCCTTGTGCCCTGAAAGAAGGCACAAATTAAACACTCTTCCTCTCAGCCCCCTCACAGCCTACACCCTACAGAATGGACTCCAGGCAGAGCATTACAATTCCCTGTCTTTTATCCCTCACCACTGCCTGTCCTGCTTGCAGAGCACCTGAGAGGGGCCTCCCATCCTTAGCTCACCCGTGGGTTTGCGCAGGACCTGCGTGGGAGGGTGGATGGAGGGGCTGGAAGGACGGCTCCCTCTACTCAGACAACACACAGGCAAAACCAGCCACACCAGCTGAAAAGTGAGCACAAAGGGGTTGCTCTGGCAGGGCTATTTTTACCTTCATCTGGATCATATTAAGTATTCAGTGGTGTCCAGGATGACCTTTCTCCCATTCAGCGATGCTACAGGGCCAGATTTGATCCTTCCAAAGGACCTATGAAGAAGAAAGAGCAGTGACAGCCTTGATCCAAAACAATTGCTGTAACTAATGTGTTGTCAGTAGTGACAAATGAGGAGGAAATATTATTTTTTCAGCTGTGAAAAAAAGGAAGGGTGCAGATTCATTACTGAGCTGAGCCCTGGCTCCTGAGCTCCACAGCAGCATTGAGAAATGTGAATCCTAAGAAGGAGGGATGCTTTGGTCCCAGAGGAGCAGGATTTTAGCCACATGCTTCCTTGTTCACCCATTGTCTATCATCTGCATTGGTCAGTTTTCTACTAATAACTTGGATTTGACAAATCTTCAGAATTGGAACAGAACTGCCTTTTCCAGTAGTGCAGGTCACTGTTTTCTGCTAATCCATTTTCTTTCACTGAGCAGGAATCTTTCATGTCTCTCTCTAAATACCTTTTGCCACCATACTAGATTATATTCATTAAGAATTTTGTATGATCCTGGTTGGAGCTTGGGAGGATGAACATGGATTTAGCAGACAGAATGACTACTGAGTATATCAGAGAGAAAACAACTTTTTCTAGTATTGTCAGACATTTCTTGTTTCCCCATGACAGGGTAAAATGTTACTACCACTAATGCAGGAGAAAAAAAGGAGCATAAAGAAAGCACTGAACAGAAGAAATTGTTTAATAAAGTTCCAAACTAAACCCAAAACCTCTTGCTCGTTGGGCACTGGCAGGTCACACATTGCTGCTCTGATATCTGATAAAGTGCAAATGGATTGAAGCACAGGAAGGTGTTCCATACTATAAATATTTTCTGAAGCAGGAACTCTAGATGCTGCTAACAGATTGAGACTTGTATAACTCTCCTGCAAGTTTCTAGAAACTTGGATACTCTATAACTTTTTTGTAATGCACCATCTTTCCATAATGCAAAGTGCTCAAAAATAGCAATTAATGCTGTGATTTGTATTTACATAGCAGAAAGTATTAGGAATATGAGTGAGGTCGACAAAGATTGGTAGATGAAATGCTTTTCCAGTATCTATAAAGCTGGGGTATTTGGCACTTGGAAGGAATGAATATTCCATATTGAGGATTTAGAACTTTCCGTAATTCTCCCATATATAATTTGCAATTTTGACACCTGCCCTGTAAAGTGCAAGTGTGAGGAATGGACTCACAGGCATAATCATCTTCCATATACTTTTTTAAACATTCATATGACTTTTCCAAATAATTACTCTTTGAATTTTATACATTGTTACACCAGGTGGCAAACTGCAGTGGAATAAACTGCACAGTACCTTGTTATGTAATGGGAAATCACGCAATACCAGGCGACATATCCAATAAAATCTGCACCTATCACCACCTCCAGATGAGTGGCTTGTTTACTACACTTCGTGGGTTGGATCTGTGTTTTCTGTCTGCAGGTTCATGGGCTCTGTCTTCATTGTGCAAACCAATTTGCAGCATTCCTTCATGCCAAGACACTTGTATATGGTTTTATCAGAGGTGACAGTGATTTATTCAAAGAAAAATTTCTGTCACATTTCATGGTGAGTTTGGCAATCATTTTATTTCCAAACTTGCCATATCCTTCAAGAAAGAGGAATTAGGTTTAAGAGACTCTGCAGCTGTTTGGCATCTGATATTCAGAGCTTATTATTATTAGTGATTTGTAATCTCTAACCAGTCAGATCATTGCTTTCTCTAAACATTTTTTACTTTATTTTTTTCACAGGGAATGTAAAACTTTCCTTCTTTAAAGTCCAATGAAGGGAGGTGAAGACATTTACTTTTCAAATGTAATAAAATGAATTTTATATTATTATTTCAATGACTGATTAAAAATATTATTTATACCATTCCAGTGCTTCCACGCATATTATAGGGTGTTTCATTTGTGATCCAGCTGAGATAGAACAGTTCCCTTTCACTTAAGAGTCCTAGAGAATGACCCTAAATTATTCACAACCTTGTGCAATGTAAACAGAAGTACCTCTGAATAACTTATATGTTTATGGTTATATACATTCATTCTGTGGAAAAAAGAGATCTGTGTTTGCAAAGATTTTGAGAAGTCCTGTGGCTTAAGTGGGAGGTCAAATAACTGAGCACAGTGATCTCGTTTGTGTTACACCCTATGAATCTATAATGAGCTACACTAGGCACAGCAATCCCAGACTTCATTCCAATGGCTTTGAATGGCTTCCAGTGGCTTCCAATGGCAGCAAACCCACTGGAAGTGGTGGGGGGGATTTAGCTCAACATCCCCTCTTTCTATCCTTTCACCATATCTTGCTAATTGAATTGTCCTGGGCAGGTTCAGAACAAGACTCCCCATGGTTTTTGTGAAAGCAAATCCATGAGTTTGTCCTGGTTCTGCAGAACAATCCCTGTGTTCTGAGCTGAGCCAGGCTCAGCACTGGCTGTGAACCACGATGGGAAACGTGGTCAGGGCTAAAGGCCAACCAAAGTCAGCAAGCTCTGCTTTCTAAGGAAACCTTTGCACACCTCTCTAGCACCAGTGGTCAGTGCCATTAACTGTGTTGCCTGAAATTACATCTCATTCAAAAATTATTTTTTCCTTAGCATGGATCTGAAGTAATGTTTCCTTTGCCATGTGTTTCCTTGAAACTTGCTTACACTGGAGCCTTGAGTTGGTACTAGGGCCAACAGTTTGCCACAATCTGCATATAAGTGATAATAATTGCTGCAGAAAATAGCTTATTCTGCCCTTTAATGCACCCATCATCTGGAAATCCTTCAAGAACTATAGCATTGTTACTGAAGTATGAAAACATTCCTGAAGGAGCATTAATTCAATTATTCTGCAGGAGAATGAATGTGACAGACTCTAGGGTTATGAAGCAGTCTCAACTCCTAGTTGCCTGCCATAGCTACTAGAAAATATTATGTAAAAGACACTATGTTAAACTTTAAAAATCTTATTTAAAAGTATTTTAGTTGCATTTACAGCATTCTCCTGAGTACAGTAAGCTTTTACTGGAGACTTTTGTTTTGTTGTTTCAGGATGTCCAAAACAAATTGTGTGATTGTTGTGTTAAAAATCCTCATGGAAATCCGTGCTAAAAATGTGATTTTTCTACCTCATTCTTTGGCTTTTTCCCTTCTTTTCCAGGACTCTGTTCTGTAAAATGCAGAGGTGCTTCCAAGATGACTCTTGCGCTCAGAGATACTCACGGTACTCCCGGGTTGCCGCCAGTGGGCCTTTGGCCAGCTATCCCAGCCCACAGAACTGGCAGAGTACACTCAGAACTCTTGGCCAGGAACCAGGAGCCATTCCCAAAGCAGAAAACTGGTCCTTAAAAATACTGGTCTGGCCACTACAGCCGAGGAACAGTTTCAGTGCTATACTTGTAAGATGCAATTCTCATCTCCATCAAAAAGTTTTCTGGCTAAAACTTATTAGATTACAGCAGGAATAGGGTTTATATCAAGTGTTCAAAGACAGCCTAGAGTGACTATTAGATATGGTGTGGGAATCCAGCAAACTGATTTCTCCTACTGGCATGTGAGTGTTCATAAAAAATAATCTGGGTTTTCTGTTCTTCAGTTCCTGTGTTTGTCCAAAGTGAATGATTACATGGATGACATTTATAAAGCACCTTGAGACCTGCAGAGTACTAGTCTAACAGCTGGGTGTTATTATTACTCTGTTCAGTTGATGTTTTATACTATAACCATAGCAATGCTATATCTGAATGACTTCCAAAGGTAAAAATAAACAATGTGGTTATTTAACATAATTTCTCCCCTAAAGGGAGATATGTATTTCTTTTTAGCTCAGGCCTAAAAAATATCAGCAAAATCCAGATTGGAAGGATAAGCAGAAAGGAAAGTACAAGCAAAAAGTTGGAATTGGACTGAAAAGTGAGATTTGCATACCTCCCATTGGAATTAATTTTAGCGTTCTAACTTATAAATATTAACTTATGTAAATGAGTTTCACTGATTGAAAGGTTTCCAGAGAGAGGAGCTCCTAACAGTGGTTAATATCTTGATGGGGGGAGAGTCCTTTACATACAGTAATCTCTGTAGGCAAAAAGAAACACCAGGGTTTATCCTTTATGCATCATGGGTAAATGTTTAACACTGTGGGGAAGATTTCAAAGGCTAAAAGGAGCTGTTGATAGGAAGGCGTAACATTTGACCAAGGACAGCTGCAAATTTTTTTCCTCCTGTATGCTGAAAAAGAGTTAGAAAGATCTACTTGAGACTACAAACCAGTGCTTTTGCAGGTTTTTGACATAATTTCAGAGAAAGTTATAGTTCTATGTTTATTCTATGGTCTTGTATTTCCTTGGTGTCAGTTTTAAAGATTCTTAGAATTATGGTATAGAGTCATCCCCACTTGTAGATCCATCAGGCTTAAAAAAAAGTAATGATGTCCCCAGTGATTTGTCTCACTCTTGTACCTTCATAGCTCCCTTGCCCACTGTATCCTTTGAGAATTCATGATATTACAAGCACAGCTCTGCAAAAAGAAGAATGAGGAGCTAAGCCAGAAGCTACTGGCTACTTCAATTACTCTTCTATATGCTAAAAATATTTTCCCTGGGGAGTGATTTGAGCTTAGGGGTGCAGCATGGTCACACCCAGGCTGTCCAGAGCACACTAACCATACACATACAGACAGCACATCCCTGTAGCTCTCCTTTGTCCCTGTGGGCCATGAGACTTGATTATTTTATTACTTTTATCAGTTTATGGTGTTAAAAATAATTTCAGTGCTGTGCTGCAGCCCACTAGAATAGCATTTTTGTGGCACGAGACAGACATTATTGTCTGCGTAACTTGGCACATCACAGTGTCAGGGAATCTCCAAGCACCCTGCCTGGAGAGGGTCACAGGGCTGCACAGAGATCCAAGCCAGGTACATTTATCTGTTCTGCCTACTGGGAGCAGTCTGGAAGTGAAATTTCCCCAATAAACACACCTGATATTTTCTAATGGACCTAACTAACCCATTCCTGAAAGAAGCCTGGAAGGGAACTGCACTGCATCTGTGCAGGGTAGATTGCCATGGGACCACGATGGTTGAAGAAGTGGGGACAGTCATTTGAGAGTACAGATACATCCAGATGAAAAAAGATATGTACTCATGAGCTGAGTGAAGTCACAAATGCATTTAATAGTCTGAGTTCTGCAGAGAAGTCCATAGAGGCAGAACAAAGACAGTGCCCTAAAGCAGCCAGTGAGACTGTCCCAAAGAGTCTGTGGAAACACAGAAACTTCAGCTAAAAGAGAGAATGATGCCAAGCACCCATTCCTTTGTTTCTTTTATACACATGTGACTGTTTTTTGCTTATTATCACTGGTGTCTTAAGCATCAAACACCAAGAACTGGGTCTCCACAAACAGCTGTTTTAGAAGATGAAATATATGTGGTCAGTTCTGTCTATGAAGTTCTTTTGATGTGCAGCTACAGCAGTGAGCAGGAATCTGCAGCTGCAAGCAGAGGAGCAGAAAAGGAAAATCCAGATTGCATAGATTTATTTATTTAAAGCAAATCCCTTGATTAAGCATTGCCATCAACTCTGTCAGATGTGCAAGTCACACTATGTGAGTGAAGACTGAAGTGCTGATTCTTGCTTAGAGTTATTCTAAAGCCAATTTTCCCTTCCATCACTTTAGTACACTAGCTTCTCTCAGCTGTCCTACATGGGCAGTGAGGTAAATCCAACAAGATTCATCCAGCCCAGGGCAAAATGAATGGGTCAGTGGGCTGAGGCCAAGTGCATGTGGTTTAACAAGTTGAGTCCCGATCTTGGGTCACAAAAACCCCTGCAGCGCTACAGGCTTGGGAAGAGTGGCTGGAAAGCAGCCCAGAGGAGAAGGACCTGGGGGTGCTGGTCAGCAGCAGCTGAACATGAGCCAGCAGTGCCCAGGTGGCCAAGAAGGCCAATGGCACCCGCCCTGTATCAGCAATAGTGTGATACAGCAGCAGGAGCAGTGACAATGTCCTGCCTGTAAATCTCATCTTCACAGTAGATAGAGCCTCCATCTGAGTGGACTATTTGTTTGGGCATCATAAGGGGTTGTCTTTTACAGGTTTTGATGGCCAAGGCTGTCCTGGTTAAGACACCTAATTCCAAAAAATATTTAATAGTCATTAAAACAGCACACATGATGGACTGGGTTCTCGAGGGTCAGCAGAAATTCAGCTCAGCCTCTTCAGCATTTCCTCCTGAAAGAGCTAGTGTTTTACCACTCTGGGAGCTCACTCTTCCATGCCCAGGTTTTATGATTGATTGTGTGGAGAACAGATAATTATTGTCTTCTGATTCTTGTAGCTTGGGATGTATCTGAATGTAAAGATTTGCAACATTGGAGTTTGTCCATGCAGCTGAGAATAGCAGCCTGATATGCACTCCAGTCAGTCCAGGGGGCATCTAGTGTGAAGTTGTGGTGGGCTGGCTTGGCTGGCCACCAGCTGTCCAGCAACTCACTCAATAAATCAAAGACAATTTAAGGAAGAACCAACTTCTGGCTCTAGCAATATTTTTAGTCTTAGCAGACAGCATCAGACTGAATGTGGCAAGACAGAAATGAAAGTGCAAGTGAGCTGGTGCTGGGATATGTACACCTTGCCTGGTTATTCTACAGGACTGATGCCCAAATATCTCTTGAGATGTAGCCCTGATGACTGTTTTGTTGTGTTGTATTAATTTTTTTCACTATATCAAACATGCAGCCTGTATGATGTATGTGACTATCAGGACAAATCAGTCACCCAGAGACATTGCCTTGCTCACCTTTTTTTTTTTGACATTAAGAAATCTGGAACAGGCATTTGACTATAAATGTATTTTATATTCCTAGTGTTACAACATACACGCAGCTAAACTTTCTTTACTCTAATGAATAAGAAAAACAATATTTCCCAATGTGGCCTACTTAGCAGGAAGGTCTGCTCAGCCAGTGCAGTGGAATTGTACTTGATGAGTAACATTGTAAAGCAGCAATCTGAGCAGCAGCTTCTTCCAAATAGTAATGCCACAATTAACAGAAGTATTTCTCCATTCCCCTACAACATAGCTGCTTCTGAAGCCCACTTATAATAATGACATCTGATGACTTGCAGGCCAAACACAAACCAGTTATTCCATACTTTTACATGAAGTAGAAGATAATTATTTTTTGGAAATTTTATTAAAGACACCCAGAAGCTGCAGTAGTTTATGCTTCTACTGACGCAGATATATCTGAGGTATCAAAACTGGTGGATAAAGGACCAGTTCAGTTTACATTTTCTTTCCACTCTGCTACTGCACAGAGCTGGAGAGAGCTGAGTCCCACTGTTCCTACAAAGTGATATTATCCTTACAGCTACTTGTGTCAGCCAAGCCATATGGACCATGAATTTGAAGAATGACCTTGGTTTGGGTTATATTTTCACAAAATTTTAAAAACAACAGGATCATTTCCTTTTGTTTATCTATTCCCTTGTTCAAATAAAAGAAGTTGAAATAATATGAAACATTATGAAACATCGAGTTTTGTTATCAGTTGGACTAACTTACATAGGCATAGAACTATTCTAAGTATTTAGAGCCTTTAATTAGTATGTTTTCAGGAACGGACATTCGTAATCTCCTTGGACTTTCAAGCAGATGTTTCTGAATTAAAATCATTCTATTTCAAAAGACATCATTGAGCTTATTATAATATTTAAATAATACAATCCTTTTGATCATGGTATTGTGACATACCTCAGACATCTTCATTGTTTGTGCTATTTCTTCAGAGCCCCAATGAAATATGATATTTTGTTGGCACTGAATCAAGTGGTTGTGCTAGGCACTGCTCTGTGTTATGCAGTGTTTATTAAAATCTACCCTATAAACAATTTAAATCTATTATTATTACATGGAAGGCCTTTAAATTAATTTGTGCTGACAGAAAAATTACAAACTCTGACCTGCTTCAGCAGTTTGCCCATGAAAACAAGAGCAATTTTTCCAATATTATATATAAAAGATAAAAATCTGCACTTTATACCACCTATTCCAGAAATTACATTTGACTGGGGAAAATATTCAACCAGAATAGCATGTGTGACCAGAAAAAGGCTACCAGATACATGGCAAAGGGACTGGCCACTTCACCTTGGTTTTACTTCAGCTCACATCTAACCTATACATGCAATATTACAAACTATTACAGATCTGAGATTCCCCCTCACTGCTGCCATCAATCTTTAAAAGAACTATTGCCACAACTCTGCTAAAAAGGAAGTGCCCATCTTGAGCTGCCATTTGGGCGTCTCTATTTTCCAGAAGAAGCAAATCCATTTTCTGAATAAGAGGAGAAGCAAAACTTTTAAAAAGAAAAATGTTTATGGTTATTAGCTGCTACCTTTTGATATGAATCAAAATTCTTATGTGATAACAAATACATGAGAGGATAAGTTTCATCTGAAATAGGCTTAATTCTGTCCCAAGTAGTCTGAGTCCTAATTCAATAAATACTTATGTTTTGGGTAGCCGCAGAGGAATTTAGACATATGTGTCAGTACCCTGCTGGTATAAGTTGCTATCCCAAATCACTAGGATACTTTTTATTCTGTCATATTTAGCAGCATTACCAAAGATGTACAATTCAGATCTCGAGGCTAGAATGGGCAGAATGTACACATATTAAATTTAGTCAAAGGAGGAATTTCACTGCAATAGTCTAGACACCAGCTTGAAAATAGAAAAATGTCTCCTAGGATATGAAGGCATCAGTAATATCTGTCCTCTATCACATGTATTTGTTTGCCAACGTATTTTATACCAAATGCATAATTAGCCCTTCAAAGCACATGGAACATTACATTTATAATTTCTCCCTGCCTTCTTAAGATGCAAAAAAATAAAAAAAAAGGAACATATTCTTTCTGCTACTTCTTTAAAATTTAGAAATACAAGGGGCAATTTTACTGGAAAATGAATTAGGTATATCTGTCTACCAAGAAGTTAAACAGAAAACTTTCTTTACTCAAAATGCTCATTGGTTAAGTCTTTAATAACAACATATTTTCAGAAGTCTGATAAACATCCTTTACTTTGAAAATCTCCCAGCCACCAGTTATTCTTCCAGACAATTCATTTATCAATTTTTCTAGGCAACAGAAGATCCACATTTCTTGTCAGTGAAAAGGGTAAAAACATATCCTGAGCCACATTTACAAAAATTCCAAAACCACAGACAATTTTACAGGCTGGGGTTTTTAGCTGGTTACCATCAGAGGCTGATTATCATTATCAATAAACTTGGCAAAATGATCTGAAATTATTTAATTTCTTCCTTGAAATCTCACTGGGTCCTTTGCTAACATGAAACTCAGGGTGAATTCGTAGGGAGTAATGAAAAGGAATTTTTAAATTTATGAACAGAGAGCAGATGCATCCTTGAAACATATGTACAAACACATGGCCATGCCCCAGTGCGAATTTCAAGCAAACAGTATGTTTCATAAGAAACAGCCAGTTTGCTCATTTCTAGAGAACTGGCAGCCACTTTGACTTGCTGAAAGATCCAAAAAACATAATTTAAGTACTGTATTTAAAGTTAATCCAGCTAACAAAAAACAGGGACAAACTTTCCTAGACTAAAATTGTAAATTAGATGCAAATTGACAATAGGAGTGGAACTTTAATGAAGTACGGTATTCCTCACTGCTGAGGAAGTCAAGTTGATGGTTAATGACATTCATTTACACATGGGTTCATTTGTTGACTTCCTCCAGTGCAATGGCACTAGCTACCCTGTTGGCAGTTAGCAATCAGGAAGGAGTTTTTTAAAAAAAACTCATCTAAGACAATTAGGAACAAACAAAAGGGGGGAAAAGAAGGAAAATCAATGAGACTGATGTTTCTGAATCTGCCCCAGTGAGCAGTGGAAAGTTTTAAGCAGAAGGACTGACACTTGAATAAGTATTTCCCTGATTCTCTAAAGGATGGTTTCTCGGATGCTCTAAGGGTACCCAGCAGCCTGCTTGGTGGGATGCCAGTGGGCACATGGGGTCTGATGGTGAAGCACCCTCAACCCTTTGGAGAAGGCTCAGCAGCTTGTAGGAGTGGAGGAACACAGAGAGGAATCCAGCTTTTAGAGTCAAAAATTCCCAGGCTTTTCCAAGTTAGCCGAGTCATGTCCTGCTCACTACAATTTTCTTCCAGCCATTCTATATAAGCCCTAAATGAAATCAACAAAGCTGTGACCAAGCCCTTAGTCTCTCTTGGCAGAGACCAAATCAATAGCACACCAAATAAAATAATGAATCAACAATGCAAATGGATTTCTCACTGTATTATTGGCTTCACTATTGACTGTGCCCTACTTTGTTCTGTTTCAATCATCTTCAGCAGTGGAGCTCCAATTTGCTCAGCTGCTTGGCATCCCTACCAGAAAAGAAACATAGAATTTATTAATATCTCTGTGAATTACACTGGATTTCGGACTATTTTCCATGCCATATTATTTATTGTACATAGGGTGAACAGGAACCTACTGGAACAGCGTTCACAGCTGAGGAGAATTTAGTTTTTTACAGATGGTAACATCCATGTTTTGTAATTTTTTTATTTGAAGAAAACAAAGGGGAGATTGAGAGAGAAAAAAACCCCTGAAAATGAGAAAGAGTAATACTTTTATTAGAGTATTATGAAAACATTTGCCATGCATATTTTGTTTCAAAATATATTAACTGTCTACCAAGATCAGATAAACTACAGCATAAAAAGAGACCATTTGTTTTCTCTGTACTCAGCAGGATTATTCACATTTGTTGTTTCATCAGATATTATTAATATAATAAATTGCACATGTTACATGTTTGCCAACTTTCCTAAATTAGTCTTCAAAGAAACATCTACATGATCTTCCACTATAAAGGGAAGAAAATCCTGAATGTACAGTGCATTAAAAATAACAAAGTGGCATCATAAATATCTGCATGCACATTCATTTTTGCTAACCCAATCTGCCCAGAGGTTTCACTGCCAGGGATCTCTAAATCCAAATTAGACCAATGGTGATATATTTGTTCAGGAAGCCCTTGTTTTAAGTAATCTCATCTCTTTGATCAGCTGTAAAAGTGGAAATCTAAAATCAACGGTGGTAGAACAAACTTCAGCAAACAAAGACTTGCCAGATGGGCAGGTGTTGAGAAATATTAGACTGCAGTTGTAGTGTTTAACTCCCTTACAGGGTGATGAAAGAAACACTGCATGTGTCACTGAAGGTGATGATAATAAATGGAATGAAAGTAATAATGAATCCCCACTCTATGTCTGCAACAGGCTTTGCACTGTTTCATGCCATATCAGCTATTCAAATTACTCTTGAACACAGGTGTTTCTGAGGTAAGAAGAGCAATTTGTACTTTTTCAGTACGCACACAAACGAATATTAAAGATGGTTTATAAGTGAGAAGAAAGTCTAGACTGCTATTCATGTTTGTCAACAGATCTGCCTCAAGTGGCTGGGACTTATCATATCTGCCATCCCTTTCCCTCTCCACAAAGAGTAATTGTCCTCTATCAAGTATGACTGAACAGGGCAGTATTTTGGTCCCAAGCTACCACAATCCACAGCACACTCTACAGCCCAAACTGGTGACAGCCTCTAAATATGAGAGTCTCATATTCACAATTTGAATATGCTGTGCTCAGCACTCCACGCTTCAGTGAAACCAGTTGCAAGGACCTTCCATGGCTGTCACCCAACCAGGCGCATGCACAAACACACTACTCTTTGAATTTTGAAAACTCAGGAGAGAAGGCTCTATTTAATGTACAATTCTTACTGTAAGAGTCAGAGAAAATTAATTGAAAGTCTGTCTATTGCATCCGTGCAAATATATTATATTCATGGGTAATTTGAGCAAAAAACCCTTTCCATGATTTACACGCATAGCTATCACCATAGGAGTCATCTCCATAGGATTAGGAGTTGTGCACAAAAGTGAAGCTGAGCAGGAGTTCTTTCATCTAAGTGTTGTCATGAGAAGTTGAACTTGGGCTTTTAATTGTTCAGGTACCCTTACTGTCAGCTGTGAAAGGGAGAGGCAAATCCTACCAAACAAAGAAACTGTTCAAAAACAGGCATCTGAGGAAAATGGGGTGAATGAAAATCAGGACATCTCTAACTTGACAATATCTCCATCTAGCTGAGATGACCAGTTGAGTCTATACATCTGTCTTCTAGATTCTTAAAGCAAAAATGAAAAATGTGTCTTTTTTAAATACTTTCACTGAAGCTAAAAATATCTGATGCCTTGAGGGTAACTTGACCATTTTAGGATACCATATTGAACAAAAAAATCCCAGGAAATATTCCTAGAGGTGAGCCCTTGAGCATACATACCATGAGATGTTTTTTTTCATCCCTGGCATGGTTTTGGCCTCTGCCAGCATTTTCCCAGATTTAAACGCCAACTCAGTGCTAGAAATTGACAGGAAGCAATACCAAAAAGTAGTCTGGATGTCGACATCCTGTTGTGAAAGATTAAAAGCATTCAAGAGTAGTGATGCAAACTATGATATTCCAGCTGGCCTCAGTGCCAGGGGGCTGCCCAAGGCATTATTATTATTATATCTAAAGCTATCAAATTAGTGATAACTTTAGAGTAACTGAGGGAAAGCACTGAGAAGCACTAGGATTGCCTACAAATGGACACACACTGGAGTATTACATCCAGTTCTTGCTTCCTTGTGTCACAAAAGAGGTGAAACTTTGGCTGGGATGTGGAGGAGATCCATAGATATTATTGGAAATCTTGGAAAAGGGCCTTGCAATAAGAAAATAAAGGGGTTCAGTCTGTTGAATTTAATAAAAACATCCAGTGGTGATTTCAGTGATTGCAGTGTGCAAGTATCAGCACGGGGAGAAAATACTGAGCAGTAACAACAGCACCCTCATCTCACACAGAACAGCATAATGAGAGGTGATGGCTGGAAGTGAAAGCCAGACAAATTCAGGCAAAACTCAAACCACACATTTTTAAGAGGGTGGGCAGCAGTCCCAAAGGAAGTGATGGATTCTCCCAACTACTGATGGCTTTAGATCCTGAATGCACATTGTCCTAGAAGATAAGCCTTAGCCAAACCCAGATTGCTGGACTAACTGGGTTAAATTAAATGTCTTGTATCATTCAGGAAGTCAGACTAAATAATCTAAGGGCCTTTTCTGGCTTTAAAAAATCTATGGATCTATAAAATGTAACAGCATAACTCTGAATTCTAGTCCAAGAATAACACATTTGATAAAATAGCTTTCCATAGTCCAGTGCTGTGATAGCACATACAATTCCAAGAGATCAGACTATCGTTATAAAATTGGAAATGAATAAAGCATGATGACATGGTGATGTTAATAATACCAATTTCCCATCTGTTTACAGGGTCAGTCCATAGAAATTGCAGCAAAGTCAGTGGAATTTTCACACTATGAAGTTATGAAGAGAAAATACGGTTCAGCTTTTTAGACCAGTCTCTGAATGTCATGGATATAGACTGGAAAATTACTTTTATCTATTGACATTTGAAGGAAGAAGGGCATTTTTTGGCTATGCTTATTGCACTCCACTAAGGAGTTACAGGGCACCTGCCCAAGCACTGAAATTCAATCATCAGTGCTGTTCAAGAGTTCTGGCAGTTCCTGGCACAATTCTGGCTCTGGCCAACTAATACTTTTCTAAATAGCTCCTTGCATCATTCAGGAGTCAGAATGGGCCAAGGACACTCCCAGAAAACAGCCTGGATGCACCTACACATTTTTGGGGAGAGAACAGGATATGGTAACATGAACATTGCCCAACTACCCCTGTCAACCTGTGATTAAGGACACAATTTATTCTGGCAATAAATGCCCAGTAATACAGATACAGCCAGTGAGTTCAAAGTGTCAACTACTTTGCAAGAAAAGAGCTGAGCTCTCAATTCTTTCCCTATCTTCTACAAAAATATTTACACTATATGTATTTTAATTTCACATATGAGTTATAGTGATCGATCTCTAAGGAAAATCAGCAATTAACAAATTGTTCAACTGCAAATGGAACCACAGAATGAACTATTTGAAGTGGCCTATCAAGGCCATATCCAATTAAAAGCCAGAAGTGACTAAAATTAAGGTACACTGAATACTTATATTTTAGAACTTTAGAACAGAGAGTGGAATTTGAATACAAAATAAGAAATTTATGCACATAGAGTTAAGCACTGTGGAAAACTCAGTCAGAATACATTGAAAAGGGAGACATTACATTACATTAAATTATCTTGAGTATAGAAGAGAATCAGATACCCACCTCTCCTTAGAATTTAAACAAAAGATATTTATTTACTTCTATTTACTCACAGCCTGGGATTTGCTTCTCAAGGCATAATCCTCTGGTTATTTTACTTCCAGATATAGCCATTTGAGGCTCTTTAGTTTGCATTACAGCAAGAGGAAGAGGACTAATATTAATATAATAATGGAGTAGTTGGATCTGTTGCCTGATAAATAGAAATATCCTGATCTAGAGACAATTTTGGCTCTGATTAAGAACTGGGAGAACTCCTTAACGACAAAAGTACTGGTTACATCATACAGCTATCCTGCTAAAAGAAAAAAAAGCTTTATTTCCCAGCAGAAATAAAAGTTTCATGAAGGACCTTACAGGAGAAAATACAATTACCATCAGGGCAAGGATACCATCCCAGGGCTGGGTGCTCACCACTCTGGTCCCATCTGAGCTACATGTAAGTGCTGAAATAAATGGGCTATAGCCCAAGTAGATCTGGAGTGAATAAAACCATGAAGAGAATGAAAAGGAAACATCAAACTCAAGGCAAATGCTTAATATAGGTAAAGGCACAATGAATTTGGCACATCCTTTTCCATAATACTGTTCTAATTTTAAACAACCTATTGTACTGTGCTGTTGATAGCCTTGTGTGAGCCATGGAGGGTTCAGCCAAGTCAGCTGCATGATCAGTAAAGAGACAATGCTACCACACACGGGGTTATTTGGATTAGTGAATACCATATGCAAGTAAATCATCTGCCAGATGGCATTGGAAGAAAGCTGCAACTCTCTCACTTTCATTTCCACAGCAGCAAACAATGTTCCGTGTTTAAAATAAACTCTTCCAGATGAGTAAAAGATAAACTTTGTGGTGCTTTTTTCTTGGTCTTCTCTTTGACTTCAGCTTTTTTCCTAAAAAAAAAATTAACAAAAAACCAGGAAAAAAAAATCCCATCTACTCTGATTGAGTTACATTAATGAAAAATCCCAGTTTAGACCACCGTAGTACAAAGCCGTCCCTCTAGGCAGCATCAAAATTCCATGCTATTTACTGAACAAAAGGCAAAAATGAAATACAATATTTTCATCCATCAACTTCTGTCAACAGAACCCCTAAAAATGAACACCTACCACATTAAGCCATTTCCTGTCATTTAACGGGTTTTCCACAGTGAAGAACTGTGCCTCTTTGTTGAAACATGGACGTTTTAATATTTTATACAGTTTTAACCCTTTTTAAAGAAGTCGCAAGTATCTAGAATCAAACAAACAGAACCCCTTAAAAACCCAAATTCAGAAACAACATAACTGTAATCAAAGTTTTTCAATTATTCCTTTTGAATTTTCAAGTTGCCTCTTTTGTGACTACAGATGAGCTTGTTATCTTTTAGTCTGTTCTACTGGCCCAAGACCCCAGTCTTAGCTATGCTAATACAATTATTTCATAATACATCTTACTATATAAAATAAGAATTTTTTAAAATTTTCCACTAACAGCAAAATTTTATGGACAAAAAGTCTTCATAAAACAATCTTATTTTTATTTTCCTATCTGTGGTGATTCTTCTGAGACACATCTAGGACTCTGAATATTTTGAGGAGTGCAGACTGAAGGAAAATAAAGCTCTAGTCTCTTCCCAAGTATTTTCAAAGCCAGGTGAGGTGCCAACTAGAACTCTCAATAATTTTTACTGGACCTGTAGGATCTCAGCCCTTTAGAGCAGCAAATGGGTTGGTTGTACTGAAGCAATTTTCAATTTACTATCTTTTACTCATGGGATACATCTACAGAGATGCATATAGAGGCCTCCAGGGAAGCCTGAAGCCTAAAATATCTATCCATGTACACTGAGGAAAGCATTTCTGTCTGTAAATAAGTGTATAAAATACCAAAAGTACTTGATGCAGTGCATGTTGGTTCTGAGCCTCAAGGTTTGTCACCTGCTGTTTTGCAGATGCTGTTCATGACCCCTTTCTTGAAGCATCTAGAAAGACTTTGCTTGTCTCCAGGGCAGGTGGCATTTGGAGAAGTGACCCAGGACACCAACCTCCTGGTGGGGAAGGTTGCAACAGGACTTAGATAAACTTAAGATAGTTTATCTTAAGATCAGTCACCATCAGACTGCAGTCCAGGTGACAGACATCCCAACAACTGCAACAATGAGCTGATGTTTCTTTGGGGAGAAAAACCCACACCATTCTGTAGAATGCTGCAGGATATTTAATATATGCATAGCACTGCTACTGCCACCACCATCCCAGCCTCCTAATTTCCTTTAAAAATGCCATACATCCACAGGAGTGCAGCAAGACTCATTCATCAAGCTTAAAACAATCTTCATCCATCTGGCTGTAAGGGTCCTACTGCCCAAACCTAAAGCCAGGAGATCAAGATCAGCAAAAATATTTAGATGTCTGACTCCCAGTGCTTTTAGTGGGATCATGATTCCAGATTGCTTGTTTTGCCCAAGAAGCAGACATAAGAAAAGCTATCACTTTCTCAGCACCGTGATAAAGTGATTCAAGCATGTGATGACCTTCTGAGTCTTTCATGGCAAATAAACTGTCAATATTTTCCTTATGCAGATTAACCAAGTTTCTTCCACATTACCTGAAGTGATCATTCTTAAATGTGGAAAGACAGGGCTCTAAACCTTGTTTGGTGGTCATTGTGCCAGGCTTCCCTCACAAAAGGCGATTAGGGAGGCATTCCTTTCCCCATGTTACACAGGACATTTGGAATTAATTAACTTTTCTAATTAATTTCTCTGATCTGAATCCAGTTACAACAGGTGTGAGGCTGCTAGTGGTAGCTAAAGCTGTAAGTAAAAAGTCTAAAGGGAGCCTGTCATTTTCTGTTATGAGAAATAGCAGCACCAGTCTGGGACAGATCAAAAATAATAATTCAACTGTGGAGGCCTCCTGGATTGTTTTGCAAGTCAATTACTCTCTAAATGATTAGTTTGGAAAAAGTTATGTGAAAAAGGGAACAGGCCTTCCATTTTAAAGTTATTTGTATGACTCTTGTAAGTTGTTTATTTTGTTTATAGCCTTAGGTGAAAAGAAATTAAGTCTGTTTGAAGTGGGAATTATCCACATTTTTCAGCAAAAGCATAATCATGCCACACATTCACAGGGCTCAGGCTTTGGAGCCTGTGAAGCATTCACTAAGTAGCAAGCTTAGGCAAACCAGGCAACTGCTGAAAAGAGGAGAGTTTAAATACGCCTAGTTTTATTGCATCATGGAAAAACTGAACATTTATCTCATTAAGATGGAGAATTTTTACTGGAGAACCCCCACTGGGTTTATAAGCTTGCCTACTGTGTTGACTGGAGTAACTGAAAGAGCAGAGTTGTCCCTTTGCCTGGGGATAGACGTTGGCCTTTGTGGCAAGGTAAGAAAGGTAAACTGGTGACAGATTCAGAGTGCTTTTTAAAAAGTAAGTCAGTCTCCCTTGGCTTAAACAGATGGGGCATATAAAATGAATACATGCAACTTCAATTTAGCTTGCTTGCAGAAATCCCAGCTATAATACATAGATGTGTGCAGGGAGAGCTGGCTGATAGCTAGGGCTTCCAATTTAGAATCAAAATAAAGAAGTTTTAAAAAAAAAAGGAATTGTTTCAATTTTTCCTTCTTAAATTCTTGGTCCGTCCATAAGGCAAGTTCGTTATTACAGGTAATTTCAAAAGCACCACAGCCAAAGGTGAATAGATTGTAGTGAAACAGTTAGAAAGTGCTCCCCTTAAGATACTTGAAGTCTTGAAGTTTCTCTTGACCATTATACAGAGATGTTTCCCACTCTCAGCTCAACTGCTTGAGCTCAACACAAGCCTGACTGCTCCATCCCCAGCCCAATTCCTCAACATGTGCTGGCCCACACATGGTATGGAGTGGGCCCAACACTGCTCGTGGACTCAAAAATCAAAACTCAAATTCTAACCATTTACCTAAGAAAGCTGAAGATACATTTTGTGTTTGAAAAAAGTCTTTTAACATTTATGTTTATCAGAAACTTCAGCAAGATCTGAAACCCAGCTGTGGCTTTCTTTACTGTATCCACTTATTTGCAGGTGATTAGGTATTTGTACTTTCATATCTGTAATGTACTTGCCAGCTATGTTGTCAGTGTCCATACCTGTCAATGAAAGCTGCGTTTCCACAGGCTTTGCCTGATATCCCTGATCATTGCCTTCCTCTTTCACCCTTATTTTAAAAACTTTAATTTAAAAGTAAGTAAGTTTAATTTGAGATAGGAGTGGTGATGGTGAAAGAAGGCAACTAGAATGCAACATTTTTGGCCGCATGCTCTCGATACAAATTGGTTATACAACTGTAATAGAGAGAGCTTGCCACATCATTCTGGAGGCACTGCTACACTGAGGCAAGTGTGAAGGCGCTGATCCTCCACCAGCTCCAAGAGGAGACATTCAGCCCACAGTCCTCAAATCACACACATACACCTGAGTTTATGAGAGGAGGGGAGAGGGAGAGGAGGCTACCTTAGCCAAAATGTTTGGTTCTTACCTAGACTGAGTCAGCATTACTTTTTGTTGAAATAAGGACTCTTTGGTTTCGCACTTAGCTTTTGTAGATCTGTTGTCCTGTGAGGTCTCTAGTTCCTGGATGCTACTAGAATTCAAAGGCATCACATAAAGAAATATTCACGGCAGTCTCAAGGGAGTAATCAAAGCTTTTGAATCTACAGCAGTTAAATGACACTCAATCTTGAAGGTGATAAATTTTACTTATTTCAGATGTTGAAAAAAGCCCACTTTTCCATAAGTACCTCAACAATCCATCCTTTCAAATTGTTTTCAGGTAATATTCATCCTCCACTAAGGGTCCATTAAGGATTAGTCTACTCTAGAATGAGGCTGTAATTTAGTTATGATTACAGGAGTATAATCCCTTTCTGACAATGGCTCTCATTTCAAAACTGTTTCAAAAGAACAAAAATAAGTACACTGTGGATGTATGAAGTATGGCCTGCTGCATACAACTAGGACTTCCTATTCTGCATCTCATATTTCAGTCTGAAAATTACATATATCTCCGCTCTTCAGGCGGTTTCCATGCAGCTCTTTACTGCAGTTATTTTGAGGATAATCATCCTCTGCACTGTCCACCTTTGCATCCAAGGCTCTCCTTGCAAAAGATGCCCACACATTCAGCAGAGGAAGAATGCAGTAGTGTTTCTTTAGAATTGCTACAGTAGTATTGAAACACAAGTTTGGCTCAGCTCCTCTGTAACACTTTACAGAGAAGTTAATGAAGCCTTCATTCTTCAGCTGCCTGCTAAAGGTGCTGCTTGCAGCTATTTACAAGTGTTTAAAGTTAAAATGTGAAATGCATCACTGAAGATCAAAGCAGGACTTCTTTAAGTGTGTAGCACAACTCCCTCTGCATCACTTAGAGAACTCTGTTCAACACTCACATGTGCTTTGACAACACCTTGCCTTACAGTGAGTAGTGCAAAGTTCAACCTGTTACATGATTTTACAAACCTGCTCTGCTTTTCAGCTTGCCTTCTGATTTTCTGGAATGCTTGTTTTCTGCACCACCCATGTCACCCAGTATAGACTCTTGCTGGGAAATAAGAAGGCAAGATCAAGTCCACTCCACTGTGCAAAAGCTAAAGTATGCTGAGAGTCCAAGTAAACAGAGAAACAATTTTTAAAAATTAGTAGGGCACCACCTGAAGTGCAGAACTGATGTATTTATAACTAAGGAACTACTGAATATATAATTTATTATTGATTCTCCTTCCTTTGAGTAACAGTAATATAGATCACTCTAAACCATTCTTCCATATTCATACTATATATCCTAACCACTAGAACTTTTTAATAATGTAGACCAAACCAAAAAGGTATAAATGTCAATATGAAATCATAAGTTACATGAACAAAACAAAACAAAAAAAGAAATCAGTACAGACTCACTCAACACACGTGTATTTCATTGGGGCCCATTTTATTTCTACCAGCCCCACAGCACAGGTTCCCTAAACCAACACATGGGTTCATGTTCTGCTTTGAAACAAGGCTACTCTACCAAGGCTGCTGGTTTCTGACACATCCCCCACAATAAAATAATGAATGCTGTCTTCTTTTTAAAAGATTTTATTAAAGAATACTCAGTCAGCTGTATGAGACATTTATGGAACCTCATTACTGAGTTAAAGTGCCATCAGTCAAGCCAAACACACTGAGCAGCTTATTCTCTTCAGTCTAATTTGCATGAGGTCTTACACAGTTCATGCCATGCAAAGCCCTATCAAGACCATTATACATTTTGCAACTACCCTTTTAATGAAACCCAAGGTTTCAAGAAACAGCAAGTTCAACACACGTGAAAATAAAAATACAACTTGCACAACCAAGTGTACTTATACACTGAACAGCAGCAACATCACAAAATAGCTGACTTTGTGCTTCATAGCAAAACTCAGCATGGCTCAATGATTTTGTTCACTGAACCATGGGGCTGAAAGCCTTTGAAAGGCACTCACAGGCCTCAGCAATTACAGTGCAAGATATCAGGAAAACTCTTAATTCCATTTGGCATTGTGATGGCTCAAAAAAAGATGACTATTATTAAGACTTATTTTCAAATAATTTTTTACAGAAGTGTTTCACCATCAGTACCCTGCATTGTCCAACAAGACATGTATTGACAAATATGTTTATATATTGCAAAACAAACTTCTGCTTAATTTTTATTTGTAAAACATGAGTTTCTAAGCAGATTTAACCAGAAATTATATTCACACTCACAATTTTTTAAAAAATTTCTCTGAATGCTTGTGCCTCTTGAAGATTGTCTTTCATTTCAAAACAGAGTTCCAAAATAAATCACTCTTATTTCATACTTACTGGGTAAAATTCTGTATTCCCACAGCATTTAAAGTGAGAATTTCACTGCTGCCAAAATGCACTGCATAGCTATCTGCATTCTTTTTTGCAGACACTCCCTGGCACTTACTTCAGTAAGCCAACCATCACTTCACTGATATCCCACAATTTTCTTGCAACCAAGTCATCCATGGCTTTGGGCAGAAGTTCTTCCTCTTTGCAGTCTCCAAAATACTTTCCTGACACGCCCTCGACGTCAGGAGAAGAGGCCAAATAAATAGATGTCTGGGCTCCTTCCAGAGGCGTTTTGAAGAAAGCCCACGACACCAAGTTGAACAGAGGTTTGGCCAGCAAAGGAATATTCACATGTCTGCCCAGATTTGTTCTGACAATCCCAGGATGAAGGGAGTTGACAGTGACTCCTGTCCCTTCCAGCCGACGGGCCAGCTCCCTGGCAAATAAGATGTTGGCCAGTTTACTTCGGCTGTAACAAAAGCTTTTGTTGTAGCTTATTTCACTGTTCAAGTCTTCAAAGTTGATCTCTCCATATTTGTAAAGCTTTGAGGACACTACAACAATTCTGCTTGGGGCAGAATTTTTGAGAAGGCCCAGAAGAAGGTTGGTGAGCAAGAAGTGGCCCAAGTGGTTTACACCAAATTGCATCTCAAACCCATCCTCTGTCTTCATGTATGGACACTGGAATATCCCTGCATTATTTATCAGAACATCCAGCCTTGACTCTTCCTTTAAAAAAAAGAAAGAAAAAAAATCATTCAGGTTTAGAACTCCCATGTATAACATTATTATGCTTCAAGTTCTCATTGGGGACTGTTAAAATAGAAATAACTTAATTTCTAGTTTTCTGAATTGTAACTTTCTGACATTCTCTTAAAGCATTGCTGGGAAAAAAACACCATTAAGTTGAACTACCACTAACTGTGCACTGGACCCCGGTAGGATGCAAGTACCTGAGAGGAAATCTGTATCAACTTCTAATGCAGGCAAAGAACAACTACTGCCTTCTCTAAGAGCAGCTTTTTCTACAGCAATTCAGTGATAAATTACCTTTGTGATGCATTTTTCCTTTTCAAAAAGCAACCTGTCTTTTGAACTGCAAGAGGACACACATTAATTTATGGCAAATCTCTGCTATAGCAGAGGGATCTAGTGTGCAGAAGACACGCAAGCATGGAGCACAAGGAATTACCCTCAGGGCAGAAGAGGGACCATTACACTGCAGACCCATCATCTCACTGGGATGATATGAAAAACTCTGCCAAATAATGTTTTAATGATTTTAAACTTGTCTTACTTTAAAACCAGTACATATCACTTTGCTGCTGGATGAGAACTATGGAGCAGGACTCATAGAGAAGTAACACATTTCACATCACTTGAGTCCAATAGGTCTACTCAGGAACTAAGGAACGGAGGCTCTATGAGGTGTGTGGCACATGAGATTTGATGGACCACTGTTCTGGTTCAGGTTAGTAAAAATCAAACTCAAGGATATATGTCACACTCTCCAGGATCAGAAAATATAAGTAATTAACAGGGAGATGGCATTGATAACTTAGATATGTGCATCATGCACTTCATGCTCCAGAATCCACTCAAAAATTAAGAGCTCTCCAATTTACCCAAAACTGTAATTAAAAAAAAAAACCAACAAAACCAAATTAAAGTAAGCTGCATTGAGAGCTCTGAATTCAACACTCTTACCCACCTCTGACAAAACACTGTGAAAGAACAATTTATGCTTGCATGAATCAGAGGCAAAGGTATTCGTTTTCTCTAAGAGCACTGGGAGTTTTCTTTGCCTTTAATTCTTTAAACCCAACACAGGGACTGGAAGACAAGCTGAGACAATCTTGAACCATTTTGATGATAAAAATAGAGAACCTCATAAAAGACTTCTGCATCATTTCCCTTTTATTTCATTGCCATTAGCAGCAAAGATACAAAAAGCAAACCCCAAATTTGCACTTGGCATTCAGTTAAAGGTGCTGGCATCTGATCACTCAAAACTTCAAGTACTTCAACCTCAGAGTGATTTCCATGGAACTTGTGGCTGCTCAGTGTTTCATATAACTGGATCCCAAAGACATGATCCAAAGAGCATCAAACTCACTTCTCCTCTTCACCCAAAGGGACACAATGGTCAGTCACTTTCACTAAATCAGGACAGGAGTGAAGATGCACTCACGGCAGAACTGCTCACTGAAGTCATTCTCCTTTCTTCTTTAGAGAAAAACATCTGACTGGAGGATTTATTTTGCAAGATAACACTTCAAGAAGCAAGACCTCCACACTTGCAATTCTGTGAAATTCCTACATGTAATAACCTAGACGTATGTGATCAATGCCAAGAAGGCAGCTACTAACCAAGGGAAGCAGAGTGCACAAAACATTGCTTTGATATTTCCTGCCTCTAAGCTCACTTTCACTTTCTCCACTTTCCCATGGAACCCTCCAACATCTCAGTCGTTTATTTTTTTTTCAGTGAGACTAAGGAGTGAGATATAATCACTTTCAGTCATGCAATAAGTAGTGGGAGTGCACTGTCTCTCCATCCTGACGACGTTTATATCTTCTTTATGTCAAACAAAAAACCACAAGAACCCTCAAACAAATCCCAAAATAACAGCTCCAAAAAGGACTCAAAGATAGGGAAGGTAAATAACATAAACTTGGGTGGAAAAGTTCTTGAAAGTATCTCTTGAGTGTGCATCCCTTGTCATTCAAGTGCATTCAAGTTATAATGCAGGCATCAGCAATACTCTGAAGATAGCACACTCTCTTTTCCTTTATCTATTTCTCCATCTATTTAAGAGCCACTCTGATACTCTGTACTATAAAAGATAAAATGCCTAAAAGTTAAACAGCATGTATTTTCTTTTTGCTGTGTGAATATTACACGAATTTTATATCCTTCCATTTAAGTGGATTTTCCCACAGCATTGAAACAAGATTAGACCTTACCACTGGATTCATATATATATAGACTACAAAGTGTCCTACTAGAGAACTTGACACTTAACTTTTATAAGAGCAATTTTAAAACTAATACTATATAATCCATGTTTTCTTCACCTCTCACAATAGGGTCTGAGCATCTTTTAAGTACTTAACAAATCCCTGAGCAGCAGCAGAACTTATTAAGCTTGGCTCCCCATGACTTCATGTCTCCTGACTTGAGTAGCTAGATATGGTGAGATCAAAGCCCCAAAAGATGCTTTTGGTGGGAATGAAATAATGCCTCCTGCAGTGTTTCCCTCTGCTCTACAAATCTAGCGGCATTTCTGTCAGGCAAAGCAACTGGATGTCCCCATTCCCCTTGAACTCAGGTTTTTATGGAATCTGCAAAAATTTTATATATTCAAAAATGTCTATTGACTAGCTTCTGCTGGTGGTGGGTGAGAGACTTAAATCCTTGTGGGGGTACAACTTAAGGAGGCGGCAGAAGGATGTCTGGAGCATATCAGCAGTGCACTTGGCAACTTTTCTTTTTCTGGTGGCAAGGCTGAGCTGTAACACTAATTTAAACCAACAAAGGTTAAACTAGTTAATTCAGAGAGAAAGGAAGAAAAATCATTTATCTCATACAGAAACAAGCATTGCCTTCCCAGAACAGAAATTATCTAGAATATTTTAAACCAAAACAGACCAAAGTATAACGAAGTTCATGCTTCCAGGAGCCAATCTACGGCCTGTTTTCTTACACCCTCTTCACCCTGCGGTGACCTCAGCGATTTCCCAGCCCCCGAGCGCGCTGCTGGCCGCAGGGACTGCCTCGTCCAACCCACACGGAAACCGGGGCGCCACCAGGGAGCCCAGAGACCGCCACCAGCACCGCCCAGCCCGTGCCGGCCGTGCCCTCCCCGGGCCGGGGCAGCGGGGCGGGGAGCCGCGGGCCCGGCCGTACCTGCAGGACGCGGTGGCAGAAGGCGCGCACGGAGCGCAGCGAGGCCAGGTCCAGCTCCCGCACCACCAGCTCACCCCCGCCGTCCGCCCGCTCGCCCACCTCGGCCCGGATCTCGCGGGCCGCCCGCTCGGCCCGCGCCCGGTCGCGGCAGCCCATGATGACGCGGGCCCGCATCCGCAGCAGCTCGGCCGCCGCCGCCCGGCCCAGCCCGCTGTTGGCGCCGGTGATGATGACGGTCTTGCCCCGCATGGAGCCCCCGCGCCCGGGCCGCGCCGCGCCCCGCAGCCAGCGCCAGGCGGCCACCAGCAGCCCCGCGCCAAGCACCAGCGCCGGCAGCGCCGCGGCCATGCCGGGCCTGGCCGGTCCGCGCGGGGCCTGCTGGGGCTTGTGGTCCCGGAGCGGCTCGGGAGCCTGCGCGCTGCCCGGGGCCGGGCCCGGTGCCCCCAGAGCGGCCCTGACGGGGCGGGGCCGGGCGGGGCTGCGAGCCCTGAGGGCTCCGCTGCCCTTCCGCAGGACCGCCCCGGGCTGCGGAGCTGGGCGGAGACAAACCTAGTGGGGCTCGACCGGCAGAAGGGTAGGGTGCGAGTACCAGCACACGTTGGGGGCTGATTGAACCTCTTTAGTTGTTGGTGCTGAAGCTCTTGGGCGGCCCCGCAGCTCTGCCAACTTTGTTGTGAATCCTTAACCCAAAATCCGTTTTCAGCCACCGACTTCATGTCATGTTTCTAGGCACTGTTACTAATCCCAACCACCCTGATGATCCCAACCAGGGCATCATGAACCCACTCAGGGAGGCAGGAGTGGCCACTGAGGTTCACCCACTCAAAGTCCTTTTCACCCTAGCCATGGGAGAGTCAGTAGTAGAAATATACAAAGAGAGAATTAAAAGGTAACTGAATTTTGATCAAGAGCAAGGTAGGTTAAAACAAAACAAACAAACAAAAAAAAACCCAACAACAACAGCAACAAAAACAACTGACTAAACAAACAAAAAACTCCCCAAAAACAACCCTAAAAACACACTACTGGATTTGATTGCAGATTTAGGAATAAGATAAGAGTCAAAGAGGACAGAACAACACAGATTAAGAGAAGTTTGTGATGAGGACAGCAAGCAGAAGAATACAGAGAGACAAGAAACAAGTTTGACTTGGCTGATAAGGAGCATGTCTGTCCTGAATCAAGACCTGGCATGTTTGGGGAAATGACTAAGAAACCAAGAGGAAACCCATGAGCCTTTAATCAGGTCCCTTGTGGCTTGTCTGGACATGACAACTGTTTGCAATAACAAGCTCCCCTGAACTGTCGCACGTTGGTGCTACCTGCAGGCTGTCACATAGCTGCAGTCAGTTCTGAGGCTGACCTCAGCTCATGTTACAGCAGCAGAAACAGCAGATTCCTCTGGAAGTACCCTTATCATGTCTTTTCTGACTGCCTCTCACACTTCTCAGGCAGTTTAAAGGCTGTATAGGCAGCAAACCTTCTAAACACTCCAGATTTGTTGACAAACCTCTTCTGTCTTTGTCTTCACTACAGAAAACACTTTCTTCATTCTCGGCCCTTCACTCCATTGTGAGCCTCATGGTTACACCAAAGGGTATTTTAGCCAGGCCACACCATTGCATCTGTGTATGAAATGTGAAATTTTACATCCTTAACGTGGTGTAAGAGCCATGTTGGGGTGTTCTTCCATATGTTTTTCTCACAGTAAACATGTACTGGGGGGCGTTGCAGCCACACCCAAGTCAAGGACCATGAGGAAGGAAGAGTAGTTGCCAAAGAGATGTCAAAATAGGAGAACCAGGAAATGCCCTGTTGGAGGAACAGATTCATTCTGTAAGAAATCGTCTTGGTGGAAGCTCGAGAATCTGCTGTTCATCACCTGGCTGTGAGGACTCTCCAGTCCTCTCTGATTCTCCTACTTAGAAGGCTGCAGATGTGTTGGAGAGGGCACTGACCCGAGGGCACTGCCTGTGTTTGTTGATGTCAGTCCAGGCTTCAGTGTAAGGAGCATTGTACTCAGGAGCTCATGGTGATCAGAAGCTGCTCGTGCAGGCAGGAATGATGTGTCCATCCAGATGTTGGGCCCAGATACCGAGCATGATAACTGGAAATTATTTCTTCTGGCATTGACCTGCTCCACAGATGTCTGTACCCCTCTATTGCACTCACGGTTGTGTTTAGTGGCCAGTGCAGGTTACAGGATCTAGCAGAGAAGCCTGAGGGGGTACCTGAGGATCCTCCTCAGAATGTAGAAGCCCTCTGAATCCCACACCCTCAGACCACAGTCCAGAATGCATGTTGGAAGATATGTGATGATGACTATCTCAAATTTTTTGATCTGAAATACTTTATATTTTGGCTCCTTCAGATGACATGTTAGCCTGGAAATTAAAAGGGTGTCTTAAAGATGGGAAGGAACTGGGGTAGTAGTGGGAAATATCAAACACACTCTGAGAATATGTTCTGTAAAACAAAAATCTGAAGCCACCTTCAGAATCCTATTTATAACATTTTTCTCCACAGGAATTGGTAGCAGTTGGAGACATTCTCATTTGACTTACTGTCTTTCCTGGACTCTTATGTGGTGCAGGAACCTGGAAACTAAGGGAACAAGAACTGGAGTTCTGTTTGTACACAATCCATCTGTGTTATTACTAGTCCTCCCCAGATTCTGTCTAGGATGACAATTTCCTTTTCATGAATCTGTCTTTCAGTGTTGAAAACAGGCTGATAAAGGACAGTTCTCTCTATTTCCCTACTGAAAAATATTTCTGCTGTTTTAATTGTGACTAGCTTAGGGTTATGAGGGCATAAACTCATGGAAGCCTGATAAGCGTGAGAAGCAAGAAATTTTTTGTTGAGTTTTGTGGCTGTTGTTGTTTGCTTGTTTGTTTTGTTTTGTGGATTGGAATGCTATTAAGAGACAATTCTCTTCTATGTCTACAAAAATAGAAAACACTTTCCCTCAGCTCCCACCCCACTTCACAGAATTTTCTTGAAAAAGATTATTTCGGTCCACTAGCTAAGCTGTGCCTTGGAGCAGAAGAAAATAATTTTAACAGGCAGAGGCTGCTTGGCAAGCTGATTCTCCCGAACATCCAGATTAGTCTGGAAGGTACTTGCATGAACTAGTAGGCTCCACTCCCCCGCCATGCTGCCAGCTGGATATGCAGAGAAGCAGCCATTGAGCCTGGGGACAGTTGCCTCAATCAAAAGACAGTGTATGATCTGAAACATCTAAGGGCATTTTGCTCAACTAATTTAGGAAAAGTGTGGGCCTTAACATCAGTTTCTGATCTTTAATGTCAATTTGAATTCTGTGACTAAGAATGTAATTTCTACTGGAATAGTAGATTTGTGAACTCTTTTTACACATGCCTTAGTGCTGTCAGGAGACAGTGCAAGAGGGAGTCCCCTAGTACTGTGTGTGCACAGATCAGAAAAAGACTTGGAAGCTCTGGTGTCCTGGCCAGTAGGTTTCATTCTTGTTGTACATGGATGGTTTGTTGGAAATAAAGGTAAACATAATAGAACACATGACTCAGCTTCCAATTGATTCGCTGATTTGCATGCTTGCCCTGTCAGGTATGAGATTCACCTCTGCACTCCTACAGGGATTAAGGATTCCATTAACCTTCTCATTATGAAGATGTGATTGTTCAGTGGGAGTCAAATGCCCATTTTATTTCCTGCACCTAACGTCTGCAGCTCTAACAGTGCATGGATGAAAACCAGATAATACATGTTCTGCCTCAAAAAGGCAGGACTGCTCTTTCTGAAATTTGCAGCCATGCTTTTGTGGTACACACACAATTTATATTCCACAGCTAAGGAATATTTTTGAATTCCTTGTGGAGTCTGATCTCTCACATAAAAACATCTGCTAATAACATTTTTCATAATCTCCATTTGGTAACTCTATCCCATCCTGGCATGCAATGACCAGGCCTCAGTTAATTCTTGTCTTCCTCACCTCCTGGCTGGGCTGGGAAATGTGATACATTTTGGGCACCAAGCCTTTAGCACATACGAAGCTCCAAGTACACCAGAAATCTGCAGTGCATCCCATCGACATCACATACTGGTGTGAACACTTGAAAACCTTTCCAACTCTATTTGTGTTTCATGCAGGATCAAGGCTTTTGCCTTTGCTTCCAAAGAACTTTGTGGCTTGGACCCAGAACATTTAAATGATTGCCTGTGTTCCTGGGAGGGAAACCATAATTGATGCAGTGGAGCTTTCTATAATACCAGGACAGTTCATCTGGACAGAGGAGACCAAACTTTCAGGGGCCAACGTAAGATCCTGAGCTGAATTCCCCCAGGAACCACAGATCATGACAAGCTCGATTCACCATTTCTACTCCCACTGCAAAGCACATTCTTTTGGTTTTGTCTCTTCTGGCATGAATATAGGCCAACAATAAATAATAAAACAGGACAGTTGTTCCAGTAGGGAGAGAAAGAGAGCAAACACCACCTGACAGATGTTAGTGGTGTCTTTTGGAGATCGCTTAGTTACATGGATAACAATGAGATACAGGAATTTAGTGTAAAAGAGAAAGAATAGACCTATGGTGTAAATATGAAGTCATGCAGCAACAGGCACCTGTACCCTGGAAACTCATCAGAAGTTGCCAAATTGAGTTCATGCAGATCACAGAACAGTTGTAAATCCTCAGGGAATCTAGTTAAGAAGAAAGTAGTTCCATCAACAGTATTATTTCCAGGGAGATTATCTGCTGTTATGGAGGTGTGCTCTAAAGCTTCAGCCTTTGTCCCAGCCAAGATACAGCACCTCAGACTTCTACCCAGTTTTGTGAAGTATGTTGGGTCAAGGTGAGACCTGTAGCTCTCAGATTAGACTGAAAGTGGTCACTTCTGGTTCCAAACATCAGGAACATTCTGATTACACAAACTCTGCCTAGGAAATTATGCTAAAAGCTCTACATAGAAAAATGACAATGTTCTGTAAAGCCAGCTTTATTAAGATAAGAAAACAGTATAGAAAAATACGTGCAAACACAACCAAATGCACTAATGTTTTACTAGAAGCCAAAACCATGTGGTGACAGACCTACTGAACACATATTTAACCAGCAAACCACCAACAGGTAAACAGTTACATGTAAACTGTGCATTTGAGAACTTCAGAAATAACAAGAACCAGCATTGCAGCATGAATTTTCTTATAAATAACCTGTCAACAATTTTTTAGATAAAATATAACTGCTATAACTGTTCTGTCTTTCAGAATATATCTCAAGCTATAAAAACAGTACCAATCTCTTAATATCAAAACCACAGTGTTAAGATACAGTCAGGTAAAAAAAATCTAAACTCTTTAAGATCTATATTAAAATAACTCTATTAAAAACTTACCAATATTAAAAAACTTCCTTTAAAGGCTGTTCTAGCCAGAAGTTAAATCTTTAGACACAGTGCTCACAATACACAAATGTAGAGGTTTTCAGATGTAACTATTGGTAGATTAGAGGCTGGCTGAGTTAAGAACCTTATCCTTAATGGCACCCTCCAGTCATGAAGATTTTTGGTACTTCTGAGAAATGCCATAGGGGACATGTGCAGCTATGGCGCCTAATTTCTGTGCTCCTTCGATGTGGAACATCTGGTCATCAAAGAAAATGTGAGGGCGGATTTTCACCAGGATTGGTCCTTTCGGTGCTCCTGCCAGGAAAAGGGCCTCATCAATCTCCAGACCCCAGCTGCGGAGAGTCTTCAGCACTCTGGCTCCAGAGCTCGCTGCACTTCTGGCTGTGACCAGGTAGGTCCTTATAGGACAATTTAGTCGTTCATTTTTTGCATAGAACTTCTTCTGGAGCTTCCCCAGGTCTTCCAGAAAACCCTTCAAAGGACCCTGAGTATGAAATACCAGAAGAATATTTAGTATATGTCCACAGTTTCCAAAAGAATTCTTTTGCTTTCTTCCAAATTGTCAGTTAAACAGAATTCCTTTTTCCAGAGCTGTGCTCCTCCACAAATTCTCTATGTAACATCTCCAAATGGGTCTGCACCCTCACTAGGAACTCACAAATTGGCAAAAAGTTAAAACCATAACACTACATGGTAGGATAAGTGGGAAAGTAATTCTCACTAAGGCTTACAAGATCTCTTACAATATTAATTTTTAATTATAGTCTTTAATAAAATGTTATTTGAAAACATGGAACTCTTTTTGCTATGAACCACAAAGTGTAATTTTTTTTCCTGCAAATAATACAGTACAAGACCTAAGTACAAAGCCATCAATGAACTCTCTCCAGACTAATGACTATACTACATTCCAATTAATAGAAACAAATGACAATTTTGTTCAAATTGCAATATATTGCACTGTCCAGTACTTTCATAAATAAAGCTTTTACTCTGAATTCACACTATTTTTAACAACAGCAGAATCGGTCTTTCAGTTTAAGCTAATGTTAAAATATTTGTGTTTTTAGACAAATAGCATAGCTCTGCTTGAGAATAAGCAGATATTATCTTGTTTTAATAACCAGAATATCTCACTGTTTGAAATTAACATTACCTACACTCTGATAAAAAAAAAAAAAAAAGAGGGAAATCAGTACAAATATTTCTTTTTCTAATACTATCAGAAGACAACTGTAAGTCACTGTCTTATATATGCAGTTCTCTCAGAGAAATGAGAGAGGACTGCAGTGATGGCCGGGTAAAAGGACTGCAGTGGTGGCCTCTTTTATGTGAAACATGCATTTTAAAGATTATCTTTGAAGAAGGAAATAAATAAGGGCATCAGCTTTCACAAAGAACACATCCACTCGGGGGAAACAGAGAAATACAGCAGCAATGAAAATCATCAGATCTTTTGGAAACTCCCTTTAAACAAGAAATTAAAGAAATACAAACCTGTGCAAGAGGCTTATTTTCATTTAGCTGTTCATGTTCAAAAAATCTATCTAATCCTTGCTCTTTGAAAATCTGTTCTGATTCATCAGAAAAGAGAACAGCATCCCCATCAAAAGCCACCCTTAGCTGTGTATCCGAGTAAACAACATCTTTGTTAGCAGTGAACATCGTAGCTGATGCAATGCCTGAAAATGGATCAGAGAGCCTCGGTTAGCATGTCCTGCAGAGTCAGTCATGGAACCGCCAGCAGTTTGGTTCCAACAACTCATTGGTGGTGACCCTTGTATATGGTGAGCACATCCAAACACAAAAGCTAATTAGAGATGGCTGTTCTGTAACACAATGCATGGAAGCTGTCCCACTGCCAAAACTTCTTGGACATGCTTCCTTCTGCTTTCATATAAGACTGTATAAAACTGCTTCCCAAGCTGTACTGCAATTAAGAGAAAAGCAGGGACTCCCAAGGAGACCACTCAATCAAAGTATTTGTTACTTTTTAACAAAAATGGGACACAGAAGTTGCTTTTTTAAGCTGTATCAAAAAGATCATGCTATTCAAACAGAAGTTGAATAGAGGTGGGAGCCTTGTTTCTTTTTGAAGGGGAGAAGACAAAGGTGTACAGTGGTAAAGTTGTCACTATCAGTAGGCTGAAGAGTCAAAGAAGAACGGTATCAACCGATTTTATTTGGTTGAGTAAAAGTAAGCTTGCACCACACAAAGTGGTGACTTTCTCCATTTGATAAAGCAGAGCTACTTTCTGTGAGACACACAATGTATATAATTTTTGAACAAGCTCAACAGATAACAAAAGATATCAACAGAGAGCAAAAGAAAGTCAGTTCAAACCTGCTTCTATAGCTTCCTGCACTTTGTCGGAATCCGCTGAGAGGTACAGGTTCGTGAGGTACGCGGTCAGGTAACCAATGGGGCTCTGTCCTCCCGTCATACAGAAACGTTCAATTGTTAAGCCTAAAGTAAGAACAGCACAAGGTGTGGCTCTGCTTGACACTACAAACCTGTAAAAGGAACCTATGAAAAGGTGCACTAGCCTGGCTTACAGTGAACTTGAAAAAATACATTCATTTTCATTTCAACAAGTTACACAACTTCAAAAAATTACAATGTTTGATCAGCTCATCCTTATTGAGAATTTAGGGAAAAAAAATTCCCTCTATGACAGCAGAGTAACTGCTGTGAAGATGTATGTGGAGGGAGCACAGATACTAAATATGAAGAAGTTTAAGGACTTCTCAGAAGTTATGCTTCACACCTGACAAATCTAGAGCACTGGATCAAATTCTGTCTAATACTATTTCACTAATGCTGACACCCAAAAATAAATATCCAAGAAGCTGCTTTTCCCAAAGTCAGAACAGGAAGAATAAAATGAATTCATATTATTATGTAACAGCTGGCAATTCTACACATCAGTAATTATTTTATTTACCATAGTGATTGATGCTGTTTATGAGCCTCACTCCCACTTGAGCATGGACATTAGTCATCAGGACAATATCAAACCGTTCCTCATCATCAGGGTACAGCTCCAGAAGCCGGGTATTGACATGCTCCAGTGCCTGCAGGTTGGAAATGTGGAAATCAATAGTGCAGCATGCCTCCTTTCTTAGTCACTGTACTTTTAGTGATAGGATTGTCTTGAAGGAGGGTGTAAAATACCTGATAGTTTAACTTGCTGAACTTCTTTAACTCCTTTCTGCTTTGCTGCCTCCAGCAACCATTTGATTTGGGTTCATTTGAAAGGAAGCAAGTAAATTTTTTCTTTTTTTTTTTGAGCTATGGAATTTACTTTTACTGATTTACTGACACAGTTCAGGTCATCAGGTGTCAAAGACAATCCTTAAGTAATGAGTACAAAATCACATGTCAACATGATTAGCTTGAGAGTTTGTGATTGCAGCAATGAATGAAACATTTTGATTTGAGATCTCTTCTAAGATAATTGGCCAACATGTTATACCCACAGTCTGGCATTCTTATTTTCTTGACCTTTCATCTGCTCATCTCTCTCTGTATCCATCTGTTCTCCTATCTAGAACTTCATCTTGACCTTGAATGGAATTCTTTGGGACTGCAGCAACAAAATCAATAATGAATCATCAAATGAATGCAAGATAGAGTGATTTTTATTAAGGTGCTTTAAAAAGTCAGGCCAGTTGTTCAGAATTAAAACACAGATTTCATAATTAAATTCTGGAAGTCTCACCTTTAAAAGCTATGTTATTATGGGACTGTGCTTAGGAAAATTCTAAGTTAGAGCCTGGTGTAAGGCCTAGAAAAAAAATCTTAGTATGTGATCATAACTCACTTCTGTTGTTAATACTCTACTACACAGTCAATTTCTTAAATTTTTAGAGAATAAGGGTGAGTGGAGGAGAGGATTTCATTTTTTTTGTCCAGTGTCTTTATACTTTCCAGTCTAAGAACACTCTGTCCTGTACTACAAGCATGAGATATAACACTTTTAAGTTAGAATCTAAATGTTGCAATAAGGGAATGCAAAGAAAAATACATTATTTCTTTTTTGCTTTCTTTGTCTCCAAGTAGAAAGGATGACTCAACAAAGCCACAGTTCTTTAGCCTAATGATTCCTGTGACTAAGCAATATAAAGAATTCAAACAAAAATACATATCAGAGGTCAAGGTGCATTGGGCTGGGCATAGCTAACAGCTCTGATTTCCAAAGTATGAGCAGTTAAAGAGTCAAATCATGCTTATACCCTAAATTTGACACTGAACTCTAATCTTAAAAATTGACTGTGCTGGCAGGGCTGCTACACATAGGAAAAGATGCAGCTAATTCCCAAGTCAGTCTGCCCTCACTGGTGTACACTGTGCATTCTTTCATGGTCACGCTTTTATGTTAGAAACATCTTTACAGTGCTTGTGTCATTGATGCTACTAATAGCTATGTTATATTTACAGCAGCATGGGTATTGACATAAATGTGTATGTTCATAAAGTTAGTAATGAAGAAAATGTTTTAAATTCCTGAGGCCAAAACTGAAGTAATGAAAATCATTTTAAAACCTGAAATGTTTTGCCACAACTCTGATTTGGAGGTATGATTTGGAGGTATGATTTGGATTTCTAGTTATGATTTCATTAATTTTCTAAAATTGTTGTGGTAAAGCTCAACAAGTGGACATTAACTAACTCTGTAGAGTGTTTTTCAAGACAGTCCTACTAAATCCTGTGCTCTTCAAAAACATACATCTTTTCACTTTTTTCACTTTTCTGTAATTTCACTTGCTTTCCATTCTGCAGGGTGTTTTCCTCGGCCATTTCTCTTTTCTTGTGCAATGAAAGCAAAATATTCCATTTCAACTCTTCTTAAACCCTGACTAAGAAGTAGGGAGTTCATTTCTTTTGCTGGTCCTCAAGAACAATTTCCAGGGTGACAACAAAAGCAAGGAAAAATTAAAGCTGACCAAAATAAATTAAAATCAATACTGTTTGTGTTTGGTTGTGTTTTGGGTGGTTTTTTGTTTTGGTTTTCTTTTTTGAGGTGAGGAGGGTAACTGAGTTGGTTTATTTGTTTTGTTTTGGGTGGTTTTGGGGAGGAGGTTGTGACAAACTTCAACAAAAAAAATTGGGGCTCATCTTGACAGAAATGGTCTTAAAAGGAGAGGCGCTTCATATGCCCCATGTTCAGCAGAAAAAGCAGGCTACTCCTTACCCACACCCAGGCTGTGAGCCGGGATACAAACCGGGATGCTGAGGGTACCACTCCGGTCCCGGTGACGCGAGCAGTACGTGCTCTGCCGCAGGCGTTCGGCATTAGAGCCGGCGGGAGGGGAGGGCAGGAGAGGAGGAGAGGGAATGGGAGAGGGGAGAGAAGCGGTGGCCGCGGGACCAGGGAACTCAGAGAGATGCGGGGAATGCTCCCGGGCTGCCCCGCCGCGACGAGCTCGGCGCTGGGAGAACAGCTCCCAAAGCATCTCCCCGAGGCAGGATTATCTCTGCTGAAGGAGGCTTCGGGCTCCTCCTCTTCCCGAAATTTGGCCTCGCAGCATCCTCCGTGTCCCGCCGCACCCCACACCCTCTCCCGCCCCGCCGGGCCACCCCCTCCGGGCCGCCTCCTGGCTACCTTGACGAAGTAGAACGCCGGTCCGGGCTTGAGGATGATGTTTTCGTTTTTCTGCTGGTACTCCACGTACTTCTCCACGCCCTGCTCTTCGTAGATCCGCTGCTCCTCGACCAGGTTGAAGAGGGCTCGGGAGGACACGGCCACCGTGATGGCGTTCTGGGGCTTGGGCTGCGGAGCGAGCGCAGGGTAGCGCCGGCCCGCGGCCCTCAGCGCCCGGGCCCCCAGCCTCCCCCCGGACGCCCGAGCTCCGGACCCCCGGCCCGCCCGCACTCACCGGCCGGGGCCTCTGGGTAACCAGATTGTCGTAGAAAGCCTTGGCCGCCTCCCAGTCCTGCTCGGCCTCCTGCTGCCGGTCCTCCTCCGACACCTGGCTGGGGTGCGGCTCCTCCGGGCCGGAGCCGCTCATGGTTCCTGGCGCGGCCGGGGCCGTAGCGGGCGACCGGGAAGCGGCGGCAGCTGCCGCCTCCCTGCCCCGCCCCGGCCAGGCGGGGAAGGCACCGGCGCTGCCTCTCCCTGGCGCTGTGCACGCCTGGGGACGCGGCCCGGAGCGGTCCTGGCCCTCCCCCGGAGAGTAGCAGTCCCGCTCCTGGCCCCGGCCAACCCCCAGCCCCTCAGAGCCCACCCGCAGCTCTCCCCTCACGGCGGGGTCGTGAGGTGCGCGGGCTCCGGAGCCGAGGCCCATCCCCGCCGCCCTCACGGCACACGCTGAGCCCGCCGCTGTCCTCCGCGGTGCTCGGGGGAGCCGTGCCCCTGGCTGCTGGGTGTCAGGCAGCAGCCGGCAGCCCTCAGTGTACCTGCAGCATTGGACGTGTATTATTTAACTGCAGTGGCTTAATTGATTTATTGTTAACTGCAACAAATTCCCAGGAGATCTTATATTTTGGTAATCAAAATGGGGTCGATGTCTGTGGCTTTGGGTCCTTTATGCCACATAGAAAATATCTTCAGGAAACAACAATTTGGGCAGTGTTGCTGAGAGTGTGTTCACACCCACAAAAAATGTTATTCTGGCATAAGTTTGGGGTGGTCCTAAAATCTAGAGTCCCACACAGAGCTATGGGCAGCATCTAATACCCATACAGCTGTCTGAAATGGTCCTGTCTGCCTCTGCAGATCACCATCTGAGCCACAGCAAAGGTTTCAGCACTGATAAGCTCAGGAGAGAGTGGAAAGTGAAGAAGGAATGGGATTTTCTCCTAAGCCAGTACAGGATATGGCACAGCAGACCCATAGTGATATCTATGTCATAGCACATGTGATCACCATCCAAAACCCCTTTAACATTTTGAATGAAGACTCTAAATATTGATTCCAACCCTGATGACTGAATAATCTGTATCTGATTGTCAGATCTTTCTGCCTCCACCCAGTCTCCAAAAAGAAACAGGATGGTTTTGTTATTATTGCCTTTTTTTTTTTTTTTTAATGTGGCTTCCCAGTGAAAGGAGGTTTATGTGATTATACCATCTGTCCATCTTTCCCCAGTGATGTTCAACTGCAAACAAATTTGACAGACGGATAAAGATCTCAAAGAGATTAAAATTGTTAAAATGTTTAATGACAATCAACAGTAACATGCTGCTTGTTCCCCTGCTGTGTAGTAGCAAGTGAATACTGCCTGGCTGATCTGCCACCTTGAAATCTGCCACACTGCCTGATGCCCAGCTAATCAGGGAGGGATCTGGGAGCAGGAAGTGATGGAAATGAGGAGGTTAGAGGAAATGGGAAATGGGAGTTGACCATACTGGGGAGGGGAGCTGGGAACAGGAGGTAAAAGGAGATGCACTATGAGCAGTGCATTGAGAAAACAAATGCAAAAAGACAAGTTAGGATCATTGTAGTGGGTATTGTCATGGGAACCTGCAAAAGGCACAACTTCCACCTGAACAAACCTGATTTTAGTAGCTCTGTTACTCATAAATGTGCTTTTTCCCCTTGAATTTCATCCTGAATATTTCACTCTGAGTATGTTTCCATGTCTGAGTTCAGATTTGTAGCATATGCCACACTTGCTCCCCTCCACACAGTGAGATCAGGCTGAACAGCCAAGCTGACCTGGAAAAAGGGTTCAAGTCACAGAACAGCAGCTCTTGGTCCCAGCCAGCACTGCTGTCCTGCTCAGAGGCTTCAGCACTAGTCTAAGATTATCTCCAAGAAGAGACTATTCCTAGTTAAACTGTTGGGTACATTGCTCATGGAGAAGTGGGGAAAAGAGCAGGAGGAATCAGGAAGCAATTCTTTGGTGGTTACAAAACTGAATTGTCCTCTGTGTGAACATGGGACAATACTTTTACAGAGCTGTGCACGGATTAACTTCTTGTTCTGTGTCCTCCACCACCCTGCATCTATTCAAGAGCAAAGTCAGAGCTCCTCAGTAAGATTCTTGGGTTTTATTTTTGTTACCCCCTTTCCTGTCCACCCAAGAAAAGAGTCATCACAGAGTGAAGACTCCTTTTAACCTATGCAAGACATCTGAAAATGTATAAAATGTTAATCTGGTGCTGGGCCCAAGCAGTGCTGTTGATGTGCTGCTGCTGAAAGCAGTGCTATGCTAACAGAAATACTTTGCTTGCCAGATGCACGTGGTATCTCCACACAGCACTCAGCTGTGTGAACATATGCACTGAGCTGCCATGTCTCTGTTCTGTGCTTGGCTGCCTGCTGCTGACATACCCTCCATTTCCTCTTTTGCTGGAGATTGTGAGCTGAGGGCCTGACATGAAAGCCTTCCAGCTTCAGCACCTTATAAATGAAATCTTGACTTCCCAAATGCAGAGTGTAGCAGCCTTATCTACATCTAAAACATGTAGTAATGCCCATGGGGTTCCAGGAAAGAGCTATGTCTTGCTTTCACTAAACCTCCTGGGGAGTCTGAGAAATAGGAATGGATCCAAAACTGAATGACTTTGTGGTTTCTGAGCTAAGCTAGAAAGGAAAGGGAAGGAAAGGAATTTTCTGTTATCGTGTATTAATTTGTAGGGCATTTACATGAAAAAAAATTGTGTTTCTATCTTTGTATGTACATTTTTATAGTTAGTCATGCATATTCTCTGAGGTCTGTTACAAGTATTCAAATAAAAAGAAAGTGCCCCTGCTTGACCTGCTGATATTTTTCCTGTGTTAAGAACAACCACTCAGAATGATTTATATGTTCTTTTTCAAGAAGGAGCTCAAATTGCATTACTGAAAATAATAAAAACATTGTAGGTTTTTTTTTTCTTCTCTTCTATTCTCTAATACCTACTTCTATTTGGAAAGACATGAAATATTTCCAAATATTTAAAATGATGAGAGCAAAATAATGAGAAATTTTTTATTGGAAGGATGTTATCTCTCTTTAAATGACTCCCGGAGTCATGCCAGGGTCACTTCAGAGTGCAGTTGCGCTTTTTCATCATATATGCATTTTGATTTTTGGACTCTGAGAGCCCAAGACACATGGCATAACTGTGGTGTTCCCAGAAAGAAGGAACCTGAGAATGGCTTTGATCTAGGTCAGCCTGACATGGCAATATGTGTGATAGCACTGCCACGTTACATCTGACCAGCCAGATAAATAATTTGTAAAATCCTCCTGTTTGTAGATAGTATAAGCACCTCTAATACATCCTAATATTCAGGAACTGATTCTATAAAACAGTTAACAGCTGATTTTTATATGGTTTCTACATTTCTACATGATTTCTACAAATCCTCAATGTGGATCTCAAGCAGTCTATATTCCTTTGTTTGCCTGCCTGCTGTTATCAAATTTAGCAGAAATAAAAGAGCAGTTCTGTTGTGCCAAATACATGCATTTTAAGCTGCATCATGCCTAGAAGGCACATTTATTCATGGTGAAGAAACCTTCAGAATTGCAACATAGTATTCACTTTCCTTTTTCAACTCATGACACTTTTCTGCAGCTGTGTTTTTCATTTTCTCTCTCTTCTCCTACTTCCCACCCTTTGTGTTGTGCGGGGAAACAAGTATGCAAAAAACCTGTGGCAACACATTACAATCTACAGCAACTGCCTTTCATCTTCCCCTGGCATTGCTTTGCTGTGGTCTTTAACAATATGTTCACTTGCAACAGCCACATAAATTCCCTAGTGACAGAGATATTTTGTTCATAGATGATCTATCCCACCTCCATCATTCTAAGCATGACTCATTCCAATATTCATGACACAGGTGACAAGGAAAGCTGAATCCAGCACAAATGCAGAGGAATGCTCAGTAATATTTGTTGAGCCATGATCTCTCTTCCCAAAGAAATCCAGTTTAGTCATTGCAATACAAGTTCCACATGCCTTATTACTAAAGTTAATTCTATTCTTTAATCTTCTCAGAAGGAAATCAAGAAGCAGCCAATTTTTATCTTTAGCTTTTGGGGGATTTCTTCTCTTTAAAGGACTTAATATAACTTTTTCCTACGAAAATATGACTGTAACTAAACTTTTAGAACTGAGCTCTCTTCCAGCTATTCTGAACAACAATATTTTACCTATCTTTACTCCAATAAAGACTCATTACACAACTGACATGTAAAAACAAATCAAGAAGAATTTTGAAATTCAGATAAAATGCTATTTTTACCTAGATGCTAACTAAAAAAGTAGAAAAATAGTGTCTTATCTCCAATGCTGAATATGTCTGCCCCATCTAGTAGTTTGCCACTGGGAGAATTGAGAAGCACTCAGCGAGCAAGCAATCCTGGCCATCTTTTCAAGAATGTGGACTGTGACAAATAGGACAAAAATGGAGCCTTGTTGAAAATCTGTGGTCAGAAAAAGGCACTACAAAAGGTACATATGCTATCAAAATAATCATAGTGGGTTTTTTTTTAGTTAGAAACAAATTTCTAATAAAGTCATTACTTTTGTATCAATTAAAACAAAGACAAATGACAATAACCATATCAGTAATAACAGGTTCAGCTGTTCAGGATTTGACTTTGTGGCACTGGAATCACTCTGTAGGCACTTAGAGAGCACAAATGGGGAAAAAATGAGCCAGAGAAAGGTTTGTCCCTGTTCCAAGCTTAAACAGAAGAATATTTGCTTTGCATAACAACCACACGTAAGGTGGAATGTAGATAAATTGTACATACAAAAGCCTCTGGGGTTCCAAGATCCTACTGAATAAAAAGTTCAATATAATGAAAAATTTTAGATTCAGTTCTCTATAATAGAGACAGTTGTTTGAGCATTTTTCATTATGCACTAATTATCTCTTTATTAATGTAAATTAATGGAGGGTCTAGTCACGCAAACAGCTCCACACAGGGACATGTCTGTGCAAGAATGAAACCTAAATGTTGAAACCCTATTGATTCATTTTACCATAACAAAAGACTTAAACTATTCTAAGATTCACTCTGGTAATTACATGTTCTATTCTGTATTAAATATCCATACTTTAGTTGTGCTATTGTCCATGGGGGTTCATGCTAAGTATTCAATTAAGTTAAAATCTTTAATGAGAACATCGTATTGAAAAAGATTCTTAGATTTTGCTTGTGTGGTTGTGCAAAACTACCATAAAGATATCACTTAATCTCTATTGCACTGTGCTAGTTATAGTTTTAAAAGATGAAGAGAACAAGCAAGTCTATTAGATGTGTCTCTCCTTGCCCTGCTCCAGGGTGTACAGAGCAACCCATTCAAGTAAACTGGTTTCCCACCCATTTCCTGAATGGAGGAAGGTGTCAAACAATGTGTGCACCAGAGTGACACTGATGGAGCTGCTGGGCACCTCTGATGGGACAGCAGAGCAGTCCCACGGGCTTTGGACAGCGAGAGCAATGGCAGAGCAGAGCTGTCAGAGCTGTCAGAGCAAAATCATCCACTGGCTGCTACAGCACTGATGCTATTCACACATTGGAAAAACATCCACTGCATTCCAAAACCAGAACTTCTGGCTTTCCTCTACTCATGTACATTTGCCTTAACCCACAGTGTAACTCACCTACAGAGCAGACTGGGCAACAGGAATTTTTTTTACATAGCCAGCCATTCTGCTGCTGTCTTTGAGAACAAAGCTTTTTTTGTTTGTCTCTTTATGAATATGAGAAAAAATACACTTTCTACAATCTCCTAGGCAATGAAGAATAGGAATATAGTCATAAAATGTACCAATTGCTCCAAGCAAGGGGTGTGGGATGATGTGATTATACCTACTAAAAAAGGAGACAAAGTTTAATTGCAGCAAGAGTGCTTTTGGCTGCACAGTTATTACCACCCAGGTCCAAAAATAGGATTGTAAGTGATTAGTGTAGCACTCCTGATGGGGAAAGAGGAGCCAGAAGTGTAAATAAAAAAGGAGATTTAGGGTTTCTCTAAGCTATGGCTTCAAACTTGTCAGCAACCTGCGCACAACATCTCTGTTACTTGAGTTATGATGTGATTCTCTTTTACAGGGAATGTGTATCCCATTTCTGGTTCAGGTCCCTTCCCTCCTTTTGGCAAGTAAAGCTTTTGGGAGAAAACAGGTAAGGACTAAAAGCAATGATAATGTGTTATTGTTTGTGTTGTGCTAGTTTCCAAGGGCCTCAGAAAGCATTGGGGAGCTCTTGTGTTTGCTGCTGTAGGAACACACAGGAAGGTGCTCCCCATATGACACCCCTCCTCCCTTCTCAAATCCTCTCAGTAGAAGGAAGATTATTTTTGCAGACCTTTCCAAGCTCAAGCATTAAGTGTGAGGCTCCCACAGTTGCCCTTCTCCACATGCTTTCCCACAGCTGTGCTGCTGTGTCGTGCATTTGTAGAGCAGTGTTTCAGTGCCTCTCCTGCACTTGGCCCCCGCAGAGCTGAGAAAACTGGGCTGACCTGGTTGGTGTGATTGCTAGTGGGAATTTCCTGGTGCAGAGGGTCATGAGCTGAGGTTATGGGACTCAGCTGCGACTGAAGGTGAGACCCACACTCAAAACCTCCTCTTGCTATGGCTTGTCCTTTTATTTTAGTGACTTTAATGTTCCTCAGACACGTTCATCAATTCTTACTGTGCTTGCATCAGCACAGAGAACACTTCAGCAGCCTGTTTTTAGTTCCCTTGAAAGTTACTTTCAAGTTGTATTATTTATATTAAAGCATCATTTACATTTCTCTGTTTTTAATATTTTTCTTGAGAGTGTGGAAAGATAACAACAATGACAGGAGCAACACCAGTAATAACATAAAAGTTATGTTTCCAAATGAGGCTTCTACAATTTAGTAGTAAGTACCTACATCACAAAATCATTTTAAAAGGTGCTATACCTCATTTTAAGTGGTTTTGTAAAATCACAGAAGAAAAAGACACTCAATGAGATTTCAGTAGGTCATGGATCATATAAATGGGTTATCAACTTCAGCTCCTGACTTTGAAGAAAGCACATTAACTGGTCAGCTTTCATCCTATTTTCCCTCCTGTACAGAAATTTCCAGGTTAGATGTATTCAATATGTTTTTTCTCTGTAAAGAAAAAAAAAAAAGTATGTGTAGAAGTCAGTTCATTACACTGAAGGCTTAACTTGCACCCTCTTCTCTTTCACACAGAGAGCCTCAGGTGACCGTACTGCTTTGGCAAATGTGTGTATGTGCGTAATGCTGGCACAGTGTGGGGGAATGAATCCAGACCTCTGAATCTGAGACTTTTCAACAAGATTAATGTGAGGTCTCTCCAAAGGTACTGCAGGACTTTGCCTGGCAAACCCTCTGGAGGGCTCCGAAGCTAGAAGCTACAGACTTAAAAAAGATGGAGAGCTTGTGAGAACTACAGTCAAAGATTACCCAAGGATCTTCACCCAAGGGTCTTCAAAGTAGTTGTGTTGGGTATTGGTGTGTCAGTGTGGCAGAAGTAAAGAGCACAGGGCAACTAGCAAGTGTTTGTACAGCCTAGGCTGGCCCAGTGCTGCTGTGCCTGCTCCTGGCAGTATCAGTTTGAGTTTACTCATGGGCTGCAGCAGCCAACATTGGCAGCCTGTTGCTGTGTAAGCACCTCTCAGCAAGTAGCTTCTGTCCATCTGAAATGCATATTCTGTTATTTTGCTGGGCTTGTATGTGTACTACTGTGTGAAATTCGGTGGTCTGTGGCATGAGGGAGGTTGTACAAGTTGATGGGAAGGGTTGTTCGTGTAGTTAAACTCAGTGAATCACTGGGGGATTGGATTGAGTGTAGTATTTGGAGAGACCCTGACAGGTCCCAGTGGCCTGTCAAATTTGTCACTTCTCTGGTGACAGCTCTAGTCACTGCCAGCTTTTGCTTTAAAGTGCACTTTTTAAAGTGCACTGAATGTTTTTGTGACCTGCAGCCATGTCCTTTTATTTTTGCCCTGTCTGCTCACAGAGACTTAGAGGATTATTGTAAATCATTATTTGCATGATGCCAGGATGCAACTGTTGAGTCAGAAGGCTGAGCTGGTCCTGAATTCACCCTCTAGCCACATTATTGCAATATCCACTGCTAGTAAATTAATGCAATCTTTCTTTCTTTCTTTCTTTCTTTCTTTCTTTCTTTCTTTCTTTCTTTCTTTCTTTCTTTCTTTCTTTCTTTCTTTCTTTCTTTCTTTCTTTCTTTCTTTCTTTCTTTCTTTCTTTCTTTCTTTCTTTCTTTTCTTTCTTTCTTCTTCTTTCTCTCTTCTCTCTTCTTTTTCTCTCTTTCTTTCCTCTTCTTCTCTTTCTCTCTTTCTCTCTTTCTCTCTCTCTTTCTCTCTCTCTCTCTCTCTCTCTCTTTCTCTCTCTCTTTCTTTCTTTGTTTTTCTTTCTATTTTTGACTCAAAGCTTTGAATACTACTTTGTATTTTCAATTTATTTTCAACTGACTTGATTGCTAGTTTTTTGATAAAAGAAACTACCCATATCTCTCTCTGTAGATACTGCTTCTCTAATATCCTTCCTATTTATGCTAATCAAGTAAAAATAACATGTCTTCTTATCCTGGCAGGAGGTGTGTGATGAAATATGTTGTTTAGAAAGTCCAGAAGTAAGTAGTGCTTATCACTACTGGTACCATTTGTTCTCCAGTCTGGATCCATTCATTCCTAGTGAAGAGACACAGTTCTTGTTGATACTTGTATCTAAATAATATCACAGATATTTGTACATGGTATTTCTCACTGTCTTCTTTAATTGGTTTTATAATATTTGTCCTTATGCATGACCTTCCTCCACATCTTTTAAATAAGTTATATGGTCAAAATCCTGTCTTTCCTGCCAGTAGGGAAGTATTTTCATCAGGAGAAATCTCAAATGAGCCACAGCAGACCTCCAGTGACAAGGGTTGAATACAGCCCACACAGAAGTGAAATCTTTAACACTTAATAGACCATTGAAGAAATAGAAAATGGCACAGGGGTAGCTGGGTTTGTTTTGTTGGCTACAACTCTTTTCAAAGGGAAAAGTTGCACTATGTTATAGCAATAGGTTTTGGTGTTTTTTTTTTTTTCTGGTCCTGTAAGAATTGTTTAAGTTAGAAACCCTTTGTAAAGTCCCTTAGATCTCCTGTTCCTCTGAATTTCATAAAATTATTAATTATTGTCAGTCAATAAATACCACTGAGAGCAGTGAAAAAATTAAATCCTGCAGTTCTAGTTTACCTTGCTATATCAGCATCTGAATAGTTCAGAAACATTGGCCAAAAGACTCTGGATACATTACAATAGATTTTATCTTTTGCTTTTGTTGATTTTTGTGGCTGCTTTTTTTGTTGGTTTTGGTCTTGTTTGGGCATTTTTTTTTGTTTGTTTGTTGGTTGATTTTTTTTTTTTTTTTTTTTTTTTTTTTTTTTTTTTTTTTCCAATGAATTGCAGCATGTTGCAGGAGGTTTCTGGGCATCTAGATGAGAAAAGAATATTCTCAAATGCAGGTTAATTTTTGCTAACCCAAGTACATCTTTCCTGAGCATGTGTAAACAGATTTTCTAAAGCCTCAATCTTGGCAAATTTAACTTTCAGAAATATGACAAAAGTTGCCTTGAAGTATTAATGCAACACAAATTATATATTTTTCCCTAGCTACATTCTAAGAAGAGAAGAGCAAATTTTGCTTAAATAACTTTTTTCAGTGCAGGTTGAAATAGAGCTATAGCATATAAACTATATGTATTCTACCAACAGTGTATTCACTCAAAAACGGGAGAAGTCTTTGCAGCTGAATAAGCTGTAAAATAATTGGCAATCTAATTCTTGTGGTTTTTTTATTGCCATGAAAAACTTCTAAATGGCAGACCACACACTGTACATGATTCTGATGAAATGAAGAAGGTAAATAGTCAAATAAGTTATAAAAAGCATAGCATAAATGGATTTTTTTAGAGGATTTGAACACCAGTTTTATAATATGTTGGAAAGAGATGGGCAATAGTGTGAAATATGTGAAAACACCCATAACATTTTTCATACTAACCCTCCTTATGTCATGCAAAAAGATAATAATCTATAATCATCACAAGTTTTCCTGTAAGACACTCTTGAGACAATTTTTTGTGAGTTAGTCTTATGTCATCTTGCATCAGTAGAGAGTTCAAATCCTGTTACCATTTCAAATACTTCCTGTTTCCATTTGTATAATTGCACTAAGAATCAACATTCTTCACAGATTAAGCTATTAAAGAAAACCAGGAGAAAAAAGAGAGAATAGACAGTTCTTATAGCTAACAGATTTTTTCCAGTTTGTTCTAAAAGTTCTTAAAAAAAAAAATTCCAGCAAACCAAACAAACACAACCCACCACACTACTACAATTTGACTCTTGATGCAGGGCTTCAGGCCAGCATCAAGTGGCATTCTCTCCAGTAAATAAGCTATCCCATTAAGCTGTAGCATATGACATGCAGCACAAGCTGTGCTACTCCTGATCACATGGACTGAGTGGTAAAGCCCATGCTGCACAGGTGCTCCATTTTGTGATGCTTCCATATTTTGTTGCTAATGAACACAGGAATACTCATTTGCTCCTATTTGCTAAAAACTGACTTGGAATCGTCTACTCAAGCTTGAGGAAAGAATACTTTGGTGTTCGGGTGTCTGGACACACCTTTGCCTATGCAGCATCAGTAGTTAATGATATCAGGGTTGATATGAATCAGGAGAAATATGATGGAGTATTAATTTCTTTCTATTAATATCTCCATCATTTAGGAAAAATAAGAGTCTTTGGTATGTCTCGTCTTTCCCAACATGTCCACTAACATCTACTCAGTATTGACTCTTGGAAAAAAAATAAGAAGGTAACAAGGTGGCTCTATGTGACTTTTTGCTGTATTTCTTCCTAATCTTCTGACACTAAAATACATACTGTGAGTTTTCCACTTCAAGAGAAACATTTTTTCTAACAGGGCTTTTTACTCCTCCATAACAAAGATGATCAGAGCCCTGGCAGGGATGTGGTGCCAGCAGAGAAGCTCCAGCCTGATAGCAGATTCAAAGCTTCTGGTCTTATGGGTGATGGAGGTGCCAGCTGTTGTGTCTCCTCAGAGATAGGAATGTCCATCTCACACCACAGCAGGACCTCTTCCCTTTGCAGCAGTCAGCAGCTGCTGCCAGGAGCATTGATGGCATTGATTCCAGCTGCTGCTGCCCAGCTGAATGCCAAGACACATAAACTGTGGGATGTGTTAGCAACTCCTCCGTGAGGCAGTAAGATAACAAGAGAAACATTAAGAGATATTAAAGAACAGATGATAAACCATTTTCAGGAGACAGCATTTCTCCAGAAAAAGAGGCTGAAGTTTATCAAAGGGAAAATGTCTCCTAGAGGACTTGCCAAAGAAAATCTCTTTGATGCAAATGGCTTAAGCAAAGACTTTCACCTTAATCTACTGTGTGGTGACCTGGTCTTCTGATACAGAGAATAATCATGGGTATTTTCAGAATTGCTGTGGTATGCAAGCCCTCCAAACCTAAAATAAGTACTTACAGTATTCCCATTTCGCCACTCTGATCTTAGTCACCTACATTTCTCTTAAATTTAATAATACCTAATGCCTTAAAACTTTGCTACTTGAAAGGGATTCAGTGCCTTGTAAAAGACAGATTTAAAAAATACAATTCTTCATAAACAAGTTTCTTTCAGCTTTACAGTTTTATTATTTTGCCTGTGCTAAAAGGGATAACATCTTCTATAATGGATGACCCACAAAGAACTTGCCCAAAGGGTAGTACAAAATGGAGAGGAAAAGATGAGTGTGTAGCTGTTGAAATTAGTATTTTCTTGCAGATTGATCTCTCTGCCGGTTTGTCACCCTGGACATTTTCAGTTTAGTTTATTTGTGTTACAGTAGAAGTGACAATGTAGTTAAATATAGCCTCTGAAAACAAGATCTATGCCTGTTTCATTTGAATTCTACTGTTCTTTCATTAAACATTTCTTCATCTTTGCAGAGCCAAATTCTTAAAAAAATAAATCAGAGACACCTGAAGTTCTTGCCAAGTCAAATATCTACAGTTTCTGGCAATTATGTAATTTCCAGATTTGCTACAATGGCTCTTGCTGATAAGTCAATTGTCATAAAAAGAAATGTTCCAGACCAATCTTTATTAGGGTGTCCTTCACTGATCTGTGTAAAATAATCCCCCTCCCGCCCCACTCTCTTTTAGAAAAGAGAAACATAATTACAGCCCTTTCCCTTGCTTTGAATGACTCTTCATCATAACAATTTATATCTGGAAAATGTCACAAGAAAATGTGCAAAAGGTAAGTTTAAACCAAAGAAATCAGGCACTGCTGTTATTAATAGAGCAGCTCAAGAATGTTTCCCATGATGTGTTATAAGGGCTCTGTCTTATAATAAAATTTAACAGTGATGTATTTCCCTTGTTCTCAAGTTGATTTTGTATTAGAAGTCCAGACAAAAGTAATTTGTAGAAAAGGTTTCTGATCCAATGTCTGTATATGGAAAAGACTCAAAGGACTTCCATGCCCATTTAAAAGCCCTTTAAAATGATTAATGGCTAAATGCATTACAAATTATCAAGTATTTCACACTGACAAAACAGAGGACTTGTCATGAGTTTTGGCCAAATTTTCCTCCCTTAGTATTTAGAGTAAAATATCTCATAAATAGTAATTTTGAGCCCCCATTCAGAGTGGTGATAAAGTAAGGGCAGATGAAATAAAGACCTGCACCTTTTGCCCTTATTTTGTTCCTTTTTAAATGTAGCTGGTTTATATTTAAATGGATATTTGAAATCCTCATTGCCACCTCCAGTGCCAAGCATTCCCTGAGTCCTTCATCATTTTGATGGCAAATGAGGAAGAACAAAATTAAATCCCAGGACTTAGATGCAAGTTCCCGATTTCTTGTCATACCTGGAAGTGATTCTGGCACAACTGTGAAAAATTGATTATTCCTTTCTGCACTTAAAATCTAATGATTCATTTTCCAACTCTCAATAGTTTTTCTTCTTCAGTGAAAAGGCAAAACTAGGTTATATAGAAATGAGACCTTAGAAATGAGACCTATCCTAACTAAAGAAGTTGGTCAGTCTCATTTCCCATGCTGTATTTGAAATAAAGTCCTAAAATACATATTGTTGGTTTTGTACAAGCAGAATTGTGGAGTATTAACACAAAACCGGACAATGACAAGGCCCATGTCTTTCATGTTGTCAAAAAAGAAAACTGTTATTAAATTTTACTTTACTTGTAACTGCCACGTTTTTCTCTGGTGGTGTTTTGGACTCCTCAGGGCTGTGATGGCCGCACAGGAAAGCAGAGATCTCCTCTCCTGGAGGAAGGGCAGACAGGGCAGTTTGTTTGCTCCCGTGGCAATGCTGGCATCCCCCAAAGGGGCACTGCTCGCCTCACCTCTGCACAGCTCCCTTTTCATTGGCAGCCAGCACTTCCAGAGCTGGCATTGCCTGCCAGGGGGCTGCTGGCTGCCACCTCTGCCTGAGCTGCCATGCAGGAACACCCAGAGCCCACTCCAAAGCCTGCTGACAGCTAAGAATATAATATAACAGTCAAGGATATAATATACCAGTCAAGTTATAACAGCTATTACACATTAAATGACGGTATATTTACACAACTTTATTAGGTCATTTGCTTACTTTATGCTGAGAGCTGCTACCTGTCAACAAATGTGATAAAACTACTGATCCTATGTTTGAGATCTTTGATACCTTTTTTTGCAGTTGCAAGAGGTTTGAAGCACACACAGGGAGAGCAAGAGCAGAATTGTCTACCATCTCAGAAGCGTTGTGGGGATTGCAACATGGAGGAGACTAATTAATCAAGCACAAGACATGATCAGCCTGTGTAATATCACAGAGCAAAAATGTGGACCCCTGTATGTCTGTTTACCCATTATCATATTATTTTCCAGTTTCTGTTTCTTTCTACAAAACATTGATTTTTCATCCATGCATGTCGTGCCTCAATACTGTGCATATAATTCAATAACTCTTCTGAAGTTTGGCAGGTTTCCAACTGCCCTTGTGTCATCTTTATGAAATTTGAAAACATTAGGGCTGTACATATTATCTTTTGAAGTGATGATGTGATTCATTATCCTGCAGCTCTCATTACCCACAAGGGGCTAAGAAATTTATATCATATGCAAACTCAACTGTTTAGTGGTTTGTCCAGGGGCAATGCTAGGGTCAAAATTAAAAATGTTGAACCTCTCTCTTCCATCTTTTATGCTCCCTGCCCTCTCTTTATTAGCAAGATGTCTGTAAGATATAAACAAACAAACCACCGAAAAAATTGCTTTTAGGTCTTTAGACTTAAAGGAATATCTCACCCAATAGAAAAAAGTCAGTATTCATTCAAAAGAGCTGAAATTCATCACAATGCTATTCTAAGAACTGTATGAAATAATTCTTTTCAAGCTTTTCATTGTACCAATGCTAAAAAACATATTTCTTCACCACCAATATCACTCCACCCTTTGCTAAGTGTTGTAGATGAGGGCTCAGTGAGCTTTCAAGGTGAGGTTCTCTGACTGATCCCCCACCCTCTGGAGGGTCAGGGGTTGGTCTCTGGGCTTAACCTCCAGGTGGCACTTGCTATATTCTTGTCAGTAACTCTTTGTCTGCTGGCTGGGGGTCCTGGAAACCTTTGCCAGCAAAGTTTTCTTTCTTCCCAATCTTGTTGGGATGCTGGGCTGGACAGGCAGGTCTGTGCTAGTAAATAATGCCAGGCTGGGGAAGGACTCAGGCCTGAGCTCACGACTGCCTGTAGTGCTCTGCTGTCAGGGGGCTCCTGGGCACGATGGAGCTGTGCCACGCAGGGCTCTTCCAACAACACTCAGACCTGCTGCAGAGATTTGATGGGACAGGTATTGCTTCCAGCAAACTCTTTTCCATATAGAGACTCAGCTTTCAGAGGCAAGAAATGTTAGCCTTGTGAGCATGAGTTGTGCCCTGCCAGCCATCCTCAGAATACAGGAATAGCCTCCAAACTGGTCTTTATTGTAGATATGCCGTAGAATTTCCCTGAAGGCTGCACCCTCTGCTGTAGTGCTGTGACTGGAAAACAGAGAAGCACATCCAGCCGAGGGAAAGGAATACAGTCCATTCCCTCTTCAGCTCTTCTCACATCCAAGTGCTGGAGCACAGAAGGAACTCAAAGTCTTACCTGAGCTCTGAAGCAGCAAGAAAGAGGTTAAAAAGAGGAGCAGGACACAAAATTAGCAGCAAGAAAGAGGTTAAAAAGAGGAGCAGGACACAAAATTAGCAGAGTGAATACAGTAAATCTATTAACGTCTAATAATTCTGCCTTTTTTTTTTTTTGAACAGGGGTATTAGGGGTATTTCCATGATATTAGTGCATCTCCTATCACTATATTCAAGTATTAAAGTATGGATTACAGAAACGTTAAAATTTCCCATATGGGACCCAAGAGACACTTTGCTGAATTACAGGAATTCAGTGAAGTAGATTAATTGATGTGAATAGGGGAAAATCTACTCAAGTTTATAGCTAACACATCTGATGGATGTGTGTGTGTGTAAGACTATACAGTTATCCTAGCAAGTAAAAAATCGGGTTTGCACCACAGTTATCTTTTGGGTCTGTGGAACTGATATAAACTGATATTAAAAAAAATATTTCAGCAAAAGCAGCCTTACAGTTGCAGCAGAGCCAATATCTTACAGCTGTGACTGTGCTAGGAGAACTGCCATCAGTGTGGTAGTAAAAAAGAAACAGACAGGAAATAGGTTTCACATTCTGGCCAAATGTAACAGTATGGAAAAATGTTTATGTCCTGAATCAGGACAAAGCAGTCAAAAATCTAAAAACATCATGAGCTATAAATCCAGAAGATATGGTCTTGGTTCAAATCGGCTGTAACATTTTGTTTTGGCAATTTGGAAATACTTTGGTTGTTTTCAGGATATACTTTGTAATTTAAGTTGCTTATATTTCTTCATGAAATGTAATTTTGAGACATAGAATGGTCATTTTTAGAGACAAGGTCTTGGTTGCTTCAAAAAACATTTGTAAATGCTTTTCAATCCATTTCCCAAAAACAACATTTCCCCTTGAAAAAATATTGTATGAAGTAATCAATATGTTCTAATTTGAGAAGTAGAACAAAAATGTTCCTGACCAATTCACTGATGTATCCATAATGACAGCAATTTTCTTTGGTAAATGAGGCTTGGAACAATTCATATAAATTATACTCATGTATGTGGGTGTTGCAGGACGGGCAATGATAGTTTTATATGTTTTGATAGTTTTATAAACTCTGTCTTCATTTGGTGCTGTTGATCCTTATTTATTATTTTTTGAAAATATTGGAGATTCCTTCACCACACTCACAGATGTCAATGAGCAGAGCTATTCTCACCACTTAATAATGATTTTGGATTGGTTTTAGGTTTGAGCTGGACAATTACAGCACCCTAAATACTGTGAGAAGGTAGGTCAGATTGGAAATAAAAACTGGAATGGGAACTGTAAACATTTTTGCAAAGTTGTATCACCTTTTTGTGGCCTGTAATATTTAAGAAAAATACATCTGAGGAGGCATTTTGACAGAACTTTCTGATATATGTTCACTTTGCTCCAGAGGATGACATATTCTCTCATTAATGCATGTGCAGAACGCCCACAACTCTGCACGCAAGACACTCACCGCTGTTTGCAGCAGAACTAATATTAGCTAACATGATGCCATGCATTTAACAGAGGATAAATGATTAACAAATGTGATAACAAAGGCCGGCCCTAGACAAAGAGTTTGGTTTCAAGGTTGGTAAGGAGTGGCAGGTTCTCCTAGGGGAGGATCCAAAGCAGAAATTTCCCACTGGGGCTCTTTGGCTGAGCCAACACAACAGGACTGACAGGTCCTTGCAGGATCCCTGCAGAATCCTTGCAGGATCCTTCCAGGCTCAGCCTATGCAGCACCATGGCCTCATTCCAGCACTGTGAGAGGGGTAGGTGGGGGTTGTGTTTCTTTCACTTGTACATCAGTATTTCATTCCAAAGGAAGTGCCAGTCCACAGGTACAGAGGATATCACACACCATTTCAGTTTACACCTTGATGGAAAAAATTGTGGGGCAAGCTGCTGAGCTTATATTTCCTGCTGCAGGGCTGCACATGTTGGGATCAGAGTTGCAAGGGGCAATGAGATACCCTCATGGTATTGCAGCCTCTTGCTCTCCAGGACATCTAAGTCACATACAGATGCTGTATAGCACGAATATACTGAAGTATAGCATGAATTACTACTTACTTCTGAAGTTATGCTCTGGATTTTTTGTCCCTCCAAACTCTGAAAAGCATCAGCTGTGAATCCAGATATTGTTTCTTTATCATCTGGAATAAAATCCAAGCACCATTGAGCAATGTCTTGCCTCTTAATTTTGATAATGCATATCCTTTAAAATATGTTATCTCCTGAAAATAAATTATGGAATTGTTTTTTATAGACCAGCTCTTTACTGCTGACTATGTTAAAATAAAATTTCTCTGGAGACTGAAGATATTTATGACCGTGACCAAATCAGTGCTGATCAAACTGCTCTGGTTGATATCGATGTTTCAGACCTTCCCTTTTGTAACTATCTGGGAAATGCTCATTTTCATACAGATATTAATAGGGTTTGTAAAGTAATACTTGAATAGTGTTCTTGTTCAGCCTAGTTTACCCCGGCATCATTTTCTCTGTATGGTCTTTTGCTGCTGAGCTATGATAATCAGAAGAAAATGACTTTGCAAAAATGGAGAGAGGATCTTGAGGCCATTATGCTTTCTGATTCCAACTGTTATTTTATATACCTGTAGAAATTATATGTTAGCTAAACCATCTGCTAAAGTCATGCACAAGCTGTTGTTTAACAGGGTCTGCAAATGATCAGATGGAGCCTCACAACCAGGTCACTCAGTCATTACAAATGCGATTCAAATAGGATAATTTGACCAGCTGAAAGATATATAGAAGTATTTTCTGAGGAGAAAAACACTAAAAACTCTCTGCCTGTTACTAGGCTTTAACCTTGAAGATATTTCTAGAAGGAGACTGGTGTCCAAACCACAAAATACAGAGCTGGATTTTAAAATTCTTCAATTTGGGGGATCTGGTATGTAGTTTTAGTTCTACTCTGTGTTGAGGGGGAACTAATTTGTGAAATTTAGAGCTGCATCTGGGTTTGAGTTGAAAATTAATCCAGGAATGGGGTTATTTACTTCCAAGAATTTTGGTTCAGACCCCATTTCTAATTATTGTCACAACTGAGAAAGCACTGATCACTAATGCACGTCATTCAGGAACTCTGCACAAGTATACTTGCACAAAAGTTTCACTTTACTCAATTGGAAGCAAATGTAGTTTTTGCAGCCAGACCTGATTTGGCCATGAGTGAAACTGCTTACAGCTCTGCAGAATGCAAAATTGGGTATTTAAGGTTAGCAGGTTAACTCCAGGAACAGTCAAAAGAACATCACTTACCTTGGACTTTGATTAAGACAAGATGAGTTTATGTGACCACATTTGCATCTCTGAAAGCTTTTGATATTTTTGGTTAATTTCTGGAAGAACGACTGACCATACCAGGCTTCTACAGTTTTTATGTAGGATCTGTGTGAGAGTCCTCTTTGAGGAGAAGGCTGGAATGTGACTGTCAAAGGAGTTGCCTTTATGAATAAAAACAAGGTGATTGAAAGAGACTATCAGTCATTGTTAACCCTTTCTGAGGAAATGGAGAATCTATCCCTGAAATCCCAAGCCATAGGAAAACAGATTGAATTAGCTTTGTTTCTTTGAGGACCATTGTTTTGTTTTGATTTTGGGTTTGGGGGGTTTTTTAATATTTATGCAACTATTATGCTGTGGTTTGATGTTTACTCTTTGCACCTCTCATGTTTCATATGATATTTTGACCAGAGAAAACATTCCTAAATCTGTTCATTGAAGTCCACTTTTTAGGACAGTTCATGACAGACCTGGAAGATAAATATTTATTAACATCTTCCTAAGGCTCTGAACTTGTACTTGAGGATGATGCTGCCAGTTGAATTATTTATAGATATATGAATATATAACAAATAAGCATTTTCAATAAAAGATGCTTTAATTCATTCTGATCTTTGAAGAAGAAGAATTCACTCATGTAAATGGCGAAGGAGATTCAACTTGTGTGAGCAAATCTCTGATTTTTGTGAAGCAAGTTGTTCCATCTTACCTACTGGAAATACCTTAGATATTTACCAGATAAAAATGAAGGGGGTATGTTTCAAGTAATTTTGAAAGTAGTTTACCTCTTTCTTCTCAGAGGGAAACTTCCTTCTCAATTTGAAATCTTAGCATACTCTGGGAATAAGGCTCTAGGAATTCCCACAGTAGATCAAATCTATTGTTAAAATAATCCAGTAGTCAGTACCCAACAGCAACTAGTGACCAGAAGGAGATGCGTCAAGGGAAATATGGTTCATCTCCTCTTTCCTCAAGGTCTCACAGGATAGATCTGTTTTAACATAGTATTGAGAGGGGTTTGTGACCAGATTAGTGAGGTTTAATAAGTCATATTTATTCCAACTCTGTGTAAAGGAAGAGGATGTGGTGTGTTTTAAAAGGGTTAATGCTGACCTGATCCAGCCTGAGTCAATAGGGTTTATTTTACTGTTCAGCAATTGTGGAACCACAACAAGATTGGGTTTTCTTGAAGGCTTAACCCCCAACAGTCCAACACTCAACAAGCCTACTCATTGCTCACTACCGAGATTTCATTAATGTTCCAGGATTTAAGGTTGGAAAAAACTGCATAATATACAAGCTCTGATAAGGCAAAATTGCTTTTTTTATTAAAGCTGAAAAATAAAGATGACCCAAATAGAATTTTGAATTCTACCTCTCTGCACTTTATTTTACACATTACTGTGTTTAACATCAAAATAGCAGATGGATCCAATACTGGAAGGGGCCTATTCTTTAGTTCAGACATTCCTGAATTTCATAAAATCAGCCTCTGGATATTGCTGTTAATATGTCTGAGCATTTGTCCAATTTGCCCTCGAAGCTAAATTTCAGCCCTAACCTAGCTCTGGACACTATCAGCCCATTCCTAATAAAAAAGTGGACTTTCTTTATCACAATGAATAGTTTTATCAGTTGTGATCCTTTGAGACCAAATGTTCTTATAAATGATAATTCTGTAGTCTTTTATGGTCTCTCTTTTGCAGTCATCTAAAAGCAGTTTACGAAAATAATTTCATACATATCAGCAAAATACATAGTTGATACCTTATTCTTTATGGACCATTCAGTGTCCAAAGATATTTGGAACCCAAAAAAAGAGCCTGTCTGTTTTACCTAAGAAAATCCCTGAAATCTAACCAATCTGTTTCTGTGATGAGAAAAAAAAAGTTGTTTTACAATAACCAAACTGCTAATATATTTTTTTTTCATTTTTTATGCTCCTGTGATTTTCCTAATAGCCACTTTGCAAATGTAAGGTGATGTGAGTTTAAATCAATGAGCTTCTCAATGCAGAATCCACAGAGTAGAAAATAAAGCAGTGTGAGTGTGACACTAGACTAAAACACAGGACACAGAGATTCACCTCATGTATGATCAAAGCTAACTGGGGTGACCAAAGACGTCACGTTAACTCTTTGCATGTGGAGTCTCTGATAGTTTAGAGGACTAGTGACACTTCTTTATTTCTTCCCTATCTGATCTTAAAATCTTTATGGGCAAAGCAGCCATTCATTAGAAATCATTATATTATCACTGATCATCAGGCTTTGAGCCCATCTTGAGCTTGTTGATAGTACTAGAATGCAAATTTGAAGTAACACTAGGAATATTACACATTTATCTGGTATCGTAAATTAACTAATAGGAGGAATTACATTAAAGTTTTGAGGTATTTCCTGTCATCTCATGGAAGCCAAAATATAGTCACTAAAATGTAAAGTGGGTTCATGTCCTGCACTGTTTCTGCCAGAGCTTTAAGGAACGTTTTTTTTTTTTTTTCCTCTCATAGCTTTAAGGAAAATCCCAGGAAATCCTGCTGGCTCCATGCAGCACTCTGTGTAGCTGAGCACTGAGTGACCACTGGATGGCTGCACTTCCCTTCAGCATCTCCTTGCCCCTGCTCCATCCTGTCATCCCAGTATTCTGTGCTTATTAAGATGAACAATGGAGGGATACACCCAGAAATCTGGAAGTATTCAAAACCCAGGCTTCACTGTTCTCTTATATGTACACTGTGGCCCATCAGCCTGTACACTGAAAAGTTACAGTGCTGCTGGAAAACACCATCAAAAGGCAATAAACGTGCAGGGGAGAAAGGGAGACACAGAGATGAGCTAGCAATAAAGTGAGCATATTCTGCACATTTATCTTGTTAGTCTCCATGTGCTGGCCACTTCCCAACCTGAGCACTTCTGCTGGGTATCCTACTCATTCGCAGCTATTTCAGATTTTGATTCCCTATCCTATGCTGGTACCTCTCAAGAAGTTCCCTGCCATGTTCTTGGATGATCTCCTGGTTACTGATATGGAGCAGGGATTCTGATCTCTACCGCCTGACTTCTCTTCATCTCAGCCCCATTAGGAGGATGATCTGTTATATGAGAGAGGTCACATGTGTGAAGTCATCAGTGTAGCTTCACAGCATTCTCATTTTCAGAGATGAAATGTTCCAAGACAAACTTGTAACTGAAGGTCTATTTAAGTTCTGTCCCAAGAGCGTTTGACACCAGGAGATTTCTGGTGCAATAGCAGGACAAATAATATGAAATGATAAACAGCACCAGTGTGACCAGCAGAGCAGCAGCTCAGCTGCAGCGTATCCTGTGGTCCTGAGAACTGGAGGAGCATCTATTACTTTCTTAATAATAATTGCTGTAGACTGCCATTCACAGCACCATTGGAAATGGTAGCAGAGAAGAATGGGAAGAGGGAAAATATTCTGATTGTTTCTGTGTTTATCCTGAAAAGTGACAGTCATAACTCTTTCTGCCTGATTCTCAGTAGTCTTATGTATCTTGGGAAGACTTTTTTTTCCTATTAACTGAAACATCATAGGGAAAAATGCATGAATTTTGCTTTATGTGAGAAAAAAAATAAATGCAGGTTTAGAGCAAGTCACTGCTGTAAACAGGAGGTGCAGTAACTCAAAACCAGCGGATGCTAAGTTTAAAAAGGAAAGAGAAAAAAAAGCTGTCAGTAAAAGTGAATGTGTCAATAAATATGCAGCATGAATGGATAGATGTGTCAAGAAAATACCCACACACCACAGTCCCATTTCAACTACAGAAAAGGTCTTTTGTTGTGGCTCACTAAAGTCAGGACAGCAGAAGGGAAGGAGAACGCAATTGGTGTGTTAGTGGAGCAAATGAAGTCAAGGAGCTAATTCTGGGTCTTGTATGCAATGCAATTTCCAGTCTCTCAATGCAGCTGGAGTGAAAGAAAACTTCTCAGTCTAAATATAGCATTGGCTGATTGCTGTGTGCTGTGCAGTCATGCTGAAAAGTTTCTGTCCTGATAGCCGTGTGAGTGGGAGGCTCTTTGCAACCAGGCACCAGTGCTGTGCATTGCTGGGCGAGAGGATTTCCTGCTGCACTGAGCAATTTATATCAGGACCTTGCAATATTCAAAGGCTTTGATTCAAACTAACCTCTGCAGTCTTGGCCATGTCTGCTTATGGACTTTAAAGGACAAAGTTTAGGTGACAATTTGATTTAAAGATTTAAAGCTTTTCTGTAGACAAAATGTTCAGCAGTTCTCTGCTTATTCACCCATGGCCCAGTTTGTGAGGCATTATTAGCCCCCAGGGCCAGGCACAGCTGGGTGTGCATGGCATGAGGATGTCCTGGAAGGTCCCATGGCCGCTCCCTCATCACCTAATGTCAAATGTGCTGCCATGGGGAAATGCAATAGAATGAGTGAATGGAAAAAGAGGATCCAGTTTCTTGGACTGCCATTTATCTGGTCCAGTCACTAAGGTGAAAACAAGGACTATCTTTGGGCAGCTGAATTATTAACTCAACAGAATCTTGATTCTTCCATCTTGTCAAGTGGGGATAATTTACCTTATCTACCCCTGTAAATAGTTTTAAGATATCTGGATGAAAAGTTCTAGTTAAACACTGAATGTTATTTTTAGACCACTCTGCCATCTGACTATGCCAGACACAAATATTCACTCCTGTTTCTTCAATAAAACTGAAGAAGACGGAATCAGAAACTTGGGCCTTTTTTTGAGAACTTTTGCACACAGATATGGAGTAATGATGCCATTCTCTCCTTTGGAATAGCATCTTCTGAACACAGGAGAGCTACTATTCCTTGTTCATTTTCTGCTTTCTCATTGACCTTCTTCACTTTTGCAATGATTAAAACTACTGCTAGCTAAGAGGAGGTCAGAGTTATTGTTTTGTGGTTTTAAATTTGGACTTCTGAGTCTCCCAGGTTTAAACTGTAAGAGTGGTGCCCGTACGATACATCTGCTTTCCATATGTGCTGGAGGGAGGAACGTGTGATTGTGAGGAATCTGATGACATCCAAACCAATAAAACATTCATCCCAAGGTGAATGGGTGTATCAGTTATATATTTAGACATTCTCTTTTACTGGCAGACGTAGAGCAATTTAAAAGCACAAAACCATAAGAGGAGGAAGGATCATAAGGGTCTGTGAGGGAGACTGACAGGGATGGAGGAGAGGGCTCATCATGAGCTACAGTGATGAAAACAGTGGGAGGTACAGATGAAGTGGAACCACTCTGAGGTTCTCCTTCTTGCACATACTTTATACTAAGAATGGCTGGTTTCCAAAGTTTTTTCTTTTTTTATTGCCAGGAATATCTGTTTTGCTATTGATTGTATTTTACTCTCTTAAACCCCCTGTCTTTGTTCTCAATTTGTTTTCTATCTCCCATCCTGTGTCTCATTATCAGAGTCCAAAACACCTCCAAAACTGGCACCAAGTTAAAATGATGCTGACATGGATCAGCCTAGGATATCTCAACAGCCCAGCCCAAGACAATCCTATGATTTTGACATATCACAATAGACCATTGTTTGATATGTTTGTATCTTTGCCATATGTAAAGAAAGAACTCAGCATAAAACCAACCTATGCCTCTGGTGCTGCTTCCCTTGGGGGAAACTTCTCCCTAGACAGAAAAATCAGGTCATGTTTGGACCTTTGAAATAAAGCATCAGTGGATGTGAGCAGTGTAGAAATATCCCTCTGAGGTGCCATAGAACATGCACATCTGGGCTTTGGGAGGAAACACATCAGAATTTTCCATGAGAAGTAGTACCAATCCCCTTTCCAGCTTTTCTCTTCTGTTAACAACATCTACTGCTAGCACATCATGCCCAGCTGAATGAGATATGGCTTTGGCTTCCTGAATTATTTATTCTTTTGGGAATGTAACACATCTAGATGTTTGAAATATGGAGATATTTTGAGATTCCAGAAGTATTTTTTCACTTGGCACTGTTATTCCAGCATGGTTACAATCACATCACTGTAAATGTCTTGAATTTCTTTTAGGTTAAATAAAACGTCAATTACTGAGCCAAGTAGTACATTTAGAGGATCAGGAATGAAGAATTGGTAAAATTCCATAAAGGCAATGATAAATAAGCAAATAAACAATTGACAATATATGCAATAATAAATAGTTAAGGCATAGGTTTGAGCACAAATATAGTCCTTTAAAATTATCTACATGTGAAGCAAAGTCACTGGTATTTTTGCAGGTCATTCAAAAAACAGCATATCCAATTAATTTAGAAAAAAAGTGCTTAAATCTGTATCAATACCTGTAAGAAAGCTGAAAAGTACTACATGGAGAAATTTCAAACACAATCTGAGTGGGTATAATAGTTGAATGTATCATATAATGCTAATGTGTGATGCAAGGCATGACTGTCTCACTAATCTGCAGTAGCCACTAGGCACTTTTTCCTTAAGTAACCAGAATCTGTAGTTGTGACTGTTAATTGTAAAATTAACAGGACTGGCCAATAACATGTATATTCCCAGGTTGATGCCTCTCCCAGTCCCTCTCCCATTTTCCTTGAAACCATCTCAGGCAGACTGATGAAAAGCCTGATGGTAACTAACTGGTTATACAGTGAAGTAAACAAAGGAACTGGTCCCAACAGGTGGAATCTGAAGGGTGACCCACCACATGTGGCTGGGACAGGCCTGGAAGACATTTATACACTGTATAATTCACATACCAAAATGGAAATAGGCATTTGTATGAAATTCTTAATGCAATCAGACTTTGCTGGTGGTGTTTTCTTCAAGGCAGCAGGTTTAATATCTTCTTGATGCTTGCCAGATGTATGGTCTGATGTAGATCATCAGCTGGAGTGCTTTGTGCTTACAAGCCATTGTGGAACACATATATTTACAGTGCCACATTAAAATTCAATTGGCTACTGCTTACCCTCAGAAGTCACTGTAAGCAAGATGCAAGTTTTAAAAGAAAAGGCCATAAGGATGTGTTTATGCTCCAAAGCAGATCTTTAGATTGACTTCTAGTGAAGACTGAAGGAATTTCCGAGTAATTAATGTTCTTTCTCTGATTGTTGAGGTGATCTCACCTGTAGCTAATCATGGCAAAATACATGCACACAAGAGCTGTGGATCAGTCATGCAGCAGAGCAGATCCAGCATCTAGTTAAGATATGGAAGGATTAGCAAGTGAATCTGTATGGAAAGAGGGGTACTTAAGCAAAGCATGAGGACTTCATGGCATAAAGAGAAGGGTGTGCTATAAAGATCATAGGTTTTATATTTTCTTTCCTGTTTTTAAATAATACCGGTTAAAACAACAGAGTTTAATGGCATTATATTTATAATTTACAATACCAATATATGTAAATTTATATCTAGGTATCTCACTACACTCAGTGCTAGAGACTATGGTTGTATTATTTGATCTATGCCCTAATCTTCATGCAGAAGGCCCAGCTGGCCAAGGGAATCCTCTGTATCCTCTCAGAGTGCTGTTCTGTCCCAAGGTTTCCAATGTGAAATGTTGCAGAGGGAGGAGAAATGCACCAAACCAAACAATCCAAAACAACAACCCACTAGGTAAACAGAAAATGAGCAAATAAACAGAAGAACTCTTTAGGTTGTTAAAAATATTTTTTCTGATTTCTTCAAACAACAGTCTTCAAACAGTTTGAGATTGAAACACTCACTAAACCCAGAGCAGTTGATTCTCCTTGCCTACTGCAGCAACCCACAGCCCCCAAATTCTGTAAGAATGGAAATTTACTCAATCTACACCCATCAGAGAGCCATAAATCCTTAACTTAGTGCCTATAACTTTAATCCTAGCAGCTGTCTGAGAATGCATTGTAAAAAGTTACTGAACTCTTCCAATTGATGAGGGTGTGATCATCTCCCCTTAGCATCTTATCATAGGCTGATTTGTGTAATCTGACCTTCCAGCTCATGAGCTTTTGGCAAAAGGCTGATGTCAGCAGTTCTGCTCACTCTTATCCCTGTGCTTGCATGGTGTGATACTCACTCACCAGAAAGGAAACCCTCACTCAGGCCTTGTTGAACAGCAAGGGGAACAGAATACAGAAAAAAAATTGCAGCATTTGCTTGTAGTTGTCCGTGAGCTAAGCAAGAGAAAAGTAGAAATTGGCTTTAATTTGGAGCTTTTTAACCATCATAATGATGTGGTTAGGGGAGTTCCACAGACTTTTTCCTAAGTGAAATCCAGTGGGTGTGAACGGATCCTGTGAATACCTCAGAGAGTCCTGCCAGGGCTCCACCAAGAAACAGTACATCTCCCTGGAGCATGGCAGACTTTGCAAAAGTAGTAAATTGCAGATTTTGTTCCTTACAGGACTTTGTTAATCAAAGCTTTACATCTGCAGATTTAAGCATTTATACAAGTTGAGCTTTTAGCTAATATTATTTAAATAGGGTTTGGAATGTTGTAGGCAGCCAAAATTAGTCTTTCCTCTTAACATATGGTATGGTATAACAGAACATCTAATCCTTTAATCTTGCTAAGTAGGAGAGAGAGGGAGAAATCAAACATTTTTTAAGTCAATAAGAAGCTGATAGCAATATTATATGCATGTGAAGTACAGCAGCTAGTGTTGGAAAAACTGTGCTTTTCAACTGCAAGGAAGAACTTTTATATTATGGATTGCTCAACAAAATCCAGGTATTTTAAAAAATCCTCTGAAATAACAGCTAAACTTGCACCTATAAGACCAATGATTCCTTTTAGCATTCTGCAAAAAATAGTACACCTAAGTATGCCAGGCCATAAAAAAGTCCCACAGATCCAGTGTGTGACAAACCATTATAGAGTAAGCCCACAGACATCAAAGGTTTGGTTCATACAATTAAGCACAGGCATTTAGTTTGCAGAGCCAGAACCAGAATTTCATTTTCTGTAAGTTGTTTATTCTTTGCCTTAGACAGAGATTTCATGAAGCAGATTGAAACTCCAAGGTTTCGTATTCAGCTTCAGGCCATTCTGATGTATTCATTTGAATTCAAGAGCAAGAAAATCTCTACAAAGTTTTCTCTAATTTCTCTGAATTTTTATTTTGGGCACAGTCAATTGCATTCCTGATCTTGCGAACACTTTATGCATGTTCTTAATTTTGTACAACCCTTTGATCTGTGAAACCATAAAAGTTTACTCTTGTGTGTTAACATTTGAAGGACCAGACACATCAGAGTAGCAATATGTGTTTACTTTGAGAAATAAAAAGGAACAACAATACCAGAAGCTGGAGTATTTCACAATCTAAAACCAGACAAATTCTCCTTTGGGGCACATCTAGCAAATCTCAGTTCCCACGCTTTTCTCCAAAATAGCACTTGAAGTTTAACTACTGAAGTAACTAGGTAGCTGCCTTAAATGAGGACACATGCTTGGAATGGCACTGCTAAATCTCTGTCTTTCTGATGTACAGGACTCCAGGACTCTTCTCCCACAGTGCAAAGGTGGGAAGACACATGGGACTGCTCAGGTGTGCCTGGCTGGGACAAACCTGCTGTGAGAGGGAGGAAGTTCAAGGGAGAAAAAGAAGGAAGAATTAAGAAGAGTGAACTCCTCAACAACACAGCAACTGTGGTTTGTGTCATATGAGAAGGGACAATTCTGCAGCTGTTCATCACTCCTGGGGCTCTGTCCTGCCTTGCTCTTCCTGCCAGAAGGGGGAGAGAGTGGCATTGTGTAATCAGGCTTCTGCTGCTGCTCTGCAATACCAACAAACTCCTATGGAGGAGAGAGCCAACAACACAAAGTAAAGCACGCCTTGCCTTGCCTTGCTACATCTGTGCAAGACCTGTAGATATCAGTCAAGGTGTGAATGGACTCTAAACAAACCAAATGGATAGATATCATCCCTCTTGCACAGCTAAAATCCCATTTGTTTAAATATCTGCCACTTGTTACTAAAGCTGTGCCAAATAGAAGATTGCACTTGGTAAAAGATAGAAGTAATGTTCTTAATTAAAACAGATTCTTAAAATATTTTGTTTGATAAACAAGTCTCAGGATAACTTTGTTCCTTAATGAGGCAGTCCTGTTGATTGTTTATTAATCTGGCAGATTTTTGTCACTTGGAAAAAAAACCTCCAACTATAAAGTCTTTTTATCTTTATTCCATTTTCCTCTGGCTTCATTTAAAAAAATAATTTCCTTATCTGCTGTGCAGCCTCTGCTTAGTCCTGGTCAGAGATGTGTTTCTTCTTCGACACTATCAGCATTAGTACATTTGCTGAAGTTAAGCTATCTCTGTTGTCTAGAAAGCAGTTTCTTTGCTGGCTCTAGATTTAAAAGAAAAACAAAAAAAAAAAAAAAAAACCTTGGCAAACTCCTTTTTAAACAATGCCTGGTATTTAATGAAGTATTCCCAGCTGTAAAGGATGTAACACCACAGGTGAATTGCAAAACTGACATTAAATCTGAGTTGCTCTCAGAAGCGTGTTTTTGCCTTCCTGACACACTGGTCCCATCCTGACACTGCTGTCTCCTCTCTGCCAAGCAGTAGCAGGCAACGAGCCCTTCGTGCTGATTTCTCTTTGGAAGATCAATCAGTAATGGTGAAACTGGGTATAATCCAAGAGTAACTGTGCTTCATTTACTGTCTTGGGCCAGAGGCAGTCAATCAACAAGCATAATAAAAATTTCTGTGTTTTCCAGAAAAAAAATCGACTGATTTAAATCAGGGACCAAACCAGAGAGTAAAGCCTTCAGCTTTTCACATAGTACCTAACCCATATCTCTTTTTTCTATACAGAATTTGGCATAACCTAAAAACTAACTGTCCCATGCTTCACCTTAGATATTTTCTGGCATGCAAAGACAAGTACAGCACTGCCCCACACACATAGGAGTTCAGGAGCCCTATTTAATTATCCTCCTGCATAATTCTGTCTCTAAAATATATTTCTTTATGAAATACGTATGCTACTTTGGCCTCAGATTTTACAGGTCCTGCTGTAAAAGGTGGTTTACAGCCTGAAGAACAAAGCAAATTTTCAAACATCAGAAGGGTCTGCGTGACAACATATTTGTGAAAATTGTGTTTTTAAGGGGTGGAATTTCAGCACCATTATAATTTTTAAGTACATATAATAAAAAAAAAAATTCTTCATTTCTCCTCTGTGGAGCAATGTTTCAAACTAGGAGGCATGGGGGTATAAAAGTTCTTTTGGCAGGAGTACTTTACTCTGCAGGACATACAGTATCATTTAAGCCTCACAGGACATGGTGATATTCATACAACAATTTTGCAAACCTGTCTAGTATTGTTGCCAGATATTTCTCCTCTTCTCTATTTGTGTTTGTGGAGGGAGAGAATAAAAGAAGGAAGAGGACGCAATTCTAGAATGAGACAATTTTTTCCCACTGATTGAGAAAAAAAGGCTGAGCTGGGTGCTTTGACCCCTCCATGATATCATGGGTGTCAAAAATAAGATGAAGCTGGCAAAAGTAAGAATGAGCCACCTCTGTCAGAATAGAGGAAATAAAAGCAACTCAGGTTCAGAACACCATTTGGGAGAAAGGCACAGGGGGAAATGGATATTAATTTCTTTTCATTTTCATTTGCCAAATGAAATCAAATTCACTCCCAGAAGGCAGTTTGAAAATAAGTCTTCTAAGACAACAATGTTCCTGGCTAGATAACCAAAAAGGATGAGAAAGATATTCAAAGAACTGAGCTTTTCATGTGTGGGGTATGTCCATAAAAATAGGTGCAGGCTGTATGTTGAATGGCCCAGACATGAACCATCTGTAGCTTGGAAATTACTGAGCTGTCCTAGCACCCAGTTCTAGTGTAAATAGACACTAAAACATACTAATGTGCTGTGTGCTGTCTGCAATGGAGATAGATTATGTCTGTCTTCTCAGAGAATAGACAGAAAAAGGTCATCCCTTCCATACAGTCATGTGCAGCTTTATCCTTAGCTCATGATGCACATTAGCCAACTAAAAGGAAACATTTCCAGGAAAGTAATGGATCTGTTAGTTCCTCTGGTTCAGTAGCCAACTTTTCCTTTTGTTCCCATGATGATTATTTCTCATAACATATGAGAAAAGTAATTTTCTTTGTCTAGAAACATTAAATAACGGTATCATTAGTAGTGCAACACTTGGCAATTTGTAAACTAGATATTGACACTCCAAAATGAAGAATCGGTGGCTACCTAAGACATTGCAACAAAACTCCATGGCCTGTTGTGACTTTTAAATACTGAAGGGAGAAAGAGAGCTCTGTTTCTTTTGCAAATTAATTTTTTTTTCTGGCAACAATTTTAGCAAAATCTTCTCTTTTTAATGACAACTCTGGATTGCTTTTTCACCATCTTTTCACACAACTAAAATGCTTCGCCTCCCAAACAAACAATGAAGATTTGGAACTGCAGGCAAATCAGTGTTTGGTGACATGCTCATAAAACCATCAAGGAACTTAGATTACATCCAGCAGCTGATGTTCACAAGCCAGCTCATTATACCTTTGCTAAGAACAATACACAGATTTTTGATTTCCTTTCACCGGAGTGGCCCCAAAAATGGTGTCAACAGTAAGGCAAAAGAAAAAAAATGAATTTAGAGCTCTCCTTCTGAAGATGGGGTTACATGAACCTGACTCCACATTAGGTAGTGGGGACAGCAAAAGTATCTAATTTTCTGAGGAAGACGGAAGAGCAGGCCAGCTGGCAGCTCCTGTGGACCACAGAGTGCAGGAAAAGAGCCAACTGGAGCAGATAGGCTGAAGGCTTGGGAAGTGCTTGGAGAGAGACCGTGGGAATGGGCAGAGGGAGGGCTGCAGAGGTAGGGGGAACCGTATTCCAGAGCTTTGGTTGACATGAGTAAGGAGCTTGCTTCTGACTTGATAAGATATATCAGACATGCTGGTGAAGGGATTTGGGAGCAGAAGGAGGAGGGAATGGAGAATTTAGCTGTGATTTTAATAAGTGGAAAAGCTAGATTTGAGAAAATCACAGAGCAAGCATAAAGAAGCAGCCAAGAAATGAACCTGAGTTGTACTGGAAGGAATTGGTAGGATTTTGAATAGCAAAAAAGAATATTTGACTCAGTTTAATGACAGGGCTCACATCAGAAATAGGTATGTCAATTTTAATGTGGAGTCATATATTTTGCTGTCTAGCTACACACCAAGATACATAGAAGTGGTAATTTCACAAGTTCTGTTTCAGATCATACTCCTCCAAGTTATTGTCATGTGAAACTTGATCTTAACTATAATTAATGAAAGTTTAGAACAGCTTAGCTAAGGAAACATGGAGTTTGAATGTGTATAATTAGAAATTAATTGCTTTAAAAGCCAGTATATTATCATAACATATATTATGAAGATAAATCTAGGTGGTGTATTACACAACAGATCAAATTACCATAATAATCTCTTCTGGCATTAGTATGCAGAAAATTTATAAGGGGAGATGCAAAATTGATACTCTGAAGGCTTTGTTCTGTTCAGAATTGGCTTCTTAGCTGATTTAAGGAGATGCACGGGCAGAGCCAAGTTCAAGAATGGATTTAAAAGACTGATGTGTGAAGTGGTTCTCTTTGGTGCCACAGAAAGGTCTCACATAAAACCAGGTCACCTTTCCTTAGGGAATGGATGGTGTGTTTCACCTGCCTCAGTAACCTGCGCCTGCTGTGGAGGAAGTCCCATTTACTGCTCTGTTGTGCCTAAAACTAAAACTGGGAAAATTTTCTTTCAGTAGATGCCTTGAAAGACACTACATTTTCCCCAGCTGACTGAACAGGAAATATAGAAACTTCTTTAAAAGGGACTTCCTGCTAGGAATATACCATTATCTGGATCCTTTGCTGAAGAGTCTGCCATGAAAGTCTTGCTCAGCCATGCCACTATCTCCACTCAACCTATCCACGGAGACAACTTGAAGTAGCATTTTGTCTTAGGCCTGGCATTTGTGAAATACTTGTTAAACTACCTCAGATATCATTAAATGAGTGCCAAGGAAATTTAGGAAGAATTCCAGTTCAATGGAAGTAGCTTTCCAAAAATCTGTACGTTTTGGACAAGTGGATCAATTAAGGAATCTCATGAGATATTTGCAGTGCCAGAAGATGTTGGTTTTTTTGAGATTCAGAAGCCCAGTATGCATGAAACACAATTTTTTTAGAAGTCAGACCAGGATCACATATCCAAGCTGCTGAATTATTAATATTTTTTAAATGCATAACATTATCTCCTGATGAATCTGGTCTTTGTGTTTCGTAGTCTAGATTGAAAAACTCCCCCCCCTTATTTTTTAAAGTTTTGCCCTATCTTTACCAAGTTCACTAATAAGCTGAGCACAGTTTGGTGGCTGAAGTAATTCCATGAATTACTGTTAGAAGTTCTCATGTTTTATGAAACACAAAGTCAAAACAGAATACTAGAGGGAGTAAAATGTAAGGTCAGTCAAGCAACAGGACTAGGAACTGAAGCCAGACAACCTTGTGCTTTCATTGCAAGGTCTTCCTCCTCCTCCAGCCCTTTGAAGCAGAAATGCCTGACACCTTGGTGCTTTCAGCAGGTTTCCACACGAGGCACATCTCTGGAGGTCAGAGGAGGGTGAGAAAATCTCTGTTTGTCAGGGCGTGGGAGGGCCCTGACAGCTGCAGGCGGAGCTGGGGCCCACGGAACCCAATTTGGCAGCACTTGCTGCTCTCTGGCCTCTGGAGATGGTGACCTGGAATGCAAAGCCTCCTGCTTTGTGTGGTCTCGTGCCTACACAGGCTGTACAAGCCTAATGCTAGTCCTGCTAGAAGAGATAAATTATAGAAATTATTCTGGTGTGTAGAAACCTTTATTAAAACCCATGAGCTCAGCACAATTCCTAAATATCTTTGTCTAATTTCTGGGATGGAAGTTGGAAAACAGGAGAAGAATCTACAAAATGAAGGAAAGAATTACCTTACTACAGCCAATTACTGTGAAAAGAGTAAATATGTCTTCATTGCAACTTTGAAAAAGGAAAGTTTTTGGCCTGGTCTCTACTGTGGCATTATCTCAAACTAAGAAAGAGGGTGATGAATTTGTTGGGATACTCACTGGAGAAACTGCTTGATTGCAATCTGGCCTGCTGCTTAAGGAAAATAAAATTTGAGTTCTCATCAGGCAACAAGCCTGTATAAGTTAATAGGCTTTAATAATAGCACCTCATTACATTTTTATAAAACTGCCTGGGAAATGAATGCTGGAAATACAAAGGAAAGCTCTAAGGGATCACAGTTATAAAGCAAAGATAACAATATTACAGCATTTCAAAATAATGCATACACTATACTGGATACCACACAGAATTCAGTGACTGGGATTAAGGCCAAGTAAGCTTTTTGAATGGATGTCCAAAGCAGATGGGAGACCTGACTCATGCTTTGGAATAGAAAAATGATTTCTGGGACAAGGTGTTTGGGAAGCCTGATAGCAGTCAGAAAAATAGAGGGTACTAGCCTCCGTGAATGCTGATGTATGGTAACAGTATTGTGGTCACTATTACAAAAGTCACATTTGCCAGCAAATAATACTAATGATAGTCATACTTTTTGAATCCAAGGCACACCACTTCTTTCCCATGGATTTTTATTACCTCTCTGCAGTAACTGTTGACAAACATTTACATTTTTGAAAAATGATGAGCACTGGGTTTGTGAACTTGGAGACATCGCTGTTCCCAACAACTGGTCATTAATCAAAGCTGTGGTGAAGAAACTCAGACTCAGTGGAGGTAAGAGCAACAAGAGGAGAACACTTGTGAAGGGATGCATGAACAGACAGCACACACTGCAGAAAATGATGCTTTTATCAGTGATGTCAGTCACATTGCCTGTAGTAAGGATCAAATTTAGGGGTTTTGTGTGGGAGTCAGGGCTCCCAAGCCTGAGTGATGGAGGAAAGCACCTCTGGAGGATGATGCAAAATATCTGAGTTGTACTGCAATTAGGATATTAATTTAGATACCTTCTTCTTTCCTTTTGTTATACTTAGAACCTCAGTAGGTAGCAAAATTAAGGGATTAAAATTAGTCAAAACAAATTACATTCCCTCTGCTCCAGTGTGTCCAGTGCCATGAAATGTCTCAGGGGGCTATGTGTGCTCTGTACTTTATAGGATTTTTTTAGTATATTGGGGCAAATTTCCTCTGATCCTGTGCCCTCAGGGATACTGCTATATTTTAATTAGTGTTTCAAATTTGTCAGGTTGTCATGGTCAGTTGCTGACCAGAGATGAGATTTTCATGTGACACTCACTGACTCTTCTGAAATAGCAAAGTATCTTATATTCATCTCGTTTGAGGGGTTTGTTACAGGAGTTTTTGATGGCAACTCTGAACATGTGTGGCTAATTCTTGCCTGATAGAGTCTGGCTGTGTTGTCTTTGAGGAATGAAGTCGTAAGAGATGGGCTCAAATCAGAATGTGACGCATTCCCTGGAGGTGGAGGGATGCTTCTTCCACCCCACCGAGGAGACCTGAGGGCAACGCCAGAGCCTTGACATTGAAACATTTCAGAAGGCAAGGTTCATGTCTCTGACTACAGCCAAGACTGAGTGTGAGTGCTCATTAAATATTAAATAATAGTACAGTTCAGATCTGAATCCAAACTTCTCATCTTGCACCATTCCAGCTAAGCTGGTTATGAACGGGAACACGGCTCGGAAACCCCTTTGAACTTTGGAGGAATTTTGGTTCTGGATCTAAAAGCTGAGTTCAGTAGTGTGTAGCAAGGGCTTTCAGTCAAAAGGGAAGCATGAAAGGAAATAATTCAGGATTATTTTTGTAGCATATTTGAGTAAACAACAGACGAAAAAAAGTCAAGTAATCTGTGACTTGTATTCTAATTGCCAAAAATGATCTAAAAATACAAATTAAAAATATGAAACAGGCTTGTCTGAGTAGACTTCAACCACTATTTCACAAAAGTTTTAACTGTGGAAAAAAAAACTTTATAACACCACCTGCTGTTCAGCTGGTTTTGACCTGACCCCTTTCTCCTTTTCTTGTTATTATAAACAGTGAGCTCTTTAAGTGAGAGCTGTTTAAAGGATAGGGGGCTGTAAGTGTTCCTTCCTAGATCCCAGATGCAGTGGGAGACTGATGGGCTTTTTGATCTTTATTTTATGAGTGTCTGATAAATTGCCTCTGGCACCTGGCAACTGAAATTTCACTATCTGAAAACTAACCCTTATGTCAAACAATGTGGCCAGTCTCATACTCCAAGTTAAAGAGCTGCATGCATTTAAGTACAGGATGTTTTCCAACATTCAGTACAGTATGTGGTGAAGCCCTGCTTCACTTATTATTATTAGACAGGTCCTCAGCTGATGTAAATTGGCATAACCCCATATGATTAAAGGAGCTGAACTGTTTTACATCAGCTGGCAACCTGGTCCAGAGTGCAACACACATACTTTTGATTTAAAATAGTATTTTGTATGTGATTCTTCAAAGGTTGGTATGTTTCAACTTTTTCAATATATTGCTCTGCAGCCTCTGTTTTTTGTTTCTGAGGCAAGAAAAGAAAAAAAAAGGGTTAAGATAAAGAATCATGGGTAATGTTCTCTGTTTTCCTTGTTTTTTGGCTGCTTTAGATGGGAACTGAGCTATCATGTAAAGTCTCAAATGTGTAATGACTACCAAACTGCGTTACTCCTTGTGTCCTAGGGGAAGACACCTTGGTCCCCACTTTGCTTCTCATGTATTCTGGAAAATTATAGGGAGACTCATGCCTTTTTTTTCAGAATTAAAAAGATCAGCAACAGATCTGCCTGAAATACTGAGATTTCTGTCTAGTAGTAATCCCAAAATTTCATATTTTTCTCATCCTCTTTTGCAACAAGGATTTGTGAGGGAGAAAAACAGAAATGGCGGAGATGCCTTATCATGAGGAACAATAATAAAAACAGTGGAAGACATACAGACGAATTGGAACCACTGTAAGGAAATAAGTGTAGAGGCAGCAATTCACATATTTAAATAAACCAGAATGTGGTGCAGTCCTACAGAGGTTATAGAACCTGTTCCATGCACGGGCAGCCAAGCGTGGCTCAGAGGTCTCTGCTGGGCTTGTGAGTGGGAGGAAGGTTTTCAATGCTCCCCTAGTCAGGAGAGTCTGGAAATGTCAGCTGGGTGAGAAAAAGTATTAAATCCCAAATAAAGCAAAAAGCACAAAGTAACTGAAGAGCCTGCTCAGCATAGTAAACTGTATATGTCAGTAATACTAAATGCTGGGCTTCTTTTCTGTGTTCTTGAAAAGATTTGAAATCTGAGGGAGCTAATAGGAACATTGGTTTGAAGTCAGATTAAGTTTATATTTTTTCAAGTTCATATGTCTCCTGGATCCATTTCCTATGACAGGCATCCAAGTGACATCCGAGTGTGACTGAATCTACAACCTGTGACCGGAGCTACAGCCCAGTGCAGTCATAATTGCTTTCTGTTGGCCAGCACACATCCAAACATTAGGTTTCTCCAGAAGAGAACATGCCCTCACCTATAACGTGTGCCCCTTCATTCCTTGCTGCCATCCTCCCTCGCCCTGAATACCCTGCAGAAGGGCTGGGCACTGACTTTGGAAGGATGACAGCATTCAGCACCCAACACTGGAGTGCAGGTTAGATGGCTCCATGGGAGACATCCTGTTGGAGGGTGACATCCCACCCAGAGTGCTAATGAGATGGTTCCTTTTACAGGAAAGCTCACGCTGGCAAATTGTCTTTGAAAACAATGCTGTTTGCTTAGGGCAGAGCATTCTGTGTTTCCTAGCAGGACAGGCAGCCTGGCAGGCAGGGTGCTGTGGGAGGGCTCCACACATCCGAGCTCTGGTGCAGGCTTGGCCTCCGGGCTTGTGTGGGGGTAGGGACGAGCACCCCTGGAATTGCTTTGCATCTCCTTCTACCCCCAGCCTTGCCTATTAAAGTGGGATCATGTAAAACCTAGCACAAATTAAGCCTGGAGCTTAGAAGAGGCTGTTAGCTGCTACTGAAGTACAAATAAAAATAATCCTTAATTCTTCCATAGAACATTTAAAGCAAACAGTCTGGGAAAGAAACAGCCATATTTTGCTTCACTAAAAAATCCCATAGGACAAAAGGAAATGCAGATGTTCTGACTGAACTGTCTTATGAGTTGTTGACTAGTTAATTAATCAAAGTTGTCTAGTGATTTATTGATTAACAGAGCTTCTGCAGTCATGAACACGTCAAATTTCACAATGGAAAATTTAGCAATGGAAAAAGTCTGGTCTTTTAGTTCTTTCCTTAATCAAGACAGAGAATGGCATGAGAACTGAGGATATTTCATGTATTAAGCTTATGCCAGACAATCTCATTATGTGATAGTATTGCTTAGGCAATTTTGATTGTTTTTTCCATTCAGCTTTTTTTTAAGTGGAGAGATTTTTTTTCATATTTTAACAGTGTTAACAGTACCCTCCATATAAGAAGTCCTGTAATGTCCTTAAGTACATACAGACAAAAGACAGACAAAAGTATGCAGTATTTCCTGTGATTGTAGTCACATTCAGTAGTCTAATAAAGGATAAATCCCAAAGGAGTTACCTTTCCTGTAGTTGGGAATGCGCAGAAAATAAAATATATTTAAATTGTCTTGGAAGACTGAGGCCTACCTTAACTATCAGTGTTGCTTTGCTCCCTGTTCAACCTTATCATAAGAATAATGTGATAAGGGCTATCTCTTGCAAACCTTTGCCCCTCTGTAAAGTTTTCTGTAAGTATTTAATTAATGAGTGCAAAAAGCTAATCAAATGTGTGCATTTGAATTGTTATTCAGAAGACACTGAGGTATGTCACTGTGCTCATATATCCTGGAAGGTTAAGTTTCTCTGTCATAAAGATCATGAGTAGGAGTCCAGTCCTGCATGATCATAAGGCTCCCCTTTTTACGTGGTGTATAAAGGGGAGCTGTAAATGGGTTTGTTTATCTACTGTGCATGTGTATCACAGAATCATTTGGGCTTTAAGGGTCCTTCAGAATCATCCAAACCCCTGCCATGGGCAGGGACACCTTCCAGTAGATCAGGTTGCTCAAAGCCTCATTGAACTCGGTCTGGAACACTTCTGGGGATGGAGCATCCACAGCTTCTCTGGACAGCCTGTTCCAGTGCCTCACCACCCTCACAGTAAAGAATTTCTTCCTAACATATAATCTAAACCTCCTCTCTTTCAGTTTAAAGCCAGTACCTCTCATCATGTCCCTACAGACCCTTTTAAAAATTCCCTCTCCAGCTCCATTGTAGGCTCCTGTTCTTTAGGATCAATAGTCCCAACTCTTTCAGCTGGTCTTCATAAAAGAAGTTTTCTAGTTCTCTGATCATCAAGATTAGAGTAGGGGAAAAAATCCTATTTCTTGACCTGCTAGACATGTTACTTTTAGTGCAGCCCAGGACACAGAATCACATAATAGGTGAGGTTGGAAGGGACCATGGTCATCTGGTCCAACCTTCCTTCCCAGAGCTCATGGCACAGGATTGTGTCCAGATGGTTCTTGAATATCTCCAGCGAGGGAGATTCCACAGTCTCTGAGCAATCTGTTCCAGTGCTTTTTCACCTTCACAGAGATGCTTTCCAGCGGGTTGGCACCCAGCCTGTAATGGTGCCTGGGGTTATTCTTCCCCACATGCAGCACCTTGCTTTTCCTGAATTTCAGATTGTTCTTTTCTGCCCATCTCTTCAATCTGCCGTGGTCCCTCTGAAGTGTAGCACAGCTGTTTGGGATACTGGCCACTCCTCTTGGCTTTCTGTCATTGGGGAAATTGCTGAGGCAGCCTCTTCCCCTCTATCCAAGCAATTGATGAATGTGTTAAACAATGTTGGGCCAAGTATCAAATCTCCAACTGCACTGTGCCACTGATCATGGCCTTCTGGGATCTGCTGTTCAGCTTGTTCTCAATCCACCTTAATCCACCTCACTCCCCTCCTCAGTTTGCCTGTGAGGATATTGTGAGAGACAGTACTGAAAGCATTGCTGAAATTGAGTTAGATAATATCTGTTCTCCATCCATCCAGGCAGTTGTTTCATCCTAGAACACAATCAGATTGGTCAAGCATGGTGTCACATTTGGTGAATCCATGATGATTACTCCTGATCACCTTCTTATCATCCAAGTGGATAGAGATGGCCTCCAGAATGAGGTGTTCCATCACCTTTCCAGGGATTGAGGTGAGGCTGGCTGGCAGGCAGGTAGCTCCCTGGACCCTTCTCCTTGCCTTTATTGAAGAATGGAGTGACATTTGCTTTCTTTTAGTCCTCAGGGATCTTTCCTGATCTCCATGACCCTACAGTTGGCTTTCTGGGCTGTGAGTGACTCTTGCCAAGTCATATTGAGGTTTTTTTTCCACCATCACTCTCAAGTCCTTCTCCCCATGGCTGTTCTCAATCCATTCTCCACCCAGCCTGAACTTGCCCTTGGGACTGCCCTGACCCAGCTACAGGACCTTGCACTTGGCCTTGTCAAACTTCATGAGGTTCACATGGACTCAACTCTCAAGCCTGTTAAGGTCTCTCTGAAAGGTCTCTCATGTGTTATAAACATCTCTCAGTACAATTGTGCCCCAGACTGGGTAAGACACTCTGTATCATGCAGGAATGTCCTCCAGCAAAGCCTGGAGAGGTCAGAAGGCTCATCAAAAGATATGATGGCCCTGTCAAAAGAGGTTTTCCTAATAGTGTCCCAATGTCAGCATTGGTAGAAAGTTCAGTTTCTGGTTTCATAACTCTTCAATAATTCTTGATCTATTTATAGTATTTTACTCAATTGTTTCATATTTATTGTAAAATATTTCACAGCATATTATTTTACATGGTCTTTTTTATACAAGCAAGTCTGATTCCAGAAGAAGAAAGGTGATTTGAATTTGACTTCATTACATCTTCCTGGCTTCTGGAGCAGCCCAGTGGAACAGCCCTCAGCTTCAAAAGTTGGTGTTCCTGATGCTACTCATTTTGACACAACTGCTGAACTAATCTTTGGCTCAGTAGGTCCTGAGGGAATTCCATCAGATCATTTACACACACCTGCACTTAATGAACTTAAAAAATGAGGTAATGCCATTTTAATGACAGAAATTCTCAGATTCTTGAGCTGATAACTTGGTTTGAGAAGGCAGTTACTGTTTTCCCAATGGGAAGAAAGAAAACATAAAATTTTTTTTCTCTTAATAGTAATATCTGGATATTCAATCCACATAATTTTTAATATAAGTTTGAATTACCTATGGTAAAAAAATCTGAAGAGCTTTTTCTAATAAAAAAGTGAAGCATACATGACAATAAAAAAAAGGAAGGGTATTTTAAATATAAACATTAGAATACTGAAAATACAAGTATTCTGAAAGAATAGATATTTTTAGAAGTATAGGGATATATTCTTGTGCATATATGTGTCCTGTATTGCAAAGATAAAACTTCCACATAAATTAGTAGGAAAGAATTACTGGAATAACTTAAAAAAATGTGACTTTATTAAGGAGTTGACTTTTCATGTTCCAACCATGGCTATATTGTTGTATTTTAAATGCTTGGACACTAAAAATAAATTTTAAAGTTTTTTTTTTAGAGACTTTTGCTCGGTGACTCACTTGCTTTCTTTGAACCTGCATTGCATCTGTCTTTGCACACAAAATTTATTCTAATGTCCACAGCAGCTCTATGAGAATTATAAGTGTAGGATGCACAATAATTATCTGAACATTAAAAACCTACAGTGAAAAGACACAAATTTATTGTCTGCCAAAATCATAGGGAGACTTGTAATGAAGAATAAAGTCTGAAATGTACCAATCCTGTTACTTTGTGACCCCTTAAGCCCCCACAGGGTAATAGGCCCCTTCACAGGGTGACAGGCATTTTCCTCTGGGGACAACAGAGACCACAATGCTCTCATCTATCTATTAACAACCAGCAGGGAAAGTTTATATCTGAATAATGAAATAATGCATTGTCTTCAAAATCCTCTCCTACTTTATTCCCTGTTTCCCAGGAGTCATTTTCTCCAGTGGACAGCTTGTTTCTGTATGTGCATTTTATTTGACTTACCCAAGCCTCACGAATCACTGTGGTCACTCAAGTCACTCATCTTCCTGCCTAAAGCCAGCCCTGGACATAGGCCTCAGTTAAATCTACAAAGAGAGGTGGAGTGAATAATGGTCTTCCAATGCTACAATTAATAATAGTTTGGCTCATGTTCTGTAAAAGCTTGACAGAGTATTTATTACACCTATGGGTTGCAAAGGATCTACTCCAGCGGTAAAGATTACACCCAGAGTTCACAGGATTTGGCTCTGATGTTTCATACATTCTGTAATGCATGCTACAAAAAGGGGTGGATTTTGGCTCACAAATTGAACATTTCTTAATAGAAATAGGAAACAAATGCAGCAGCCTCTCTTTGACACCAGCCTGCAGAACCCCATCTGGGGGCACATGGCATCAATGTTGTGCAATGTTTGAGATGGTGAAGGGGGATGATCATGGGTTCAGCTGAGTTTTTCAGCCTGAGCCCTGTTCCTGGTCCTAGCACACTCTGGGGAATGGAGAAGAGATCCAGCTGTCAGATCCAGAGATACCTCCGGAGATACCTGCCTACGTACCTGGGCATCCAGCTGCTGCTTGGAAAAGCAGCACCCAAAGGCCATAGATGAGCAGAGACTTCTCAGTTGCACAGATATTATGGTTTTTGTTCCTCGAGGACCTTCCTACCTGTTTTTTCATTATTTTCTCACCTTCCTTTTCTTTGCTTGTTTCCCTTCTTTTCAGGGGGAGATGAAGAAAACTGAATGAGACAGTGGAGCTCCCTGAGTGCTCCCCTTGCTCTCGTTGGCTTTGTGCTGTAAGAGGAGATGTCCCCCTCTGCTCCTGAGCTGACACTGTGTTGAGCAGTGGCTTTGAAAATCCAGGTCCAGCAAGGCCTGAAGAAGTCCAACCTTTGATCAGCCACACGGCACCTTAGGTGATGTGTCATCACAGAGTCAGGGACTGCACTCTTTAGTCAGGGGTTACCTTTAATCTCTAATTTGGCAAAGCAAAACAAAATAAAGCAGAAAGTTCCCCTGAAGCATTTAATTTTTGTCTTTAATGCCAGAGGGCTTAAGTGTGGCAGTTTGGTGATGTGCTATGCAAATTAAACCTGTGAAAAAACAAAGCTAGTTAAACACAGGTTTTTCTTTAGCAGGTAATTATTCTTAGCTGTTTCCACATGCCTCCTTACATCGACGAAACCGTGGTACATTACAATGAAAGACTTATTTCAGAACTCACACATGCACTATTTTTTTAGCAGTGGAAGCACAAGCAGAACATCTGGGTGCCAAGTTCAAGCAAAGTGCAAGATTTTTTCTTAATTCAATGTTGGTGTGTCCCATCATGTAACTATGATATATGATAAAAGGAAAAATCACAGCCAAACTCAACCTTGTTCAAAGCAAGGTGCTAGTGAAAGGATGGGATGGAAAATAAGTACTAATGGATTAATGTTCCATGATAAATGTTTTATTATAAAAGCTAGCGAGTGATTAGATAATTCTTGCCTCCAAAAGCAGGGTTTAAATATTTCTGCTTGGCTAGAAACCAAAATAAATACATCACTTAACTATCTGGTTTATAGGAACATCTATATGAATAAAAAAAGTAATAGAGACTTGGTTCCTTTTGTACAGTAGGTGTAATAAAAAGCCAGCTATAGCAATGTGCTGCTTACTGTTTGGAGCTGTTATGATACATAAAAAGAAATTATTACAAATATTAAAGGATTCTCCTCCATGCAACAGAACTACACTGCTATTAATTAAGACAGTTTTCAAAGTGTTCAACTATTAAAGTTCAGATAAAGAAATCTCCCTCTTTAAGGAAAATGAAGATACAGACATGGAAATAAACCCTGAATATTTAGATTTAAAAAATTTATACAAACACTTGAGCCACAACAATTTTCATTTCCACCAGTAGAACAGAATTTGAATACAGGTGAACTTGTCAAAAGAATATAAAGATATTAAGTATAATTCCTTATAAAACTTTGTTTCTGTAGATATCTTTATTAATTAGTGGATCTGAAAAGACTTATGGGGGAAATTAATTTTGTCCCTGTTTCACTGGTGAACAAGTCAAGCATTCAGAAATAAGCCAGCTTATTCAGTAGCCTCCAACAAATCAGACTGCTGATGTCTCAGGTCCAGTTTAATACCATGTTTAAAGGATCGCAATGGCACTGATTGCCTTGGTTATACTTGATGCAAATGCTTGGACAGACACTTGATGCTTTCTTCTTTAGGAAGTTCTTTAGAGGGGCAGTGTCCTTAAATCATCTATGGTGCCTTCTGTGCAGTTTTCTCAGAATAACCAATATAATTTCAAATAGCATCTACAAGAATTCAATTTGGGAGGCCTGGCTGGACCTTCAGGAGAGTTGGAGGAGAAAATGCAGATCCTATCACATGAGATCACTTCCTGTGTACAATTGCTGAAACATGGATAAAAAGGTTAGAAAAAATGATGCAAACTCTTAAGTCCCGGGTGCAGTGACAGTCACAGTTCATTGACTTAACAAACAAACACAGGAATGTGTGAGCTACAGGGAGGAGGACACAGGAGTTATTTTACTAATGTCAGGTTAAGAGTAAAGCAGAACAACGCAGAGAAATGTGCTTATGCTCTTTCCTTCTGTCAGCTTAGGATCTAAGTCTGCACTCTGCTTCTTGTTGAACATCTTTGATTTTGTTCATGTCACTCTGGCTTGCCTACATTGTTGAGGGATGCTCCAAGTGCCAAGGGAATATAAATGACATGAACAACAGTCAAAGCAACCATAAGTTGATCAGTAGATATTCACAGTGAAGTACCCAATTTTAAAGCATGACCTTGTGCTTCTTTAACATTACAACCCTCCTAAATACTAATTTTAAGAGCTCAGGCTGGTCCCAAAGTGAAAAGCAAACAGACTGTTCTCTTAGTCCAGGCAGCCTAGGGATGAGGGTGTGTTTATGCATTTTTCTTCTGGCTGTCTAGAATTCGATTCTTAATAAATATATTTAGTACGTGGTGTCTGCTGACAGTGGGTTGCTGGATGACCTTATGGGCTCTTGCTGTCTTCTGCAATCTCACCAATCTCACCTTGTTCTGTGCACAGGATGAGAGAACAAGGGCATGAGTGGACCTACTAAGTCCAAGTTCCCTGGACTTTGGAGAGATTGTCCTGATCAGCAGCTTTGGGCTCAGGCAGACTAGCCCTAAAACTGAGCAAATATGGGGGACCCCAGTCTGTGCTAAAGTCTGTGCTATCACAGCTGTGCTGCAAACAGTCCTCAGATACTCCTTAAATGCTTACTAAGGAATGTCTGCTCACACTACACTCACTGCAGTGTAAACACACCCTCAAAGCAGATGTAGAACATGCCCCAGAGGGAGATAATGCAACACCCAGGCAAGGCTGGAGAATAAAGCAGCCTGCATGCAGTCACTCTGCCCTGCACATTCGTACTAAGATGAAGGTCAGACTTCAGCTTGGTGCAAAGCTAGTGGAGCACGACAGCCACATAAAATATGATATAATAAACATATGGGAGTGTTGCTTTCTTCTGCTGCTATCAGTCTTATGGCTGTCAGTGGAACAAAGATTTGGCCTGTGTTGCATTGCCCTACAGTAGTTTTACAAACAAGGTAGATTTATATGGCTTTGGAGTTAAGCTACTGCTGCAAAAACAAGTCCTGTAGAAATGTTTGGTGTGAGAGTATTTATCGAGAGGCTACACTGGTCTCTACTGTATTAATGCTGAGGCTCTCTTAAAATTATGAAGAGCATAATTCTTTTCCATTTCTGCTAAGAGAGGGGTAGAAAATTATACTTTTATGGAAAGATTCCCAGTCCTAATATCCTTGGCTTAAAATAAACCCCTTTATGAAAGTACTTGAATTAAGCTGTGCACTGAAAGCCAGTAGAGGAAACTATATTGAATTGTCTTGCATGCAAATTACTAGGAAATGCATCTGGTGAAGCAGTGCAGCACATCCATGAGTAAAGATACACACCCACCATTGCAGTTCAATACACTATTTCCTCTGAAGTTCAACAAACACTGGAATTTGAGTTTGATGGGTGCTGAAGTCCATTTCACAAAATTACCTGGTCAAGCAAATCACATATAATTGAAATAGGAGCTGATTGCTTTGAATAGCTTTTATCAAATGGACCCAAATTTTGTATATATCAAATTCACTATATTTTCAAAATATATTGCTAATATCAAAACGTTGTCAAACACTGGAGGAAGAGCTGTTTTAATGGATGTTTTACAATATTTAAACATTCCCACTGGAGCATGAAAACAGTGTCCCCCATGAGTAACCTGAAGAAGGTGCAGGAAAATCCTTTTTCCCTATGTGGTGCAGAAATGACTTGAGGACTCTCATGTATCACTGTAGCCTTTCATATTGCTGAACTTCTTAAAAAGTAAAGCAGAACTATCACATGTAAATCCAAGGGACATATATGAAGGTGGGGAAGTTTCCTCCCTTCCCTTTGATCTGTATGAACAGAGCAGTAACATATTTCTCTGAGTGCACAGTTTGGGGTCAGAATGTTGGTTTTGTCAGAAGAAGGCCTGGGACAGGTTTTTTTTTTAAAGTCACCTTTCACCATAAAATGAAATTTTTCTAGTTTTTAGTGAACGGGGGGCATTGGAGTGTATCCTGCAGTATTTTGAATCAAAACTGACAGACACTGGAGTGCACTTTACCATCCCTATTTGTCTGAGAGCCTGAGATGAGGCTGATGCTGTACCTGTGTCCTCGGCCACAGGGAGGTTTGGATTTTCCAGGCTTGCAGTGGCACAGGTGAACAGCAGCAGATGGATGTAGATAGGAACTGTGGACTCCTATCTCAGGAGGGAGTAAGGTTTGTATACCACAGGCAAAAGCAAGCTTTCCTCAAAGCACTGATCACAGTAAGAGCCTAAATAGCGTTTTCTAAACAGCTTTTTGAGGTGCCTTTCTCTCCTTAATGGCTATAAAGAGAGTGTAGGGTGACTGGCCTCTGAAATTAGTTGCTTCCACTGATACTGTGAATATCTACTGAGTGCCACCTGGAAAGGATTTTCTTCCTCCTGGCCCTCTGAAGATTGACCCTGTTCACTCAGGCTGTGCTCCTGGGTGAGCTTTTGCCCCTGCCTGAACTCACAGAGTGAAGGTTTGTTTATATCCAAACCGAATTAAAATTTCCATGTAGTACAGGCTACGGAGCTGTGTGAAAACTGTAGCACTGACTCCAGGGAGTCTTGGTTTACAGTGAACCTCTTGAACAAAGAAACATGAATTTTCTGTTTTTCCCCACTCTTCTGATTCCCCCACAATGAGCCAAAGGAATTCAGCCAGTGAGAGGGTGGTTCAGGCTCTGCTCTTGGGGCTTTTCACTCAAATGAAGATGCTGACTCCTCACGAAGCTACTAGTGGGCTAAGTGTAAATCTGCTTTCCCACCCCAAGGTCTTGCCTCTGACTATGCACAGAAATTTATAGTTTGTTTTTTAAAATAATATTGCTCCCCATTACCCATAAAAGAGAGAGGCTTGTTGGAGCTGCACACCTCCCAGGCACAGTGCTATTGGTTGCCCTGCCAGCCCCGTAATGTAAATTACCTTTGCACTTTGTAATAGAGTCAGCACCATGACAGGAACTCACACATCACTCAGTTGGCTAAGGGTAATAAAGAGGAAAATCAAAAGGAGCATGAGTTCATGCTGGAGGTATGTGCAATCAAGGAGAGAGATTTATGACAAAAGCTGAGTTATAATATTATAGGGTATAAACAGCTTCTTACTGTTATGTTTTCATACACCCCATGTTCCTTTAGTAAGTACAGTGTTAAGTTTGGGGGAGATTTAGCTGTGAATTTTTGCCTTCTTAAAAAGGTCTGGATAAACAAACTTGCATTTATGTGGCATAAAAATTGTTGCTGAGGTTCAGCTTGCCAGTGTGGATAAGTACAAGGTAGCAGCCTCTGGCTAACTGGCATCAAAAGCATAATTCAAAAGTCTGGTGTGATGATTCTCATTTGTTGACAGAGGTTTAGCTTCTGCAAAACTCACTTGGTCTATTCACCACAGTGCAGTGACATCTATCATCAGTAGCCACTGAGTATTATGTGTTTACCAGAAGCAGTGCCAAGTGCCTGACACTGGGATGGCCTCAGTGCAGATTGTACCCAATTCATTCTCCTCAGAATATCATGACTATAACATTATCTGAGCATCCTCTGGTACAGACTGGGAATAGCTGTGCTGCCTTGGACCAAAGCTTTACCAGTTTTTGTTGCAGATGCTGAGGGAGCACCACTCTCTCAGGAGATGGCACACTGGTGTCCTTGGTTCCATGCTGGTGACGCCCCATGGAGCTGCTCCATCACCATCAGAGCTCCCAGGCATGGTCTGCAGTCCCAGTGATGTGGGCCAGCAGCCCTGCATCCTCTTTCCTCTCCACTCGCACTTACCCCTGCCTCCTAGGTGAGCAACTGGTTGGTGTGCAAAAGAATAAAGAAAATAAAGAATAAAGAAAAGAAGAATGAACAGCCAAAGACCCAATTGTAATTTGGAATCAGCTCAGAACAGAATTTTAGGAGAACTGAAATGATGCAGAACCATATAGCAAAAGTTAGACCATTTCAATGTGCTTTTTTGTCCCTGTCTTTGTTTCAAAGAGCAGCTTTTTGCACTTGCTAACATTATATGATCTGCGTTTCCCTCTAAAACTGCACAAAGAACATTTCTGGTGTCTGTGTTTCTTCTAGTGGTCTTTATGCCGTTTTTATTCTCACCTGGGAAACCAACAACAGGCCCAGGCGCGGAGATCTATCTCTGCCCACCCTCTGCTCACATCAAGTTGTAGCTATGACCTCAGTGAAAGTCCCTAGGGAGTGGTGCACACTGCCATGGTATTTCAGCCTTTCCTCTGGGTGCCCATTTTTCACCCCAGCTCACCCCACAACCCCACTGGCTGTGGTGAGAGAGAAGGAGAGCCAGGTTTAGCTCCAAAGAAACCATCTCATAGCTTGACAAGAGGGTACAGTTACAGAATCATAGAATCAATCAGGTGGCAAAAGACCTCTGAATGTATTGAGTCCAGCCTTTGACTGAACACCCCCATGTCAACTAGACTATGCCACTGATTGCTGCATCCAGTCTTTCTTAAACACCTCCAGGGACAGTCAATGGAAAACGTGCAAAACATCACCTCACTTTTTATATTAAAGCAAAAAGGATGAAGCAGATGTTTTTAAGTAAACATGGACTCTTGTTATGCATTTCTGAGAAGTCAAGAGAAGCTTTTTCAGAAGCAGGAGTAGCCCATGAATTTAAAGGAGTTTTAAATACTGTACTTTCCCATAAAGCTATAAAATCCTGGCAGAAAACTCAGCAGCCAATCAAGAAGGAATGAACCTGAGCATGTTATAACTCAGATTACCAATAAAAATGTCAGTCTGAAATCAGAAGTGGGTAGTTTTATAATCTTGAACTGAAAGTATTTTTTTAATTGCTTTCAAATGGGGAACTTAACAATATAATTAAATATATGTATAAAAAGTCCCAAAGTGCTACAATCTGCTTTACTATCTGACTTTGTCAAGCTGATTATTATTACAATAGGGGAAATGGTGGATTTGAATGTCTTTTCTCTGGCACTGCAATTTCCCAGCTGTTTTATTGGGGTTGTATTAAAACTGGACAAAATGTACTCTGCTGCTTCCATAAAAACTAGTTGAGCATTAAGAGTTAATACCAGCATTTTAAAATCATTAAAACCAGCCTATAGCTGTAGATTAGTGTGGGGTGAGATGTGTTATTTGAAGCAGGTGTGATCTGTCAGGAGCAGTGTTTTGGCATTTTACAACCAGTGGGGCTAGGTGCACAGCTGTAGACTGAAGAAAAATGGGCCAGCGTGGGTACAATGGGCGGCTTTGTATATATGTTGCTATTTTGCTAATGCACTTTTAGCGTATATATAGATAAACAGTTCAAATATTGATTGGTATTTTGTGGTATTAATAGGCTCACTTTAATCTGGTTTAGTCTCTAAAGTATATTACATTGATCAGGGACCACTGATATATTTTCTTCATGAGACTAAATTATGCTCTTTCCCAAAGGCTATGTCTGTAAACAAAAGCGCCTGGAGGAATAGTTTGGATAGTGAAAGAGAGCTGAGTATGTGTCAGTCAGGTGTAAACTGCTGGAAATAACCTGTTACTGTTTATGGGCCAGCTTGCACAGATCCTTCAGAACAGAGTTGGTTGGGAGCCAGCGATCAAACACTTCTTTTGTTGGAAAATGCCAGTGTGGGGAAACAGAAGTATTTCATAGGAATGTGTCAGTCTGATGAAGTTTTGATGAAATACAAACAGGGTCCTGCTGGAAGCCTACCATGCTCCTGCCAACCAGCACAGGCTGTGGTTGAACCAGAAACTGTTTATTCTTCTAAGGCTCATGTTGTTAGGGCTGCCCCAAACTCCACAGGTCCTGACCCTCCCTGGTGCTGGTGGGGTTGGGCAGTGTGGAAACCTTGTCTGAGGCTCAGAGGGTGATCTTCCAAGAATTATTTGATCATGCAAATTTCAAACCTCAAATTTCAATATCTTCATTATGACAAAACAGTTTTTTTACGTTGATTTTATTTTCCATGGGTTTTTTTTATATTTCTAATTTTCCAAAAGGTAGTGAAGTTTTCAATTTTTTAAAGTAAAGGTATCTTCCCAACAGAATTAAATTTCAACTTAATCTCATATAGTTGATGGCACAGAAATGCCACTGAAATGATGCACATGTTTTACCCAAACTTTCATATAATCTCCTCAGGTCTTGATAGCAACCTGTTATTTGGGACAGGAACATGTAGTGGTCTTCCACTGTTTAAAGTAGTAATATCCTTAATTTCATAGTAGAAAACATCCCTGATATGACTGGTTTGAAGAATGTTATTTATTACACTACGGAACTAGTGAAAAGTATTTTTTTAGCTATGTGGTGGAAACAAAATACAATGGAAATATGTAAACTTTGTAAGTTTATGGAAATGTTGAGTTAAACACCATAAAGACTGATAAGTAGGTTTTAAGAACAAATAGATTTCTGTGAAACTGACAGGTTGTAGATAACATACAGATAGAGCTCATTCCTTTGCTATAAATATAAGAGTCTGTTTTTCTTCCCACCTATAGTGATTTTTTTTCATTGTAAGTCTTTTTCTTGCAGTGGAGCTACTAGTGATTTATACTAGTGCAAATAAGAATTAGAATTGGGAGCATTACTTTCAACCCAGCAGTGTCCATTTAGCTGTCACAATGGGTAAAGACAAGAGCTCTCAGAGAAGGTTGTTTATCCTTATGGGAAGGGACAATAAAAACCACAGGGGATTTTCCTTCTGGCCCGTGTGGAATTTTAAGGGATGGAAAAGGGTAATTTTTATTCTACACTTTAATTATCCGAGACCTTTGATGTTAGTGGTAGATATCAGTATAAATCTCAAGGGCATGAAGTTAATGGAATTACATTAAGGGTGAATTTTCCTCAAGGAGCAATTCACACACTCTGCTTTGCAGCTAAGAGAGCTATAGGTCAAAAAGGCTTGGCTAATTATTACAGATTACGTGGAACATGACTACTTAGACCACAGAAATATGTACTGTTCAATTACACATGTATAACCAAAAAGACAATATTATTCTGAATCTTTCCTGTTGAACAAAATACCGGAATTTTTTACTACTAGACTCCAGCCAGGAGCATTGGTATGTTAGCTGGATGACTGTGAGTGTAAAGCGAGGTCTTAAGAATTTAATCCTCATTTTTGTACTTAAATCTTGTACTATTTGCATTCCCTGTTACTGGGACATTCACACGATCCCTGGTGACTCCTGGGACACAAAATGTGTATCCTGTGCAGCCAAAGGAGCAAAGCCAGCACTGTCACATAATAAATAAAAATGTGGAAGATGAAATGTTATAACATCCTGAAGGGTGTAGTAAGTGAAGTCAAGCTAAGGAAGAATGTATCCAGAAAGGCCTGTGAGGCCAGACCAAGTATTTTCAGTTCAAAATATCACAATGGGAGTGCAAGGGCATTATTTCCACCATCTCTGGTGATGGGGAGGAAAAAGGGCAGAGATCAAGGAGGAGAGCTACCACCAACGCTTTCAATGTCTCCAGTGTATAAGAGTGGCCATCATTAATCAGCCAGCAATGGTTACATGAGGTTACATGATATTATAACCTCCCTTTTGGACAGAGAAGCTATTCTGTGGCAAGGCTTGGAAGCTACTTTTGATGAAGACTGGTCTCTATTTGGAAATTTCCCACATCTGTGGGAGAGGCTTGTAGTTTGCTCTTAATGATGGTGAAGTTATGGTAGAAATTATTTAGAGGGAAAACTGTGTTCTAAAAGGGCAGTGGCAGGAAGAAAAATGTCTCTATGTATACAGTGGCTCAGTCTGCAAAGGCATTAATTTAAAGACTTCCTATGCTTTACTATCATTAACACATTGTAAACACATGAAGCTAACTATTCATAAAATAGCATCCATTTCATGGTCCAGGTCACTCCTCTCTTGTGGGAAACCATGCAGGAAGAGCAGGGTGAGCCCCTGGGAATAGGAAAAAATTTAATATCATTTCTTAAGGAAGATAATATTTCTGTGGCTCGTAAACAAACAGCTCATTTGAATGTGAGAATGGTATAGCTGCAAGACTGGCGTAGGATCCAAAATCCAATTCCCCTCCATGATTCTGCATCCCATCAGTACAGTAGAAGGCAGCTCTGGGGTTGCAGTGAATCTTGTGCTTCTTAATCCTCAGCCTGCTGCTTTTGCAGGTCTCACTCCAGAAGAAGTTAAGCAGAAAGTCCTACAATCTGCGGCAGATAACTTGATTGAAAATTATAAGGTCTCAGATAAAATAAAGTGATGAGCTCTGGATTTCAAGGAGGACACAGATATGCACAAGATGAAGAAAGTTAAATACTGTGAGAAGAAATTTGAAAATGAATAAAGAGATTTTTCATGAAAAGTTGAAGAATTGAGTTTATTTTCTCTATCACAGAAAAAAAAAATGCAGTGTATATCTGTCACTCCAATGTGACATGGATTACTCTTGTTCCTTTTTCCAGACCAGTGGATATATTAGGTCATAAGTCCATGGCCAATGACAGACTTTAAGTCAACAATGATGGCAATGTCAAGCTGAGGATGGATACTGTCTCACCTCTCCAAAGACAGCATCTCTTGATTGCCACTATATTTTCAAGTGGCACTGTCATCTGCTAAGCAACAGCTCTGCCCTGTTTCTCATTCTGCATTATTCTGCATTTCTAGAAACCTGCTTCTAGTCACTGCTGCAGCTCCTCCACCTGCTTTTTGTTCCTATGGACATGAGCTCAGCCAAAAGTTTGCTGAAAGCATGAAAATGGTGCTGAATTCTGGGGCAGGAGAGTGGAAGGGAAGAGGGTCCATCTCCCAGGCCTGCATTTTCACACCCACGCATGACAAAGGCCATGGAGCCAGGCTGGAAGAGGCAGAGGATGGTGGCAGTGTCAGCCTTTCATTTCCAATTAAAAAAGTCGTAGGTGTGCCTGTAATATTGAGGACAATCTGGTTCTCTGTAATGAGATATAAGCTTACAGGAGAACAAGACTAATTCTCCCAGCAAAGTTCTGAAAAAAATCATGTGGTAGCAAGTATAAATAAAAGATCCAACAGTCTCTTTCAATTAATATTACTTGTATTACACTTGAAATGTATACAGTGCTATATGAGGAAAAGCACACACCACCAGTGCAAGCAACAACTTCCAGCTCTGTAAGAAGTGGGAAACATATTTTTTTGCTCAAATGAGGTTTGACTTAAACTTGTGGCACTTTGGGCAGCTGTTAAATTATATTTTGAACTGGCATTTGCAGGCATCTCATCACATCCAGATTGAGGCAGAAATTGGACAAAGATGTGAATGGCCATTGTTCATCTGAAAGCTATTCCTGCATTCTCAGTAGAACTGTTGATATTTGAACTGGGGAAACACCCCTCTCTCTGTTAAATTGTTTTACCCCTCCATCAGCAGCAGTTTTGTTTTCTTGTAGCGAGTCCCTCCTTTGGACTGCCTGTGCTGAGACAGCAAGGGATGGGATGTGGGGGGACCCACTCTTTACCTGTGATCTTCTCCAGCATAAGGCTGAAAATCTCAGAAAGCCAGCCTCACTTGCAGTGCAGCAGGGAGATAACCACAGAACTTGGTTAAATGGTTACATGGGATCTAGGTGTATACTTACATATATGTATCAATTTCTCTTGACAGAGAAATGGCAAAGTGCAGCTGTGCAGAACAACCATCTTAGCCTTCCTTTACATTTCTTCTTGCAGAAGTTTTACCAGCAAGAGAACCTACTGCTCCACTGAGCAGTGATGGGGTAGAAGCTTTGGGCTGTGCTTCTGCCTTTGATGGACTCAGACTTGAAACCAGGCCTGCAGCTTCCTTGAGACCCAGTCGCTGCGCCAATAAAACAGACTGGTGAAAGTTAACTCCCTAGGGTGTGGTGAGCACCAATAAATGGTTGAAAAGAGCATTGAGATACTCAGCTGAAAGGCACTTGATACGGTCAGATAATTGTTATAGTCTTTATTCATTGATAAATAGCTATTTGGTCAGTCCTTGGGAAAATGTGGACATTTGAAAAGAGGCCAATAATATTCTTTACAGGAAAAGCAATGACCATAAATTTGAACATGCTTTATATAGGTTACATCTGAAGAATGAAAATATATCTGTATATTAAACTATTACATTTGTAGAATATAAAAATAGGATATAGTCATAATCCCCCTTTGAGTAAAGGAGGCAAAAAAAAAAAAAAAAGAAACAAAACCCAACAAAACAGCTGCTTTGCAAAGTTTCTAGATGCAGAGTTCAATAAAACCTTGATGTATGTAGTATATATAAGCAGAACTGAGCTTGGATATATTAATCTCCAAAACCCTTTATTTTGCAGCCAAAATATGCCTACATGGAGTAGATTAAAAATATTTATACAAGGCAAAATTCCAAGGCTAGTGAACATCCTGTTGCCAAAGACATTTTGTGGACAACAATATATCATTTTACCACATACAGTAGTTACTGCTTTCACAGTGAAAGAATATGATAACATAGATATATACACATGAAATTCTGAAATTATGTTTGCGCCCACAAGTTGACTGAAGTGTCTCATATGGCCATGCAGGAGACCAAACCCTCCAAGTGACTGCAGATGCCCTCTTCCTAGGCCGTGAATAATTGTTTGAACTCCAGGAAAAAGCTGTGTAAGTTAAAAAAAAAAGTTGTTTAGACATGATGAATGTCTTTGGTTGCTAGCTATAGACTTGGAGTGAGTTGCCCTGCTGCACCACAGATTTTCTAAGTGAGGCAAGGCAGTGCTTTAAGACTTCATCACCTTTAGAAACATTACTGAACATTAGAGAGCCAGAGTTAAAGCTGCCTATGCCCTTCACTTGTGGGCCACAAAAAACTATTCAGAAAAACAAATCAAGGACGGTAAGAGTAAGTCAGACCAAACATGCACACAGTCCAGAGCCCCATATCTGAGAGCAGGCTTTGAATTATTTCTAAGCCATGAGTATGCCTGATCTCCTCAAACCTGCTCCTGCATCACATTGCAATGAGTTCTGACATTTTATTTCTTACTGTTACATATCCCCACTTTTTTTTTTTCAAGTATGCCATGGGTTTATCTCATTTGGTAAAATCCACTCTTGAAAAAAAAGAGGCACAGTGACCATCTCCTCCAAGTTGAACTTCTTAGAGGTACATAATAGTACAGATTTCTGCAAGATCTTCCTCAGGCTGAACACTCAAAGCCAAATTACATGTTTCTTTGGTGGAAGTATTTCCACTTCATTGCCTATTTTTTATCTTCCTTGTCTCTCTCTAACTAGGTTGCTATAATCTCTTAGAGATGAGGACACAATGACCAAACTGTACATGAACCAAAGATATATATCACAAAACAATTTCAATTTTTGGGGTGTTTCTTTTTCCTTTTTTCTTTTTTCTTTTTTTCTTTTTTCTGTTTTTCTTTTCCTTTTTCCTTTTTTCTTTTCTTCTTTCTTTTTTTTTTTTTTCTCTTCCTTGTTCTTTTTTTCTTCTATATTCCCTTCCAGAAACATTTCTGTTTTATATGCCACTTTGGTATAGGCCTTCTATGGGCTCAACCTTCCTCTGGTGACTCCTGTCTATCTTCTTTTACTATACACAGAACTCAGGGAAACTGTCATCCTAAAGCACACATACTATAAGTACTCCATGTTATATTTCTAAAATGAGGAGGAATTAATACAGATTTCTATTTCCCAGTTTGTTTTGCTCAAAAAACCCCAGAGATACTGTGAAAATTAGCCTGAGAGATACACAAATAGCACTGCAATAGAACATGTCAAATATGATTACTTACATTAATTAAAAATACTCAGGCTTAGTTAATTTAATTAAGTGTGGTTATCTCCAGTTTTGGACAAATTATCCTGTTGTACTGCCAATTTTATTGAGAAAAATTAAAGCAAGGTATATGAAAAATGTTAACATTAGATAGAAATGCTAAACATGCTCCAAAATCTGACATCGTAACATTCTGCTTAACAAAAATAAGTCTGAAATAAAAAATTAAAGAAAAGAAAAGAAAAACTGTCTTTTTTAGATGATGCTGGGGAGTAAAAGCAACAACTACTTTTGCTGGGCATGGAATGAAACAGTTTTCATCCTGGCATAGTGACAGACAACCTTATGACAAAGTTAACATAATTTTTTTTTGGTTTCACAGCACATTTTGTAAAACAATTTATTGGCCTTGGTTTGATATTCACTTTGAGTTTTTGAAGAAGTTAGAGGTCTATGAAAAGATTGCAAGGAAATTCCTCTTCTTGGATATTTTTCAACTTGAAAAATGAACGTTTCTTTGATTAAAAGAAAATTAAATAATGATTCTTTAATATTTACTTTTGAACACTTTAGTTGGATAAAATTGAATAATCATTCAGATCTTGAATTTTTGGACTATTTGAGAAATTGCTTTAGTCATTTCAATACAAAGAAATGAAAACTGTAAAAATGATCAGTTCAAAGTGTGTATTTTCTTCATACTGCTTAGAATTTTCAACACAAAATTGCAAAATACAATTGGCTGTCCAACCACTTGCACTTTGTCAGGATTTATTTATTTGTTTACTGTTTTGTTGTTTGTTTGTTTTAAAACTCTTGGGCAAGCAGCTGTTATCTGCACTTATTATAATGTCCCATTGTACAATAATTAGTCCAATTTTTTAACTCTACATGCTCTGAACATGAACCTCATATTAAAGAAACCAGAGCTAAAAAAACGACTTTATAAAACAAATCAGTATCAGGGATTATGCTGTTTTATTACACAGAATCATAAACTAGATAAATAAACTTTATTGGAGTCAATATCCAAAATTATTTAAGCTGTTCCATGGCACACATCAGTGTCAATTTTTTTAGATCATTGCACATTCCAAAACCAAGTGAAGGAAGGCTGGACTCTGCTTTTTATCTTTACCAAGCTTACAAGCAGAAACAAATACCCAGCCCTCACAAAACCTAAAACAGAAGCAATAAAGTACCAAAGAAAAGATGAGAACTTCTCCATTCCAAAACAAAGCTGCTATTGGCAGCTACATTCCAGGACATCCTGTTTTGATTTTTCTATTTAATCTATTCTTCATCTCAACTGTTTTTCAAACATTTTCAGTAAAGACCTTTAAACAATTGTGGAAATGTTTTCTCTTAATTGAAAAAAAAAAAAAACAAAAACAAAAAACAAAAAAACCAACAAAGGAGACATTTCAGCCAGAGAAACCAGCCTTTAAGATGGTTCAGGGTGATCTGAACCCAGTGACACTGAGGTATCACCCTCACACACGTGTACAAGGTCTGTGTGTTTGCAGAAGATGTCCTGCATTGTGCTTGAGCCATCAGGGATTTCCCTGCTCCCAGGCTAGGCATCCTCTACATAGGCAAGACCTGATCCTGCAAACACTGACACATGTTAATTGCTAGTTCTGATAGACACAAAGTCACTTTGGCTCAAAGCTGTTCAAATGCATGGTCAGAGGCATGGTAGAATTAAATGTAACCTCCCTTTTTATTTTCCATTCAACTCTTTTCTTTCCTGAGCTACGCATTGTAGCAAATACTTGCTTACTTCTGCATTTCCCAAGACTTTTTCTCCCTTACTATTGTTTGGTAATGACACTGTTCTATGGTTATGATAAAAATATTTTGAATGCAGTATATATTAAGGCTGTTGTTGGTTGAAAATTACTTCAAGATATATATAAATTGCTTTTAGTTTTGTTTTACCTCCTTTTGCACTCTATCTTCTATTAGAAAAACATTTGGCCTGCCCTTTTTTTTTTTTTTTTGAATAAAACAAGCCCATTCTTTTCCAATCTGGCAAATAAAACTTAATAAAATTATATTCTTTGATCTCTACCTAACAAAGAACTGTATATTGTTAAATGAAGTGGAACTGCAGCTACACAGTTTGCTGTGGACACATACTCCTGGAATCAATTATCTATAGATTTTAGAGGAGCACAGAATTTACAGACTTTTCAAATGGGAACTGATGGTGAGCTGAAGGAAAAACAGAGATGTTTCATAGTGGAGCAATGACAAGAAAGACTACAATGGAAAATTTTAAAGGAAATAATATTTCCAGATTTATATATAACATTTCATTGGGCACTGCTGGAGGAAATAATTTAATTATTTGCAGAGATAAATATGTACATATTTTAAAGTGGTTTCTGTGAGAATTACTCAATAGTATGGAAATTTAACTGCAGTTTTAATACCTAAGTACTAAGTAACTTTTACAAATCACATATTGTTAATAAAGTGGTGATATAATGTCCATTCTCCTCACAGCAAAGGTGCCAGCACAGCTGCCAGAGCCAGGTCTATGCTTTGCTGGACATTCAAAATGCACTGAGTACCATGGTGAAGGAAATGTTTTCTAGCTTGCCATCAGCAAACTGCTCTGAGCAAAAGGTTTGTAAATGGAGGTCCAGCTGTGTAACCATTTGATGCCAGATATATTCACATCCATGTCCAGGAACTGTTATCTGCACCTGGAAAATTTGATATAGAACTGCACTGGCTTCCTTTGCATTCAGTTCAGAAAGATGGAGTCTCCAAAGGGAGATTCTACCTCCCCAGTGATTCTAAAAGCAGTGCAGAAGGTCTACTCAGATGCTGACATTAATGCTGTGAACACCTACAGCACACCAAACAAGCCTCACAGGTGCCTCTGTGGGTGATTCAAGCCAGATGAACAGTTCAATTCATCTCCAAATCAACAGCACTAATTATAGTTGCATGCTGAATCTGCACCTGCTTCACTTGGGGTTGGTATAGGTGTCAGGCAGAAAGAGTTCACAACTTACCTCAAAGCCCTCTTAGGTGCATCCCTGGGATATATGGAGAAAGCATTGTAACAAATCCTAGAGCTTTGAGAAACATAACATATGTGAATCATATGCTTTAAGAAAACCCAAACCCAAACAGTAAAGATCTATTTACCCTTCAGCTTCACCTCTAGTTTGTCATTGTAGATAAACTGCCTTTGGAATTTTGGCTTAAAGCAGTACTGCTCTTTGGTAAGACATCCAGAGTGACAGATGGAGACACAGCAAGACATGAAATAAGCTGTGAAGGTTTGTACAACTGTACAAGGTAAAATCAGGAGCTGATATGAAAAAAGAGCACCACTGCTCATGTTTAGTGTGGAGAAAAGTAAAACAAATAAAAGATATATCAAGGAGAAGAGAACAGATATGGATTTAGGACAATGAGTCAGGAGGATGTTTCTAGCTGTCTCAATTTGAAGGTTTGGTAGGGAAGTCAAGAAGTTTTTGTCTACTTATCCTTTTCTTATACTCCTTTTTGCTACCTGTAAACTTTACTTTTTTAGATAGAAAAATGAAGGTGAAAACCTTTCCTATCAATGGATTTGCTGTTCATAGTGCTCTGAATTAAAAATGTGGATTCTGCCTGATACCTGCTGTCCTACATTATTTTGATTTGAGTCTTACATTTTCTCTTTTCATGTTAATATTTCAGATTACTCTTGGTCACATAGTTAAATATGACAAAACTAAAAGAGTATCGTGGGGCAGGACAAATAGAAAATACTAAGTGCTTCATTCTAGGTGTGATTGCTTTCTTCCTACAATGCACACCTCTTGGAATTGGGAAGGTCTAGTTCCAGTTGTCACCTTTTCCACATCACGCTGAAATCCAAGAAATAGGAGTCCTGCAGTCAAGAATTATTTATCTTATAGATGATAGAACTGCAGCTCTGGCAAGTGCCCTGACCATGAGACCATCATGCTATCCTAGGAAATAATCATGTCCACTCTCTCACTAGAGTGTGGGCTGCTCCAAAAATTGGGTGTTGCTGTGAAGAACATGAAAAACCCAGCTCTGTCTGTTTTTGTCCACCAATGAAGCAACTTTTGAGGGTCTAAGTGTAACTAAAAATTAAGGACTTGTAATTCTTTCAACTGATACAGATGAATTAATGAATTTAGGTGACTGCAAGGCCAAGCAGCTCTTGGAGCTAATTTGTTCTCTGTTTGAATAGAGTTCAGGATTCCACCTGGGCACCAGCCCTGAGGAAGTAGAAGCAGCAATTATCAGGAGTGGAAAAATCAGAATGATGTTAAAGCCATGGCTCCTGTTTACAACCCAAGCACAGCTGCACTCAACATTTGTCAGTGAAAAAGAGGCCTCCAGCTGTCTTGTTGACAGGTACTAACCTTGCATTGCTCTGCCACAATAATGGGTTGTACTTATGATCAAAAATAAAGTATTCTGTTATACCCCTGTAACCCCACACTTTCTGCCCTGCACTCAACAGCATTTACATACACAGTCAGTAATTCAGTGTTTGTGCAACTGTGCAAACAATAACACTAGATAGCACTGTTTCTTTTAAGATCTTCTCTACAGATCTCTGGTTGAAACATAATCCTGACCTAACCATGCCCTCCTCTTCTAGAAGTGGGATGGTATTTGAAAATATGATGGTACTATGAAAGCATGTGGAGCTGAGAATGGGGACATTTAAGTTGAAGTGTTTGATCTTTGCACTCAGAGTTAAGCATCATTTAGACAGCCAAGTGGCTTAATTTTCAGAAGGGCAGACTGACTGCAAATGTGCTGGGTAATTAACATCCCAACAGTCCATTTAAGTAACTTAATAATGCTATCCCTGATTTACTGAGCAGGCCTCTGGCTCGCAAATCAATAGCACAGCCAGAAGGAGATCCCAGAGCATGTAACTCCCTGTCCAGCGCTTCTCTTCATTAAGCAGTGAGTCAAGTTTAAACCTCTACAGATATTTTGTGGATAGAACGGGTAACCTCCCGCAGCAGGTGGGGTCAAAACACAGGCATGCCCTCACCAGGGACTTCCTAAGTAATATCAGATCTGCCCACACCTTCATTCCCTGAGCAACTTCCCAGGTTTTGACTGTCTCACAGAGAGAGTAAAATCCAGCCTCAACCCAGTAGTGGCAGTAACATGAGCTCCCCCCAGGGCCAAAATTTTTGATCACACACTCAGAAATATCTATGTGAACAATCCCCCTTTTAATGTTATTTCTGTATAAATTATGCACTACTCCTTTCCAGCCAACATTTTTTTTTATCAGCAAAAGTTATTTGGTAAGGTTTTTGTTTTCATACTGCGTTTTGATTAAGGAGGAGGAAAAAAAAGAGCTTCACTTCATTTTCACAGTATCTCTCAGCAGAGCAAGCACTCCTGTTTCTACTGTGGGATTTTGTTTTTCTCTACAGTATGTCTTGACAAATAGCCCTCTCTGATTACTGTGCTTGCACAAGATTTCATTATGGTTTTGATAACATGCCACAATCTTTAAGTTTCTGTTTGATATAAAGAGTCTGTCCCTGAACAGTAATCATGAGAGAGGAGGGAATATTGAGTGTTAGAGTTTCCATATTTTATGAGCTGCCAAAATAAATGATTTAGGGCAGAGAAGCCTGTATTAGTAGCAGATCTCCAGCTTCACTAAGGCAAGATACAGTGCTGACGAGTGGGCCAGTTTGTGGGAACTTATTTTTAGTTCCATTGTTATGACTTCAGTCTTCAGAGCCCAGATTCCCAGGTGGTATGAGTTGATCTGTTTGCATTGTCTTCTGTGCAACTGTGAGTTCTACGCTCATTTGTGATTCTCTCCATAGCCCATGTCTGTCTAAGCATCTGGTGCTGATGAGACAAGTCTCTTCCGGACATATCCAAAATTTTCATTTTTCCACTGCCCAACATGAGCAGTGTTTTGATTATTTGCAGTGCTTCTTGGGGTCTTTCTGATCCCTGCTATACTAATTCTGTATCTGACTATAAAACTGGTATCAGTCAAAGGGGAGTCAAGTTAGTTTTAAACTTTGGCTGGCTGCAAAAGAGGAGTAATACACCAGAGATCAAAGGGAAATATTTTCCAAGGGTCTCATCCAAGGGAACTCCTCTTGGATGAAAATATTCCAAGGGCCACACAGACTGTAAAAAGTCTCTCCAGAGGCCAGAACTGCCCATTTTCAGAATCTCTGTGTTAACAACTTCCAATTCTCTGTTTGAGCAAACTTCTCTGGTGGTTCCTGTTTCACTGCATTGTTTATTATCTGTCTACTTGGGAAATCATATGTAGGTAGTGTTTCCCACCACGTTAATTTTATCTTGCATGTATCTTAAAAAGTAAGGCTGAACTGCTCCCAAGGCTGTGGGAAATTGTGTTTCTGGGAAGTTACTGATTTAGGGTAAATATCCTGGTGGCATTTGTCCCATCAGTGGAGTTTCAGTAGTAGTGAGTTGAAATTATATGATATCCCCTCAGCAGACTCTCATATGTTTGGAGTATTTTTCACCCTTAACAAGAATTTGAACACATCTGTAATCAAAGAAAAGAACAATGTAGTTTGTAGTCATGTGCAAATTCTGAATAAAATGAGATCGAGTCAGTATATTGGACCTAAATTCCAGATTGTGGCCAGACTTGTACTCTGCTACCTTCTCCCACAAAACAGAGTGCCTGAAGGACTTCAGTTTGCTGAAATCATTCCTAGTTAGTCATGGTGATTCCCATTCTTTGCATACTGAACTGATGAGTAAAGATCTTGCCAGGAGGGAAGGGATTTATATTGCTCATTGTCATTGCTGTAAAGGATAGAGGATAACGTATCAAGTGTAATCTATTGTCTGCCATGTATTGTCCTTAGTGATAAAGGTGTAACAAATCACATTATCTTGGTGATCTACTTCACACACCTGTGTCCTCCTGTTATTTTTAAATTACATTTTAAAAGATTTGTGCCTATATTAAAAGAGAACACTGAGGTTATCTTTACATGACTTCATATCCTGAATTTTTTTAACTTTCATTTGACCTTCCTAATTTGACCTTCCTAATAGGTTGAAGGGGAGGAAAATAGTGAATCAGAGGATCAAGGAAATAAGGGAACCTCTCTGGAGGTAATCTACTACAATATCTTGATTAAAGCATGACTACAACAACAGTAGATATGACCAGTTGAGGCCAAGTCTAGCTGATTCTTGAAATCATCTGAGGACATGCCTTCCACCCTTCCACTGTTACACTACTATCCTACTGAAGAAGTCCTGATGTTCAAGGTGAACCTCCAAAGCTGCAGCACTTTGCTCTTGCCCTTTGTTAAATCATCTCCTACTTCTGAGAGTAGTTTGGTTCCATTGCCTTTACAACTGTCCTTCAAAGAGTTGTAGTCTGCTGTTAAATTGCCCCTTTGCCTCCACATCACTGCTTAAAGGCAGGGCAACTTCATCTTGCCTTCCTCTGGCCACATTCCTCCTAATGTGATTCATTATACAGTTCCTTGTGCTTGTGATCAGAGCCCCGTTGTGTCCATTGGTCTGGTATTCCCTAAATGCCAAATGTCCTTTTCAAAGAGGCTGCTGTCCAGACAATTTACTCACTGACTTGTGTTTGCCCCATGTACAAACCTTTGCATTTATCCTGACTGAATTTTGTGAGACTTCTCTGAGATTAATCTGCAAGTTCATCAGGTCACTTTGGCTTCAAACTCTAGTTGTAGAGCGTGTCAAACCCTGCCTTTTCTGCTTAATTACTATGCATTTGACAAAGGTGGCTTCTGTCTTGTTATCCAGGTCATGGAAAAAGATGCTGAAGACCACCAGGCTGACTATCAGCTCCCAGGCTGCTCTGCTTGTTGCTGGCTGCCAAATTGATACTGAGACTCTAATTAGAATGAGGTGCCTTGGCCAGTGTTCAACCCATCTTGAAGACAGTTTGTCTAGCCGGTATTTCCTCAGCCTACACATGAAAACACTGTGTGGGATGGTGTCAACAGTTTTACAGAAGTCAGAGTCTATTACATGTTATCTGCACAGACACTCATTTCTTCATCAAAAGCACTTGGGCTGGTGGTGTGTGATCTGCTGATGTTGACTGTTCCTAATTACCTTCCTGTCCTTCAAGCTGGTGAAGCAATAATGCTATTGTGGTGGTTCTGCAGGGGATGGAAAGCTCCTCTGATGGAACAGGTTTCAGTCAAATGATACAGCAAAATATTTTATCACTCAGTACACATGGCTGTGCATTAAACCATGAGGGTTTTGGCGGCACCAAAAAAATTGTCTCCAGAGACTCTTCTTCCCCTTAGCAGAGCTTCATTGCTGCTGGAGGTTTTGTGGGTCTTGACTTGGAAAGCACATAAGTATGCAAGGATATAAGAACATTTATAACTTTGTAAAAATATAGTTTTAGCAAATATAGTTTGTTCTTGGCACCAAATTAAGCTGTCTCTTAGAATACCTGGTCTTTCCTGTATCATGCCCTTTTCGCTATTCTGTTTGTCATGTTCCTTGATAAAGTATTTTAAATATCATTGTTATTAAGTATCACTCCTGGACACAAGTCAGGATGAATAGCTCATTTCACATCTCCCACAGTTGTTGTTTTAGGGTTTCCATAAACTCAGCTAGACATCAATGTATCAGTTACATTTGGGCCATATGTTCAAGACTTTCTTTAAAGCATTAGGAATAGCATCTCATATTTTATGCTACTCGGTATATTATAATGTAAAAAATAAATATGAAAGACAAAATTAAAAGGATTTTGGGTTTGGTCAGACCGAAACCTTTCAATTGACCCCAAATTAATTTCATCTAGCCATTTCCCTTCAGAGAATTTTGAAATTTTTTAGTGAGGGAAAAAAGCCAAGGTTTTAAATCCTTTGTGAAAAAGATTTTCATTCCCTGCAGAGCTGTAAAACTCAAGTAACAAACATGTACATGTTTTATCCCCTCCTAAATCACATGTCAGCTTCCTGCAGGCAAATGCCAGCAGTTCCTGTCAAAGGTATAAGGTATAAAACTATTCTGGTAGGAGCTGAGCTTCAGAGACTTCCTGGCTAACATGGGGATTGTAAAAAAATCCGAAATAGATTGGGAAGGAAGGCTGCATTCATATGAAACATGGAAGCTCTGTTCCAAGATCAGAGGTGATTTTTAAAGGGTCAGGATCCTCTGGATTGTTAGAATGGCCTTAGGCTTTTCTTTGGAGAGATAAAGCTGGAAGAAGAGAGTGTAAAGGTAATAAAAATTACTCCAGTTACAGGATTCTTCAGCTGGAGCTTTCTGAAAACTTTAAGAAAAATGTGTCCTCCTTGGAGCTCACACAAGAACTATGAGTAGATAATGGATAAAGTGAGAAATGATCATTTTTCAGGAAAACAATCCAAGCCATTTCACAGAAGAAAGTGAAGCCGCAATGATAATAAATAACAAAATAATATTTGGTTATCTGTGCCAAGCTGTGTGAATATGTCCCTAGCTTAGATAAGTGTAAGTCAGAAGATGTGCAGAATGAGAAAGATTTGCTTCAGAATTAGCCCTTAAAATAGACAGAGATACTCCTAAAGTAAGTAAATGAAGATTATATTCAGTGTTTCACTCAGTCACAGCAGATGCAAATAACAGATAAACACAGATAAACACTACCCTATCTGGTGTATCTTCTGGTCTGTGCTAGATTTTTTTCTCTGCAGATTAGCCTCTTATTATTTTTTTAGGATCAAAAGGTCAAAAGTTACAAAGAAATGTACACAGTGATGAATATAATTTTGGAGACTATTCTATACATAGACTATAAAATATATTTATCAGCGAGGAAGCTTTTCCGATCTTAATCCTATGGACTTTTTTAACCTAAAATATAGTATCTGTAATAAACTGATTTTGTCTAATACTTTAAAATCCTCTGTAACTTTATTTTTTCTTAGCCTGTAGACCTGGATAAACATTCATTTCATCTGACATATATAAATGTCCAGCCTTGGCAGCAAAGGTCAAGTAACTTACCTATGATGGCTGTAGAACAAGGTCATCCATGGGTGAAGTGGTTGAGCTTCCAGAAATCCACACCCTGGCTTACCCCACTGCAGCTTCACCAGTGACTTGAGCTCATTTCTGTGAGAAATTAATGGAAGCCACTGAAATCAAAGGAAGAAATTAAATTCTTGTGTATACTCCTGCTTAACTCACAGACTTTAAAAATTATTCTAATAATTTTAATATAACCTGCCTGCTATCCATATCTTATTTTTCCTTTTATGTAATTATAACATTTAATAATTAATATTTAATAGTAATTATGTGTTATTTTGTAATGTACACTTCTATACACCTTTTTTATCTGGGTGGATATTCCTTTCCTTCACCTTGAAAAATCTTGCAGATTTCTTTGTGTCTCCAGCACAGGGGACTATGAGCCTGATTAAACTCCAGCCCTTGATGGTTTGCTGCTGCTTGGCAGTGCAATCCTGATACTAACATCTAATTGTTTAAAATCAGTTACACGAAGCTGAGGACACAGATACTGGTAATTTCTGGAGTTGCATTAATGAAACAATCTTTTCCAGAACTGCTGAATTTTTTGGAGCAGCAAAACTTTAAAGAATCCTCAGAGTTGCAGAAGGTTGGTTCTCACACTATGGAATTACCAGCAGTGTTAATAGTTTGAGAGTAATAAGCTAGCAGATACAATTAATTGTTGGTAAATGAACCATCATAAATCTGCAGAAAGCAGTGTTGATAACACCTATGAGATCAAATAATGTCTCCTGTCAAACTTGTAATACAAGTTTAGGTCTTTCTCTTAGAGCCAGTAACTGGTCATTTGGTAAATTGCAAATAAAGGCAAGACTATATGGAATCTAGTTTGAATAGGAGCTATGGCCTGGAGGTGGTCATGGCCATCAAGATGATCAGGCTGTTTAGAAAAATGTTCAGCAGTCAGAAAATGTAAGGTCTGAACATGAAGATCTTCATAGCCAATTAAAATACACATCTGTCACATTCAATTCCAACATAATCAAGGAAAAAGATTATTATCTTCCCAACAGAGGTGTTTTTGGACATGTTTTGGACACACACAGTATTTCCAATTCATTTCAAACTCATGTTATATCTAATCTACATCATCTTTCTTAGGTTTCTGTCAGAATTGTTAAATTCTTGGTTAATTATCAACGTTTGTATGATTTTCTTCCCTGTGTTATGACTTTTTTTCTTTTTCAGTTTTCTTGTCTTTTATTCTATTAGGTCTCTCTAAACATTCTCTGTCCTTAAAAGAAATGTGATCTTCCCAAATAACCCCTGGAGTGCCTACCCATTTTAACAGCAGGAGAAAACCACTGACATTTAAGTGCCTTACTTGCTCTCAGCTGGACATGTCTTAACAATGGTGCTGAACTGGGGCTTTAGGCCGAATCTCTAGACAAATCCTTCTTCTTGGAGCCTGCTGTGCTGGAAAAAGACATTTCTGCCACTAAGTGTGCCTCACCCCTCCTTCCTTGGCTCTAGCCAGAGGTTCCTCTCTCTGCAGCCTTGCTGACAGAGCTGATGCTGCTGTCCCAACATGGGGCTGTGCCTGTAGGAACAGTTCAGCCCAACACCAAATCCTGCTGACGCTGATGGTGGCAAACATCTCCACCAGGGCCACTGCCCGGACAGGGGCTGCCTACAGCATACCAGCTCCCTTTCCTCACGAGCCAACATAGAGGTGAAACTAAACTGGGAAAAAGACCGAACACTTCCAGAGCTCAATATAAAAGTGATTTAAGGTACAGCATGTGGCGTGCCAGGAAACACTTCATTATGATTGTAGGTGTTACTCAAAGAGCACTAGTGTGTTTAGCATTTTAGATTTTCTACCCTATAACATGACACGAGGTTTATGCTGCACATGTTTAAGTCAGAAAAGGCGCTATGAGTAGGAAAATGGGGAAAGAATTAAAGAACAAACAGACTTCTAGGTGTGTTTGAGTTCATAAATACCTTTTCCAAAGGAATATCTTTCTAGAAGATGAATTACAAAAACATTTGCTTCTCTGTAGGCCGACAGAGCAAAAGTGACTCATTCAGCATGACTGAAACATTAGATATCTTTATAGGATGGTCAGCAAACATCCTGCTCCTATGTACTCAGTATCACACAGCCATTAGCAGAACCAAAATGGAAAGGTAAAGTTTGTTTATTCTGGGGACAACTCACTGTATTTTTTCCAACAGTTCTTCCTTCTGTAAGTGAACCTGCATTTATTTAGGGCCAGGTACATCACTATAAATTATCTCCCACAATGCAGGAGATGGGGCAGATTAATATGGAAAGCTTTTATTTTTAAAACAACAAATGGCCACAATAAACAACAAAAAGATTGCATTATAAACTGGAATGATGAATAAGTTCCACACACATAGGATCTCCTTCCAAAAAAGGAAGGTCAAATAGTTAAAAGAATTTTGAAACTTTGACTGTGATCTATGTGATTACTCAATATTTCTCTCATCAGTTGTTATAAACATATATATATATATATAAGGATGAAAAGCTCATTTAAGGCAGGAAGGATAGGCTGCTGGAAATGGCACAGCCTTTGAATTAGGAGTAGTGCTGTCTAAATAACTAATCTTTCCACTCTCTGTCTAAATTTAAGAAAAAAATCATTTCAGGTCAACTTAAAATGACTTTTTTGTTAGTTTTACCAGAACAAAAATGAAAGAAAAGTTATTTCAATCCTGATCAAATTAAACATACTGCTTGATTTAAATTACCTCATTTATCTTGCAATTATTTTTTTCTGCATTTCAATTTTACATTAGATTTAACTAGGTATACTCCCAAAGTGTGTCAAAGTGAAAAGACTGAACATTCTTTTTTTTTCCTAAAACAGGGTGAAAAAATTCTTATTTCTACCTCCAACTGTATTATCAATTTATGTTGTATTTTAGTTCTATATCACAAATTCTCTTCATCAGGAAAGACTTTTAGAACCTTTAGATTTCCTAGGAACATGGCAAAAAATTATATCTAATGACTGAAGTAGATAGCCCAACATTTTCAAAAGACAAGGAATTAGGCAGATATATGTCATATTTAATAACCATATCCAATGATATCTTTCAATTAAGAGGATTTTTTAAGCAACATGTTAATATTGATTTGAAATGTGAATTCTCCAAATCCACCAGCCTTCAGATGTCTGGAGTGTATTGCAGCCACAACAAATGGAATACATTTATAACTGCAGAGGATGAAGTCTCCTTTCTTTTTTAGAGCTCCCTCTGTTAAGTGAGCTCCTTGCATTTGATGTCACCTCTACCTTTCTGCCATTTTCATGTTGAAAAGGATTAGCAAATACAATAAATGTGTCTCGGAAACAGGCAGAGCTGCCCTGCCAACATGGTACTAATTTGTTTCCAATCCAGTGGCAAATTATTCTCCTCTAAAAAAAAAAGGGAGAGGGAGAACATTTCTCTTAGAGAGAGAGAGAAAGAGAAAAAAAAATTAATAAATATTTTGCAGAAGGTGAACTTCGAGGTCCTGTTGCAAATCCTGAACAAATTACAGGGAAGCAGAACCAGCTGGTGGAGGAATACTGCTGCAGTAAGCACAGCCCCTGGCCTGGCTGGCCAGCACTCTGCAGTTCCCAGCTTCACTGTTGCAAAATACCTTGGCCAAATAATAGGCAGAATGTGTTGCATTTATTCAAGAAAAACAAGAGATGATCCAAGTTACTTTATGCGGGAATCTGAAGTGCACCCCGGGGTTTCTAAGCCAGGTCACTCTGCGTGCTGAGAAAAGCTCAGCACAAGAGGGTTGCTTATGAGGGGGTGTGGACGGAAGAGTGGTCTGTAAGAAAGGGAGGCTATGGCACAAACCTCATGGATACAAGAAGAGCAGTGGTTAGGGCAGAGCTCACAGCTCTTGTCTGCTACAACACCAAAATCCAGTGATTCCATGTGTGTTGTAGCATGGGTGGTGTTATCTTGTTATTTTATCTTAGCTTTGGTTTTAATTCACTATTTCAAATTACCCATAACAAGCAGCCTGATCACCATCTCCCTCTGAGGGAGGGAGACCTTTTCCAGAAGGCTCTCCCAAGGGATATAACCTTGCAGGTACAGCTCTGGGGAGAAAACTTACCATGGTATGGAAGTGGCAAGGAGCTGCATGTATCCGTTACTTATTCACTCTGCTCTGGAATCACATGAGTAACTGCCTTTTCCAAGTTTAAATATTGAGTTATTAATGATTCTTGAGAACTTCAGGTTTAAAAGAGGTGGTTTTCTAGGAAAGATGAAGTAGCTCATCCAGAAACTTGTCCCACTGCAGAACTCCTCTAGCAAGATGCTGCGACTTGTAATCTGCAGGAAACCAGATTCAATCCCCCAAATGGTCCCTCATGTTCCTCAAATGTATGTGTCTGCATACTACAGCTCCCTTTACAAAAAGTTAATAGGTAGTTAGCAATTTTCTCACAGGGTGTCAATAAAAGGCTAATCCATCCTTGTAGTAAGGGATTCTATAACAGCTTCTATTGATGGACTGTCTCTACTATGGCTTGTAAATCCTTTGTTTAAGGAGTCTCAGTATAAAGTGTTGCAATGACAATAATAATCTAAATGTGCAACCAATTCTGCCTCCTCCGCTGCCAGCAATGCTGATAATGAGCTAACAGAAGCACTGCTATTATTGCAATGAAGCCTGCAGGGAGAAAAACCCGAAAGGCTTTTATTAGCAACACCAAGACATGCTGCTGTTTCATTCCAAACCAAAATGAATCACCTTTTCTATTTCTGGACTGGAACAGCCATTGCCTGCATTGCAATACATTGCACAGTATGGCACAAAAGTGCTGCCCCTATTATGAGTAAACTTCAAGTATTCCTGGAGTTTTACCCAGGCAGTTTACATATTCTATTTTATTTGTACAAAATGGGATATATAAACTTGGGGACTTCAAATAAGACAAGTTGGCATACTCTTGCCTTTCTAAACATGTGCAATACTTTGGAAAATTTGTGTATTTACAGTGCTGGAAAATAAAATCCAGTGTGTCAGGTAAAACAATGGTGACATGACAGCACCACTGTCAACCTCACCTCTACTCTGGAGTAACTATTTCTTAAGAAAAGGAGATTCTTATTCAGTGTTTGACCTATATGTTGAGGCAGCACGAAAGAAACTCAAGTAGAAGGGTAAGTTTGAGAAGTCTTGATCTTTCTTTTTGGAATATATTATTGATGTAAAATGTTTGATTGGATCCTTTACTCATTTCATAAATGCTGTAAATAACACAGAGTTAATTAAAGTCCCTCTTTGCTATAAATTTCAATTCAGAATAAAGATATAAGTTAAACACTGTTTAAATGGTGTCTTGTGCATGTGCTCTTCAAAAAACCAGAAGCCATATTTAGCACAGTACCTCATGGTCACAGTTCCCCTTGGCTCACATGGAAGCTATTAATTGCCCAACACCTTCAAAAACCAGGTCTGAATTGTCTCCATCTGGGACCCAACAGATGAATAAATACATACAGTACCAAATGAGAAGTGACCATGAAAACCTGGGCCTCCCAAAGAGAAAATCACAGTAGTTTATCCCCATGCTTTGGCTACACACCTTAAAAACAAACTAAAGAAATCTTAAAAACAAGATTGGGGTGGGCAGAGACATTGCTGCTGGCTTTTTAGGTGCTGAAATAGAGCCAACAGAGCAGCACAAGGAATCTTCAAGAAGCCAAAGTGTTATTAATTACTATTATATTTACGTGGTAATGCTGGTAATCTTAAGTAACTGTTTGTGAGAATGTTTCAGCCTGGCTGAATCCAGAAGTATTGTGTAGATGCAGTAACTGTCAAGAATATGAGCTGTGGAACAACAAAAGCCACCTGCATTGCTCATGAAGGTCTGGAACCAAAGTGCCGGAAAGACGGGGTTACATGCCAAGAAAAGAAAAATCCATTCTGTATGTTCTACATATGGACCGAGGCATGAGGCCCATAAAGATGAAAAGCTGCCGCTAATTTTAGTGGGATGTTTCTATGACTAATGGGCCGTGTCAGTTATAAGTCCTCTGGACACACCACAGTGCCTGCTCGGAACTGAAGGAGAGTTGTTTGATTCCCAGATGGATACCCTGGAAAACTGGCATTCCCACGAACCATCGTGTACCTTTAAAATGATGCTGTAGCAATGGTGATGAAAATAAAACACAGTCAGATCCTGTGCTTTCATGGCTGGAGGCAGCAATCAGCAGATCGTCACACTGCCAGAGCTGACTTCATTTGCTCTTTGGCAAATCTGTGCAGCAAATCTTAAATCCAGGTATTATTATTTTCAGTCAAAATCCCAGCAACTGACAACTCTTGCTACTTTTCAAGTAGCCCCTAGTGACTCGCCAACACTAAAGGACTTTGCCATATTTGCAGGAGCACAGCCACTAAAAATAGTCAAGCATGTGCCTACAAGATGGCTTAGTCTGTGCAGGGTTATAAAACACACACTGGACATGTGATTTGCTTTGCTGTCGTATTTTCTGAGTTGTGAGCAGCAAGCTGCCAAAATAGAATTCATTTAGTGATTTTTTCAGAGCTGTAAGCTTAAAACTGGTTTTTCTGTTCTTAATTTATGTCATGGAGTCTCAACAGCAATTTAATTTGAAGCCTCAGAGTGGGGGAAAGCCAGCTACTGATGTCTGCAGGCTGGTTGAAAGTGTGCTGGCAGAGGGCTGGAGTCAGAAGCTGTGCTGGTAACTGCTTCAAAGAAGTGGCCGCTCAATCCTCAGACAGTCTGAGCATTTTCCTTCAGCAGGTGACAAGGGAACTGGAGCAGAAGTCATGCAGCGGCTGTACCTGAGAGTTATGTGGCCAACTTGGTATAAAATAATAACAAAATACTAGTGCAGTGATCAAAAAAGCCACAATAACATTTTCTCTTTCAGAGAAATAGTTCATTTCTTTCCAGGTTTATACCTGAAAATGTGGAAAGGGGCTCAAACACTTTAAAATTTAGAAAATATGCAGCAAAAGTTTAGTTTGAAAGAAGGTGACTGTTAAGAAATTATTTATGTCCTTCCTTCCTTCCTTCCTTCCTTCCTTCCTTCCTTCCTTCCTTCCTTCCTTCCTTCCTTCCTTCCTTCCGGTTATAATGATACATGGTGGTGTTTTTTTTAAACATACCAAACCATCAGCAGAAGGAGAAAATACCGCTGTCACAGGTGTACTCACATACTTCTGAAAACTGAGATGTCTTTCTAAAGAGTGTTAAACCTTACATCCATCCTTGTTCTCCAGTCTTTATCCACTGAAACAGAAACAATTTTTACTCCTGTGTAGAGAGTCTTGAAATGATTGCTTCCAATCACAAAATCTATTGACAAGAGAGCACTGTGATAATACGGTTGCTGTGATTCCAGGCATTAATGCACCCCTTTCATATATAATAAGGCACATCAGAGTCTATTTTTAATCTTGTTTGTTAAATTTTATCATGCAAATCAGTTTTGACAGGAACTTTTCACAAAAAATCTCTGCCACTTGAGAATTTCATCTTAAACATCAATGTGGAAATCCTAGGGACAAAAGAAAAAAAAAGAAAGAAATGAAACCTCAAAAAAAAAAATCAAGAATCCCAAATCCTATATGCTAAATAGAATTAATATACTAGGACTGGATTTTTCTGCTACTTGCAAACTTGCAAGAGCTCCTGGTGAAGCCCCTGTCCCTGCTCTAGGGCAGCTCTGGCAGTGCCACCTGGTGCTGGCTGCACCACGGTCACTGCCACTGGGGCAGAAATTGCCCTCAGAAGCAGCACTACTGGCAGCTGAGGCAAATTCCTGTGTTATTCTGGAAGCCAAGAAAAATTACCAATAAAAGATAGCTGGTGAACTAACCTACATTTTTGAGCATCTAAAGGTTTTCTTGTTATGGCTATGTGTGCATCAGTTTACTTTTTCTCAGTATTTTCATTCCAGCTCTCTTCCACTTCATGAAACTTCCCAACAGGCCAGAAATTCTCAAAATGGCTCTTCTACATCAAAATCAGAACTCTAGTTCTTTCTGCAAGCATGTCAGCACACCACAGTGTATTCTATCTGAATTTTTCATGGCTGTGGTTTCAAAAAAACCCATTAAAACTAAGAAGTAAGAGGTAATTTCAAACATCTACTTCCAATGCCTCCATGGCAGGGGGAAACCTATCAAGCCCCATAGACGTATAGGGGTCCAGCTGGAGCAGCAGATCCCACACAAGTTCAGGTTCGACTGGGAATTTATACTTCACACAACCATGGTCCTTACTTTTTTGCCTTAGCTCTAAAAGAAGATCCCTCCTCAGCAAAGCCAGTCTTCTCCCTATTTTCCTTCCCTTCCAACATTTAGGAATTGCCTACTCCTGTGCCCTTAGGAGGTTCTTACCATCCATCAGCACTGATGGACCCCAGTCCCTTCAAATGCATTTTCCCAGGAGACCTTACTCAATAATTCCTTGCTCTCCTTGTGTCCAGGGTAGAAGTTTTGCTGGCACTTCTCCTCCTGTCAACAGATTTTAAATGCAATCACTTCATAGTTGCTATGGCCAAAACAGCAACAAATCACCACTTCACTTATGAAACCTTCTCTGTTAACAAGCAACAAATCAAGGAGGGCATCTTTCCTAGTCTCTTCCAACCCAAAGCATTCCATGATTCTATGGCCTTTAAAAATAACCCAGAAATAAACGCAAGCTCACATGCTAGTTTGCATTTCCCTGTTGGGCTGGAAGGACTCTTTCCTAATTATCTGTTCACTGAGTAGGTACTAAATCTGAGGGAGTCATTCTGGGTCCTCTTTATGCAATGGAGATTAAATAGGTGCGGTTCTGAAGGGAACAATCAAATTTTAATATCTACTTGTCAGCTGAGTCACCTGGTACCCTGGAACTACTTACTCCCACCCACTGGGCACAAAGGGAGTGCAGAGTGACCAGCCTTGCTGTAAACCTTCAGGCCACAGGTGCCTGCCTGGAGCTTGATGGATGCTGGTACCACACACCACACCAAATTGTGATGACTGGGACACAGAGAACATGGGAACCTCTGCTTTAGTCTCTGCTTGCAAAACTTTGCTCTTGCTGCTGTTTCCTACTATGTGAAATATATTTTTGCCCAAAGCATCAAGGGGATGAAGTGCAGCCAATTCTTTACTTTGAGGACAGACACAGGGAAACCTAAGGAGCTATTGCTAAAGCCCCAAAGGTGGCCCATAGTTGTTGGTTTAATTTTGATTTGGAGCCTTCACACATGCAAACAGATACAAGTTGCAGGTGATTCACACAATTCCATTTTCAACATGCTGTGAAAAGACAAGAATGATATCATGGCTATTACTTGCTTCTATTTCTTATTTATTAATGTGCCTGACCCATGGGCTCTCTTCCTCTCACCATGCCAAATTTATGTGCATATAACATATTCATGGAAACCCAAAGTGTATCATTTGCTGCCAGCCAGCCTACACTGAGTAAGTACAAAAGGGAGACTACATTACAGTGTGGGAAGTGTGGTATCACAAATGTGTACAAAAGTAAGGGCTCACCTCATAATTCATGTGTTAGGGAATGAATATGACACAGCTAAGATTTTTATTGTTAATTTTTTGCAAGCACATTTTAATTGCTAACAGGCAGGAGCGGTGGCTATGTGTGGTCCCTCTCCCATCTTCCATTTCTGGCGGTTGGAGGGTGTTGGTGAGGAATTTGCGCAGATCTTGATGTTCTGGAATCACCCCCATAAGCAGTCACAGAGATGGAGCTGTTAAACGAGCTAAACTTGCCAGCTCCCTTCCAGCTGCAACCACAGACCTGATGTCTCTCAAGACAGCATCCCTGCCTCCTCAGAGCCAACATATAATGTCTGATCAGAGCAGAGCCCACTTCTCTGGTGTGTTATGACAAATCTTGTGGCTTATCAGCTACAGACCTGGTCCCATTCTTGTCAGCCAGGGAGTTGCCCACATTGTCTTTGAGAAAGAGGATTGAAATAGATGTTACTGACTAAAAAAGCCTGCTTTGATTCTAAGTGCCTTGTATAGTGAGTTTTCCAATTAAATGTCAGAATCATAATGTACCATAGGCATTGTAATTGTAGTTACAGATGTTTCTGACTTTCAAAAAAGATTTCCTTATGTCTTGTAATATTGCATATTCAGTTTGAAAAACAAACCCTTTTTTTTTTTTTTTTGTGCATGGGGGGCAGAAATGTCCTTCAGTTTCAGCTTAAGACTTTTTTGTTTGTTTGTTTTGCATTGAGGTCAAAACCTTTCAAGATTTCTTTTATTTTTATTTTATTTTAGGAGAAAAATATAGAATTAAAAAGGCAAGGCATCATAAGTCAGTAGTAATGGCCGGAAATTTTAATGGTATTTTCTAGCCTGAAGATAAAGTTAAAAGCCAAAAACGAGGTTTCTCTTCAGTGGTTACCTCTGCTTTTTGAAGAGCCCAATTATCTAGCCTGACCAATGAGCACATGAATAGCATTGAGAAAGCTGCTGAAGCTTTGGCTGCCACATCGAAATACACTTATGAACATATTCCTACTTCTTGTGGTTTTATGGTTTTCAGCAATAAGCCTTTAGAATTCAGTTATATTTCTGCAAATTAGACAAAAAAATTAGCAAAATACTTTTCTTTCTTAATGTCAGAAAGATATAAAAATCAGAATGTAATCTGATGTGGTGTGGCAGTATAAAACCAGTCTTCCAGAAAATTGATTCCAGCAAGCAGTAGTCCTGGGAAGAGGTTCTACCCACCCCTCCATTCTCCAGCTGATGTCAAAGCTTTTTCAAGACTTAAATGGAGAAATTATCAAACACAGTGCTTTTTTCCTTTTTCACTTCTTCCACTTGTTTCTCTCCTTAAAATGAAACTAAATGCATCACTGGAAAAAAATATTAAGAAAAGCAAAAGTAAATAATATTTGGTGTCCCTGTTGTACACATCAGAAATTTTAATGGAAACTCAGAAAAACCTTTTCCTTTTCCATTTTTGGTCAAGAGATTGGTGAATACATTAGAAGTCCTGAACAGCAGCAGTCTGGCTGTAGGCCACAGGACTTTTCTGAATGAAAAAAAAGAACAAAAAATAGTTAAAAGAAGAAATAAGCATTATCTGAAATGCAAATGCCAGCACACAAGCTGACTTCACACCTGAATCATCCTGACAGACATCCTCTGTCTGTGAAATCCAGAAACAGGATGTGACACATGCCTGGCATGCATTAAAGTAACTCAGAAACATCACTGTGGCCAGAGCTTGATGTTCCTAACATGAAAGATGGGTCATAGAGGCATCATTATTGAGAATCAGGTACCTTCTTCCACCTTAGTGGGAAAGCCTCCATTTAAATCACATTTAGTCCATGGTCTGTGGGGGTTTTTTAGCTCTAAAGGAAGAGCTTGAGAGAGAACAACCGTCTCTTGAAAGGCTGCAGATGTATAGCCACCACAGATATAACAGCTTTAAGCTTAGGTTTTTCCTTTACTAAAGAGAAAATAAGGGCAAAGGTGTGTAAAGGGAGAGTTTACACATTCTTCCTTGAGTTCATTGTGTTTATAAAAGAAAAGCAGAGCTTTGTGGACTGTGAGTCTTGGAGATTCTGAGTACATTTGTTTTATATGCTGATCCAAATGCTTGCAGTTATGGTACATCTATGCATTTCAATTCCATCAGCATTCATAAAGCAGCTAGATATCATTCACAGGACTAAAAAACATTGCTGAGTGGAACCAGGACTGTTCTTTGACATAGCTCAGAGATGTTTTGAAAGGCTGAAGTACTGACATCTTCTTCACAGCTGAAAGGCACAGGTGGTTCACTACATATATATCTATATTTATATATATATATATATGCATGTACATTATGGGCAGACAGCTCAGGGGGAGTACATTTAGATGTGAGTATTAAAATGTCTGTTTCAATGTTAATGAAAGCTGTTTCCACATCCACTTGAAGATATATGAGAAATTATGTGAGGAAATCTGTGTGAGCAACTTATACCTCATATTTAAAACCATCTATAGAAGCCCTAATTATATTTGCAATCTTTACACTTCATATCATGCTTAGTGGGAGTATTAGACATTTGAGTGACAAGGAAAATATTTGACAATGAGAAAATCAGAAATTTACACAGTTAAGTATGGCAGACCAGAACGTACATGCTTGATATTTTCTGTCTGATTTGACCTGAGTTTTGGTTGACCCACATTGACACATACTGAAAAAAATGAAACAATTGTAGCTAGACCTGAAGGAAGATCCCCTTACACATGCTAACAAATAAGAGTACCAGCATATATTCTAGAGAAGTCTGGTACCTTAGAAACAACATTGTGGCCAGTTTGATGTTCCTAACATGAAAGATGGGTATTGTTGAGAATCAAGTACATTCTTCCACCTCGGTGGGAAAGTCTCCATTTAAATCACATTTAGTCCATGGTCCGTGGGGTTCTCTGAAAAGTCACTTCTTTAAAACTAATTTAATTTTTACTGTGCTGAACCTGTGTGCAACAGAATCAGAATAGGCATGAATGACACCATCTTTGCCTGAGTTTCCCTTTCTTCTTCTCCTGTAGTCAGTGTCTGTGGAAAACTCTGCCTTGCTCCCAATTTGAGGAGCAAGCACTCGTCTATGCTCCATAGCCACCAAATAGTGCTGAGGCTCAAAAATTGCCAGATGCTTGCCAAGGACAGTGACCTAGGTGGTGGCTGTTACCTGTGCCGGGGGTTTTCTTTGGTCTGCAGGCAGGAAGCAGAGAAGATGATAACCCAAGAGGAGGCAGGGCCCTTGCAGACAGCGTGTGCCCATGCTAACGTGGGCTTGCAAATGGAGTTCGGCTCACCTGGCATCTCCACGGGACTCTGCATCTCTGCAAAGTTTCTGCGACGCACAGTGGGGAGGACAGGGCGTGCTTTCCCTATTATTTTGTGTTCTGAGGGTGCCTGTCCCTGCCCATGCACAGCCGGAGAGCTCCCGTGGGTCTCTTAGGGCAGCACCAGGCAGGGCAGGGCTGCAGCGCCCCGGCGGCCCCCCTGCTCCCGGCCTGTCCCGCAGGGACGCGGCGCTGCAGCGCTGGAAGGAGTTCGGCGGGGTAACGGGGAAAAGCTCGTCGGCCGAGCCTCCAGAGGCAGCTTCCTTGTGCTGGTAGGCAGGAGGCGCCATTACACAGCTTGTGAGGGGGAAGGAGCGAGCAGGCGAGCGGGGCCGGGGGCTCCCGTGGCTGCCAAGCCCCCGGCCCGGGGCAGGACCGCCGGCAGCTCACACTCTCCGGTCACCACCTCCCGCTCCAAGGAGCAGCTGTTTCCCGGCTCCTGGCCGCGGAGGAGCAGGAGGAGGCCACAGCCCGCAGCAGCGCAGCCTCGCCCGTGCCGGCCAGGTGCGCCCCGGCCACGGCTCCCTCAGCCTCGGGCCCGCTCCGCCCGGCCGGAGCGTCCGCCGCGGCCCCTAGGCAAAGGATTCGAACAGATCAGCAGCCTGCTGATCATGAGAAACGCAGCTGAAAGCAGCGCGTGTGCTACCTAATGAGTGTTTTCAGTGTTTGGAGTCCTTTAGCGCAGGGGATAATTTTAGTATTAGCACAGGCGTTGCCCCCGGCAAAACGCAACCGAACGCGGCACAGCTGAGCTGCGGTGGGATTCCGTCCGCTGCGCTCCAGAGCTCGAGCTGCTCTTCTGCCTCCTGGAAAACATGTATATCTTTTCTAGTCTTTTCATTTCCCAGGTAAATTGTTTAAATGGAAAGTTCCCCTTCTCAAAATAACAACAACAGCAGCAAAAAAAAACCCAAACAAAAACCACTAACAAAAATAACAACGAAGCACACCACCACCACAACAAAAGAAACAAACACGAGAACAAGGAAAAACTAAAACTAAAAATCTGCGGTGTTTTCATTAAAACATCAAAATCTTCTGGTTAGAAAAATTTGAAAGATATGTTTGAAGGGTTCTTTTTTTAAAATTCACGTAGTAAGTCTCAGGGAGGGGAAAGGAAGGACAGACAGAAAAAGAAAAAAAGAGAAAAAATATAAGGAAGGAAAAAAAGGTTGAATGGAGAGGGAGAAAAAAAGGAGAAAGAAAAAAGATTAAAAAAAAAGAGAAGAGAAAAGAAACTGGTATTTTCTGCAAAACTTTGTTTAAAAAGTGAAGTAATGTTCAGCTGAAAATACTTCAACAGCAGCAATAAAAAAGTAACTTTAGCAAGTAGTTAAACCATGCAAATAAATTTACTCACCTGCATGGCATGATTTCCTTGTCTGAACAAAGTTTATGAACTGCTCATGTGTCAGTAGGATGGATTCCTGGTAAAGAACTGATTTATTTCAGTGAGTAATCCTAACACAAATTGGGTGTAAGATCAGAATAGGTGTCTGGCTTCAGTGATTCCTGATTTACATCATTAGCCAGCGGAACTGAACTCTGACATTTCTCCTTGAACATGCTTAGTATTAAATGAAACTGGCTTGTTAGACCTAATGTTGTTCGCTACTGCACGGAGATAATAGTAAACTCTGCCCTAACATGTATGTACATTAACCCTGATGATCCTAAAGGGAACCTGAACTTGTTCATGTATCAGAGGGCAAAATTTACCCCTGTACTTACAATAACTAGAAATTTCAATTATATGCCTGGCACATGATAAATTTAAATTGATTTCTGAATAAAAGCAAGCACTTTACTGGCCTTAGCACTCAGCCAAGTCAATTGGAAAGAATGTGTAAACTTTACCTTTTGCCTACTCCATCTGCCAGTGCCTTGAGAGTTCCCTTTGCATAAACTTTACTTGGGTATTTGTTATCTACTCTACAGGCACGCTGTGATCTTTATTTTCCTTTCAACCCCAGCCACCATCGAGCCTAATAAGAACTGGCATTATGTTGAGTTTTTCTAAAATGATACTGGGGTTGAGGCTTATGTTTAGGGATGACAGTAAAACCCAGCCAAAGCTATGTTCTGAAAAAGCTCAGGAAGGCACAACATGGATGAGAGGAGTTCAGGGCTGCAGGAGAAGGAGTTCTTCGGCTGCCTGGTAGCAAAACTTGGTGTGAAGGACTCGAGGACTTGCAGGGGGTATGTTTTGCTCAGTGAAGTTTCTCCCTGGCCGGTGGCTCAGAGCAACTCGAGGGTTTGGAGGCTGCGGGCTCTCCGCTGTCCCCCGGAGGGAGCTGCAGGCTGCCGCAAGCTCCGCTCGCCGGGCCGGGCACCGGGCGCGGGATGGGGATCGGGATGGGGACGGTGCGGGTAAATCACCGCCGTGACCGAACAGCCCGCGGTGGGAAAACAGCAATCCCGAAACCGACCAGGAATTCAAGGCCTTTTTCCACCTACAGCTGAGAATGTGCTTGATAAGCAACACCTAAAACATGTTAGGAAGGAGACAGTTTGTTTGCTTGAGTGTGACTTTCTTGGCAGCAGGATTTCTCCCTAATTTATAACCATTATGTAAACTTCTGACTTCCAGATTCACACTGTGAAAATATTCAAGATGAACTAATCAGGGTGGAAATCTGAAATTGTTTCTGCATGGTTTATATCCCCCATCTGGCAGCAAAGAACAAACAGTACGACCCTGATGGTGTTTACATAAGTTACCTTGTTGGAGGAAATGATTGTACTTAGAAAATTGTCCTTGCTCAAGAAATGTAACAACTTGTTGGCCTAAACAGGGCTTTCTATCTTTTAAATCTCTTTTTTTTTTTTCCTTTTTTTATTGTATGTGTTTGAGGAGGGGGAAGTTACTAACTGTGAATTCGAGCTTTCACACCACATCTGTCTTTTAACTACGAGAGGAATTTTGGTTAAATGTTCAAAAGTTACAGTTGGTCCCTTGGATTACACTCTACCGAGAGCAGTAGTGGGAAGCATTCTCAGAAATCCTGATTATTATTCTTATTACTTATTAAGAAATTCAGTGTGACTTTCCCTCTCTAAAAAACTTGGCTGTCAGCAGTTTCAAGTGGCTGTGTAAATGCAGCGTGCTTGGTCAAAAAGCATAAATGTGTTTCGTGATTTTCATTTTGCTGCACCCTTAAGTGGAGTTTCACTACAGCAAAGTTTATTATGGCCAGTTTTCATGGTATTTGATTGGATTTGCAGTTCTGTCACTCACCAGGGTTTTCTTTTAGAAAGAGTTAGAGAATAGAATATTCTCTCTCTATATTTGGAAAGAATATATATGGTATAGCTTGACAAACACTAATAATGATAATGAGACAAATTTGTCTTTGTGAGCTATGGAGTTTTCAGCAACTTTAGAAAACTGAGTCTCTTTAGAAGACTGAAAACTTTGTTTCAGTCATTGCCTTGCAGTGCAGAATATTTTACATGTTTGTAGCAGAGTCTGAATATGCATCCAGAAGTGTTTCAGAAAAAACATAAATGCATAACATTATACCGTGAGAATTCATTACCCTAAAAGGTAATTGTTTTCATTACAGAATGGTCATTTAAGTTAGAGTTGTTGCACAAAGTTATCTTGGGGAAGACAACATGTCTTTTTTTTAAACCTAAAATAAATGAGGTCTTGTGTAGTGAACCGTTTAAATTTTTTGGCTCTAGCTTGTATTATTCTGTAATTTTCAGTTGGCCTTCTAGTGATCACTGTGAATTAATGGGATATGACTCTGTCATGTGAGCTTTCCAAAAAAATGATGGAATTACATTAAATTTATTTTACTATGAATTCCATGTATGTTCTCCCAGAAAAATTCCTGGACACAAATAATTTTAAAAACAACAAAACTGGCTTGTCTTTCAGGCTGAAAATTATTTTCCAAACACTTAAATTCATAATTAAAAAGTGGGTTTTCTTTCATCCTAATATAAGGAGCCAAGAAAATGAATACTTTGCATTAAAATTTTGGCAGTTTTTTTACAGTTATTTCTTAGTCCAAATCAAATTTAAATGCTAAATGATTTACATTGAAATTGTTTTATGTTTCTTAGCTTGAAGGTTTAAGATGATTTGAACGAAAACAACATATCCAATATCCCAAAGTGACTTTGCATTAAGAAGTGGTTGCTAAATAAATTATATATTTAATTTGGAATTTTTTAAAACTTTTTTTTTTTAATGAAAGGAGTGTTCTGTGTTGGAAGGAGCTGCTGCTATATAAGGCAGTAAAAGAAGTGGATCCTATAGCAAAGCAAAAGTACTATTGACTCTTAAGGAAAGGGAATGAAGGTCAAATTATATAAAGAAATAAGGGGAGATTTTAGACATCTGAAAGAAAAACTTATTTCTGAATGCATTGTAGTGCTAGAGAGAGATCCTAAGGGTGTTTGAACATGACAAACTTTAGGAACTGGGAGACGTGCAAGGACATTGTGAGCATTTTAAAAAAAAACATATCCAGTTAAATTAAAAGATTGAATTACATATTACTTAATAGAATGCAAGGAACCAAAAAGAAAAGTTTTTTTGGAAGTACTTTTTGCCTTGTTCATAGGTCTGATGTGAAGAGTGCAGACTTTTCTTTTTAATTTTTTTTTATTATTTTACAAACAGCTGAACGGCAACTCATTTTGAAATTTAAAGGGCTTTTTTAAAATGTATAGTTACCAAATAGATTTTAGATTTGTTGACGTGAATGCTCTTATCAGTACTTACAGGAAATATAAATTCTGTCGGCAAAGAAAACCTGGAGAATGTTGAATAATATCTAAAATAATATGGTAGAATGAGTGTTAATTTCAAATCCTTTACATGATGAAAAAAAAAAAAGAAAAAAGTGAAGGTAAACTGCTGTTTAACAGCTTCCCACTGTTATATAAACTTTCAAACAACCATGAAATGTAGGTCTCTGGACATCACTTAAAAGAACCACAAATAAACAGAGGGTCGTACCACACTTCTGTTCCCTAATGTGTAACTAAAAGGTTTAGCTAAGAACAGAAAGTGTCTAAAACTCCTTTTTGTTTACCTACTGCCTTGTGTACCATAAACACAAATAAGCAAAGCAGGGCTGGAGAGGGGAGGTAGGATACTGCCTGCCTGTGAATAAGGCACAGAGGAGGTAAAAAGCCTGTTAATGTCTCTGGAGGGTCGTCTTACCTTTGTGCATGCAGCAGGCTGGGACATTTATGTAGCAAAGAATCACCTACTTAAAATATAAGGATGCTGCACTTAACACTCCCGTACCAGAACATCTCTGGGGACTTGTATATCTTTCATGGAAATTTGCTGAAGTGTAACTGTTTAGCAATTACTTGGGACTTAGAATAATGGTGTCCTTTTAATAGAGCAAAACACAAGTAGAGCTGTTGTATCTAATGTACCTCCAGCCTGCAAGGCTGTATCCACTTCAGACTTGCTGTGATCAGGGCCAGAAATTTGTAGTGGTCCTAAATCATACAAAATTCCTGTGAAATTGAGGGTAGCCCTGTAAAAGCTGGAATTTCCTCCTGTGAGGAAGTGTTGGTACCTCTGTTGTAACTAGTGCTGCATATGCTGAGCTGGGGAGAAGGGTCTGCTCCTGGGGAGAAACCCAGCTCTGGGTGATGGCACAAACCCACTACCAGAAAAAAATTATCATCTCTTTCCAGCACTGCTGTAAGCTAAGAGTTATGCAAATTATCCAGAAGTATACCTGGGTGGAAGAGTTTCTTTTCTCCAGAGATGATACTTGCAATATTCTTATCCTTTGACACCAAAACAGTTTAAGTAAAACAATGCAAATAAAACCTGGAAAGGTAATTTTCTTTGAGTTTTGCTCCAAAACTGTCCAACCTTTTCCATATCCCTCATAAAAAAACCCAAATTCTCTCCTTTGGGGATTTCATTTTTGCTTTTGTTTTAGAAAATAAAATTTTTAGGCCAGCACAGTGATGAGTGACAGCATAAAAATACATAAAAATACATGCCCACTGAATGTAGCATGTTTAGGAGAAAAGTGGGGCCTCTAGTTCAGACAGAGTAATTAATATCTATTGGGGTATAGGCTTCCTTGAAGTATTCATTATGTGAAATCAGGTACTTACATGTGCAGCAATTAAGTTGATATATATGTGTGTATTATTTATTTATTTGCGTAATGTGTGTGTGATAAATTACCAGTATGTGGTCATACTTTGAAACCTGTTCCTAATCTCAGTGCTGGTCATGTAACCCAAGAAGAAATGAAGACATAGGCTCGAGTGATGATGGTTATACAACACCCCAACAAGAGCAAGATATAGCACAAATGTCATTACAGCCCAGGGCTGCACACAAAATGTTGGGACCGCTCGCGGGTTTAATTTCGGGTGGTAAAAAAAATATGCGCGTATGTGTGTGTGTGTGTAGGAAGGGGGAGTCAAAGGATCCATATGCTCCCTTTGTTCCCATTTACAGGAACATTTCATGGCAGGAGCTCACTGGTGGCATTTCCAGAGCAATGTGGTAGGTGGGAAACTATGCAAAGGGTTACAAGCTGTAGAATGAAGTCAACAGCCTGTAAGTGACCCAATAATAATGCAATTTGCAGAAGGAATATGTACAGGAACAGAAAGGAAAAAATATATTCCCCATCTGGGCAGTTATTGAACATTTTTGACTGTGGAACACGCAAAGTGGGGTGGAGTAGAGATTTTCCTGGCTTGCCTTCCACATCAATCAGTTTGTTGGGAATTGTGCACAGCAAACACAGTTGTGCCACTCTGAAAAAGACAATGGATCAGAGAAACAGCAACAACATTTTTCCAAAATGACTGGTGGTTCTAGGGTCTCATTGGACATACTTTGAAGCTGTCACACTTTCAGGAAGCGTTGAAGCCCTATTCTCTGAAACTCAGGCCCTCTCAGTCAACTGAGGGCAAAACACATTGTGTTTAGGAAGGCTTTGAGTGAGGGACATGAAAATCTTCATCTGAGATAATTGTGTTCAGGGGATTTCTGTCACTGCAGTAAACAACTGTGAGAATTCAAATCCGCTGTTCTTATTATTGATGTAAGTGATTTTCAATCAAAACAGAGAAATAGCACATCATTACAAAAGAGCAAAAAATTTTAATTATAGATACCCTCTACAAGTTAAAGGCCTTTCAAGGAATATACTGATTTCACACCTTTTCTGTAAGCTGTAATAACACACACAGCCATTTTTTAGTAATGAATATGATTTTCAAATAATATATACAAGTTATGCAATATAGGAGATCTGCCCTTGAAGTGACTGTTTTGACTGTTGAATGGTATGTGAAAGGCTTAGGGCCTCACATGGTACCTTTCACTTCTCAGATGCTCTACAAAGATTTTTGTGGCTTCTCAAGACTGTAATGGACTTCCACTTTTTTGAAACTCAAGCTTTTTTTTTTCTGATCAAAAACTTAAAAAGAGAAAAGCAAACCTAACCAAACAAAAAAAAAAACCCCACCAAACTCAAAAACTGCTGTTAAAATATTCATGTCTAATTTAGAAGACCATATTAGCCTAGGGCTAGCACTGGGGGTTGCTGAATTTTCACTTGAAATTTTTTTCAAGAAAAAGTCAATTTTGTCAACATTTTTTAATTGGTAAAAAAGAAGACAGGAGAAAAAGAAATTATTTAAATATCAAGGTTTCTTTTCAGAGCTTGTCAGCTTTTGTTTTTTCTTCCTTTTTTTTAGAAACTGAAAGCAGTCAAACGCCACTGTTATGATCAACGAAAAACTGAGAAAAAGGGAGAAATAATTTATCTTTCAAAAATGTCACCAGTATATTTAATTATTACTGGAAGCTAAAGTCTCTGAGTGCTTGAATATTTTTCTTTTCCTTTCTTTTCTTTTACATACTTTTGCGTGTGTGTGTCTGCATATCTGCCTTCACAAGGCTGTAAATTGTGATTAATCTCCCAGTCTATCACCAGGATTGAATTACACTTTGTACTGTGCTGCAAGACTAATTAATTTAATAGTCTTATGTAAGTGCAGTCTAGATGTGGTAGTTTTGAGCCTCCTCACACATTTTGAGACTCTGAGCTGAATCTGAAACTTTTTCGGTTCATGTTCTGGACAAGCCTGAGAACGTGCCAGCTCTGGCTGCTGTGGGCTGTGCATGCTCAGCTCTGCCAGACATTATTTGGGTTAGTCAAGCAGAAGGACAAGCACACGTTTCTTCCTCACTCATCCTCTCAATCCCATGTAAATGCCCCATTTCTAGGAGATCCTTTCTCGACTCTATTGCTATAACTAACCTAAATAGACTTTCCAGCTTACTGTCTTCTCCTCACGGTCCAGACACCTTCAGTTCTTTGAGCTTTGAGAATGGTTGGGCCAGAAGCAGTAACAGCTCCTCTGGTCTGTTATATCACTGTAGTTGTTTTATATGCCAAATTTTAAAGGAGCTTAAAATAGCACAATGACTTGTGAAAGGTTCTTCCTCATCAACACAAAGAAGTCACCAGAGAGGTAGAGGTAGGAACAAATTGAGCCCAGAGTATATTTTACTGTGTTATTCCTACGCAAGCAATGAAAAGTCATAATATTGTAAGAGTAAAATTCTTTACTAAGGGAAGGAATAAAATTCCTCTTTCCATGCAAAAACGTGCACATGCACATCTGACCTTATTTTTTGTAACACAGATGTATATTTTCTCCATGTTCTGATATCCATTTCCAAAATGACAGAGCTGGTTTTGTACATATTCTGCTCTGTATTTTCTGGCATTGGTGTTGGCTCCCTGCCCATTGTGGATGTCTATTTGCACTGCTGGTTTTGAGTGTGCAACTTTTCTTTTTTTAAACTATTATTATTATTATTATTATTATTATTATTATTTACATACTATGAACTTTTACTCAGCTAGAAATCCTGGCCTGGGTTTTTCCACAGCCTTGAAACTCATGAAGCAAAGAGGACATTTATGAAGTGAAGACCAAAGCAGAGCTTCCAGACCAGACCAATGGATTTCTTCACGCTCTGTACAGAGCTTGAAGCTCAAGACAATGAGGTGGATTCTGAAGGTGTCCTAAGATGGCTTGGAAAGATTCCTAATTTCTCTGAATGCTGAATTAGCTCCCTTACACTGTCATGGGACCACTGTCACCTAAAGCACTGGGATACCACTGCCTGGGTTATCGCAGCTGCATCAGTCAACAGCTTTACAATTTTGACATTTGGGAGAAACAGTTGTAAGATTTTAATGAGAGCAGACACTTACCACCCCCAAGTAGCCAAATGGGCTAAAAATATCCCTTGTTTTGGTATTCCTAGGTTCCCTGAGGTTAGTGATATGTTTAATTTGCTGTCCATTTGAATACAGGAACTCCCTTGACAGATTCTTGACAGTGGAGAGTTTTGTTAACGGTAAAGTTTGAATCGAGTAACATTCTCACTCAATCCCCTTCTTCAGCTGTCCTCAACAGTATATTGCTCACAATTTTTTCATAAAATGAGGGGCAACAAAGATTCCAAGATCTGACAGGTTCTCTGGTGTTCTTTATTTTTAAAATAGAACCATTTCCCAATATTTTTTTCTTATTAATTTATTCTGCTTAAGGCAAAAAACCCCAAGAAAAACACCCCCCTCAAAACAAAACACCAACAAAACCTCACACCAAAACCCTACGAATTGAAGAATACTTGATAGCATTCACGAAGTTTTCTTTTTAAGGTCCTCTAATTCTCTTACATTCCTTTCTTACTGTTTATGGCTTCGTGCCCTTTGCTTTGTAAAATGTTCAGAAGCCTGTGATGAAAGACAATGGGCTGGCTGTGGGAATTATGGCAGAACACAGGCCTTCATTGCTCGTTCCATTTTAGGAGCTGTACTGTCAGCAGCCACACTGCTGAAGATGTAATTGTTTCTGAGACCGGCAGCTTCTGGAAGGTGAATGTAGGTCATTTGCACATCAACTTTTTTCTAGTAGATCATGTATTGAACATCTAGATGAAGAGTTACATGGAAAAGAAAAAGTACTATTTAAATTTATATTAAACTTTTTTCCCTTGCATGAGATGCATCTTACCTTTTATGTGGAAAATGTCTACCCTAAACATTCTTTTCTCATTCCTACCTGGCATGCTCCAGAGCCACATTTTCTACTAAAGGTCTAACTGATTGACCTCGTGAGTTAGTTAAAACATCCCTGTTTACTTTAGCAAAACGAAAGCTTACTTTGTCAGTGGACTAAAGATCCAGGAAAGTGTCCTCAACATTGATCTACAGGTACAATTTCTTTTGCGAGGTTCAACAGCATAGAAGCTGGGTGCAGACCAGCCCTACCCAGGGGGAGACCAACCTACCTGAGAGGAAATGTGGACAACAGACAGAGCCCAGTCTTTTCAAGCTAAATAGGTCTATGATTCCATATGAGAGAGAAGAATTAGCACAGAGCAATGAAGATCTGGAGAGCAAAGGCCTGAGTAGTCCCTGAACTGAAAGCAAGGTTTGGCACTCTGACAAATCCTATCATGTCTGTACCAGGTGCTTTCATAGCACTGCCCTGTGCAGTGTGCATGCACTTCACAGGGGTTTCTGCACCCCATCCACAGCTTAGCCAGTGGATGGGGTGCAGAAAGCCCTAGAAAAGAGGATCTGCACATGGTATGGGAATTCCTGGAGATACCTCAAACACTTGTGCAGCACTGAAGGATTTTTGTGTAGAAGCCATATGATGTCTACAGGTCAACTATTTGCAGTCAGGAATTTACACACAAGGTTTTGGTATTCCCACTGTTACTTTTACCCCCTAGTCAGCTACAAAACATTCTGGAGTTTTAAGTGCTTTTAAAAACCCACATCTTTCTAAGTTTTTAAAGTGGAGTTTATGTGGCGGGGGAAAACCTCTGCTGGATACTTCTCCTACACTTTTCTTTCACTTGGTAGGATTTCTGGGAAGAGGCATCCAGAAATACAGTGTTCCTGTGCTGAGGTGTCTTAGTCATACAGGCTAAGTTTATACTACAGAGCAAACAGTCCAAGTGCCTGTTCTCCAACCATAGGGGCCAGCTGGCATTGTCATGACATTTAGATATTACTAAGTTTTCTTTATTTCCAAAATGTGGACTATTTCAATCTGCCTGTTCTGAGTGGTCATTCTCCCATATTAACTTCTGCACTGTGCCAGGGAATTGTTTGTGAAATGCTAGGTGATTTTAACAAAACCATGTCAGGAACCATTCTTACAGTTTAACCATGTAAGTAGCAGAGTTGTACTGCCCAGAATATTCCCTGGCATACTCATAAAACAGGACTATCGTGTCCATAACTGGCAATAGGATGCCTTCTTGCTTGCAAGCCAGACATTATTTCTGGCAGTTCAGTTCCTGTGTATTAGAATTACATTTGAGATAAAGACTAAAACAAGAAGGCAAATTACAGACTGTTTATCCCTCTTCAGTATTCACATATTTTGGGTAAGAAATTAGAGGCTGCCCTTTTGATTATTTGAGGTTTGATTTATGTTGTGAACTTATTTGATCTGCACTATTTCATTTTTTCATTTTAAAATAGACCCAAAGACCCTGACCCTCTTAAAAAGAAAGAACATTAGCTTGTGGTATTGCTGTACAAAAAGTAAACAGCCTGTTTTATGAGGAAACTGTCTTTGGGATGCATAACTATCGCATGCCAAAGACTGAATGTGGGATGCAGTGTGTGACAAAGACACAAAATGAGGGACACACAAATACTATTCATTCAGCATATTTAAAATGTGGTGGGATCCAATCCTGTAGTATAAATAAGTCTTGGTCTAACCTCAAAATAATGATTATTTATTTCTGATATAAATGGTTGTCAACAAAAAATTGTGGGATAACCACATTTGTGTGGAAAGCAGGAATATGAGTCTAAAATTAGATGCTGGAAAGGAATGTCTAAATATATATATATATATATATATATATATATATATATATATATATATATAATACCTATTTAGTTCTTGTTGTTCATAAAAGTCTTAGTTTAGCAGTAGCAACTGCTTCTTTTACTTACTATATCACATATTTTCATTGACTCCTCACTAATATAAACTGAATGTCAATTTGAAATCAACCTATCAAAGAGGAAATGTGAGGCCATTCTGATTTCCACCTGTTGAGAGCTTGGACTTTCTTTCTTTCTTTTTTTTAAAATTTATTTTCTCTTTTTTTCTGTCTTTATTTTTTTCTCTCCTTTTCATTTTAATACAAGACAGCACTTTAAATTCCCAGCAGCAAAATGCAAATAAACACTGGTAAACTAGTTATTTTATACTAGTTATTTTATACAAAGATTGTTTAAGTGTTATTCATTGTTATGAATGCTACTGTACCTAGTCACTTGTCTAAAGGAAGTCAATCAACTGGAAGACTTATTTATGTGCCTGAAACCTTGATGTAAATTGGAGCTTGTAAGGAAGTGCTAATGCAGCCTCTGTTATGAGATAAGAGTGAAAGTGTGGTTAGTCATGTAGCTAACAAGCAATTTCTGTTACTGTTTTTACTAAATTTATGGATTAAAATCCATTAGATGTGATAGTAATGACCTGCTTCTAATCCAGACAGATTTTATAGTTGTTAGCACCTCTGACTTTAGTGAAACAATTCCAGGATCAATCTGATGCAAATGAGAAGAAAATCAGGCTGCAAATGCTGCAGTTCTAATGAAACCCTTTTCCCTGATCCTGTCTCTGACCTCCCATACTTTATCTTCCAAGGATCAGCTTTGTGGTGTTAATTATGGGGTAAGTAAGCAGTTACTTCCTAGAGCAAATCAGCAAAAGTCCAGGTTTGCTCTAGAGGTCCCAAAGATCAGAGCTCTGTGTTTCTTCAGGTTTCAATTTACCAGGCTCAAAACACTTAAAAGCACAAGGAGGAGAGGCTGGGGAGTGATCGGTTTACAAGTGACCTGGGAGTTCACAGTCTCCATCCCGTGAAATTACAGCCCATATAATAGGTCTTGTGCAGACAAAACTGCAACAAATTAACTCAAGCATCTTTTTTGGGAGGAGAAAAACACCTCTGCTTTATCAGCAATTCCCAGCTTGCCCTTCACTGCAGCCCCAAACTCTTTCTTTCCAGGAGAAATGTTTTGGACATGACACACACTTTGCTATTCTGCCAAGAAGGTGAACAGCATTTACCAGAGTGCCCTGGTTTGGGTCAAAACTCAAACCCCAGCCCTTCAAGAAGTGACGAGCACCAAGGACTTGTCTTACGTGTGTAGTTACACCAAACCTCATCACTCTCCATCTGTTACCACTCATCTGAGTTCCCACCAAGTTTTCATGGTCAGAAAATTCTTCTGTGACTAGTATGAATTTAATGACATGGTGTTTGAAAGACTTAGTGTAGGGTGAGCGGTGTTTTGTCATCACACATCATTCAGTGCGCTTGATGCCATCTTATAGGTGGGTCTGGGAATGTATACGTGTCCGCATTCTGTTAACCTATACCAAAACCATGAGTGTAATGACTGAACATACCTAGAGGAAATTCACAGAGACAGGTCAGAAGCATTGGTCTATTAAAAAAAGAATGTACTTAAAAATGAAAGGGTTATCTGCAAAAGTGGCAGCACTTTTGTTAAGATTTTCAGAAGACATTTTGTCAAGTCATGTTCATTTTTTTGCTACCCCACGTTTATTTTTGCAGATGTCAAGTCTGAAATATATTTTATAATTTTACTGTGAGATCTGCCAACTTTGCAAAACCAGTTTTAATTCTGGGATTGAAAATTTACTGTTAGTTCCAGCACTGAATCCCATTACTTCTTTTCAATAAACTTGTATTTGTAGCTAGGGTGTGCTGCAGCAATCCTGAAGTTAGACTGCAAGCCAAGATTCAAGGAGGTTAATTTCGTCTCTCCAAGAAAAGTACATTCAGAGGTGTATATAATCTGTAACAAGGAATTTAAACAAAGACCCTGGAGATTAAAGCATGTTGCCATCTCTGAGATTAGCAGTTGTTTCTAGGCCCTCACCTACTTGTACAATATCCTTGGCAGGGTTCCAGAGGATAACTTCTCTCCATATAAAAATACTATATAAATAACATTAGGAATATGTTTTGGTGGGGCTTTATGCTGCTGATGAAGTATTGTCTGGTGTTTCTATGTGTTTGGGGAGCAAAATTGAAAATAATTCTATTTAGAAAAAACATTAAGGCCCAAAAGGACTCAGAAGAACCTAATTGCTCCGTTTCTCTGTAGGTACACCAGTCTGTAGAAGCAGTGAGGTGAGCAAAAAGCAGAGTTGCACAAAGGAGAAATAAGTTGCCCTTTTATGCAGGTGTTGAGAACCAGAAATATCTCGGAAATATTGACCACAACTGCGTAGATGCAGTGAATGTGCTTAACTCAAATCAATCAATTATTACAATTAGATGATATTTTGCACTCCTGACATTTGAGCAGACATGTTTGACAGTCAGTTTTATAGGTTTTGTGACTTCTTAATCTGTACATGTAGACACTAAATGCTCTCAAAAGTCCCAAAGCTGCTGGAGGAGAGGTTAAGGTTGTACTTTGGCATGTAAAACAGCCATCTGCTTCTGTAGAGGCAGCCTTTGTCTGCCTATAGGAGAAATTTAGAGGTGGGCTAGGGGGGAGAAAATTTGTAATGAAACCAGAACAAGATATCTCTGACATTATAGTCATGCTGTGCCTGAGCTAATTGGGGATGGGGCATGGATGACAGAGCTCTTTTTTGGATAGAGAGGAAGATCAAGGTTGCTTGGGAAATAAGACTAGTGGATGATGCACCTGATATATTGCAAACAAATGGAACAGTCAGAAGATTTTACAGAAGATTATATTCTCATTCAGCAATACTCGCAACACAGGCTTAAATCCATGTCCTGGTGGATACTGTATGAGACCTGGTTAGCAGACAATGGTGAACAGTCCTCCTGCCAGCTGAGGCACGGCCCTGCAGGACTCCCTCATGCTCCTTGGTGCCTTGAGAGGACATTTCTGCAAACTCTGGCTTGTGCCCAGATGTTGGGAAAAACTTAGAGATACTTCCTCAAACTTCCCTTGATCATTTCAGCCTGCAGAATAGACCTGAACATTGTATGCTAGCTCACCTTGGACCTTAGGAGCCCAAAGGACTTAAACCCCTGCCATTGAGGGAATTGCAACCTTGTTTTAGGGCTGTAAATTTTTGCAGTGTCTGTAAGTTAGAGTTCAGATCCAGAATGCTGACCTGAGCTTGACATGCAATATAAATGTATCCTATGATGGGTTTATAACATCCTGAAGTCTGTTGTGGTTGTGGATCCAGACTGCAGACTTTTTAGTTGTATCCTAAGGTTTCATTTTTACCAGCAAATTAAACAGGGCACAGGCACAGACACTAAAACTCCATTATCTGTATTGTTAAATGGTGCCTTGCCTGATTTTGACTCGAGATAACTAGCACTCTCCCTGATGATTCCCAGGTGTGGTTTGAGGATAATGTATGGGATAAAAATATTCCCATGTTGAGTCTGAGTGTGGCCACCTTATTTTGGAGGTAAAGACAGATAACCATATCATGCTAAGTTAGCTTTGGGGTCACACTGTCATTTATTTTACAGTACAGATTCTCCCAGTGGCTCTGAGAGGAACCCATTCCTACATGGCCTGGACCCCAAGCTGGAGGAGAGGCTGTTGTGTTGTTTGGGAGAAGATAGAAAGCCTCTCTGTGGGGAGGGTGCAAGGAGTGTTTCCACACATGCATGCCATAAGGCAGGCTTTACACTGGAAAAACAGAGCAGCAATATGGTGAGGCTGTTTGCATGGAAAAGTCTAGAGTGAATTACTGCCTACTAGCTTCTCAAGGCAAATTCTCTGAGGCATCGCCAGACGCTGATTGCAAGGGCAGGTGTGTATTAACTCTATTTTCTAATCAGTTGCAGAGCACATACCCTTGATGGTACACTTTTCCTGGTAAAACCTTGAAAAGACTGAGCTGTGGTCTCTGCTTCAGAAACAAAAAACTCCAAGGGACATGAAGATATAAAAAGTTAATGAAAGTGAATCAATACCTCATGATCTATTAAAAATACCATATTTCTGCCTAATGTGGCCTGCATTTATTATCACAGTTTTGGATCCCCTGTCTGTCACTACTAGAAACTCATTTCTCTCAAACCATTAAAATAAAAAAGAACAACAGCAATCTCCTTCGGAGAAATTATTATAATTAAAAAAACAGAGAATAAAGTTTTCTGCTACTGGTGCTGTTCCTTCTCTAGCACCTCTAATTCTGTGCAAGAGCCTGACTCTAAACCAGGACAGAAAATCTACTAAAATCTGAATATATGATTAGGCTGAGAGAAAGAATTTGGATGTACTGATACTTCAAAGAGAAGCTCACTTTTTTCAAAATGCTTCCATGGCTTCAATTTTCATAATTTTTAACAGACCACTGCTATAATTATTTACGCAATCAGTCTGACAAATTTTTTATCTGCTTTAGACTTCTTCTTCACTTGTTGTTGCTTACAGTTTAATCATGAGAATTCTTTGTCGCAAACATGCAGAAAACAAAGTGAAAGGATCTTCTGTAAAATGTTCTTTCTTCAGTTTAGCAATATTACTTTTTCTTTACATTATATGAACATTCTCATTTGGCCGTGGAAAAAAGTCTTCTATATCTTTATTTTGACATGCAAATATTTAAAATAAAAATGTTTCAAGGCAGCTGTCAGATACTTAATAAAAATATTAGTTCAGGTTACACATATTTAGAGCACTGAAAACATGGGATATGAGAACTGAATTGAGAAAGAACGTTTTAATTGTAAACTAGTGGTATAGAAATTTTAAACAATAGTAATGAGACCCAGGATATAGACATCTTGAATTCTGCAACCCCTATTAAGCAAAGTACAGCCAGACCCAACAGTTAAAAATATGTAACCACACAAGTTCCCCATTTGCCCTCTTTTATTTGCCCTGTGTTTTCAATTTGTAATGACAATTTTGTATCAGAACAATAAACCAAGAGGATCATCTTTCTTTTGCCAGCTGTGACCCAAATGACTAGATTTGACTGTCCCACGAATGGAAACTGACAAATGAGACTTCAAAAGACTTCCCATTGCCAAGTTTAACAAAATTCTGCTATCTTTTAACCAAATATTTATGTATTACATGACTGTGCTTTATTATATTTATGTATTACATGGCTGTGTCCTATTAAATTTAAGTTTCCTCTGATCAGCGATACTCTCTTTCAGTGTCATTTGTAATATTTGGTTTCAATTAATATACATGGGACTGAAAGAAATGCACAAAAGCTTGTTTATTTTCCAGCAGTTGATGGTAACTGATTAAATCATTGCACATGACATGGTCTCCATCCCCTGTTTGCTGTACAAGGCAGCTGGCAAGCCGCACCTGTCAGCCTAGGAGAGAATCTCATAAAGCTGCCAGTAAAACAGTGTAGCTGAATACACATCTGCTATTAAATTCTTTTCATCATATCCTAATCAAACAGCATATGTAGTTTATGGCCTTGCTAATAAAGGGTTTGAAATATCTGCCTGTGAACTTGATTTTATCAATGTCAGCCAGCATGACCAGTTTTTATTTACTCCGCTGCTCAGTAGAAAGGTGTGTGGTGAAACAGCCGATGCACAGGAAAAGGGGAATGAACATAGGTTGTTATCATAAACAATGGGTAAATGCAGCCTTTTAAAATTCTCTTTCTCCATTAATGGGACTGCTTTACTGTCTGCTTTGCCAGTCTTCTGTTCCTGACTCCACCTGCCATGTTTGGATACTTCCCCAGTGGTTCACATGGGCAGTATTCTAATAGTGTCTACTGTAATATAAAAAATGTGAGTGACAACTTGAATTTAAAGGTGGCCATGTCCAGCTGTCTGTTTTGGTGATTGCAGCTTAAACTATCAGACAAATAATGATTTAAACTTTCCAGCTAGTATGTAAGAACCAGGATGTTAGCATGGTGTATTGGCTTGTGGTACTGTCTTGAAGATATTGAACAACAATGTCTTTTCACAAGACTATCCATTGATAGTATTCAAGAGTGGCTGTGACTAAAATAGTTATATTTAAAGTTGAAATGAGCATTTGTGAGACAGATTTTGCCATTCAGATTGGAACAGGCCTCATCCAATGTGGCTTGACTGACTGATTTTCCTACTGGAGCAGTGCTTTTTTCCCTACATAAGCCATAGCTGTTTTAATGTGTCAGCTCAGTTTGCCGCCTAACATATTCTTCCTCCTTAGTGTTGCAGTGACTATACAGCAAAAGTATATTTCACAGGGAAAACTTCTTCCTGTGGAGTTGCTAACCCCACTGCACTAACTTTTGGAGTGTCTTCAGAATCTGTACAAAAAGCAGTGATTTCTTTTCCTTTCCAGTCCCAATGATCTCCTGCAAGTGTCCAGCATAACTTGTTCTTTACTCTGGTTATTTATGCTATCGTACAGCTCAGCCAAATGTTTCACCATCAGATTTTATCTTCCATACTCATCTGGTAAAGTGTCTCCCTTAACATAGCTCCATGCATTTTTAGGGTTTCTAAAGATGTACAGTATGTTGTGCAGCCAGTTATTACATTTATCTGTTGTTAACTACAGACATGCGCTACTTTTAGTTTTACTCTTCATCTCTTCTGCTACTACTCCATTGCTTTGTATAAGAGCAATGCTATTTTTATGTATTCAAATTGATATTACTCTTTAGTGTATTCCTAATCCTTCTGAAAGGCCTCCTAAAATGTGAGGTGAGCTTTGAAGGCAGGAGTTGGATGTAAGTACACTTTGTTGTTTCAGGAGCCCCACTGTTCCTTTGCCCTCTATCCCATGCACACCTGATGTCTCCTTTGTTACCTTTTCTTTGGCACAACTGGCCACTGAGTTGTGCAACATGGTGATATCCACTCTGGCTTATTTTCTTTTCCTGGATATTCAACACTGTCCTTCTGGCCTGCACATCTTGCTTCTCTTGTGTGGATCTGGTATACATGTGAACTACAATAAGTGGAAATTCCTCCGTATTCTTCAGGATATCCTTTGCTTTTTTAGTCACACAAATCTTTAAAAACTTTTTAAATATGAAAGGCAATCACACAGATGATTCAAATATGACTGTAATTTTTTTTTGTCACCTTTCCTTCTTTTTTTTGTTTCTTTCTCTTTATGGTACATTGTCATCAGCAGGAAGTTTCACTCACCTTGCCTCATTGTTTCTGAGTCTCTGGACTAAAGATAAACCATAGGACTGTTATCTTCTATGTATCTAGCTCTAAAGAACCCAAAGAGGAAGGAAAGAAAAAGAAGTCAAGACACTGGCAATGTCACAACACACAACACATCCTCTCTGAACTAGAAAACAACTAGAAAAAAACTTTTTTCCTGTCTTTGGAAAAAACTGAGTGTGGAGAAAAAAATTGGGAATTGCAAAGCTCATAAATGTTATGCTGCTTCAAAAGAAAAGACACCCCCACTTCCAATACTACCATAGTCTTACATATTGAGTGTACATATTTTTAATGCAATTTCCACATGAAAGATTTTGTAATATTTTTAAAAATAAATGTATTTAATATACAGTATCAATATCTATTTATTCTTTCAAAAAAACTGGAGTGCTTTATATGTCAGAGCCATTAACAACCCCTTTGCCTTTACATTAAGTCTGACAGAGGATGTCAGTGGAAAGTTACTTAATGTTTTCTGTAGCCTCAGCAAATTTTCCTAGAAAATCAGCCTTTGTCAACAAGAATAATTCAGTCCCTCATAATAGTATTTCATAGATCCTAAAAAAAGTTTTTGTTTATTCATGATGTTTATAACCCTGGCAGTTTTTATTCTCACATTTCTTTGAGCAAGGAAACCACTGTTTCCTTAGGTGATTTGCAGGACTCCAAAAGGACACATGCCTGAAGCATCTGATGGAAGAGAGCTTCCATTAATAGAAAGGGGATTGATTTTTGGTGCACAAGCACCTGACTTAGGCAGAGATACATAGAAATAACCTTTTAAAGATGTAACTGTCCCATAGCAATCTCTCTGTCCCATCAGCTTTCTCCTGATGCTGTTTTTTAAGCTCAGACAGATGTTTAACACATGATTTCCCTGCAGAAAGAGCACCCAACTGACAGTTTAGAACTTAAGAGTAAATCTGCACATCCTGGGTCCAAAAAGGAGAATTTTGTCACTCTGTGTCAGATGAGTGTCCTGTTCAGGCAGCTGTATATCCTATAATCACCTCCCAGGTTCAAAACAAGTTGTCCCTTCACATTTTGGTAGCTTAAATTAGAGATGCTTTGGACAGGCCTAGAGGATTACACTTGACTAGTGAGGTAGAGTTTCCTAGAAGTTTGAACATAAACTGTGAAGCCTTTGACTGCAGTCGGAGCACAATCTCTAAGCAGTTTGTGGCATGTAGAGCATTCTCATGGCTTAAACATATGGACTGCAAAGACCTGGTATTTATGGAGAATGTGACATTGGAGAAACAGTTCTGGGAGTGACTGCTTACACCTCAGTAGGAGTCTATAGAGACACCTTAACCAGTCTTGAACACGAGACTTTTCTTAAAACCAAGAATGAAGCCTGTGAATTCAGGCAATGTAGTGTTGGTGATTTCCAATGAGCAATCTAAGGATTTCCACATAGGTTATAAGCAGTCAGCAAAGAACTGAGGAAAATACTGAGTGTTTGGACAGAAGCCAAAGGAATAAGTTTTAGCAATAATCTCTGAATGGGGAAAAGTTCTACTGGATAGCTACAGCTTATTTCTTTTATACATCCTTGTAGAATCATAAAGCAGATTGCAGATTCCTAGCTGATACAGGATAAATTCTCATTTTAGTACTACATTTTGGTGCAGAGACCATTTCTAGGCAGCAAAACATTACAAAAATGTACTCAATGGGTATGAGATTGAAACAGACCTTTTTAATTATTTAGGCTGTCACATAAAATGGCCAGTGGCCACTATTTAGAATGCTTTTAATTTTCATGACCAGGAGCTGTACAATGCATTAATCTCAAAACTGGGAATATAATCCCTCCTGGGCCAGTATTTGGCTGTAATACTTTAAGCAGATATCTGTAGTTTTGTAATCAAATCCAAACAAATATGAACTCTAACCAGAGGTATTCTGAAGTGATTTTTATTTACAACTTCTGAAAAAAGATTTCTGCCATAACACTCATTTTACTTTTCAGCTTGTGAAATAATCAGCAGATAAAAGGCAAAGACTTCCAAAGAAGGGGTAAATATATTTAATGAGTAAATATTATATTATTAAAAGAAATGTATCCTACTTAGTTTCTGCATATGAAGCAAAACTGGTGGAGCTGGATAGAGATCCTTTATTTAACTGTGGGGTTTATGACTTTTACAAGCACAGAATGTAGTTTTTTATCTGTTAGAATTTTTAGACATATACAACAAGCTACTCTTTGCAGCAGTGAAAAATGTGGAAAGAGAATCCATTTTTATCTTTAGAAATCTGGGATGAAAAAATTATAATATTGTAGCAGGTGAGTCTGGGAAGAACAGAAGAAGTGATCTTATCTCTCCATTTGACCCAAGAAAAGATCAAGTAGACCTAAACCATTCCTGGCATGTTTGTCTAACCTGTTCTTACAACCTGTCAACAAGAAAAACAGCACCAGTTGCCAGGCGAGCTATTCCAGGGCTTAACTCTTCTCACCATCAGAAAGTTCTTTCCACCCTCTAACCTAATTGTCCCTTCCTGCAATTTAAATGTACTGTTTTTCTTCCCCTTGTCAGGGGATCTGGAGAACAGACTATTCTGTTCCTCTTTGCAGCAACCTTTTAATTGCTTCACTCCACAGCCCTCTTCCCCAGGCTGTCTATGCCATGTACTGGGTCACCTCCAGGATCCATTCTGGACCTGAGAAATTAGGCATCTTCTTGAACAACCAGTGGTTCATTTTTAGGTAGGTTCATTTTTTAGACATCCTCTTGAAAAACCTGTGGTTCATTTTTTAGGTAGTCTGAGGACTGATTCAGTGAATCAGTCAAGCATCCATCTATCCACAAAACCTGGTTTTTCAACTTATACTCACTCCAATGGAAGTTGCACACTTTTTTCCTCACACTGCATCCTTCTGCCCACAATCTAAATCTATGTTGTCACTGTGAAGAAAATAATAAATATGACAGATGGCAAAGCATACATTCTTCACATTTAGGTCAAGCAGAAAAGGTATGCCCTCTTACAGAATACCAAAATTTCAGTCCTAAAGTTAGGCCACTTGGGGGCAGGAGGAGATCTAGCCCTTGTGGCAGGATAGCTCAGGCTACCCCGGGCTGAGGTGAGGAAGGACATGAGAGGAAAGAAAAGGACTGTGAGAATATCCCGAGCTGCTGACAGGGATGTGGCAGGGCAGCCACAGCTGTGAGCTTCCAGTGACTGTGATAGACAAATTTTGTGCAGATCATGTGAGGTCAGTGCATCGGTTTGTGCCAAATTCATGGGGCAAGTACTAAGCCAGGCTTTGCTCCAAGGGCTTCAGTGTGTGAACACAATCAGTTCACATTACAGGAGTGCACAAAAGCATAAGCTGATTGTTAGAAATTAGGAATGGAATATGGGATTTTAAAATGAGAGCTTGGTGGGCTACTCTATAAATTCAAAAGAACTGGAATTGCTTGTGCACAGTGCTGCAATCACTCAAATATAGGAGCAGCACTGAAAAAAGTTTAGGCTAAGGCAGGGGTATGGATAAACCTCTTTCTGAAGGCTGAAGAAATGGGTACTCCAGGTCTAGTAAAGCAATGACAGAGGGGCAATTATGAAAAAGTTGATCCAGCCTAGAGTGATGCTGAGGAGGCCATAAGGCTTGATTGTTTAGCAGGAGCATGGAGCAAGGCATAAAACCAGGCAGGAAGCTCATTCACTTGGGGTGCAGTTAAGTGGTGGAGTTCCTTGGCATAAGGTGCTGTATATAGCAAAATTTAAGAGGAGAAACAGGCAAATTAAAGCAAGAGAAACCTGCTGAGCTCAGAAAATCCCTAAATTATGAGCAGTTGGAGGTAATGCAGTTTTACTAGCTGCTTACCCTGTTATTATGCTCTTGCCTTGGCTTGTGCTTTTTGTATTTGTGTTTGGATCTAGGTGGACATTTTGTTTCAGTAAAACCACTTCAAGGTAGGAACACTGTGGATGTGAGTCATTCTGGGCCAGTGACCTTTCCAACAAGGACATCAGAAAGCAATCAGAAAGGGTGTAGGGACACTGCCACAAAGTTTTTGCTCCAACATTTTCCTCTTCCTACCACCCATTCAACCCTTCCATCCTGCTGTCCTCACCATAGCCACCTGTGTCTGCAGCAGCACACTGCTCACAGCTGGCATTGCTCTTTGTCCTTGCTCAGCAGCAGCTGTTTGTAGGTACCCTTATTCTTTTGACTGGCAAGTTTTTGTGGTCCCTTATCTTTCCCAGAGATATTAGAATTTCCCACATCCTCTTAAGGCCAGAGTTCATGATTTTCATATTACTATATTATGTCTTGTACAGAAAGTCTAAAACTGTGCTGTCAGGAAAATGGTTCAGGGCCTGATTTTTAGACCTGAGGGCAGATGGCACATGGGTCACATCCATACATGTAACCTCTTTCTCTGTAACACCTTAGTCATGTCCAAGGAATCTGCTGGGATTTAGAAACTCACCTTGAATTGGGCTCAGCTGCCATCTGGGGAAATGGTAGCTGGTATAGACCAAAGGTAACAGTTTAAGCATATTGACAGTCACATTCCAGAGCTTGAGTTTTCTCTGGGACACCACCTTGACAGCATTTTTAAGATGGAACAGGATATCAAGAAAAAAAAAGTATTCTCAAGTCTGATCATGATTTGGAAGGGGGTGCCACATACTTATGAGAAACCTCCAGAGATATCCCATTGTAGACAGTTTGGTAGAAACAGTTGCTCCAGATGAAAATTTTCTCCTTGACATGGATAATCTACATTTCATGTCTGTTCTAGACAGGATCTTAAGTCATGTTTCATCATAGCAATGAAGTTGACAAATGAAGTGATTTTTAGGGGGAAAAGTTAATCTTGTTTTCAAAAATAATATTAATATTTATTTTATTTTATTTTAATATTTTCATTATTTTCAGTAAGGCTGAATAAATTCTCCAAGTTACATACACATATGTATGTATAACATCAATCATTGCACATGGTTAAGGTATAATGTCCAAGCTGAATCTTACTCTTTTCAGACGTTCCACAAGTGCCTCTTCTAAGTGTTAAATAATTTTCATTCCTTGTCTAATGTTCTCATTTAAGTTAGTAGTCTATCTAGAAGAAGTGCTATGCACTTTAAAATGTGTATAAATTAAGTGTGCTTTAGTATTAAAATGTTTCTTAGCAAAAATAGAAACTTCAGCAATAACTATTTAATGAGAAAGTTTGGTCCAAGCATCGTACGTGTTAGCTGTTCTTAAATCACTACAGAAATGGGTTTGGACTGCAGCTTTTTGTTTCAATATATGTTGGTGAGCAACCAAATTATAATCAACATCAATAAAGCGTACAGGCTGCAACATTAAAAAACTGTTGAAACAAAATGGTTCATGTCAGTTGAAACAGGGAGATAGATTCCCATATGGCTCATAAAGTAAAGGAAAATAGCCCTAATGAACAGTACATTGAATCCAACCCTCTAGTCCTTCCTGAGGCAAATCTTCCCTTGACTTCAGGCCATGTTGTTTGTGTAAAAAGTTGACCAGGACTGGTGTGGGAGATTTTGCTTATTTCCAAACACAAACTCCTTCAATCTTCACGAGCCCTTTAACTCTGTGTGTGTTCGTGTGCCTGCTCCCACTGACTGAGGCTTGCTGTCCACGAAGAATTCTGAGTTATATTTCATTCTCAAGTTTTCCTCTGTTGTTGGAAATATTTATTCTACCTTGTTTTAATATGGAGTTCAAAGCAAACAGAAAAGCATCCCAAAATTCAGAATCACAGCAAGTTCTTGTTTCACACTGGAGATCGTTTTGTTCTGTGTCCTCCTGCTGAGGCTCGATTACTGGGTGGCAATGAGATGTTGGGCCTTTAGCAAATACAAACATTCAACTCCTTGTTTTTAATTCCCTTTTGAAAATCTATTTCTGAAATGTAGGGAAAACATAGTTTTTATTGTTTGTCTTTAAATTATATCTCATGCTGGAAAAAAAAAAAGGAAGACAAAATCTAAATAAATGTATGTAAAAAGCCTAAACATTAGTCACAGAAGAAACATGATAAATCTCTACCTCACCTAATCCAAGCAGAAATCCATGCAATGCCTTTCATGTTGAACTAGATGCATTTCTCAGGAATTGTCAAAATGCTTTCTTGACACTCAGACACAAAACTCAGTCAGGATTCCCCTGACTAAATGAATGCTTCTTCACTGGAAATCTCTAATCAGAGCTGGTTATTCAAACTCCCTTTATAGTCTCTTTTTGTTCCCTTTATAACATCTCTTTTGTAATAGAAAGAGGATCCTCTCAGGATTAATCACTTACTAATGCAGGTTTCTAAAATTGGTGAGATGAACCCAGCCCTCTGAGTGTCTTTTGTCTCTAAACCAATCCTGCAGAGGCTACCTGAGGTTCAGATATCTACATTGTAGACAACTAAAGTTAAATGACTTGTATCCTAAAAAAAGTGTTTAAGTGCAGAAGAAATAATTGGGCAATTTAATATGTGAAGTTGAGCAAAAGTCTCTGACTAAAGAAGAGCTTTTGTTTGGCTGAAGCACATCTTTTTGAATTGCAGCCAATATTACTATGAAGAGAAGGAGAATTCACTACTTTCCCTTTTAGATTCTTTTTCTGACTAATCTCTCTCACTGCTGAAAAATGTGCCTTATTTCCAAACTAAACTTGTCTGGTTTTAGCCTGTATCTACTGATTTTCTTTAGCCCTTTTTGCTTTGGTTTAAAAGTCCTTTAAGTGCTCAGAGCTTTTTCTAATGAATATATGTGCATATATATTCAAGCCACCCTTAAATCTGTTATAATCTAAATAGATTGAGGATTTCCAGTGCCCCACTGTAAGGTATTTTCTCCATCCTGAAATGATTTTTAAGGTCCTTTCTGCATCCTTTTCAAATTTTCAGCTTTTTTTTTTTACCCCAAATATGGACACCAGATGTGTATGCAATATTCTAGTATCAATCTCATCAATATTGCACACAGAGACAAAATCATCACCCTGCTTGTATTTGCTACTCAGTCTACACAACAAAAGGTTCATATATTTTCAGAGTGACATTAGGAACTTCTGCTCTGTTGTTTATCTCTAAAGATTCATTTTAGTACTGCTGTAGAAGCTTGCCTCTAATGCATTGTTAGTTGAAATTGTCTCACCTGGCTAAGTCAGCTAATTTTGTGTATCATTATAAGTTCTTTAACTGATTTTTACATCTGTCATTCACAACTCTCTTCTGCCACTATTTTAGGAATATTTTACATTGCATGTGGTCAAGCTTGAGCCAATCCTTGAGACCTGAGACTAGGGGTAGAAGTTTACCCCATGGCTGGTTATTTCAGGGAATTTTCAGTCCATCTTGATAATATAAATTTATTCCTTTATCAGCTTATTCCTTTTTTTTTTTTTTTTCTGGGATTGATATCCAGTAACATGCCTAATTCAAACGTTTTGTATATTGGCTCTGGATTAGTACTTTTTTTAGTCTTCTGGAATTTCACCAGTATTTCAACATTTATTCAAGAGCAACATTAGTGATTCAGCTGACTCCTCAGGAAAATAAGGGCTCTTGGATTCAAGCTACCCAGCCTACTGATTTAAAAATATTTAACAGACTTTGCCTAAATTCCTCCTTGCTACTTGAAGGACTGGAAAAATCTTGATCATCTTCATGTGAAGTAATTAAATGAACCTGTTTTTCTACAAGGCCATATTTACTGAAACCTTATCCTTCTCTATGATTACTAACAGATTTAATATCCTTATCTAATGTCAGAATTATATAATTTCTAGCACTTTTTTATCTCTAATAAAATGTTAAACGTTACTGCTCTTTTTTATATAGACAGGAATTTTACTATGCTTTTAGTTTCTCATATTGATTATTTAATTTCGTTGATCGTTTTCATTTTTGCTGCTAACTAAAACTGCCTTTTTTTTTTGTTTTCATGTTATACATTGCTTTTATATTCACAGTTTCCAGAAAATTATGTTGGACTTCTAGCCAAAGTTTGTTCTTTCTTGATTGTGAAACTGTAGGGGTTTAGCCATTTAATAAACTCTTCTAAAAGAACATCCAAGTTTCATTCAAAGTTCTCTGCTTACATTTCAGTTTCCAGGAATTTTGCTCATAGCGTTCCTCACCTTTTTGAAATGATGCTTTTTTAAAGCAGAAAACATGCCATTAATTGGGAATTGTCTTTGTTTACATTCTTAGAAGACTGTAGATCATGATTACTTGTCTCAAGGCTGTCACCCTTGTTCAGTCTAGGGAGATCTTTTGTGGGCTAGAAGAGTAATTCACCTGTATTGAACACCAAAAGGCTGTATTTAAGACAACAAAGAATAAAATTGTCATAGGCAACATCTTTAGATGAATAACCATGTATTAATTTTTTAAGACTCTCTGGGTTTTCAGCTGTTTGAACTCAACTTCAAATATAGCTCCAAATTGGAGCTAATACATCACAAAATGAATTATTTTGTTGGGTGTGTAAGATACTTTGGAAACAATTAAAATTATTGAGAGTTTTGTCACTTGTATTTTAATAAACCCCATCCTGAATAGGTATCACACAAACCAAACTAATTTAGCTGTTTTTACTAAAGCAGCTGCTTAGATTTAGGCATACAGAATAGCAACAATCCTTTATGCCTGATAAAGTGATAAGCTCTCTTAAAAGCAACTAGAGCTGCAGTGAGCTTTGGAAAACAAGCCTCCTAAAGCTTGTAAGTTTACTGCCATTTTCCAGGTGGGCTCATAAGGAAAAGGGAGGCCTTAAAATTATGGAAATAGCCCAAACACACTCAAGGGTAATTCAGAAATTTGAAAGCACAGCAGCCAATGCAAATGTCATGCTATGGTGCAAGATGCAAGGCAGATCAACAGTCTTGCATTTCACTGAAATATGAAATTTTAACTTTCTTTGAGCACATCTTGGAGGAGACATGACAAGCCGGGTAAGTGCAGAGACAGAGGTAGCAAGAGGGAGGAAAGTATATGATTATTCAAAATTCAGGCCAGATTCTGGAGGTGCTATCAGTTATGGAAGAAAACAATTTTTTTAATAGAAGACACTTGGTTTATATAATGAAGCTGTGACTTTTCCTTTCTCCCCTCCATCTGAGAGGGAATATAGTAGGCATGAGAAATTGCAAAGTGTTTTTTACAGCAGAATACTCAGACATCCTTCTGCAGCTGCGAGATTACTTGTTGGGCCTCAATCATGTTTCCACCTCTTCTGGATAACCAGAATCCAGCCAGTAGTTAAATCGCAAAAATCCTGCAAGAGAAGGTGTCCCACATAGGAACTGGAGTGTAGGTTTTTTCCACAGAACCACAGTTCTGTTACTCTGATATCCAATGATAGTCCAGAAAACAAAATGAAGAGTGAGCAATCTTGCAGTTGAGCTGCTTGTGCAATCCTCATTATCATAACATCTGGTTGCTACCCTGTCCTGAATGTAAGGTACTTATTCCTCCCTGAAGATCCCAAAATTATGGGGAAGGACCTGAACTGTGGAGGAATGAGTCAATTATTTCAGGTCTACATAAGAAATCTTCTTTTGAACAGAATTTGAGTCTCCTGAGTCCTCATTTCTTATGAACAGGTGGTAGCACACAGATCCAGTTTTAGCAAATTTGGCAAACTGCCTGCTCTGCTCCAATTTTGTGACTAAACATGCAGAATTAAACCCAATGGTTCCTGACTATGGCAGGTCCCATATGCAGATCATCCCAGGAGATTTCTGAAGGACCACACCTACTGTAGGGGCTTGGCAGTTCTGTAAACAGTCTTGCTCCCTACTCAGAAGAGGAACAAAACGCAAAGATGGTGGTTTAGATTAGTTTAGTGGTACCAAAGCATGAGGCACACAAGGCACAGCACCTAACCATCCCCATGTTCAGATGTATATAGATCTCCTAAGGGATACCATTACAGAGCAAGAAGAAAGAAGGAAGAATGAAATTTTCTAAAAATGCAAAAAAAAAAAAAATTCCAACAGAGGACAATTAATTCCTCAAAGAAAATATTTAAGAACATGGTCTCCCTGAATAGTTTCTGTTTTCATGTATTCTGTTTTCTTATGAGATCTGGAAGAAACTGACCAGGAAGAAAAGATAAACTGCAAAATGCATTGTAGAACTTGAGAGGGACGGGCACAAAAAGTCATTGCACTTTGATGTGTTTTTTATGGTTCCCTCTAAGAGATTTTTGTGTGTAAATAATGTAGCTGAGATCACCCAGAGTAAAGTAAACCTTTTCTATCAGATGCTCTGATTTCCTTCAAGAACTGTTTGTGTATGCATGTGTGTGTGTTCTCATAGAGCTGAGAATAGTCAGTGATTTCAAAAACATTGAAACAGTACTTGGGAATTATTTCTGAGCCCCCCAGAGTGTTTGCTGCTTTGTAAAACAGAGGGAATGCTAAGTGCTATCTCTAAAGAATTTTGTTGTTTTTTCTAAATTATAGAAATGGGGAAAGCCAGCTGCTTTAGGGACTGGAGTAAAGACATACAACTTTGTTATCGTCATGGAGTTATTCCCCATCTAAATCAGATGGGAATCAGATACAAAGATGTCATGTTTAAAAGTGATGGGTTTTACATTTGCTTCGGCATCTTACCCTGACTTGGTCAACTCTAATGAAAAAGGAAAACCACAAATATGATATCCAGAAGAGATGCTATTGCTTTTCCACTGATCTGATTGGGCTGGGCTGTTTCAGCACGCAGCCTCAGTTACATCAATTACCACAAAACTCAGAAGGTATTTGGCATCTCGCAATGAGTGGCAAAGAAACATTGTTTCTTTGTGACCACTTCAGTCCACAAGCTGTGCTCTGATGATCCGGCACAAACTTTTAGGAGCATTGACAGTTGTACTTAGCTCTTTCCTGACCTCTGTGGAATATTTGACACCACAAAGGGTTTGGCAATAAGTTATCAAGTGGTAATTCTTAGGGAATTATTATGTTCCCCAGCACAACATGTCTTTATTCTGGGAGTAAACTGTCATTTCCATTAATGTCAGTCAGAAATGTTGAGGGTAAACCTACATTTTGTACTTCACAACTGACTTTCCTGATCTTCCAAAGTAATGCAGTCTATGCTTGTTTGCAACAGGCCTAAGCACTTGCTTGGATTAGTGCTGATTAGGTCTGTTGATCTGAGGTTAGACCACAATCCTTTCACAAATGGAAATATTTTTGGTTGTCTTTAACCACCCACAAAGGGCACTTTTTTGAAGAAGGATTTTCTGGGAGGGTAGAGAACCTGTCATTCACCACTCTCCAACAGAACTGTCCCTGGTTGCCATCACCCCTTCTTCATTCAAGTCAGTGCTGTCAGTTACATTAGCTGTTTCCTGAGCACTACTTTTACCCAATAAAGGAAAACAAATAAACAAATTGGAAGCATGTTAAGCAATCTCTCTCTTTTCCTTTCAGTACTGCATAATAGAACAATTGTGTAAATAAAACTGTCATTTTTATGGACCTCAAGCCAGCATAGTTCTCAAGCACATCAGATTCTGCGGGATGTGGTTCCACATCCCCATGGCTGCAGCCTGTCCTATTGCATGACCAACACAATGTTCAGATCCTTGACCAGGGCAGGTGACAGTGCCCAACAGCATCAGCAGCTGCTCTGGGAACCAGACACCGTGAGTTTCTACTCTCTGTCAGTTGTGCTGACTGATGCTTGTATTTCCATGACTTCAAAGCCCTGTTTTTGAGACAGTTATGCCATAGACTGGAACAGCATTTTTCACTTTCCAATAGATTTTAGTGTTCACACACATTTGGAGTGGGAAGAGAGCCTCCTCATGCAGTGATAAGGCAAACTGTAACCACTGAGTATCAAGACGAAATATGTCATGATTTTGACTTTGGCTCAGAGTCTTTCTAAAGTGGTTGTTATAGGGCAGTCTCCATGGTGAATCACACACAGGAAAAGTTTGAAAAGTTTGAACTTGGTGCATCAGCAGCATCAGCAGACATTCATATGGAACAAAAATGGATAAATCTTCATCTCCTCTAATGACTGACCAATCTAACACCAGTGTCCTTGAAATATAGTGAAAGATATATTTATGGACTATTTTTGGTTGCACATGGCAGACCCTTATGAAAATGTTTTTTCTCTCAGACTCAAACAGAATCATTTGAATAAGTTTTAAAATACAAGCTATACTGACTTCATTATGGAAACACTTATAGTCTGCAGCTGGATGCTTGTGGTGAAAAAACACTAACTGCTTTGGCACGTGCTAGGTGGATTGGGAGCTGTGAGAGATATTATCCAATCAAACATTTGCATCTGGTCAACTGACATCCTACAGTGCTATAGTTGAGCTAATAAACAAGGAATTATCTTTATGAACTTGTCATTTACTACTATTAATAGTAATGAATGAATTAATTTCTCCTGATTAGCCAATTTGTGATCAGCAATGAAGGTAAAAATCAGAACATAAATGGTTATCATGTCATTTCATGCTTAGTTTTGTATTATCATTTGGCAGAATGCTATGTACCAATTTGAAACAGCTGGTCTAAGTGAGCTAAACTAGTTTAATATCCGGGATATATCACCAAGGGGATTACTTATTAAATTATAGGAAGTGATATTAGATTTCAATTGTGGTTTATTATTCAAAATTGTTTTGCCTTACAACAAATTGTAGTTTTTGACCTCAGAGTTTGTATCTTTATTTTAATATTGTGGTAGTTTATTAGAATCATAAATATTAAGATATAAAAGTTTATTATCCCAGAATTTCAACAGAGACTTGTTGGGAGCTATTATTCCCAAATGCTTTTTTGATGACAGTAAAACGTACTGTAAGCTAAGTGAAAACTTTTATTTAACAGTTCAGCTACAATGCTGTTTCTCTGTTACATAAAAAAGGCCACACAATTTCATTAGAAGCAACTGCATCTTTCCACTGTCATGTAAGGTAAGATTTGCTGCCATTTTTAAAATAGTATGTCCAGATTCTCACTTCCTACCAGGTTATCACCATCAATTTTGATGTAATTGCTTCTGATTTGAACTGGTTTGAGTGAGATCAACAACAAATTCCAATCTTGTTGAGTAACAAGGAGAAAATATGGTTTCTTGTTTCCTCGCAAAATTTGCATCATTTTTTACTGGATATGTCTTCTGAAAGATAGGAAGGTAAGGAAAAATGCAGACCTAAATGAGTAGACTGACAAACTAAAAGTTTTGTTTTGTCTAAAACTGAATGATCTCTTGTGGGTCTCATCATTCCTGCAGCCAGTTCTATATTTTGGAGTGCACTCTTAAAAGCAGCTGTGCTGTACTCTTTTACTTTGTGCTGAGTAGATTGCAGAACAATTTCTCAGTGAGTCAGAGTGAAAAATATTCAATACATTTGGCTTGAGTTTTGTCTGCTCTGTGACTTGTTAGTCTCCCTGCACAGGATTCATCTGACTGGCTGGAGATGTCTATAACTTAAGGGGTTTTTTTCTTTCTCAAGAATCCACCCTAAACTCCCCTTCCATAAATGAGACAAACAGGCATTTCGGGGATATGAGTCAGCTCACAGTCATTTAATATAGGCCAGAGGAATTGCGTTCCAAAATTGCTGACTTATTTTCATGGGCGATGCAGGCAATCTACGGTGACTTGCTCACATACAGTTATCTAAAATGTTGACATTAAAACTGTGTAAGCTGTATCTCACTGCAAGACCATAATCTATTCATTGGCTGAAAAAAATGCAAACTACCTCCTTTCTCAGCCCTCAGGATATGATCTCAAGACTGAAAGTGATTTAGCAGATTAGTGGAGAATTTAATCAAATATGGTAGTCTTGGCCAAGTTAATCTCTTCCCAGAAGGTAGGACAGCTTCTCTGTATGATGCTGCTCTACACTGTGCAGAGGCATGGACTGTTCAGCAATAAAAAATGACTCATGGCACCGTAGGACACTGCTCAGTTGTCTCCCACATGATATTCACTCATCAGCAGTTCTGAAAAATTCAGTCTATAGCATTTGATGGTTGCAGATGCTGTATTCCACAGAGGAAAGGACATGATACCCTATAGACAGTAATGTTGGATTTTTGGTCTCCTCTGCACTGAGTTTATGGGCTATATTAAATGTCCAATTCTGGAGACAGTTCTAGTACATAACCGTACTGGATAAAATACAGTGATTTGTAGTGCACACTTTATCACACAGTGTGATGAGTGATGCAGTTGGACAAAAAGTTTTATTTTCTTCCCCAATTTCCTTTAACCTCTTTGGTGAGAAGATGCTAAGAAGCAGACATGTCTCCGTACTGACTCTTTTGCAAGTGAAATTTCTCTTCATTGGAGTAGGCACAGCAAAACTGTCTGGCCTGTCCTACTTTTCTTTGAGTACAAAACATTTCCACTGAGCACTGGTTTATGTATTCTGAAACTATGAGTTTGATGTCTTTCTGGTAAGGGCAGACTGAAGGCTTGACTTGTATTTTTTAGCCAAGTACCACAGCAATAACTGATATTAATAAGGACAAGAAGTTGGGAGTGATTGTGCTTTTTATCTGTGAAGCTTCACAGAACAGAGCAAGTGGAACAACTCCTTTGCTTATATTTTTAAAAGGTCAGATTCCAGGCCTGTTATTCATGGTTTATACTACTGAATAGAATCTTCTTCTGTATGAAATCTGAGTGATATTCACATATAACATTGCATGCTAGCTGGGACCCAAACCCTCTTATGTCCAAAGCCTCTTGCGTTTGAAATGATTTGTGCTTTATGCTTGGGCTGTCTGGAACTATCCAACTAATATTGGGATTTGGTTTCCATGTGAAAAACCACCGAACTATGCAAGAATTTAAAGGCTGGACATATTCTAGTACCCACCTTTAAGTTCCCAAACTGGCTTGGAACAGGTGAATTCTGTAGTTGTTCTCCAGGAAATCATCAGAGGGCAGTCCAGTGCACTGCAGGAAGAATTATGGACACTATTAGCTTAGGTGAGTGCAGTAACAGAGAAGAACAATCAGTGCATTATGGCTAGCACTAATTCTGCTGTTGGTCTTCTATAGGTCTGTCATGAAAGCATATCCTCTGCATGAATTTAGCTAAGAATAAGTGGGGTTTTAAAAATAAGAAACTTATGACTTTTCTTACTTGCTTTGGTAATTGTTTTAAGCATGGTTTTCTTTCTTTCATCCTCTCAGTAACCCTCATAAAATATTCCTTTTTCTGCCTGTCCCTATCTTCCGATTCCTCAACCTGTGATTCATTGTCTGGGAGATCTGCTGGGAATATTGAGTCAGGTTTTCTTCTTCTTTAAGCCAGGATGACTTGCACTGCTACTGGATGTACTACTAGCACATATGGCAAAAACACCTGCTCTGAATTCTGAAGTTCCATGAAACATCTCTTGCTTACACTTTGAACTGCTTTTCAACTAATCCCTTCCTTTAAAGAGGTAGGGAAGAAGATGACAGTGGTTCTTTGATGTTTTTAAACAGTACCACTGCTAGGTTTTTTTTCTGGCAATTACAGGAGCAGGTTTGTTTGTAGTGGATCCATAGCTTTGAAATACTTTGAGTGTGGCTTTGTAGTAAATTTGAGCTCTGGATGTGCATTTCCATCACAAAACTATTAAATGTAATTGATCTTTATTTTTTACATTTTTCTTATTTTCATGATTTTCATACTGTTTTAATTATAAGCCTGATGTATATTGTTACTACAATATGAGTAAAGATGAGGATATTAGAAGAAACAGCAGAGCAGAACATACAATAAATGTGAGGCAATGTGGAAAATTATCAGGATACGTTTTTCATTAGATAAATGGCAATTATACTTTTATGCATGAACATGTATAAATGGCATTAAGGACTTCAAAAGATGATATTTCTAACAGCCAGCACTGCAAACTCAAGCTGAAACATGGGAGACAAGCTTTGTTTCAGTTTTCACCCTTTCATCATAAGAACTAATTGAAATATTCCATAATCAGAACATAATTGGCATCTTCAATGATGCTTGTAGCAGAGGGGAATCCATCTTGCTCCCCACATAGGTTCATCGTCTTTCTGCTGCTGACAACAGATATTATCTGAAGATAGAGCTGAGGCTTGATATGTCACATATCAGATTTGCATTGCTATTTTTCAGACAACTTTGAAAAGTGGGACTTTCCAATGAAACCCAAGAAAGTAAATCAACAAGATTTTATTCTAGCTGTTTCTTTCAGAATTGTCCAAGAGTTCAGATCTGTATGTAAAGGACAGAAAAGATTTGAGTATAATTTTTCAATATGCTCTCATTTTGAAGAGTTATTAAAATTTCAAAAAGCATCCAGTTTTTCTAATGCATTCTATTTGAAAATTTACATGGAGTCTGACACCATGGATATTGTAAATAACTGAAAACAAGCCCTAATGCTACACAGTCTAATAAGCAGAAGAAAATAATCTGTCCAGGTATTCCCAGAATATCAGGGTGTAGATGGCTTTCACAGGGAATTGTATGTCAGAAACATCAGAGAAAAAAGATTGGTATGGAATCTGGGAGTTTTCCTCAAGTAAGGAATTATCAAAACATTGGGCGGAGGGTTTGACAGATGGAGTGTAATATCTTCGTAGAAAAAGTGAGAGTTACACCTGCTTTTCCTTGGTACCTTCTGCAAACAGGAATCCAGGGCACGTTAGCTGCAGTCTGTGGGGAAAATGTCATTTTGACCACTGTCAGATTGTGAAGCAGGGCAAAAATCAGGAGTTCCTTTTGTTATTTATACAACTGAGATCTGAAACAGATTCACAGCCATCAGATGGAAGAGTAGCCGCAGATGGAATCACATCTCACATGCTTACCAGTATAAGAAAGGGGAGCCTGGTAATTTTATGCAGGCTTTCCCATCCTCCCCACTACTTGGCTTGCAAGATGTAATGAACTCTTTTTTTCTTGTCAAGTATGCAATTGCTTCCTTTGCGAAGGACATGAAATAAAGCATTGCTATGTTGTTTGAACTTAAAGCAGTAAAAAGATAGCAAACTTCACAATAACTAAGGTTGGTCATTCTGGCCTTGATTCAACAGTGCACTTAAATATGTGTTCAAGATCATCCCCATTAAGCAGAGCACTTAAGCACATTCTTAATTTCTAACATATGTAAAACTGCTTTTCTGAGTAGCGATAGATTTAAGCACATGCTTGTGTGTCATACTGGGTTGGGGCTAAAATCAGCACATATTAATTCTTTCCAACAAATCAAAGCATCTGTTTCAAAAATAACAATGGGTACTTCATAGCAAACAGCTGTCTTCATCTACAAAGTGTTTAAACCTAAGGCATGAGTTGATGTGCATAATAAGAGAAATACCTTTTAAGATGGACTCATGTTTTCAGAAAGGTATTGCTCCTTTCTAAAGATGAAAGATGAAAAAAAGGGTTGTTACATCTTTTGTGTCTGTAAATTTTAATTTTTTTCTTTTTTAAATAAGAATAAGAATATATGGATCTAAGTGCGGGGTTAAGGAAAAAAAGAAAAACATCACAGTTTGGATTGCAGGTCACTTTAGTGCTGTATTTAGAACAGCTAGAATTTCAGTTTGCTAAAACATTTCCAAAGCTATGGCTATTTTCATTTTTCCATGGGCAAAGGTTTACATATTTTTAGTGTCAATTCACTTTAATAAATAGGCGCCCTTTAAAAAGCTGTACAATAGAGAGAATAGTTGTAATGCAAATCATCTAGGGATTAAGGACTAATAATATAACACCACTCATCCCAAAGTATTCCTAAACACTGGAATGACTTTATAAAAAGATATCAGTCCTGAATCACTCACTCTTTCCCTTTTGGGGTAAACCACAGTAATGATTTATCAAGGCATAGCATTACATTTAAGAACAGAAGGAGAAGGATATTATCGTTGACTACAACAAAAGAGAAAATTTTACGTACTGTAGACAGAATAATTACCCAAATTGGAATGGGCCAGGGCAGAGGAAAAAAAATGGAGGAGGTGAACAGAAGGTCAAAATGAAGAAATGGGTGACTTCTAGAGAGCCATTTGTCACCTTAAGGGGAGAGGAGGAGGGGAGAAAGAAGCAGAGAAGAATTATGATTCTCTGTGGAAATCAAAGCAAAAGTATGCATTCCTGCCTTCAACATTGTTGTTTGGTAATACAAGGTTGTGGGGAGCTTGACAGAGAGCCAGAAATAAGTTTCTTTTACCCAGAGAGACAAGACAGATATATCTGGGAAAGAGGCTTGGGAGCCCTGTAACATGCTGAACTTGAGCCAAATATTATTGGAAAGGACCTGGGAGAAAAGAGAAACTCCAGGCACGGCACTGGCTTTCTTTGTTGGAAAGATCAGATCTTTTTCTATGTGATTTGAGATGTTATTATACATAGGAGTGTGCATCTGTGTGTGTGTTTGCAGGGGAGAGGTATTTTGCTTTTTCAGGAGCAGCACTTTACCAGCAGTGAGCTCATCTGAGCCTTTGGCCATCTCCAGACTTAGGGGTCAGCATAAATTTCTCTGTAAGCAGTTCAGGACATGTATTTGTTTGGCTTCAAGGCCCACAATGGCATCGTGATGTTTATTGGTGGCTACTGCTGCTGCTGAACTATCCACATCCATTTATGCTCTGAAATCTCTTGCGTCCACCTGACAGGGCATTGCAGAGTAAAGACCATAAGGTTGCAATATAAAGGTCTAACTATACTGTTAGAAGATTAAACAGAAGGTTCTTTTTGGGCAGAAAGACCTGAGTTTCTGTCTACTAAGGTAGATTCAGCAATTAAAAAGTCTACAACAATTACTCTGTGGGTTCATTGTTATTGTACAAAACAAAAAGGTAGAGATGGAAGATCTAAATGTTATGCACACTACGTCTTGCAATCATGGCTATGTAGATCATATTTGAGTCCCTGTCTACCGAAGAGGAATAATTTATCATTCTAAGTAGAGTAGGAATTTGGAAATCTAATTTTGCAAATTCTTCCATTCCAAAATATGCTTTCATTTCAATCCATTTGAAAGCAGCCATAACAAAAATGGTTTGAGCCAGTGAAATGTTGTGTTTTGATAACAGAGTGATGTTTTGCTTCAACCTTTTTTATTACATCAGATAGCATTCATTTAAAAATGAAAAATCATTTAAAATGAAACATTCCTTTCTGCTTGTTATCCAAGCATTTTTTCCTCTAAATATAAATGAACCTCCTCAATATGGCCAAATATGAATGAAGAGTTTAATGAAACTTCACATACTGACACAAAAATGGGACTTTGATATGAGAATAGAAGAACACCTCTTTTACTGAGCATGAGGAAACCTTGACAGAAGGAAAGTAAAGCCTCCTAGGACTGTGAGATAGCTGTACAGGCCTGCAGACAGGAGTACTGGAAAACCTTGAACTTAAACTCTGTACCATTAGGATCATCTTAGTTCCTTACCCGAGAAGGACATTTAAAAGCAAAGAACCCACAAGTTTTTCTTGACACTTTCAGTCTGAAGCATATGTAATTTGCAAACATATAATAGGTACTCTGGCTATTGTCACCTAGTTCTAATTTCCATCACAGGACTGTGCAACTCTGGCTTTTGTGGCTTCTTTTCTCCTTTACTTCTAATCTCTGTCATTTTATGTGCTACTAATCCCATGTGAACCCTTTGACTTGTAGTATGGCATTGTGTGTACTTATAACTTGAGTGATTATTCTTTCAGCTGTTTGGCTCCTTTGATATGTGTCTGAATAAAGGGCTGCTCTTATACTTTCCAGCTTTGTTGATGTTTACTCTAGCATCCACCACAGCTTCATAAATAACTGTCTCTATCTATCTCAAGCTTAAAATGCAGAAAGAGTATCTTGCACCAAACAAAAAGGCTACTGGCTTGTATAGGCAGGTTATAAAAATGTTTTATATTATTTCAGTGAAGATATCTCCTTAATTCTGTTATCTTCAAACAAAAGGCATATTTTTAAAGTTACAGCAACTCTGACTAAACCATTTTGCAAGTGTCCTGTAGACATGTGTATTGAAAAACTTGATGTGCTCAATCTGCATAATTGTTCATCATGGCATGATATATCCCAGGAATTTGTGTGAGTTTCATTCCCTACCTGTCTCTGGAATGCTTTTCTCCCTGAGAAAAGGAATGTAAATAAGTCAGCCTCCATGGAATAAATTTTTTTCAGAGACTGAAAGGTATTTCTCTTGCCAAGTGTTTTTCCTACCACCCCTGTTGTTTGTAGGAGATCCTATAAAAAAGAACACTTTGCTTAAGGTGATCAAATGTCCAGTGCCAAGCCATCATTATCAGAATGACAGCTAAGAGCATACATCCTATACAGTCATTCATACTTAGTTACTATCCTGACTTTTGACAGGCTTATTCACTACACATTGGTTTTAAAAAATGAATTGGCTAGAACTTAATTTTTGTTGTGTTAACATTAACCTGGGAGTTTAGAATCCTGCCTGCATTACACATACAGCAATGATGTGGTGACAGGGAGAAAGCCAGACTCCTTGAATTTGTACCAAGACCTGCGCAGCCAAGCTTTGCAGTTCCCTGAAGCTGCATTAACTCCAACACAAATTCACTGGACTCTAGTTGCATCTTTGCTATTCATGCTTGTCCTGGTAACTTAATAGTGCTAGGATTTGGTCTCTGGATTTGAAGCCAACTTGCACAGCCTTGATAATCCATGCTGTAAAAACATCTTATCATTTAAAAACTGTGTGGTCATGCTAAAACTGACTGGTGTGAATGGCTAAGTTCACAAAATGTGCTGGGCACTTCTTTTTTTGGTTTTTTGAATATCGTCGCCTCAGGACAGGTATATAGACTGACAAAATATCCTTTGAAATTTGCAGTTTCAACCAAGAAAATCTAGTTCTTGCCCTTTGTTCTGGGTCCTACCAGCATTTGATTAATCACTAGAGTCATAATCTCAGAGTCCACCTGAGTTCCTTTGCTTCAGTCTGTACTGACCCATGAAAACAGTTTCAGCCTGCCAATTAGCATTTCCAGGTCACTCAGGCCTTTTTCTGCATCATGAATTTAGTGATACAGTAGTGAAGGTGCTACTGCTTCAGCACAGTTTTGTTTGTAATGTGTTATTTCCTGTATATTTGTGACAATTAATAGTCTCTGCATTAACACAGAAGTGACATGGAAATAAAAAAAAGTAAGGAAAGAGATATAGGGCTAACAAAGAGAGGAAACAGTACTGCAAGAAATATCCCATATTTTAGCAAAAATTTCTTGTAGAACAATTTTCAGACAATCAATATTCTCAAAATGGTGTTTGTCTAAGTGATGCTTCGTGGCAATGTTAATGATTAAAATAATAAATGTCTTCAGTGAGTTGTTTGCTCTACAGAAAGTTTCTCATGAATGACACACATAAATTGGTTTGGACAAGAATATAAGGCAGTGTTGGAGGGAGAAGTTGTTGACAGAAGAAAGCAGAAACTCATTTCTGTTTAAGCCAGTGGCAGAGGTGGCAGAAGTTAACAGCGAGAAAGACTTCAGCATAGTCCTGATAGAGTATTAAGGGGAAAAAAAGCAGATATCCTGCCTTATTTATACCTACTGATCTCTTTGAAGAGGTCTTTTTACATAATGATGGTTTCTTCACCAATCAGCAAAGGCTGTATGCACAACATTTTTAAGCTGGTGTTCCATTGAATTAAGTGAAAGAATTTCTCAGAAGCTGGGGCACACAGTTACTTTAGCTGGACTTCTGATATACCTTAGAACCTTGCCAAGCTCATCACAGGCACAGCACAGGTCTAGGTCTTACATGTGCCCGTGTGCCCCTGTGCCCCTGTGATGCTTTAGCCCATGGATTCTTCAGCTTAGCTTCTGAAACTAACAAAAAATCCCATGTAAAAGGTCCCACAGCTTCTATATGGGCAAAATTAGAGTTCACAAGTTTCTTTCTTCTTTCTCAACAGCCATGACCGCTGTAATTCAACAAGTTCCTTGTACACATTTTTAATTGATGTGGCCTTGCTTTCTGGGGTTTCATTATGCCTCTGGATCCTGCCTGTTTTGCTCCATGTGAAAGGTCAAACTTTATAGAATAACCAATGGGCTTCCAGTCAAACACAGCTAAGGCACCAGGGTTGTAGGAAGACACCTTAAGTGAGAACTAGATCACCTGCAAATAATGAGAGAAACTAGTGAACCCCTCCTTAGGGGTTCAAGCATTCAACAGGAAGAGTTACTGGTATTTTTTTTTTTTCTGAGGTGCACAACAGACTTTCAGAAAAGGCTGAAAACCCCTGACTTATTAAGACAAACCCTGAAGAGGCTAGGAAGTGGAATGCCCGGATATTTCCCCAGCGAATTCTTCAGCAGATATACAGATGGGATTTTGACACAATCTGAACCACAAGACTTGGAAGCAGACTTGGCACTACTGTGTAAAATATGAAATCTCCCCTTTTATGTTTGCCTAACATTTCACTGTGATATATGGATAATGAGTGTTATGAGTAAAAAATATTTTTACAAATTATTACTACAACTCTGGATAATATTTCTGTGCCTACACTTCTTTGGCATTGAGATTGACATCAAAAAAGAGGGAAGAAAACAAAAAGAATTATATTAATTATATGAGATAAAGATGTATAAGGACATTTTTAAGAAGACCTGAAAGATCAAATTCTGATTTAAAAGCTTGGGGTTTATTCAGTCAATTAATAATCCAAGTAACAGTTTTAGTTATTTACTCCATAAAATGTCATTGATTGCAGACTTAATACAGGACTTATTCTTAAAATATTTTTTAAAAGTAATCTATTAATTCAGACATAGAGTTTATCTGACAAGTCTTGGATAGTTTTATTACATTTTTAGTACTATTCTATTTTACAGTTAATATAATTAAAACTGTAAATGCAGATACATTTTTAAAGTTTCATGGTTTTTGCACTTTCATTGGTTGAAGCTTCTCAAACTGTTCACTAATGTAGGATGAAGAAATTTTAGAGCATTAGTACTATGCTAATAAGTAAATTAGGTACTTCCAATTGAGAAATGGCAAGTGCCACCTCTGTGCCTATATTGTGAAATCTACATTGTTATCATTTCTTAAAAGCCTCATTACCTTAGGAAATACAAATAATTAAAGAAAAAAGGTGCATGACAAAGTTGTAGGAAAAAATCTTCCCACTTTGAAAAAAACAGGTCTTAAAATGAATAAATTTATATAAATAACTTTGCATTTTCCCTGTTGGGTAATAGCATCATGTTGTTACAGTCAATATATCAAGGTTCTATGCATTGGTTCCAAGAAATGCAAACTCAGAGATATCTAAGATAGCTAAGCAAATAGCTGAGTTAGTATAGAAAGGAGGAAAAAAGCATGCAAATCTCTTTGTTTCAGAAGGATTTTTTTTTTCCAGAAGTGGAAATATTTGAACTAAGTCATGCTAGCAATGATCATAGCTCTAGCGTCTTTTCTGCAATTTGTTATAAATTCTTTTTGGGAAAGGAAAAGTTTTGTGTATTTTTAAAAGTCAAAACATGGCTTTAAATATTCATATTTTCTGAAAGAAAGCATATTGCTTTTCTATTGAGTCATGCTATGGGAATAGAACCCAGACCATGCTGCTGGGATTCCTACAAGAACTTTCAGTTGCTTGTGCATATTGTATAATCTGAGAATCAAGGGACTCAGCTGCAGTTAATTTTCATTTGCTGTTTGTATATAAATGCTTTTAGTACTTAAACTAAATTCAGATCAATTAAACTAATGTTGTTTGACATAATATTCCTTGTTCCAAAATCAATATCCCTTCATTTGACAGACTTATTCTTGAATTCAGGATGTTTATTATTCTTAAAGCTTACCTATAGACCTGGTTTTTGTCTTTGATGATGTAAACCAGTTCTTCCTTATGTACTATGAGCCAGAGTATAATGGGGTTCAAATTTCTCTGGTAAATATCTTTAATTGTAAGATCATGTCTGTTAACCTCTTGCCGTAGTGCTAACTTCCTATCCTTTCTTTTGTCTTTGCTATTATTTCTTTGAGACCATATTCTCCCAAGGAAGATGCTTTTTTTGTAGTACTCTGCTACTGAGGAAACCTTTTGGTGATGAATGGCCCTCCACCTGGTTTCAGAGGATGAAGTCTTCCAATTTCATTTCAGTCAATAGAATCCATAAAAGTCCATGGTCAAAAAATCTTTCTCCAGACTGTTTGATATAATTTGTGTCACTGCCTAGAGGCAAAGTAGGAAGGAAGAGGAACTTCAGGGAAATGCAAACTTTTCCAGTGTTCATTGTCTAACACTGACGAAGGTGCAAGGTGCTGGTTCCCTGAGTTTCACAGGGCTGAAGTGAGCCCTAGAGGCAAGGCAGTACTTGCTCTACACTGCTTGTTTCACAAGCCCACTCACAGATAGGAAAGCTCTTGTAGGGAAAATCTGTACCACCAGGGCTGTCCTCTCACAAATAAAGCACAAGTCACAATTTCCCACTCAATTGTGTATTTCTGCAGGTAGTGATAGCCTTCAAGAACTTGTCTGAATGATGTCTGTGTAAGGATTGAATGGAGTCCTTATGATTTGGTCCATTAGGAGAATTTTTCTTGAGTTTTGAGAAGACAGAGCAGGGCTCATGCCCTTCAGATCCTCTTTACCCTTCCAGTGCAGTACTTATAAATCTTGTGATTTTGTTTTGTCTGGCCCTTGTCCAAAAACAGACCTGTCGAATAAAAGGCAGCTTTGGGATAATTTATCAATGTAACAGTGGGAATAGTGGGCTGAACAGTAGTTTTGTGCTGTTACCAAGTGAAACCACCACGAGCAGTTACCTAATTGGAATAATATGGCACATGTTCCCATAATTGCTCTCCTTTGATAACTTTACTTAGGTCATGTTTTCTTAGTTAATTATCATTAGAAAAATATCTAATGGAGGTAACAAGGACTAAAGGTTGCAAAATGTGTATAGGCTGCAGTGTGACATTTTCAGACACAAATATTTTCTTTACATTAATGGTAATAGAAATGATATAACTTGGCATCAACTGCAAATGTAATCAACAGCTATGGTTCCCAGGTATTTATTATGACTGAAGGTCAGAGTGGAAGAGGGGTTATTAATGAGACTTAAGGCAAACTGTCTCAGTTATGCTGCTGGAGGGCACTCCTGACCTCGTCCTCCTCTGCAGCTCCTCAGACCTCCAGATGAGGATGAAAAGTGAAATCCTATTGCTTCAGGTAGATCCTCTGAGACAGTCAATCCCTGAGAGAAAAAAAAAAAAATGAAATTGGTATTGTTCCATGCTTAGAACAAGAATGAAGATAGCATGGCTGCTTATAAATTATGTCATACTTCTGGGAGACATGTGAGAGAACACTAGTGTTCTGGGCAATACATTTAGAAAAAGCCCCAAACTTTTCACCCTTCCACACTATTCTGTGGAGAACAGTTTAGGTTTTCTGACAGGGCATTTTCTCTATGAGTTTTTGTACTGTTTTTCTTGAGTAAAAAAATCTATAATTTAGCCTACAAGGTCCTTAAAAGTATATTTTAACTTGAAAGATACACTGATGAACTTATTAGTATGTATTAGGCTGGTATCTTTCACCTTATCTCAGGTTCCTAATAGTCAGAGGTCTAAGTCTGACCTGAAGACCTCAGACTCACTTTATAGTCAGAAGAAAAAAATGGGCATTCCCAGATTGCAATCCGTCTTATTTGAACTAAGTACACAAGACAGGTCAGATGAATTGTGGCCTGGATTTGCTTCCACTGAGTATAACAGGAAGCCAGGGTAACCAGCAGAGGTTTCATGTTGAACTTTCGGATGTCTACATTAAGGTAGATGAATTGCACCCTGAAGTTATGCACACTAATAAATTAAGCAGGAGAAAGGAGCATGCCTTGCCACTTTGTTGCCACGCAAACAAGTTTGGATGGTACCTGGCTGCTTTTGACCCAGCAGTGCTGCTGCTATTCAAGCCAGCCCAGGAGTGAGCCGAGGTTTTTGTGAACAGTTTGGGTGTGGTGCCTGGGGCACAAGGATTGCAGACAGGGGGTGCAGACCTTTCCATGCTGGAGAGCTGCAGGGCCAGAGCACAGCTGTGAGCACATTTACTTTTACAGTGTGGACTAGGCTGAGTACCTACAGCGATCAACTCCTATCAAACCTACTTTACCAGCTCCAGAAGTCACACTTTCCTACAGATTTCAGGGGAGCTAGTCTCTAGAGAGATATAGGGATAGAAATCCCTGCCTCCAGTTTCCAAGGGCCTCCAGAAGCTGTAGAGATTTCTTTTCATAAAGTAGGCAATGCTAATCTTGCTGATAGAAAATAACAAAACTGTGTGACAACATCTAACTGAAACATTATGTTTTAAGGCCATGATTCTGTTCCCACTGACTTCAAAGCTACAGGATTGGGCCTGAAATGTTTCTGAGGTTTTTTTTGCAGCAATGATAATGACCAGAAGTGGAGTTATTTTTATTCTTTATGAGAAACAATAAATAAGAGACCATACTTACTTTTCACTGGAAATTTTGAAACAATCAGTTCACTCCAGGGAAAAAATTAATAATAATAATAATAATAATAATAATAATAATAATAATTAAAACAAAAAAAATGAAGCCCTCTGAACTGAATTTTTTTTCCCACTATTTCCGTGAACACTTTCAGAGAAGCCTGACTCAGGACAGCTGATGCAGGATAAAGCCAAGCCACTAAAACATCTTTCCTCTCCTTACGTATTCGGGGTCTGTACTTTCTTTGTATATTTTGTTACTGGGAAAGAAAACAGCTGTGTTCTTGAAATCCCTGTTTCTCTTTCTTGGTGGGTCAATTCTCTTTGATGCATTGTGTTTGGCCCTGCTAGCATCGGTGAGGGAAGCTGTTTTCTGATTAATAACATTTTGCTTTTTTTTCCCTCTAGACTTGCTTATTGGCAGGGTGGTTTTCATTAACCAAGCCGGTAACTAGAATCAATTACACTAACTAAACAAAGCAGAGCGTAAAACTGTGGAAAGATGAAGATAATAAGAACTAAAGACCATCACACACAAAAATTCTTCAGCAGAAATAACTAAAACAAACTTATGCCACCATCCTTTTTGCTTTATAAATTATGAGAAAAACAATATACAATTCTGTGTTGCTGCTTTACTGGTAGAATTCTAGAAAAATTTAGATGAGGAAGGACCTCTAGAGGCTTCTATACAACCTAACAATAAGGCAGTGTCAGCTGTGCGATCAGACCATATTTTATCCAGTCAGATCTTGACAGCTTCCAAGGACAGAGGTTTCATTACCTCTCTTGACAGTCTGGTCCACTGCTTCACTGTGTCCATGAGGACTGAGCTTGTCGTGTTTCAGTTTATCTTTGCTGTTCCTCTCCTCACCCTGTGCTGCTTTGAATGGCTTGGCTCTGACATCCCTCCAAACCCTTGCTCAGGGTCAGCCAGTCCCATTGGTTTGGTGTTGCTTCCACACTGAATGAGACTGCTCTCCAACATCTCCACCAGGTCACTAGGGAAAACATTAAGCAGGACAGGCCGTGTGACAAACCTCTGCTGTACTCCACTGGTTACCAGCCTATAGACAGAGTGTGACCCTTTAAACCACTATCCTCCTGGCCCAGGCATTATATCAGATTTTAATCACCTAATTATTCATCAGTACAGAGCATGGCATGCTAACTGGAATGCTAAAAACCCAGCTAAAATCCAGGGTCATCCAAAACTCTCACCTCATCTACTTACTCTTCACAGAAGAAAATCATGTTGTTGGGCATGAACTTTTTTCAGTAACCCTGTGCTGAATTTACAAGTTACATTTTGTCCTTTATATGCCCATGGATTCCAAGAAGACTGGCATGATGATTTTCCTAGGGACCAAAATGAGACTCAGCAATTTGTAGTCCTTGGATAACCCTTTTGCACTTAGTTGTAAAAATATGCACAATATTTACTTTCCTATACTCTTTGGGGTCCTCTCTTTATCACCATGACATTTCAGAGATGTTAGAGAGTGATCTTGCTCTGACATTGCCTGTCACTCTCAGACACAGCCTATATGGTCCCAAGGACCACAGGGACTGAGTTCTCTTACCAGAGTCCCTGACTTGATCCTCATTCACTGCTTGTACCTCTTGTGTCTTCCTGCAACCACAAAACCCTGGGAAAATCTCCTGGTGAAGACTGAGACAAAGAAGGCATTGATCCATCTCAGCCTTATCCATGGCTGCTGTCACTGAGCCACCTGCCCCATTCAACAACAGTGCCACTCTTGGTTTTCATTCAGCCTCTTACTGCTAAAGGTTCAACTTTAAGTGAGCTTTGACTTACCTGACACCATTGCTATATTCCTGGAACAGCTTTGAAAGTTTTCCTTTGTGGCACATCCATCCCTGTTTCCATGCTGCCCATCCAGATGTCAGGTAGATTAATGTTTCCCATTAGAACTGGAGTTTGTGATCTAAAGTCTTGTTTTCCTTAGAAATGAAGGAATTTCCCAAAACAGAGTCTGATGGAAAGATTTTGCCAAGAAATTTTATTACTGAAATGAAATGCTAACATGGATGTTTAATTATGGTGCTAATCGCTATGAAAATTACTTATTTATCCTAACATTTTTGATGGATCTAAAACCACATCAGGTGCAGAAATTTTTCAGGATAATTATGAGTAATTTTTACTACAAAGAACTCAGAAATGTCATATATTTCTTTGATGGCTCATTATTAAATATCAACTGTTTTGGTTGGAACAAATGGTAGGGTTTTGTTGATATTCATTATTAAAGACCAGACTGCTGTATTCACTGTCAGAGTGACTAGCTTAAATGAAAAGGTCTTTTTTCACTTATGTCAACATGATTCTTCAAAAAGTAGCATAAAACTCAGTATTGGTAAATTCTCAATATAGTTAAGAGAAAAGTTACTATTTTCCCTTCTTTTACTAGAAAGAAAAAAAAAATAAAAGACATATGTAGGATGTGTTTCATAGAGCAATCTGGCTCAGCAGCATGATGGTCCTTTTCTCAAGAAACCAATAAAAATGCTCTGAATTTAATCAATATTTGAATCCTGTAATACTTTTCAAGAGCTTTTCAAGAATGTGAAAACACTGCATCCCATCTGAATCCAAACTTGGGTTATTGAAGGTCTATATAAAAATTGGAAATTATTTAGAACAAACTGTTCAGAGTTCTAAACCCATGACCTTTCCCCAACTGCCAGAAACAGAAAATAATATGACGTTTTGAGCTTCATTAAATATGATATCTTTTTTCCTTTTGCAAATGTAATAGGAACTCCAGCTACAGAAATAGAATTATAATCTCTCTGCAATTTCAGGGTAGGATCATTGTACTCATTATAACTGGGATATGTTAAATGCTTTTACTATTATCAAAGTAGAAAAAAGAAAAAGGAAACTTATAACAAAATTCATGAAAGCTCTAAAGTGCCATTTAAATGTTGCCTATCTCCCACTGTTTTCCATGTTCTAAGCTTGCAGCATTATCTAGTTATTCTTAGACAAATCCTGGTAGGCATACCTAAATGGGTTTAAGTCCTAAGACCCACTTAATTAATGCTTATCCTATTTGGAGTTTTATAGCTCAAGTATTGTCTGGCTTCTCTGGCACAAAAGATTTTTTCACTTTTTTTTTTTGACTTCTCTTCTTTCCTTGTCCAAATAAATCCTTACATATTCTTGTAGTAATTTATGGCTAACAATAGGGAAACCTTTTAGGAGACAAGAGACCTGAATCCAGATATCTTATAAAAAAGCCTGTCAAAATAAGAAAAGAAAAATTCCCTTCCTGCATAGCATCTAACCCAGGTGGTACAGTACCTGGAAAAGGTAAATATTCATTCAGTCTGAGCAAGGGAAAATAAGTGTGGACAATGTTCTTTGACAGCTAGGAGAAACCTAGGCCACAATAGTCCTAAAAGTATTTTTTGAGACAGAGTTTGTTAAATTGTCAGAGCTCGAGACATATTTGCTTCTGTCCCTTCCACATGACAGTCATGACCTCTCCCGATTCTTGGCCTAGGTGATCTCCTATCCATCAAGCTGGATTTGACTGCTGTTCTTCAGTGTTTAACTCTCCCATTTTGTCTTTTAGAGAAGTCCCTGTACGCAGGGCAGTGTTCTGCTCTCTGAAAATGGTCACGGGTGGTAGCAGGGAAGTATTCCCAATGAGTAGCATTAGCACCAAGAAGGATGGTAAAATAAAAGGAATCATCAGAACAGCTAAGTTAGCAAGTGCTCTGGTAAAAAAACTAAGCCTTTCTGTTTAACACAAACTTTGTCAGTCCCTCCTTTATGTTTTGTTAATTTAGTAATTCAAATAGGAGAAAGTAGGCTTAGAACAAACCCCTTTAAATTTCTAGACATGAAGAGATCTGCCTGACTCTTTTCTTACATAATGTTTCATCTCACAATTGTTTGGCCAAACTAGCTTTGTCCACACATCAGAAAACTCCCTCTCCAGTCCTTTTCTTCTGTCCCTAAAGGGACAGTTCATGACAATAACATTTTCTGGCTCTTCAACTCTGATATTGATATTCTGGGGCAAGCCAAATTTCTGGTCCAAAGAGAGACAAAAAAATTCCAAAATAGTTATTCATGACCAATGCATCAACAAAAACCATTCTGGGTTTGTTGATACTCAGAGTTTCAACAAATAGATAGAAAACTCACTTCAGCACACTATGTCAGTCCATCTCTGTTCAGAAAACTAGTTAACAACATACTTAAATGATGTCTTTTATTGTAATTCTCTTCTAAAAGAGACTCTTAAGTATTTTTTCTCAGGTGGGTTTTTAAAAATAGCTTCAAAATACTATCCTAAACCACATCTGCCATGTCAATAGAACACTTTTTCTACAAGGAACTGCATCCAAAGTCAACCCAGCTATATCTTTTTAGAGAATATATATATATATATATATGTGTATGTTATATATATATATACACACACATTTGTAAAGTTGATAAGGGCCTTTCTTGTTTTCAACCATTCTAAATTTGCTTGAAAATGTATTAACACTGCACTCCTCATGTGTACTAGAAAAATATCTGCTTTGTTTGCAGTGCTTAGAGTAACACCAAGGTGAAGGACATAGAAAAGAGTGACACCACAGTTTTAAATATGGTGTCAAAATTGGTAATTGCATGAAATTTCCACTCACTAAAGGGACTGTCAGGTCAAATTAGGTACCAGATTTTCTTTTGATAAAGAAAAGCCTGTAGAAGTCTTAAAAATTAAACATTACCATGATTATTTGTTCAACATTCCAATGGGAATTTTTTCCCTTTTTTTTTCTCCCCATTTTTTAAAACAAGCATAGACCTACAGTATTCATAATGCAAAAATCACACTGTTGAGCTGATCACTGCTGGCCCATGAGAACCTAAATCTGTGAAATGAATTTAAAGAAGTTGTAAAGCATATCAAAAGGAGACTGGTTTTGCTCTCAGAGTTAAGAAAAAGGGGTAAATAAACAATATAAAAGATAAGGTAAGGACATTCTCACATATAAAAGACAAATGGAAACAGATTCATTAAAGCCTGTTTGGAGAAAGATGGATTCATTCTCTTTTTTAAATGGCAAGTGATCTGTATTGGCGAATATTCAATCCAATAAAATGATTGCAAACACTATGTTTGTGTTACAAAAAAACTCTGCTTAAAAATAATATTTTTTCCCTAATAGACAGCTAATCTAAACAAAATTGTCTCAGGTTATAATAGATTCCAAACTAAAAGACTGTCAGTGAATTAAAGTTACAAAATGTAAATTTCACACATTCAAACAGGTTGTGAAATCTTCATATGTGGAGGTCTGTAGCTAATGTTTTATAGCAAATGTTCTGCTCTATTCATGAGGATTTTATGGAAATTTGTTCTCTTTAGATTGAGGGGGGAAGAAAATGATTTGAAGCTTCTATACATCTACCTGAAAGCCTGAATATTCTCAAAAAAGATTAGTCTTTGGTTCCCTCTTTTTTCCATAAAAATTTGAACAATGAAGAAAGCTATGTAGTTAAAGCATTAAACCCATGAAGTTGGACAGGTTTAGGGATTTTTTTTGGCAATACTGTAATTATCAGAAATAGACCTTTCATATTTTCTTTACAATTTTCATAGAATATTTAAAAACATTACTTTGGTAATGTCAATGATAATAAATGTAGTAGTTATTTAGACATGTAAGTAGGAATATGTATGGATATCCTTAAGACAGCAATATATAGGGCATTTCAAATGGTGGAAAGTATTTTTGGTAATTAGATAGTTCATATCTCTGTTCTTGAACTGACTGCCATGATTTGGTTTTGGTCTCATCTGGGTTTTGTCTTATGAATGACCTTAGATTTTATCATCTCTATGTTACTAATCATTATTGTGAAATGAGTTGGATATTAAATCTGAACATTCAGTTCCTTGTCTGCAGATAGAAATAAGGAACTTTTAATACATGACACTTACTACCACTCTAAATACATACACACATAAATGCTTCATGTGAGCTATATGAGGTCAGATCCATAAAGATTCCTTTCAAAGAGTTTCTGATGAAGAGTCCCTCTCCAGCTTCCCTGTAGGCACCATTCAGATACTGGAAGGCCGTTTTCAGGTGAGTGTAGAAGCAGATTTTAAAATGCTTCAAAAATCAAAAAAGGAAGATCACAGTTATCATCCTTTGACCTGCTTTAATAAACTAGAGTAACGAAAAATAAATGTTTTAATAAAACCAGACATATTTTCATTTCAAAAAATAGAGGCATCTAAAAATTTGCATTACACTGGTAGCAAAGCAACTATGGTAACTCTGGTAGTAAACCAGAATGAAAAACGACATCTGTACCTTCAGAAGTCTGAAGAAAAATGCAAAAAAAATATGGTTTTTGCTTTTAATGAAAGACAAAGGAAGGGAAAAATCTATTTTATTAACCTCTTAACAATGCTGTCCTTGAATTCTCAAAGTAGTAGTTTGCCTATGTGGTCTTGCATCAGCTTAATTCTAAATTCCCGGTTTAAAAATTCATAAAAAATAATCTCCTTAAACAGTCTTGGAACTCATCCAGGGATTCAGAAGCTGTTTATTTCTTTTGAATGACGTTAAAAGATGCTTTTATTTGTAGCCTACCTACTGGTTCCAATCAGTCTGAAACACTGGAGAAAAATAGGAGGCAATGACTGCCAAGAAGACATTTGCACTGCATTCCCCAAGTTATTCACTGAAAGGGTCATTTATATTTTTGTCCCCACTTCCATGGGTAGGACAGAGCTTCTCTCTTCCAGGAGCAGACTAGAAGAGAGCAACTCTTTGATTTTGGGTTTTCCATGGGTCCAGAGAAGCAGTAATTTACCCCATGTCAACCTCTCAGCTCTCTCATGTGTCTCTAATGGGTTACTTCTTGGCAATCTGTCCCATGGCCTTGACATACAAATTTTTCAGGTTATATGACCAAGCCAAGCAAATTTGAATGCCTAAATTAAATTTAGCTGGTTAAAAGTCTTTTCCAAACCAAATCATTTTATGATACAATGATTGCAGGAGTCCTTCTTAATCCAATGTCTATTCTCAATCACCTGTGATATGTAAAAAGGGTATTTAAGTAGATTGGTGCAACATGCAGAGATTTTCAGTATCATGTACAGAGGATGAACCTGACACATTGCCAGCATAAATGTAACTTGTGAGACGTCCAGCAGCTGTGATGTACAAAAATCTAGGCTTGTTTGAGTCCTGCTCCCAAGCAGCTTTGTTGAAGTTGAATTCCTCTTTGTCATGCTGTTCATGGTAACTGTAGGCACTGTGAAGCAATGTAAATATGCTCTAGCCCTCCCACCTTCCCCCTGTGTATGTACAGGTCAGGCTGAAATCTGGGTTTGATTAAATTAAACACAATCTAAGTCTTGAGCAGAAGGGAAAGAAACACCTTGACCTTTTTCTTTTGGTACAAAGCAGACACCAATTGTGTTTTAAAATCAGGGAGGATGCAGGGTTTTATAAAACAGTAATATTTACATGCAATTGTCCTGACCATGTTAGAGCCATTGAGCTCCCATGTTTATACTGTGTATTTTTTCCTCACTGTAAAACTGCAAGGGGTTTCTCACATACACCGTGTTATTCAAACAACAGTTCAGACTTAATCCAGTCTTGTTTGCTATCTTTAACTCATTAAACTCTCTCACCCTCTTTGTTCCTCTTTTACCTATTTTTCCAGTTACATGGTGTAAATTTCTGGAGGACCTCAGTGGGTTTTCTAGAAGACCAGGAGTTTTGAGCTTTGAGTCAATGTTTTAGTGGTACTGATTTTTCCATTTCAGCCTCTCAAAATAAAAGAATACTCATGAAGACTGAATCTGAAGTATGACAGGTGCACATTTAAAGCCTTATGAAAACACTGAAACACAACAGAAATGTTTTAACCATAGTAATGTATTTAAAACAAGTTTTATATGTAGGGGTAAAGGATTTAAAACTTGCTGGTTAATAAATTCATTACCTCTAACAGAAAGCTTTATGTTTGATAGACATTTGTTACTTTCAGGAGTGATTTCTACTTTCAGGTGTGATATGACCTCTCTCCAGGCAGTAAGTTCCTACTGCAGCTTTGTGTTGACTTGATTTTAGAGAGTCTTTGCATGTGTAGCAAAATCAGACCTTTATAAAGAAAAATCCTCTTCAAACATCTTTCATGTATTTCATTTTGACCAATGTATCAACATTTCAGCAATCTCTGTTTAAAGAAAGACATAGAAAAATTTCATTTTCCCATAGATCATAACAGCCGTACTTCAAAGAAAAATAAAGAGGTTGCTGATATTTGCAGTGTTTTGCTTAATATTTATTTGGTTGTTTAGGTTGGTTAGTTGGTGGGAATATGGCACATTGGCTGCAGCTCACTGCCTTGTGGGTTTCAGTTATCTGAAGGGCTTACATTCTCACAAAGGTTTCTGTACACAGCAATTTGTCACCAATTGAGGAGGATTAAAGAAGGATCAGATGCAAGACAGTCTGCTGCTTATATTTACTCTACATCAAAACGTCTTCCTACCCTAGTGAAATCCCAGCCTAGCACATGAGCTATTTGTGGATCTGTAACAAGTTTACCTGATATTAAGGGAAGATTGAATACCAACCGCAGGCTGGAGCCTTTTTGTCTTCAGTATTTGCCCTTTCCTTGTTGTCACGAATCACCCATTGATTTCAAGAGCCCAAACATTTCTCAATGGTGAGAGTTAACCTCTTTTTCATGCTTGTTTACACACTCTGTTCAGTCCAAAAAGCCAGTTGCACTTTTCACCTTGGTCTACAAGTAGTCATGCAAACAAATGCCTCAAACCTGAGCAACACCCTTTTGTGTTCACCCTGTTTGCTTACCTCGTGCTTCTGCTCCCTGTTCCCAGCTTGGTTATAGATTCATTTTAGAGCTAAGACTCTGACATCAAAGGGTCTGAAGGTACACTGAGAAAGGGCTTTACCAAAGGGCTGGACTGACCTTTGCTCACATCCTATCAAAACTCTGTTTTCTGATACTCAAAACTTTTGTGTGCATATATGTGTGTGTATTTACCTGTGTATACATATAGTAAATATGAGTACCACAACATTTTTCAATGCATCTAAATATGAGACTGATTCAGGTGTTATCCACTTGCACTTCATAGTAAAAGATAGTTGGAGAGGGAAAATAAATGTTCCACCAAAGCCTGAATCCATTATAAACTGTTTTATATATGCAATTGGCAAATCAAAAAAGACAAGATAATATTATTGTCCCAGACAAAGAAAGATGGTCCTTTTTGTCTTGACTTCTAAATCACCACACATTATTGTGATGACAGTTTCCCTCATTTCATTGGCATGGGGCTGAGGGTTTTAATATTTTATTTTTTGGAAAGAGCTCAGAAGCCAGTCTGACATTAAGAGTGTTCACAGGTTCCAGGAGCACAGATTAAACTATTGGTGTTAATACGTTGTTAATGCTGATAAAACACATGTGAATATTTGTATGATGATGGCTTTTGGAAAATTTGTATATAATGATTTTTTCCCAGGAAAAACGTTGGCAGACGACATCCAGTCTACCTACAGGTTTCACCATAAGAGAGAGCAAAACTATATTAATGGTGTCACAGTTTTTTCTTGTCTGGTGCCTAAACTTTCATCCCAAGGAAGAGCATTACCAATACACAGCAATCCACCAGCTGTCCAGAAGTTAGGTGAGACTGTAGACACATGGGCCTGTCGCCTTAGAAAAAGGGCATTTATCAAACAGTCAGCTTCAACTCTGAGCATGACTCCACAAAACCAGACAATGTGAGGAGACTTTAACGGGTCTCTTAATCAAACATAGCTGATGTGAAATGGGACTCAGTAGTGACATATTAGGCAGGCAGATAAAAAGCAATTATGCCTGCATAACGTATTCTCTGTGAGGTGGTTCTCCATCGTCACAACAGGTGCTTGGAAGATCACCACAAGGTTTCCACAGCTTTTCAATCTTTCTCAAAATTTCAAATCCAAAGATGCCAGTAAAAAACACAGACAAATCTGGATGTGCTGAATAATTGGCAGGGGTGTGATGTTCTTAATAGGTTTCCTCTTAAATCAAACCTATTCCCACCAGTGTAATTTCTACCTCTGTGATCTTTTTTATTCTATTGCATGTCCAGAAATGGCATGTCTGCCTGGTTTGGCCTTGGCAGCCTGGCATGTCCAAGCACACACCAGACATAGCTACTTACAGGCACTGGCAAGAGTCAGTGGCTTAGGTCACCTGCACACCTTTTGTTGTATGGATGTTATCCTGAGCTTTGCCTTGCTGGTGAAGTAACACGGAGGTGCTAAGAAATGAGAGAGTTTTTTGTGCCACCTCCGCCGCTCAGCTTTTGAATAGACGTCAGGCGCTGGAACATGCTCACAGCTGTGTTGCATTTCTGGTTGCTGCACATCATGAGGCAGCAGGGTGTAGGTTTTCTTGGTGGCTTCAAAGGGTGCACTGAACTGCCTCGTGACACCTGTGGCTTGTTAGGGTTTTCCTTCGGGCATTCCAGATGGAACACTTCAGTGGTACTTTGGCGTGCACTCTGAGGCCAAGACTGGTGTGCCTGCAACTGCAATTCACTTCAGGTCAGAACCAGGCTTCTGAAGTTAATCATCCAGTTAACCTCTCCAACTGCTTCTTGGATTGCATCATGGAGTGGTCTTGAATCACAGGAAATAAATACTCTGGGTCAACATAAACCAAAAGGTGTTTTTTGGCATTGGACCTAACCCCCAGCAAGTGATAATGGGCTGAAATTTACAGTATTAAACCAGAGCTAGTTGAAACTGAGCTCCTGAAGTGTGTATAAGGGAGTTATTGCATCCTCAACTCTAACTAAAAAGATATGCTACCATCAAATCTTGCTAGAGTGAACATAACTTGTGTAGAACATTGGGAATACGAACTTGAGAGTGCTGCTGGAGGCGCTTTCTAATGGTCGATATTTCATAAAGTAGTGTAAGAAATCATGATTTGAGCTTTCTCACATACAGAAAAAGGTTTCTTTATACTCTCATTAAAAATATCAAGTGCTGCAACTGTCCTGGACTGCTTTTTGTGGTGATTGTTACAACAGAATAATGGTACTTTAGTAGGAACTCAGTGATCTCACTGTACAGAGCAGTGCTCATGCACTGAATGACAAGACTTAATCCTTTTAGCTTCTAGTCTGAATGTAAAGCCTTTGTTGATCTATGCCTTGAAGCATGAGAGTTTGTTTTGTTTCCATACTTTATTTGTACCAGTGGCATTTGTGCTGTGTTATTGCAGCATATTGTTCATTCTTTTGGAAAATGTACTTGATGTTATGGTTCATTCATAATGCCTCTGTTTGAGTGATGACTTGCCTGAGTGCTGACATGGTAAAGCATGCTCTGTCAATCTCAAGATCTTCACATCAGCTTTTGGTGGCAGGTCTAATTAAAAAAAATAAAACAAAGCAAAAAAAAATTGAACTGAATGTGATGCATTAATTATTTCCTTCTATTTTGCTGTACCAAAGTCTAAATAAAGATCAAGAATCACTAATGCAAATAGGTCTGAATGCATATAACACAATCTTTATGCTGTGATCTCTTTTTGAGATGATAAATAATTACGAAATATTAGTTCACGCAAAGAAAATGTCTGTATCACTCACAAGTTCCAAAGCCGCTGAGCTTTGCCTGATTACTATCACAGATCTTGGAATCCAGGCTAACTTTCACTATCCTTCAATTAGGCATAAGTGGGGAGTCTCATAAATTCCAAGTCCTTCTGAAATCCTGTTATGTTCCAATGATTTCTATCCGAGTCCCACCTACTAAGCGATGATAGAACCAGGCTTCACGTTCCTAGCAGCTACTTAGGGCTCTTGATTTCTATTACAGGTCTGTGTAGCTGACTTTGCCTTTTCCCTCATTAATCTGGCTATAGTTTAGGAGATCACTCTTCATGGTGATGTAAAAATTTAGTGAGGAGGAAGATCTGAGAGATACTGAAGGCTTCTACATGGAACAATCACGCATGACCTCCTTCACTTTTTCTGTACTCTTTCTCTCATTCTCCCTCTTCCTTTTTCCTTTCTATCCATTATCACTGTCCTTGCTGTCATCAGTGCTTAGAATTTGCTGTTGACTGATTTATAATTTCTTCACCATAGAAAGGTTGTGCAGACTAAAAGTGGTAGCTCTCCCCACGTTTTAGCCCTCACATTTTTTCTCAAAATCTCAGTTAAGATTCAGATTTGTACCGCCCCTACAACAGAACCAAACAATTCCATAAACTTTTTCTGGGCCTGCTTTATGCTTCAGTCTTATTGATTATTTAAGAGTATTTGATTAGGTATAAAATATAATCCTCCTTCTACTGGTAGCTATGATCCACAGGTAATAATGTAAAGTCTATAAAGAATAAAATTTCATGGATAAAAAAAAAGGATCATATCAAGGGCATCTGCACGCACAGCTTATCAAGTCAGTATTACTCCATATATCAGGTTTTTGGGTAGATCTGATATTCCAGTACCTCTAAAAACTTCTCTAATATAAAATATAAATAAATGCTGGTATCTTCTATGACAGGAGTTTTGCTATTTCTTAATATTACAATAGGAAAGGGAGCCAGCTGAAGATGCTCCAAAGCAAAATGGATGCTTCCAGTTCTTTTGAACAGGAATGTTGTTCAGGAATGACAGCAACTTGAAAATTATAATTTTTATGCTCATACCATTAGTCTCACAAAAGCATATGTACTTTTTCCTTCTTGAAATTGTGAACAGAATTTGCTGGTATGTTGTAGCTCAGGTTTCTCTGAGTTAGGGCACCCATATTCCTGTAACATAGCTGAAGATTCTTCCTTTACAGTTCCAGAAATGGGAATATACAAATAAGTGTTTTGAGTTTTGAAAGAAAAAAGAAGAATACTTGAAAGCAAAATATGGTGACACGGTGTACACGGAAAGCTTTTGTTGAAAATAAGTTTATCTCAAAGAAAGGAGAATGGAACTGAATGAGTCCATACTGTGGGTAACATTTTAAATCATTAGTATTGAGCCCAGAAAAAGCAAGCGAAGGTTTGAATATATGCTCAAAGATACCATCTGTATTATTAAAAATATAATGAGGAGGCAGAAGAGAGACACAATAGAAATGTCTTTTATTATTATTATGTTTTACTTAGGTTATTCCATGGTAAATATTTTTCAGTGACATTGTTGCAGTTTGCTTTGAGAACTTTTAGACATGCTTGACCTATAATATGCACACTATAAAATTAATTTAATGTTTTACTACATTTGCCTTTGAACATGGTTCCTCTTCATTTTTTATGGTTAAGTGAAATGTAGAATGCCAAATTCCAGAGTTGGCAGCTGTATGCTCTAGTAGTTATTCATCTCTACACCACAGATTCTGTTTCAAAGGAATCATTCCTGGGCTGGATTGTATCCATTTTTCTGGTGTTGTTCTACCCCCCAGACCAGAGTAGAAAATTTTATTCTTCATGATTTCTTGAGAGTACCAGAAACCGCAACTTGATATATGGAAAATAATTTTGTGAATTTTCTAAACAAACTTTGTATGGATATGTATAAAATCTTGCATTGTTTTCTGAATATATGGGTTTTCAATATTTCTTCCTCAGAAAACCAAAACCTTTTCTTTATGCTAATTCAATACATTTTTCCTGAAAATTTACTTTTCATTGCAGGTGAAAAGAGGTTTTATTGACAGCACAAAAAAGCCCCTAAATTTATTCTAGATTATAAGAATATTCAAAATCTTTTGTAACAGTACAGATTGTTGTAGAGACAGAAGTTACAGTAACCTGAGAGCAAAGTCTCCCCTCAAAACTGAAAAGAAACATTTTTGTAAGAGAACTAGTCAATAAACATAATATTGAATAATGTACTTTGATACTGTACAGTTAATAAGTAAAGTGTGGGTTCCTGTTAAACAGTTTTCCTGGAATGGAAGTCCCAGTAAAGTTCAATGAGAGAAAAAAAAAGCAGTTAATTAAGAACATATAAACCTCTAATAATTTTATTTTATTTCTACTTTTTATAATTATTTTCTGTGGTATAAAAACTGACTGTAAAACTCAGATTTTCATTCCAGTGGATCCAATCTTTTCCCAGTGATTTTACCAAGTTGTAATTAACTTATCTATTTCACCTGAGGAGTAGAAATTGAATAGATAAATAGAAGTCTTCAACATGCTGAGTAATGGATGGTGCTGTCAAAGATTACATCATGAAATATAATAATTGTAAAAATTTTCTGGCATAATTCAAGTAAATAATGGAATGCAAGAGGTCAAACATGTTGAAAGTAATTTTGTGGGAGATCATTGCACAAAACTTCAATCATTTAGGTCAGACTATGGCACAACTAAATTTCCTTCCCAAGGCAGGGAGATGAAGGAAGCAAGAAAGGCCCTGCCTATCAGTTCTTCTTTCTAAAATGGCACAGGATGGAGTGCAGTTTCAGCTTTGGCCTTGAAAAATTAGTCTATTTTAAAGAGTCCTTTCACTCACAGTAGGTTTTAAAGGAAGCCTGTTAATGCAACAGGGAAGTTAGTACCAGACTCTCACATGTTGGAAAGGCAAATAGCTGCTGTCCTGTGGTAAATATTTTGGGGTTTTGAGAGGTGTTTATATGTTTCTTACGTTACCGTTGGTTTAGCTGGTAAATACTCCAATTGCTGTTATCTTTTTTTTTTTCTTCTTGTTTTAATTCCTGCAGAAATGTGTCATTTTTATGTATTCTAAACCCTTCAGTCCTCTCTGAAGGGATAACTGCTCTTCAGCTGCGGGCTATTTATTTTTTAAAAAAGAACTATTTTAAAAAGTAAATTTTGCAGAATAGTGTCTGACATTCTTCAAAGAGATATATATTTTTTATGGATGTTCTCATTTATGTCGGACTTTTGAAAAAGTAGGTCTCTTCCTATCAAAGATAAAGCTAAAGTCCTGTCTTGTTACAACCCAGAGAAATAGCATCATCTCTATTTCCTTCTCCTGCCCATGCACTTCGTTTCTAGTAACAAATTTTTCAAAATGAAGAAAAGTGATTGCCATTTTAGAACCTGTGTTTATCCTTCTGCCTTTTCTCTGTAAAGCACCACTGTTTATCTTAGTTGTATTGTATTTTCAGAGAAGAACAACAGCTAGACATTTCAGAGATTGGTATCGTGCTGATAAATTGCCACAGACTGAAGAAAAGCTGCAGCAGAGCCATCATTTCTGTTTCACTCTGCAAGAAGCCTGCACAGAAACCACTCTGGCACTAGGACAAAATTCATGGCTAACACTAAGAAAACATAACATTTCCACCTCATTCAAGAGCATTCTCTTGGCCTCTGCTCTGCTGTCATTTGCTCACAGCATAACACCAATTTTCATGCACTTTAAGTAAGAGCTGAGTGCAACAGCTTTAAAAGTACCGGTGTTGGTATTCAGCCATCACTACCTGCTTACATGTCAGCTTATATAAAACTGGAGTAAGAAGTTGACAGCTAATGCATGTCACTTTGACTGGTCTGTAATAGAAGCAGTTAAACTTTTGAAAGGGACAAAATGCTTTTTTGCTCCTAATAGTCTGTTCCTGCCAAACTGAATATATTTTGGCTGCTTCATGCTCTTCTGTTACAGCAAAACTGAGGAAGTGTTCTTCTATGCCAGTACTGCAAATTGCATTTTTTCCCATTTGCTTTACCTTGTTACATCAGTAGATCATTAATTACTTAACCTTGTATACATTATTACATTATTTTTCTAGATTCAAAATGATGTCTGTTTCTTTACTGTGGTTCAATCAGTGATTGAAACAAAAATGGGCAGCCTCGGCTTCCACCTCGATACATCAGCTATGAAAATAACTTACTGCATCTTTCACTTTTTCAGCCTTTTACCTTTTTTGTCTGTTTGACTTGTAAATTTTTCTGAGCTGAGCTATCTCCTAGTGTAGCAATACAGAGAATTTAGCATAGAGTGATTTTAAAGCTCATTTATCATTCCGTGAATTCTATGAAGTAGAAAAAATAAAAATTAATATGATTTCACTACTCAGAAAATCTGAAGAGCTGCTGTTTTATTAAAATTTTACCTGCAACAAGAGGTTTGTTGCACATTTGAGGAAGCAACCATAAAGTTTTAAGCATAATCACAAAATCCTTTATAAAAACTTATCTTTGTAGTTATCATGTTAATAAATCTTGCTTGTTCTCTCAGAAGTTTACAAGTTCTTCTTTATAATGTGAAATCACTTAGTTTGTTCACAATAATCTAAATGTTCTTCACCCCTTATGTCCCCACACTAGTCCAGGAACAGTAACACTGATTAAAAGAAAATGAAGAAATGCCCTGGGAGAAATACCCTTTAGTGACCTTGTAGCAAGTGTGTATATGAAATTACATCAAAATTGTTTGTTTGACATAAATTGTACAAGCTATAAATGCCTTTATCCCAAAAGACATCCATAAGCTAAGGAGCCTACATGTGCCAGTGCAATGAAAGTCTGGGTTTTGCTGGAATTACACAGCAATATAAATGTCACAATCCATCTGGATGGGAGTGAGCTGAGTAGGAAGGATGAATTCCATGTAGGAGGGAGTCTGGAAAACCAAGTCTTCATTTTCTGTACTGTTTCTACTGTGACACCTCATATCACCTTTTTGATGCTCCTATTTCTTCATTTGCTGCTGATTGCTTTGCCCTTGTTGATGGCAAAGTCTGTGTGATATCCTCTAATTTGTTTAAAATCGCTATTGGAATCAAAGAGCTAACCATAGAATAGATGGGAAAAAAAGGGATGCATTGTCACAGCAATACCTCAGGCAACCAAAACGCCTTTCCTGCAGTTGGATTGCTTCTTATATCCACTGAAGGGAGAAGCCAAAGCTTCAGGGCACAAGTGTATAAACACTGAGCAGGAAATTGTGTCATCATTCCTTCCCCCACAATAACAATGTGTTAGTCTGGGGCCAGCTCTGCCAGGCGTTTGTCTGGGGTTTTCCAGTAGCAGCAGCTAGGCCTAAGGCTTGTTCTTTGGCAGGGTGGCCTGATGCTCTTTGGCACTACCCTCTTGCTGGTTTGGTTGGCTTCTGTGCAATAGAAATAAGCTTAGAGTTAGCCAACTACTGAGGATCTGGCTTGTCTTCATTTCTTTCTGACATTTCCTCTGGTTTGAACAGAAAATGCAAGACTAAATTGAGGTTGGATTTCTAACACGGGCCTTGCTTGCATTGCAAGGGTCCATTGCCTGTGGGTAGCTGAAGGCACTGCTTTGTTTGGAAGGGTAGAAATGTGGAGTAGGAGGAATGAGGTCAGCACAGTGACATTGTCTCAGGTCTAGAGGAAGGGATGGGTGTTATTCAGGGAGGTCAGATGATCAGATCGGAGCCCACACAAAGGCTGAGATGTTCAGTTTTGTTAAAGACATATCATTACAAGTGGTGATGTTTTTCTTTGCCTGTCATGGGCAATTAGTTGTTGCATCCATTAATCCTGGTTATGGAGTCAGGTATATTGCTGTCCTCCTTCCTTTTCCTAATCTTCTTCTATGTGATGAGACTTTATAAAGCAGATCCAAGGCATAGCAGGGGTAATTGTGAGGTTCAAATTACTCCTGGGGATTTACAGAGCTCCTGCTCCCACTTAGCTTAGAGCTTGGGATCTTTCAGTATGGAAAGGGAAATGCTTTGTTTGTTCAGTGCCCTTGCTCAATCCCTACCACTCTCAGTTTGCTCATGGACATGGCATTTCACTAGTAATGTCTTTTTTTCTTTCTTCTTCTTTTTGATGTTTATCCATAACAGCAAGAAAATCTTGTGAAAATCTTCTGTCTTATATGCAGCAGACAAAACCAATACTTATTACATAACAGCAGCAGCATTGCATTTATAAAATATATCTAAAAAAACTGAGATGTACCACTGTACAAAAATGTCCAGGTAAAAGAAGTTGGCTTAACTTCTTTAAACTTTGATGAATTCTGGAATTCTGCTGAAAGTGTTTGTAGTTCAAAAGACATCAAGGGCAGATTGCTCAGCTATTGGGTTTCTGTGTGTATGGATATCTGTATTTTTTTTTTTATTTGTGTCTGGCACTTAGTGATAGATACACATACACTAATTCATACATGCACAAGCATGTATGAATGTACTAGAGGACTTTCTTTTCAGGAAAAAGCAAAAGGCTTTTATAAAAATCATTCTCTTTCAATGCAAGAAATTTTATTCCTTTGTATATATGAGGGACAAAGGTAAAACTGTAATTCTCTTGATAATTTTTTTTTCTGCCTTAGCATGGAAAAGTTACCAAAGAGATCTCATTTAAAATCACATAATTCAATCTGCTCATAATTGCAGGAGACTGGTGTCAGGATAATTTTCTTCAGCTGATAACCCTTTCACCTTTAAATTCTTTTTTCACTTCAGGCTGTCATGTCTTCTAGAAGTGAATGCATTTAACCTACTAGTGCAAGATCAGTTTTAAACTCCTTGACAAAAAAAAAAACCACAGAAAGTTAAACCCCCCACACTTTGCTGTATTCCACATGCAATTTTCCAGTTAGAGAAGTGCTTATAGGCTACAGAACAAAAACTGAAGGCTGTTTCAGAAATGATAATCATTTATATTCATCTTGAAAAAAGGTATGTATTTCTTTTGCTATTCAAAACTGAATCTCTCTTAAGGTGCCTAGCTAGCAGTTACAAATCTTATTGGTTGTTTTTACAGCCAAAGGAAAGTGAGCTCTCCTGATTAAAATCCCCACCGCACTTCAGTGTGAGTTTGTCAGCACTACATACCTGGTTCAGGTAAAGCAGTTCTTAAACCAGCTCTCTTAGGTGTCAGTATTGGATATGGATGTTTTGAAAGTTTTGCATCTGGGGGAAATTCTTTGAAATCCAACAGCAGAAGCTGGATTTTGCTTTAGACTTAAAACTTGTTCACAGATGTAGTTCATGGATTATGACTGCTGAAACTGAACTGGTGCATAAGGTGGTGATTTAGAACCAGACTGCTAAATATCCACTTTCTTTGTAATGCTTTCAGCTTTCAGAAGTGTGTCTTCTGCTGCTTATAGAATATTGCTGTGGAATATACAAGTATATATCCTAGATAATGGTTATTTCCCTCACTTTTGCCAAAGAAACTAGTGCACGTGAGTTCCAATGTGAATTCTTGAGCACAATTTTTGTATTTATGTGCCTCTAAAATAAACTCATCTGGAATTTAATCTGGTTTCATGTTATAAATCAGGAAATAATATATATGGGAAAGACATAAAGTGTAATTTTGCAGTTGCTGGCGCCCAGCCAGTCAGCAGGCACCCAGAACCCACCTGGATGGCAGCATCACTGCAACATGGAGTATCACTCAAATCTCTTACCCTAGGAAGGGATATATAAATGAACTCATATCTAAATGAGTTTAATGTTTGTTGGAGATAAAAAAATCCAGTATTTATATACATGTGTCCAGTAACACTAGATGCATCCCTTTGTGTTTTACAGCAGAGTTTCTGAACCTCAATATTTCCATTCCAACCACTTCTGAAAAATAAATATAAAAACTCTGAAATATCCTCCCCTTTCAAGGTAGATGCATGCCCTTATCAGAGCCAAAAGCAGAAATACAGTGAACAGCATTTTCTTTCTTTTAGTAAAAGAAAAAACCCACAAAGCAACAAAAAATCTCAGTGGAAGCATTTGGTGAGAGTTAAGCTCCTGCAATTAACAGACAAATCCTCTCTGATTTTATCTAAAGGGTCAACATCAGATGCACACTCTTCTCTTCAAGAAACTAAATTCTTTCAAACTTCATCAAGCAGTGTAAAAGAAAAATGGTCCTTGGAAAGTAATGAAATCTTTTCAGAAAAGCCTGAATTGGAAAAAGGAAAAAAGTTAAAGTACAGTTCCAGCAAAGGCCAATCCCATTCAACACAGAGATCAAGTTATTAAATTTAATTTTACATTGGTTTTAAATTTAAAAAGAAACTTGGGGTTAGATGCCCACCTTTGCAAATATGTGGACCTGTCATCTATGCTCTCCACTGAACACTTTTTCTCCCAGGAAATTGTGACATGAATATGTCATGGAAACAGAGACCCTGGAGTCTAGGTTAAATTTAGACTTCAGGAGCATCATCTAACAGAGACCACTGCATGAACAGCTTTAATTAACTTATCTGCTCGTATTACACTGAAGTAGTCACTGATAATAACATATGCAGACAGATTCAGACCAAACTAGTATTTTTCCTCCAAGGTTTTTGAAGAATGATGCCTGTTCAAACTAAAAATTTCTCTTAATTCAGGAAAATAGGGGTAAAAAAAAATTATCTGGTGAAACCCACACTGTATTTTATGGTCCCATGATAATCCATTGAGAACTGCTAGCATTTCACCCATAGCTTGGTTATGCTCACACAGCTCTTCTTCCTTGTATCCAGGTGTTTCTACAAAGTTCTACAGCACATTTGGGCTTTTCCTACATTATATTTTTTCTTGGAGAAGGTAGAAATAAGGCTGCTACAGTGTGTGAATTTTCTTCTAAGCAGTTTTCAGAAAAAAATGGGCTGTTGAAAGGGAAGTAAATGAAGAAATAGTGTCAGATGAAGAGCAGTGCTAGGGAAAAATGTCCTGATTTGAAGTGGAAGTGTGGACAACACAGTTGGAAATAAAAGTGGAGGGAGTGCAGACTGGTACTGCAGAGTGAGAATATAAGGAAATGAAGTGATGTGAGATTTTTGGCAGTTACAAAGTTGTGAAGGGCTGTGAAGCTGAGTTCTTAGAGCCAACTTTTTCATGAATGGCTTTTAATTTCAGGTATCTGAGCTGAAAGAAAACGAACACAACCAACCAAAATCCCAATTTGGAAGGAGGCCCAGTTATTCAGAAAGCTTTGAGGCAAACCCCTCTTTAAGTTTGGAGATGGTTGTGTAATAACTGAGAAACCTCAAATTATTTTGCTCCCTGAGTATATCTGGATGAATAGGACCTCTTGAAACAATTTCACTGGTTATGAATTGGCATTGAAAGGTCTGGAAATTTTAGGTCACTGAAAAATATTATCACCTAGGCCCTGGAATTTATTGTCTTCAAACTACACTCTTTCACCAGAGAAAAAAGATTTTATAAGCCTAAAAATGTAATATTTCCTTTCTAGTGAACATTTGACAGTGAAAGTCTTATCATTAGATAAGAGTTAGAGTAGCTACCATCCCACATTCTCCAAATAGAGCCAGATGGTTTGGGGACTTAGTGAAAAAGCTCAGTCTTCAATCAAACAAAGCAGCTTGCATCTTTATTGTACCATTTGTTTAGTACGCTGACATGAGATGCCTAACATCCTTAAATACCAGTATTTAGGCAGCTGCTTAATTAAATTCTCAAGGCTGCATTTTGATGGGGGTAATTCATTTTAAATGAACAACAAAACATAAGCCCTTTCTTGCCCTCCTTCTCTCTTAAGAGATAATACTCTGTTATCAGTTGCTTCTGGCTCACCACAAATAACAGTGACAGCCTGAAATGAGTCACTGATCTCCACAACCCTCCTATCCCCTACAAATTGCTCTCAAAATCTGATGAAAAGTAACCCAGGTGTTTTATAATAGCTTCAAAAGAAAAAAAGCAAAAAACATTTCTGGGTCCTTTGTATCACGCTTAAATGTGAAAATCTGTTCAGGAGCGTACTCTTGTTTAGCACTGGGAAGAGTTTTGTGGAACAGATTTTATCTGTTTGTTGGTTTGGGTTTTTTTAAACATAATGGAACAACAGTATGTACAAAAGGCTATTTCTTCTGAAAAATCTTGAATAATCTAAAACTAACAGTTTTGCTTTCTTTTACCTTGTTAAAATCCATCTTGCTTCCTTTTTATATCTAAATGCCACTCCTGTTTTTCAAGGGTGTGATGAAAATGAGAGCAAACCCATGTTCTGTGTGCAGTGTTTGCTGGACACAGGAAATACACCAGCAAGGAGATGCTCTGGCTCAAACCTGAACTCCTCAGAAAATATTTTTTTCCTGAGATGTTCTTGTGCTCCTTATTGAGAAATCCTTTTTTAACTCCAGATGCTCATATGCTCCTGTTCATATGTAATCTATTTTCAGTGGACAAAGAAATGATAATGGAGTGGAAACTGATAAAACTTAGCAGTATATCCACTATTCATTGTATACATATGTATATCTGTTTAATATCCATGTTTAGCAAATGTAATAGGCACTCTCAAGTCAAATATGTCTTTAACATTGATAAAGCAGTTTAACAAACTTAAGGGGAGTTTTCATAAGAAATAAATACTTTTTTTATTATTTAAACTACTTAGGACTATCTTTCATTTGAATTTCATATAACATGAATCACGTTGTCAAATAATTAAAATGATTATGATTTGTTGATTAGATGGAATTATTAATCATGATTTCAAACAATGAAAGCTGATTTATATTTTCTAATAAAAGGTTCTCTACCTTGTAGTTTATTCAAGATTATTCTTCATTTCTCATTGTTCCTCATCCTTTGGTCACATCCCAGACAAAATTAGCTCCTACTGACTGCAGTGGCTTATCCAAGGAATAACTAATCTTATCTGAATTTCACAAATACCTCAAATGGTAGCTTGTGACTTTGATTACTAGGAGAGTAGGCCTAATCAGATTCCTTTTCTTAAAACAGTGGTTCATTCAGATCCTTCACTTTGAGAGATCAAAGCTGTTTCTTCTCTCTATCTGCAGGGAAACTCATTAGGAGGAGGTTGTCAGGGTTGCAATCATGCAACAGTTTTACTTCTGGGTTATAACACTTTTCCTTTCTTATCAGTCTGTGAGGTCCGAAGTGAGAGGAACAAAGTAGGTATCACTGACATAAGGTAGTTTTAATACTTTCAGAAACCACTACGGTTTACTAGCTATTTTATTAATGTCTTCATTCTGAAAGTATTTTGCAAATCTATCTCAACTATACAACCAGATTAGAGGAGGTTTTACTTGGCTTCTAACATTTTAAAATCAGCAGTTATGTAAACAAGTTACTTTCAAATTAAATCTTCATCAGTTAGATTGCATCATATAGCTGCTTGTATGAATTAATCTTAAGAATGATGCATCATTTACTAATGTCCTCATCATTGTTTCCGTGTATAATTTAAAATAGAAAGCCATATTAAAATATGTTTCTTTTGTAGACTTCAAAGAAAGCCTGTTAAACTGTACGTCATGCAGCTAGAAGCTCTTCAAATTGAACTCTGCTCTTGTCACTGTAAAGTATAGTAATTTCAAAAACATTAAATTTATTGTAAAATACTTGATCCTGATTCCAGTGTCATTTTCTGTCTCCCATAGTCTTAAATTCTCAAGGTGTTTGACTATGGAGTTTTGGTCAGGAGACCACATTTAATGATAATACATTAATGATGATACCCGGTGCCTACTAGGTTATTAATGACTGAACAGGATACTTTACAAGTCATACAATATGTATGATTTCAAGCCTGCAAATGAATCCTTCATTTTTTGTACTCAGAGCCCCAGTAATTACGGATACCACACTCATCCAGATAGTCAAAATGTGAGAGGAAGACTTAAGGTACAAATAAACCAAACCATAGTAGCATGAAATGCAAACATACACTTTAGATTCTTCTAGTGAGCAGTTATTAGAAAGTAACCACTTTTCTCTAAACAGGAATTACTTTTGAAAATTTTCTCTGAATCCAAAATATCAAAACTTGATAATGTGTCATAGCTCTAAGAAGTGCATTAAAAAAAAATACTAGGATCTGCCTACATTGAGTAATTGATTGTGAAATGGTGGGACTGGAACAGTCACTGAATGAACTGCTCATGAAGCTGAAAGCAGATGATCATATTTGATGTGCAAGCCAAAAATATAGAGAGCAATGTAATTGGAAAACAGTTAGAGAGTTTCCAAGAGCTGAGCCTGTGAGGCAGTGCCTCCACCACACTGCTTGTCTCTGGCCTGCCTGTGTTTGGGTCTGAGCCTTCCAGTTTGCTTAGAACTCACCCTGCAGTGATGGAGTTTAATGTAGTGCCCTGTACACCATTGTCATTACAGGTTTCTCCACATTCTGGCATTGCACATTCCCTGAGTTTCCCACCTTGCTTTGTGCAAGCTCTGCTGTTCCCTCCTTCATTCCTTTCATGAACCGATCAAGGCAAAATACCATCTTGTTTCTCCTGCCTGCCTCTGGAGTCCTCCTGCGATTTCATCTTCTGCCACTGCCCCTTCAAATTCCTCCTTCCAGAACTCTGCTATTGCCTACCAGCTGTAGCTCTTTCTCATTTCATCAGCCCAACAAGTCAGTGGGTCACAGAATGCCACTCTGTGTCACAGTTAGCTTTTAAGGGTGACATGTCTTGCAGCCAGCCTCTATTTTCATGTAATTATCTGTTTACTCCATAGTCAGCTCTCTGTAATTAAGCTGTATTTGATGAGTCCTCTGCAAGTTCTTTCCACCATACTAGAAAACTCAAAAGTATTTTGTATTTCATTTAAATAAAGTAAATAAGAATTAATTTTAAAATAATCTATGGATTGGGGTATTCCTTAACTGAGCAAAGAATAGTGGGGAGGGTTCTTCTTCAGCTTACTGTGATGAAGAGGAGCTGAACAGGTCATAGTTTCTGTAAGCACTTGCTACATGAAATTTACTTGGTCAGAATGACGGAAGAAATTTTACTGATGCTTATTTCAAAATCACACTTTCCCAGGGCATAGAAAGAACAGTGATTTTGTGCATTTGAAAATACATTTACACACAAATATATTGAAAAGGGACTATTTACTGAAAATCATCTCTGTTTAAAGATGCATATGCTACGATCAAGAACTGTCTTGACATACAAATGACACAAGGAATGAATAGTGCTGCTTTAGCAAATTCCAGATGGTGATTTGTAGTACTGGTCTGTGATATTTTCAAAGCTAAATTTCTCTGACATGCCCAGCCCTGAACACGTGTCCATAATCCTGCACAAAGCAATAGCAAATGTTTGGCCAACTGGACGGTGTGATTGGCAGAACATTCAGACATTTCATTTTGGAAAAGAAATGACACTTCATGGAATGAAACTTCCAGCAGACTATTCCACTGCCACTGCTGAAAGGGAAAGATTCGCTAATTTTTCCTTTATATAAAAGTATAATACAATACTTTTTAAACGCAGGCATGTACATGTAGGCTTCTGATTTCTGAAATATTACTGTACAAGATTATAGGAAAATACCTAATTGAATACTTTCTGTGGATCTTCTTCAGCTTGTTCCAATGACAATGTGAGTGTACTTAGATAATCAATTTTACATCAACAGTTGCTGGTTTATATCTAAAATTCCTGTTGTTCTTCCACCTGTATTTAAAAAGTCCTTTTACAAAATCTACTAAGGAAAACAGCCTTCACTTTACAAAAGGCATCTCTGAAGCACTGTGTTTAATTCACTTAAGTGGCCACCAATGAGTCTGAATGAAACCATGAGACAAAGCAAAAGTAGGCTTCTCTACTTGTGCCAAGAACAGGAAGAATAATAATGTTCCAAAACAAACTCTGTTATTAGGTCAAGATGTGAAAATGAAGCAGCAATTGATTCCTCTTCCCTCCATTTTGCCAAATGTTGCAAAAAGTGATAGAGCTGGTGAGAGAGCATACAGGCTTTCTTTTTCAAAAGAAAGAAAGCAGGAATAAGTAAGCTGTCCAGAGTTAGTGGGCTTTTATGGTCTTCTCTCATTGGTGTGCGATCGCTGTCAGATTGATTTGTCCCACCTGGTGAATACCCCTAATAAGCTGTTTAGCTAAAGGAACCAGATCCTGGTTCAGACCCTGAGACAGAGGCAAAATGGATGAGGGTTTCTCCAAGAAGACCAGTAGGCCTAAATTTTTGTATAATCAAGAGGCTATCTCCACTCCTAACCAAAATCCTGCCGTTTCCCTGGAAACTGTTAAGAGCTGACAAGGTCGTTTTTGCTACATGACAACCTGGAACACTTTAGTTGAAATTATATAATATTTTACCATTAAGATTCTAGGACATCAAAAAAACAACCAATACAATATGTATCCTGGGAAAAACGAAATACTTGTTACCCTAGTCTCCAATCTACAGAAGGAGAGAAGTACTGGAGGTGTCCATCTCATCTGGCAACACTGTGATCCAACCAGAGGCATCCATCTTGGATATCAGACAGACATTCTTTTTCCTCTGACAAGTCTCTCCTAAGTGAGTATTTCTTGAGCCACAGTCATGGTGGAAGGTATGAGCTGCTTTAGGGCGGCCCTTGGACAAGCACCAGCACATCTCCTACTCAAGACATCCAGAACAGGAGCACAAATTAAAACCTCTTAAAAAAACCTCTTTTCAGCTTATATTTGGGGCAAAGATGGAGTGCTTTTGGGCTGAAGCAATCTGTTCCGCTGATTAATAAAGAAGTTAAAAATAAAGCAATATGCTACATCAGTGGGGTTACTCATTGTAATCCTACCATTTTAAATACAAGCTCAGGCTGATAATTTCTAGATTCACTTTTAATTTCCTTGAAGTCTTCACAGGATGTCTTGGCAATTGCCATGAGATCCTTTTTTTTTTTTTTTTTTATGGCATAGACATTCAGAATAATAAGATGTTCCTTCTATTTCCCCGTAAAAATTTATCACAATTATCTTCCTGAAATGAGCAAACACAGACCATGAAGAGACCTGAACATAGCTTCTTTGATCTTTTTTAAGTTCTTTACCACTGACCCATCACAACGCACCCTGGCTTTATTGGATGCATACCATCTGTAAAACTCCTTCCATCAACAACTTCTGGAATGGAAAAGATATTTTTATGATTATCTACATGTCTCCATTCCAGATCTTTTTTCCCTCAACATCATCTTCAGAACTGGTTTGGTCTCTTCTACTGACACTGCTTTGTTCTCTTCAGATTCTCCCTGGTGTGCAAGTACATAGATTGTGTTTATGAGCCCAGTGAGGTGATCCAAGGAAGCTTGACTTGACACATTAACACATTTGAAGGCACTCAGTGCCCCTGTCAGTGGCAAAGCAGAATGGCTCATCATTCAGCATGACACAGTGTTCTTCATGTATGTGAAGTGGGAAACACGATTAATTGCAAACAGTCTATCTGTCCATTGACATCTCCTTACTCACCTCCAAAATGATGAAAATTTTTGAATTTTGATGAAGATGTGGGAAGAAGGGAAAATGTGACTTTGGCTTTATGTTGTTTCAGCTATATCTCTTTTTTTATTTCTTTTTATTGCACTGAAATACTTGACTCATTTACCTCCCAATGATACAGCTGGTACGAATATTGTTTATAACTTGTTTGCAACATTAAAAGTCTGAAAATATCCATTAGAGATATCATATGACTGAAAGCTGAATTAAAGGATGACAGGAATCTGGCAGTAAAAGAATATATAATATTGGTTTAATTTTAAAGTGTATAGAATTACCTTATTGTTCCAAATATCCACTCACTTTAACTAGCACTTATATTGTTTTCAGCAGCATAACGAATATGTAACATTCCACATACATTCATTTTAGAACCTCCTGAGAAATAATGATCCAGAAAAATACATACATATTCTTATTTTTTCTTTCCAATTTAAAACTGATCCCTGTTCAATTAAAAAAAAAAAAAAAGAAAAGAGAAAAAAGCCAAAAATACAATATACTTGAACATTTTTCATAAATTATTTTACAACTGAAATTTTATAAGACAGATTACTTAATGACAGATTTTGGTACAATAATATTTAAGTTTTATGGAGATGAGAAGGATGGGGAAACAGATGCAAAGAAAAGAAGTGACTTGCCAACATCCCTTTGCAAACTAGAGGCAAAGTTATAAGTAAAATCGAATGGGTTTTAGCTTGCAGTCCAATATTCTCTTTATTAAACCATACTGCTCATAATAAAAATAAATAATTAAATCACTAAAGGTCTGTACCATTTCTTTTTTTCTTTAGTTGATTTCAATAGTCTTATGCAAATCTTTTAGTGAGTGACTTCTGTTAGTGAGCGATGGTGAAACACTGAGAGTTGGAACAGGATGGACATTGGAGGGCAAAAATGTTCAGTTTCTCTGATCTGTAGAGGGAGAACACATTCTATTTCACAGCTAATAGCACAGACATAGGCATAATGTTATCTGCTGCTTTTCTGGAAGATTACTAGATATATTCATGACTCTGCCAATGGTGGATGGACGAGGCATAGTGAGTGGAAGAAAAATGAGTGTTGGGATGCACAATTGCATACTATCACTGTTTTAGGCTTGAAGAAATTTCTGTAGATGAGATAAAAAAATCAGTATATTGTGTCATGATAAGAGCAACAAAGATGGGGAAAGGGCAGGAAGGAATGTCCTATGTGGAGCAGCTCAGGAACAGCTCAGGTTTTTCTAGTTTGAAGAAAAGGAGGCTTGAGGAGAACCCTATTGCTGTCTACAGCTTCCTGAGGAGAAGAAGTGGAAAGGGAGATGCTGAGTTTCTCTTTGGTATCCAGGGATGGAACAAGTGGGAATGGTTCAAAGCTCCATCTAGGAAGATTCATTCTGGACATTTCTTTACTGAGAGAGTGCTTAAACTCTGAAACAGGCTTCTTAGACAGGAGGTAAATGCCTCAAACCAGTTCATGTTTATGGGGCAGATGGATGATGTCATTCTATTCTATTCTATTCTATTCTATTCTATTCTATTCTATTCTATTCTATTCTATTCTATTCTATTCTATTCTATTCTATTCCATTCCATTCCATCCCATCCCATCCCATCCCATCCCATCCCATCCCATCCCATCCCATCCCATTCCATTCCATTCCATTCTATGCTGTTCTAACTCCCATTTCTTCTGTAAAGATTTTTTTTCATTGAAGGAGTAAGGGGGTGGAGGGTGTTGTTGGTAAGGAGTTGTACGGCTCTCAAGAAACAACTGGATGTGCATGGCCACAGAGTGGACATGCCACGTGTTCATGTCTGCCGTAGCTCACATTTCTCCCAGGTAGGGCTTTCAACCCTTGCTGTTGGCTTTTCTCTAGGAGATCCCTTGGAAAGGAGACAAAGGCATGTATGGATCTCAGGCAACAGAAGACAGGCTTGTGATTAGGGTGGAGAAAATATTGGGCTGGGAAACAAAATACCTTCTGCCTACAGATGTGTTTGCACTCTGAGCCCACTCTGGTAAATGCTTTTAATTTGTTACACCAAAGGAAGTTGTTTTTATTGTTACTGCAATGTGAGTTGAACCCAGTGCCCAACCCTACTCTCACTGATCTGATCATAACCAATTAGTTTCTATTCACTGGTATTGGACTGATATCTTGGAAAGAATAATTCTTCTGTCAGACATGCAGCAAACTACAACTGAAAACAAAAAAAAAGAGACTGTATAATCTATGCTGATTTTGCAGAAGTTTAGTGTCATGTCCTCACTCAACAATCCCTCAGAGAGGTGAATGACCTTATCAACAATCTCTGTAGATCTTTCCCTAAAGACTCTCTTAAACTTTGGTACAACCTGGGGAACAGAGCAGGGGTTTGTGTGCTGTCTGTATGTGAGAAAGGTGAGAGAAGTATTTAGGTATTTACTGGGGCCAAGTCTCTGAACTCGTTACCTGCTTTTAACCACTGCAGCTGGAGAGGACAAAATCATGTACTCTTTTCTCACTTCTTTCATGGGTCCATAATCTATTGTTGTTGAAAACACATGAAGAATTTTGTATTATGATGTAATTTATGTAACTTGTCCAAAACAATATTAGATTTATTCCATTTGCTATATGAAAGATATCATTAGAATGTAGCCCACTTGGCAAAACTTGTCTCATAGTTCCAGGCAAGGATTCAATCACCTGTTGCTAAGATACTTTAAAAATATTGTCTGTTTTTAAATGTTCCTTTTTAATTGAATAAACTGTTAGTTTGAAATATTGCTGCTGAGGTTAAAAAGGTTTAGAAAATCATATAACTTTTTACTGGAAAGCAAGTTTTAAAAAGGCTTAAATACAACAGCTGCAGTTTTTATTTATTCTATTCTTTAGGTGGACATTAAAAGTTGTATTGAAATAATGACTGCTTGAAGTTTTGAGAACTGAGTTAAAAGAAAATCATCACAGATACAATTAAAATTTTGACTACCAATACATTTGATCTGCACTATCCACGTCAGCTCTGTAGCAATTATTTCCAGGAAATATAACTGTTCCTAGGGATTCTGAAAATGCACGGGAGTTCTATGCTGACACCAATGCACCTTATCTTCATGTAACCGGACTGAAAGCATAAAAGCATATCATTCCTCTCACTGTACATTTAAAATTATATAACATAGTAATCAAAGACCGCTTTTTTTTTTGTATAATTAATAATATATCCCACTTTCATCAGAGGGATATTGTTAGGAGCTAGAATTACACTGACCTCATATTTGATTGCTAAAGTATGTATCTATTGTGAAATTCAGGGAACACAGAACAGTAGATTCCACTACTGACTGGATTAATTTTTTATCTCATTTCAGTAAAATTTACAGACAAAAGGAGTGTTCTGCCTAATAAAATTGCACTTAGTTTGGTAACACTTAGTCCTGACACTCACGGGTAAACACTGAATAGGACTTTTCAGACTTTGGAGTTTCAGTCTTTGGAGAAAAGAATTAAGGATCTGTCCCTTGAATTCATCTTTTGTAGTCTGTAAAGTGGAGGGAATGTTTTATACCACCACTGTGACTGCTCTGCTGGAGTAATGAGTGATACCCAACAATTTAAGTATGTAATTTTTATATTTCACAGAAGAATTTTGCCACAGAACACTTTTGATGGAAGCAGAAGACAATAAATCCACTTTTTTGGATAAGAGGAAGGAGGACAAATTATATTCCTTATACTTGACAGATCTGAGACAAAACAAAAGAAAATTGTGTAAATCAAGTTTAGAAGTTGCTATCCAGATTTGATTTATCCCTCTATATGGGAAAGATCTGATGTAAAACTTGGGTTTAAATCTGTGCTAAGCTCTCCCTCAAATCTGTTGCTCTAGAAACAGTTTCAAACAAATAAGATTAGATGCAATGCTTTTGACTTTTTTCTTTAATCTGATATTTAAAGTAAGTTTGGAAAATTAAAAGAAAAAGCAAAACATTTTAAGTGCTGTTTTGTTGTTTGTTTTTTTTCCCCCAGAAGTCTTCCCCATTGTCTTTTTATTAGCCCTATGAATAATGGGCTCATTTAGCCTGGAAGAAACTGCTGGTAGGTCATGAAGTCCATTTCCCTGTATCCCAGCAGGATTGATGGCTTTGCTCCTGAGCCATTTCCAAAGAGATGGGTGGCCCAGTCTTGAATGCTGAAGTGATGGTGATTCCATGACCCCTGTTGGCAGTGTGCAACACTTCCCTCAGGTTTATGTTGTTTTCCCTAACATTTAACCTAGGTTTCCTCAGCTGGGTTTCAATTCCATCACATTGTGTCCTCTCTTTGAGAATGAATGTGAGCAACTGGCCATCTGCTCTCATCAAACATCTCTGCACACAATACTTCATTATGAACCTATAAATTCAGGTCAGGGCTGCTGAAAGTTTACGTAGGTCTGTGAGACTTACAGACACTGACAATGCTGATGTGCTTAATTTTACTATAAAAATTTTCAAAGACTTATTTAGTTCCCTGAAAACTTACAGCTTACAAATAATCGAATTAATGAAAGGATGCTTTAAGAACTGTAGTTTGTTGGAAGAGCTAAATTCTCAAAATTTGTAAACACACATAAAATATGTTGTGCAGAAAGTTATATCAAAACAATAGAAAGACTTTCCTAGTAAAAGACAAATGAAAATATATATATATATATATATATATATATATATATAAAAATCCTTGCAGCCTCCTCTGCAAACCTCATCTGGACAAAATGATTTACAGAGTGAGGCTGTGTCCTAACAAACACGTCTGAGGTGTTCAGAGAAAGAGGTTATTGAGGTTAAATCTTGATGTCTTTATCTGAGCTGCTTGCTATACTTCCTTTACAATGAAGGAAGAATGTAGTCTCTTCTGCCCTGTGATTCATGTCATCTTCTCATGACTTTCTAACATGGCTCACATGAATCATGCCTCAAAATTTCTTAGTTTCCTTCCTTAGCTGTTAAGCAGCCTGGAGCAATCCTCTTACCTGGGGTAGCTGCATCTGTAGACAGTCCCAGCTGGATGAGATGGATATCTTGCTGTCACTTTAGCAAGTACCTACAAATGCTCTCTTACTTTTTAGCTTAAGGCATATCTGAAACACTCTCTACTGGTTTTTTTTGTAATTTCAGTTGTAATTTCATTGTGCAGAAACTTTTCAGACTTCAGCTGGAAAGTTGTCGTAAAAATCTCATTAAGAATCTTGCTATATTTTAAATTGAAATCTCTCCTTTTCTTTCATTAAATGAAGACAGTACATTGGCTCTTATCAGCATAGGAGATGAGATCTCTCAAACAGCCAGGAAGTTGTTTCAAAGCTCTATCCCTAATCCATGAAGCAGTTAAGTTTCTCTTGATTACAGGGGATGAAGAGGCTTTAAACATATTAGTTAAGTTTATTCAGAGGGCCTGGCTCTGACAGATTTGTGGAATGGCGGCTGCACAGTCTTTAGATGGATATAAATGTGTTCTCCACCTGCACAGAGGCATAGCAGCATTGTCCAAATCTGAGGCATTTCAAATTGATTGAAACTATAAATAGTGCTGCTGGCAAAACTGCAAACAGTAACTTCTGGACTAAACTTCAGCCTTTGCACAGTAAATTCAGTTGCATCAGTGAATAGTACAGTTTGTTGGGTTTAAGGTATGTCATTGAGTCCTCTGCTTCTCATAACATTGTCAGACTTATTTCTGTTTAATCTCATGCAGTAACAAGCTAACAGAGTTTAAATAAAAAAATCCCAGTATTAAAAACAAAAGTGATTATCTTTCAATCCCAAAGGCCCAGCTATTGCCAACAGTTAACCACTGATGTGTGAGAGTGACCTGTAGGTCAAAAAAGATGCCTTTTGTGAGCAAGCTTGGTTTGTGCATGAGACAGAGTTGTGACTAAAAATTTTTACCTCTAGCAGATAAGGGGGTGCAACACTGGTAAAGCATGGTCATTAAAATGCAGGAGAAATGAAAAAAACTAAAAACTTTTGCTGTGCAGTTTTGCCACATTCTTAAAATCAGCTCTGTAGGACTTGCCTGCATTGCTGGTTATAAGAAAATCATAGAACCTTGTCCCTGCAAGATAGGTCCCTGAGTTTTACAGCTACAGTTTACATTTTCATCCCAAATATGACTTTTCAATAAGAAAAACATGACTAAGGCTCAAGTTTTCCAACCAGCTGTCCCAAAATTTCTAATCTTACATCAGCTGTGTGACTGAAGGCAATTTCTCAACTCATTTATTTTCATTTATGATTATTTGCACGGCTGTATATCTAGGAGCCAGAGCCCTTTGTGCCAGGTGCTATAAAAGAGAACAGAGAGCAATTCCCACTGGAAAAAGCTGATTGTACAGCTAGGGAACTGGGATGGACAATAAGAAATGAGTGACGAGCAGTGGCCTATCTGTATTCATCATACGAGAAAAATGTCTCAAAGAAGGGACAAAAAAACCCTAGTAATTTGATGCTTACAGGGATCTTCAAAAGGTGAAGACATGGGACATGAAAGAGCAAAGGTGCTGAGAAAGCCATCAGGGGAATGAAACATGCAAAATATCTGGGAGCTGCCTCGCTGGTGAAGGTTCACCCATGGCTGTCCTGTGATATGCAGCAGAGGAGGGCTGGAGCAGGACAGCAGTGTGGGGAGGAGGATGGCCCATGGAAACAAGCCCTTCGTCAGGGCTGCATTTGTCAAGGCCAAGAAAGAGGGTCACAGCAGTATTCAGCAGACAATGGTGTACTGAGAGCTTCCTTCAGGAGTAGCCACAGGGGCTGGTGGGAGAGGTCATGTTTTAGAAACATTGTGGTGAAGGAAAATATTTCAGATAGAGCTTGGATAGCAGAATACACAGAGAAATGGCTTTGCACATAAATTGTGAACTTAAATGACAGGACTGATGGCAGTGTGGTGACACTCTTATTCTTTGAATTGTCAGTATTTTTATATATTTAGGGAAGGAACTGTTCTTTCTGTAACACTTAGCAGGATGTGGCCCTTCCTACATTGTGGAAAAGAGCTAATAGAAAATAAGAGTATATAAATATGTCCCTCAGCTCTGTTAAAATTAATTTTATGGATCTAGGTGTTGAAAAGCTAAATTTGAAGACTTAATTAAGAAAATAACAAACAAGAAAAAGAACCAAATATATCCCTGACACCTGCATGCACCATGAATTAATTTTGTTTGGCAAAATTTAGAAATACACATCTTCACATTTAAACTAACACAATTGTTAAGCTGGCCACCAGATTTCATGTGATTAATATTTATCACTGCCACGTCCATAGTGCTCCAGGTTTTAATTCAAAATGTGAATCTTTCCTAAATCACAGCACTTAACTTCTAATCTTGTTTGTTTGTTTTGATTAAACAAAGATGTTCTGCTTTTTTTGTAGCAGTGATGTCACCTAATTGACTACATGTTGGTTTAGCCTCTAAAGCCATAAAATGTGATTCTATTCTTCGGAGCTTTTAAGCTTGATTAAAGCAAGCTCCTCGAGTTGTTCTTTAATAGCAGGCTCCCCAGAAATGGAGAGAGATTCTCAAGTGGTTTAATGTTTAGAAAATGAAGAAACATCTCCACCCCCTCATGTAACCACAGGAAGCAAAGTATTAAAGTTGAGGAGGGGGAAGGAACGGAGAAAAAGAGAACTCAGTTCTCTGTATTTTCCCCAAAATGTGAACCACAAAGGATTGTTTTCCTTTCATGTGAAAAGATTTTTAGCATTTCATTTCCTTAGATTTCTATACGGTACGAGCAAAACTCTTAAATCACTAGTTAGCGGTTTCAATCTAAATCTCATCATCTAATTATTTTTACAACGCATTCTTGGAAGGGTAGGAATGGTTCTGCCAGGAGATGTTTCACAATAATTAGAAGCCCCAATGGGTCTCTTAAGAATGTTTAAAGGGTTCCATATGCAGGCTGCTATGGGGAACCATGCTGTACACAGCTCTTCGTTTGAAGCAATAAGTCTTGACAGCCCTTGTTGTATTTTATTATAGCAAACAAAATCCATGCCAACCAATCAGGTTCCTGAATGTCTTTGCATTCTTTACTGGGAAAAATAACAGTGGAGATCAGTTAGCTACAAAGACACCATCATATAATTGCAAATATGGGCTGCTTGAAAGGCATTTTTTCTCAAACACAGTTCTTTGTAGCATAGCAACTGAATTAAAAGGTGAATTTTGGAAAAAAAAAACCCAAAACAACAACAACAATAAAATAAACCAACCCAAAAAGTGCTTTCAAACCAGTGTTCCAGTGTTTAAAGTTGTTTGCTTTCCTTTTTACACAATAAGCATGCAGAACCGGCTTTTAAAGTTAAAACATGTACACTGGAATATGCCTTGCTAACACACATAAATGGCCAATTTGAGAGGCTCAGTCCTCCTCCTATTGTGTCAATCAGTCAATGAATAGCTGCTGTACACCTTTTAGCTGCGTCTATCTTGCCTGCACAGTCTTTTTGCTTATAGTAAGAGATGTCTGAAGAAAGTGGCTCAGATGAGCTGAGCGACATTCATATACTTTATGAATTTCTCTGTCCGTGCTACATGAGTGTTTCGTAATGGATAGTTAGAAGGAAGACAGAAAGTGAGAGCTCTCCTGCAGTGTAGGGCTGATAAGACAGTATTCCTAAGGAGCACAGAAGCAAAAACAGGCATTGGAAGCAGAGAAGAAAATAGAAAACTATCTATTTGAACAGCTGCTATTACTACCAGGGCCTGCAAGAGAACACAGCTTTCCAAGAGCATCCTTTTCCTTATGGGTCTCACATACTGCTCTGTTTTCCCAACTAGCTCTTGGGGGAACTTTGCTGAAGTTCAGTCTTGGTCCCTGAGGGTAACAGATATTTTTCTGGATAACTAGCAAGGTATGTTTTCAGAAATGTGATTTGCCTGCATATGTGACATATTTGTGGCCATATTAGGCAGGCTCATATGCATGCACGCAAATGTATGTGCCTACACTTTCAAATCTAGTCCATAATGACTTTGCCTTTGGATACAGACACGTCTCCCGTGTCAGCTGTAAAGTCATTGGCTTCATCTCTGCTTTTATTTTCAGCTTTGGCAAGGACTCCGTTTGAGACTTCGTAGTGTGTACAGATATCTGCACATAATTTTATACTGAGCACTTTATGTGGGGTTGCCCAGGATTTAAATATCACAAGAAGTGGATTAGTTCATTAACGTACTTCATTAAGGAGGCTAATTTCATATATGTATTTTTTTCAATAAATAATTATTTTCTTTTCAGAATGTGGTTTGCAATTTTATAGCCATAATTTTAAAACTAATTGAGTTATTTTGATGATTTCAGACAAAACTTCAAATTTTCATGAGTTCTTTAGTTCACTTTTTCTCTAGTGTTTTTAAAAAGAGTCACTTGTATATCTGGTCTCTTTATAGTGTGGGAAGAATATCTTTACTCATCATTCAATTAAAGCTGTCATTGCTCTTACCCTACCAAATACAGGACATACAAATATGAAGATAAAGATATATATGAAACAGGCCATATAGTTCCGCCCTTTACAAGTATAAGGTATCATAGAGTAGGTAGAGTAGTTCTAATTTCTCAATGTGCATGTTTCTCAATGTGCATGTTTCTCAATGTGCATGTTTTATAAGTGCAAAAGCTTAAGCATTTCCCAAAATTCTTTTTTTCCTACCTCTGTGTCTTGTGTTTCTGTGTTTTTCATAGCCCAAGGAGAGAAGTAGGCTTATTCAGAAGGAAAAAATTGCCAACTCTCATGGGTTGAAACTTCTGTGGTAATGTCCATCTCACTTCAGTGTCTGTAGGAGAAATCTAGAGCAAACAGCCCTTGAAGGTTGATAGTTCATAAAAGTGTCTCCAATTAGGCTTGAAGAGTGTTACTCTAACTTTATGAATCAATATTATTAAACTGCCTGTTGCAAGCTGCAAAATATTCCCTAGCTTGCCACAAAACTCCAAGGTACCAGCTGCAAAAAATGCTACCAAGCATCTCCAAGACTCATAAAACCAAAGGCCATTGTCAAGAGCAACAGCATGGAATTTCAGAGGTGAATATGCTCAAGCAGTCCTGAGGAATGAGCTGTGTCCTGTGTCACAGAGGGCCAGAGGAATCAGTATTATTCAAATCCTCACCCATCTTGGACAGTAGGACCTGGGAGAAGGTTCATCTCTCCTAACTCCAAGCCTGGCAACTGCAAAGCCGAGCTGCACTAGCCCATCATGTTAGAGATTGTGCAGTCTCTGGGTACACCAGCACATTCTTCCTTATGCTGCAGATTCATTTCAGGTCTGTATCCAAAGGAAAACCTTCTCCCACTTCTTAACACAGTCAAGCTATGACACAAGGAGATTAAAACAGAAATATTCCTTCCTAGCCAGAGCTGGTATCAGAAGCAAAGTCAAAGCACAGGTTTAACATAGGACAAATGCAGCGTGAAAATAAACCTTAGCAAATGGTCACCAAGATACCTTTAGGGTATTCCTTAGGGATATAAAAAAAAAAAAAAGTATAAAAAATTACTCCTATTGCATTGTTTTTATTTCTGGGTATAATGTCACCTTAGTCAGTCATGGAATCTTTTATTTATCCGAGGTTTCGGGGCTCATCTTGAAACAATTAAGGTTCCTCATGTCTCTCTATGTTCTATAGGAGACTGTCCTTAAAAATTACAATGCGGATAACTAGAAAACATCAAATTTCTACTCAAAATTTTTTCATAAGCATTTTATGCTCATACATCATCTTATCCTGTACCAATAACATCTTTGAAAAGAAAAAACAATTTTTTGTCTTTCATGTTTATGATCCAGATGTCTTTATTACAAAAAGTTTTATAACTTAGGGGTCTTTATGAGACAAAGCAAACTAAGATTTTTTTAAATTCTGTTTTCATCTGGTAAACTCTTCTTTATATTAATCACCTATCAAATGTTACCTAAACCTACTACCATTTAAATTATTTTTACATGACTTACTGGAATTATATTCTTTAAAGATGACCATATCATTTTGTAGTCATATTAATTCTTTCCATTTCCTGTCACTCTTTTTATTAGTCTTTCCTTTTACCTGGAAAGAAATTTCAGATAAGGTCTTATTACATTTAAATACTTAATATTTTCAGTGTATTAACTTTTACTGAATTGATCCATTTGTGTCTTAAAATCCAAAACATTACTTTCATTCTGTACAGATTTCTAAAATCAGTTTAATTAGCTCACGCTGTCTAAATCCTCAAATAGTTTCTAGATCCACCTCTTCCATTAACATCTTGTTTCTTCCCTTCTTTTAGGTTCCTTGTCTCAGGAATTTCTTGAGAGAGAAGAGGACAAATCATGCCAGGCTCAGAGTGCCCCAGCTGGGGGTGTTGCAATCTCAAGAAATTTTATTGCTTGACTTTTATTATTAGTGCCTGTAATAATTTTTTACCTTCCCAAATGCAGATGGTTTTCCTCCCCCAACCCCACTTGACTATTAATAATATTAATATTACCACTTAATTGTTTCATGCTATGTTTATACTTTGCCTATTTCAGGTGCTCCTTAGACAGTGCCTGTACTTTGAGAAAGTAAAATCTGTAAAAGGCATCTTGAAGGCAAACATCCTAAAATTCCCCAAGGACTGACATTCTCAAGCTATTTGTTGAACATCATTATTTTGCCACTCATTCATTCTTCCCATCTGTGGAATTTAAGGTACATTCTCTTTTCACTGTATTCCATAAGATATCATACTAATTTTTCATCTGTGTCATTTTAAGAATAGTCAAGACACTTATTCCAGAGTAAGTAACTAGTTCCAGTTCCAATCAATCTTTTTGAGATTCAGAAATATTTCAGACTTTGGATGGATTTTGTATTTTTTCTCAGTCTTCACTCTAGTAAACCTGTCAGTTTGCTAGAGTTTACATTACATACCTGGTAATGTATCTCAGTTATGTAGAACCATTTCCTATTATCAGTGATTCAACCTCTTGTCATGAATTTTCCATTCTCCCATGACTCAGAAAAAGACTTCATAAGATGTAAACATTATTGGAACACTTTACCATAATCCAAATCCCCATGCTCAATCAGCTTCACAAAGAAATGATCAATGGTCTGCGTTCAAATCATAATATTGAAGGTGAAACATGAAGCAACCAACTATAATTCTTTAAAGTGTACCTCTGAAAATAAAATATATCTCTTGAACTACAGTAATGTAGGATAATTCAAGTTGGAAATAACTGGAATTCCTGATCCCTGCTCAAACAGGGCTAGAGGCCAAATTAGGTCAGGTTGCTCAAAGTACAGGACTTCTCAAGTTTTGAGTATCTCAAAGGATGGACATTCCACAGCAACATTATGAAATCGGTCCCTATGTTTAATTGGCATTGTTATGAAAATTTTCCCTTTATATCAACCCAGAATCTCAATTTTTGCAACTTAAGTGTCCACTGCTTGCATTTCTTTCAATGTCTGCTTGCCAAAACTATCTAGATCTGTCTCCTCTACATCTGCCTGATATTTGGAGGACAAATGGATTCTTTTTTAGCCTTCTCTTCTCCAGGTTAAGCAAACCCATCTTTCTCAGCCTTTCCTTGTACATTATGTGCTGTGGACCACTTGACATCCTGGAGGGTCTCTTCTAATGTTTCTCCTGTATACTAATTTCTTTTTTCTGTTTTGGGCACCCAAACTGGACGCACTGTTCCAGCTGTAGCCTCATGAATGTTGGATTAAAGAAAATAATAATTTTCTTTGATCTGCTGGTCATGGTGTAGACCAGTATGGGGTTAGCCTTCACTGCTGGAAGGGCGCAAAGTTCAGTCCTCTGCAGCTGAGGAAGTGAAGAGATTTTCCTGTAACAGAGCAGGAGTTTTATAGCACTCTGACCACTGCCGTGATGTTTTGCACCTGGGAGGTCTCAAGCAGCTGACTTGCTCAGCTGACTGATGTGTCATACTGAGATCCTGGGAAGCTGTCATTTGTGGGGAGAATTCTATTCCCAAAGGTATGGATAATAAGTTGATTTGTTTGGTGGCTATTTACAAAACAGTACTGAAAACTAGAGACACAGGGCAGAAGTAAAATTCAGACTAAATGAAATGTTTCAAAATGTACAGTGTTGCTCGTGAGAATTTTTATTATTATTCTTAATGATACCAAGATACTTCAAAATTAATCATGACTCTGAATTGAAATATTAAATACTTTCTTTTGCAAAACATTAAAATAGTCAATTTCAATTGTTGTGGGTTTTCTTTCTCTACAGAAAGAGTTGACAAATTTGATGCTGGAATGTGAAATATTCAGGTCTTCCTTTTCTGAGTGAAAAAAATCTTTAAAGTTGAGAACCCCCAGTCATTCCACATCTTTCTTCTAGACGTTGATTTGTTCAGTAGAAAAAATATAATAATAGAAAGTCAGTTATCCATTTAAATTCTTCAAAGCAGATAGATGAGAAAATAGGAGGAAAGATTGCTTTTATTTCTCCAGGGAAAAAAAAAAAAAAAACCAAACCAAAACAACCCATGTTTAATGGTGGTGTAGGATTTGGAGTCTTGACCAAGCCCAGTTTGGATCAAAGTTGATAATTCTGTTATTGGTATAAAAAACTGATCAACAATAATTTATTTTAATCCTAGCATGCCTTCTGGCATGTGTGCAATACTGACAGGCAGAGTCAGCAGTGGATGTGTTGAAATGGTCTTCTGAAGCCAAACACAAGATATTTCTACTCACATTTGAGCAGATGTCAGTGAGTTCTGTCTGGTGGTGGCACGGCAGTGACAGTGCAGCGCACACCTGGGCTTGTACAGCCCTCCAAATCACCTGCCTTTTTGGCTGACTGCGCTTGGATGGGACGGAGCTTTTTGGCAGGGCTCTGTTCTGCTTTTGAGGGAAGTGTCAATGAACCCATTTCCCCATTACTCTTGAAATCAGCCCAGAAATTGTAATTGCCTTCTTCCACTCTGCTTGGTTCATACTGGACTCTTAAAGACCAGTTCAGAGTTCTGTGATCACTTACCTGGAAAGATACAGCCTCTTTAAGCACTGCCTTCAAGGTCTGATTTAATCCTTAACAGAGTACTTCTGCACTGGTTTATAGTTAATATCTACATAAAAAAGACTGTCATAAATAAAAAACCATGGGTAATAGTAATTCTTCAGTTTGATTGAATTGCTAGTTTGATTGAATATGGGTTATAAGAAAAAAAGTTTTAGTTTCTTTGATTCTGTCATAAAGGATTTTGTTACCCAAGAATAAATTTCCTGCTTTTTATAGAGAAATTTCTCATTGCAATATTCAGCAGCTGCCCTCAACTCTTCCATGGAAAAAATAATCACATTTTAAATTGCAGAAAAGAACAATATATTTAAAGGTAAAGAGAATACATGATAATCTGATAAAATAGAGAACACATCTAAAAGCAGGGACTGCAAAATCCACGTCCATGATTTTTGTCTGGGAGCTAATGTAAGAAATATATGGGATGATGGATTAATGGACCTAAACAGAGTAATTGTGCTGTTATCTGTCACATTTTGTAAAACCACAGTAGCTTCATTGCAACAAAGAATCCTTGTTGATTTAATTATAAGTAACTACATCAAAAGTAACTGTATTTACAACCTTGGCATCAAATGGAATCCTGTTTTCATCTTTCCAGTGAAGATATTGGAAGAAACTTGCTGCTTGGTGTGAATTAAATATCAGAGTTTGGCTTTAGTTGAAACAATAAAAAAATGAGTACACTCCAGACTGCTGTAGATAGAGGTAGTGTGAGTGACCAAAAAATCCCAAAACAGTGACAGTAAGTTCTAGTTAACTATAATTTAACTTACAATCACCTAAATAGGAATTTGAGGCCTGAAACAGCAAACACCAGTGACTGCTATATTCCTGCACATATTGGGGCTGATCTTTTCAGCCCTCAGTGAAGACAAAAGCACAGTTTGATGAAGGCTACCTGTGTTTGTTTAACACAATACAGACCTCCATGATTACTAAAATGCCACTTGAAAAAGCTTTTATAACCAAGTTCTTGGCTTCTGGCCCAAAATTATTCTGTAACTATTTGCAGATTAGAAGAGGGGGCTGAAGACAAATGGTGTCTTGAAAGTCAAAACGTGACCTTTCCCAAACAACATGATGCTAAAATGCTAAGTGGGAGATAGTCCTGCAGTGTGACTTAAAAGAAAACCACAACTTGTGTTTGGTTTTCAGCATCCACAAGCTATTATTCTGTAATAACAGAGGGAAAAGTTTTCTCCAGGCAACCCTTCCAGTGGTTGCAATCTGAAAATAACTTCAACCACTAAATGATGTTTAATTTTTTTCTTTCCCTTTTTTTCTCCCTTTCTATTTCATGCATATCCATGTTTGCGCAGCAGAGCAAATGCACTTCTAAGGATGTGTCATTCTGAATTCAAAGCAGGCTCCCCTGAAGAACAGAAAATATGCCATGAGTTGCACTTGCACTCCAAAGGAAGTGATCTCTAACATCACAGAATTATGGAATCATGAAATATGCTGAGCTGGAAGCATGAGGATCATTGAGTCAAACTCCTAGCCCTGCACAGGACACCCCAAGAGTCACATCATGTGTCTCAGAGCATTGTTCAAACTCCTCTTGAACTCAGACAGGTTTGGTGCTGTGACCACTTCCCTGGAGGGCCTGTTCCAGTGCTCAACTATCATTTGGGGTAAAAAATTTTATTAATATCTAACATAAACTGAGGAGAGTGATGAGGTCAGTGCTCACTTTCTCTCATGGGGATGTTGAAGGCCGCAGTGAGGTCTCCTCTCAATCTGCTCTTCCCCAGGCTGAACAGACCAATTGACCTCAGCCACTCCTCACACGGCTTCACCTCCAGGCCCTTCACCATCTTTGTTGCCTCCTTGGATATTCTACTTATTGCCTTTTTCATACTGTGGCACCCAGAGCTGCCCCCAGCACAGGAGGTGAGGCTGCCCCAGAGCAGAGCAGAACAGGACAGTCCCCTCCCTTGCCCAGCTGGCCATGCTGTCCCTGATGCCCCCAGGACAGGGATGGCCCTCCTGGCTGCCAGGGCACTGCTGGCTCGTGTTCCACTTTGTATCAACCAGGACCCCCAGGTCCCTTTCCATGGCACTGCTCTCCAGGCTCTCATTGCCCACTCTGTGCACACAGCCAGGGTTACCCTGTGCCAGGCGCAGAATCCAGCACCTCCCCTTTGAAACTCCATAGGATTGGTGAATTTTCATCTTTCTGAATTACAGGTCTCTCTGCAAGGCATCTCTGCTCTCAAAGGAGTCAACAGCAGTTTCTGTTGGACCAGAAGTGATTCAGAGCTTTCCCGTGATTTTCATGCTGTTTCAAGGGCAATTCACTTATAACATCTCTGTGCCCCAGTGCCTTAAAATGTGATCAAGCAAGGATGGTGAAAGATGGTTCACTGATTAGGCATTGAGTTAGGTTTCATTTTTCACTTACCCACAATTTTACATCTTACAATACTTTAAATCTTACTTACACTACTGGGACTTAAAAGACAAAATTTACCTTCTTGTGCAATAAAAAGTATTTTTAAAAGGACATTTCAGTTTCAATATTTCTATTTTTATGTTATGAACACAATCCTATGTTTTTTACCTTTTATTTTCCCTTTGATTCTAATGTTTAGCAAGAGTTGGCTGTTTTGTGTGTTTGTTACCTAGAGTTCTCTTCAGATATTTTATGGGAAAGGAGATAACTAAGAACAAATTTTTGGATTTATTTTAGGTGTACTAATTTGTGCTGGAAATACAAAATCATCCTTGAATAAAGACAGATAGATTTTTTTTTCTATTGGTAACAAAGCAATCCTGCTGAATCAAAGGTAATAAGGGCAGCAAGAATGCTATTATCTACCTTGAAATTCATGCAATATAAGCACTTACATTTCACAAGCTATAGACTTGATTTTTAGCAGAATACTTTGCACTTAACTTACATACCCAGTCTTGTTTTGAAGGTGTCATGAGCTGAAGAAAGGTCTGCTTTCCTTATATGGAAGTATTTCATTTTGCCTTTCTACCTTCCCGAGTCACCTTGTGTCTGCGTCCCCTGTCCCATCCCTCTTTCCTATTTCTTTGGTTTTTGGTTTTCTAAAATTTATTTCAAGAATTTTTTAGATAGCTAGACCAATGAAAATTTGTTTTCAACTGGCTGACCACTTCAAATGCCATTGTCCACTCCAAATCCCATGGTATAGTAACAGTTTCCACCAGCCAAGAAGAACCCAGAAAAAAAATACCAAAACCCAATTATATCTGGTTAAGGTTCAAGCAAATAAAATGTATTTCTGTAACAGTTACTTCCATAACCTCTGTAGTTGGAAGACTTGGGAATAGTTCTAACAGGGGCAGTTCTGCCATATCTTATCCTGGCAACAGAACCCCTATAAGTGGAATTCCATCCTAGAAGGTCACTTGAATTTTTTTTATTTATGTTTTTTTATTGCAGCAGCTGAAATCTTAGTGGAAGTGTATTTCTCATTCCACCCTTGTGTTTCTTAGCCACTGATTTTGTTCATGTGTGTTAAAATCTTTTCTGACCCTTGCTGGGGTTGTTTCTGTGGCTGTAACTTGGACTACATCTGAAGTACAACTGCAAGTAATATATGACATAGTTCATTTTATGCAGCACATTGAAGGTGTAGAAGAGACTAAAATGTTTAGGATTGTTGGCTTTATCCCAGATAAGATCTAACTTAATTTGCAAACTATTTTAAAATAGAGCTCCAAGTTCCTCAGTAGTCCTCAACAGGAAGACTTCTAAGGGTTAAATTTATTCCTATTATTAATCTATTTATTTGCAAACTGCATTGGTCATAATGCACAGATCCTTACAGGAACAACAAAGAATATTACCAACACCTGTTTCAGGTGGAATGTTCCTTTTTATGTCACCTGCCAAAATGGTCTTCTAAAAGTGTCATTCAATTGCATTTTAATGGAAATCACATGGCTTTGAGCAATCTGTGAATATGCCAACTGAAATGTGTGTATTCCCTCCTCTCGTCTTTGTTTTCTTTCTCATGTATGTCTTTTGGGCCACAGCCCCATAATGAGCTGCATATGCAGCGAGCAGTGCCTGTGAAGGAGCCCTCTGGCAGCTGCCGAGCTCCATATGGAGCTGGGGCTCCATCCAGCAGAGAAACCCTCGAGTTGGAGATGTTGGACACTAAACCATTGGCAGCAGAGAGCATCTTCATTTGTGTCCTGTGCAACATCGGGCATGTTATGGGATGCTTTGTCTCTCATTATACAACCAAATTATATATAGAAACCACATGGGCACAGTGGGGTTCCAAACAAGCTTCTTTACTAAATATAGAGAGCATAGGAGAGCAAGATACTTATACATGGTGGTGCTCAGGCAGGATTCTAAAACGTTGAATGCAGCAGCATACAAAAGTTCTAACAGACTACTTAGAGAAATCTAGCTCTGCCCATTACTCATTCCCACAGACTACATAGTTGTAAAAAAAAAAAGACAGAAATTTTCAGAAAATAAAAATGGGAATTGCTCCTGACTAAATATAATCAAATGAAATTGTCACAAAATGGGTAAGTGAAAATTGTTGTAGTCTGAAATCACATAGTTTTTCAATAATGCCAAACCACCAGCTTTAAATAGAACCTGATTTTCATTAATAATTTTTCTTTCCAGTTTTTATGATTTTTTCAGCAGACCTTATGGATCATATGTAACAATAATTTGAGACATGCCACAAAAGGTCCATTTTTAGATGAGATTCCAGAATTTTTCTTGGTTTTATGAGCACTGGATCCTCACTACAGCGGGACCTGCCAAAATTCCAACCACTCATTAACTCAAGCCACCAACAAATTTGAATAAAATGCTATTTGCAAAGCTATTTATATACATTTTCATACATACATATACCCTTACACAAGAACACGTGTTTATGCAGATGCATACATATATGTTTCTCTGACTATGTATGTATATGTACGCATGAACATGCATATATATATATATATTTATATATATGTGTGTGTGTGTATTTGTATATATGCATGTATGAACATGCATATATATATAAAAATATATATGATCCTGGAAAAACATTACACAAAAATCATTGTAATCCTCTGACAGAGGTGAAAGTCTCTTTGAAGCCCTAGGAATGAAAGACAAAGTGTGTGTTCAGCACTTAACTGTCTAAAAATGTCAAGATTTTCACTACCACAACTACAACTTCTGTATCTAACTATATGGCAGATTTGAGACATTCAGAGACATGATACAATTTAACTAAGAGAACTCCTTTGAGTTATATTTTGGAGCACTGATTAATTTCTTCCTAGACTTTGGCCAATTTGAGATAACTTGGAGGCTGTTGACTTCAGGAAATAATAAGCCATAAGCCTCCCTATCCCCTGAACAATAGATCCACTGAATTTTAAGCCAACATCTTTGGAAAGCTGAAAATTATGGATAAAACCCTGGCAGTGTAAGTGAGATATATTTCCTTCATGTATCTGAATCAGTCATTCCAAAAGTGTTGAAGTCATCTAAATTTGTTCTAAATAAAGAAAACAGGTAGGGGTGAAATCATGAAGGAATTTCAAGTGCCTAAAGTCAGGCTACAAACATCTCCTCTTTTACAAGCAGACACCTCCTTTCATCCATTCGCTTTACAGAAAATCTAAGCACCAACTTGGGAAAAATGCTGCAGTAGACACCTAGTATTCATCTGTAAATTGGTCAACAAACTTATATTGAGTTCTTCCACAAGTTTCAAAACCTGAGATCTGAATATTCCCTACAGAGCACAAGCAGAAGCTCGTAATTCACATGCTTGAATTTTCTACATATCACAAAAAACTCACAGAAGTTGTGTTGGTTTTTACTTCAGTTTCTGACATGCAGTAGCATAGGATGACAATATGAAACTGCTGGCAACTTAAATTAGATTTTGCCATTCTTTTGGGCTTTTTTTTTTTTGTTTGGTTTGGTTTTTTTTAGTTTTATTTTCATTATAGATGTAATAGGCAAACATTACATCTATATTCAATTACATTCCATCTAATTACATATATTCTATATATTCTATATATTCTATATATTCTATATTCAATTACATTACATCTAATTCAAGACTTTATTGTATACTTGCATTCAGGCTGAATTTACATTGCCTGAGGAAAAGTAGACTGTCCTTACTTTTTTGTTTTTGTGGTTTTGCATACTTGACTTCAAACTTTACCTTATCTTTTACAACTTTTCTTGGTTTTGATTTATTTTACTGTATCCAGTCATGGTCTCCCCAAAACAAGAGAGACATGGACATACTGGAGTGAGTCCAAATAATGTGATTAAAGGATTGGAGCATATTTATATTGAGAAAGGCTGAGACACTGTGACTTTTCAGCTTATAAAAGAGAAGGGTTGGAGGGAGGGGATTTTACTAATGTATATGAATACCAGAATGAAGGGTGTAAAGAAGAGAGAGAGAGGGAAAGAGACTCTTTTCAGTAGCACAAACTGAAACAAAGAATGGTCTTGCAGAGCACCAGAAAATACTTTTTCTCTGTGTGAGTGGCCAAGCTCTGACATAGGCTTCCAAAGAGGTTGTGTCTCCCTTCCTAGAGTATTCAAAAGTTGTGTGCATATGCTTGGTCAGGGGAAATGGACAAAATGGCCTTTACCATTCTTTGATTCTTTAATTCTCTGATTCTGTAATTCTGTGATCCTGTGTCTTAGGGCAGGCATAGTTTTTATATTTTTTTAATATAGGGAAGACATCATGAGACTGTTCTGGTTGTTAAGATGCTAAGTTGTAGATCACAACACTGTATACCAGGTTTCCTTTTTACACTGGATATCTTGATTTTTCAGACACACAGTATGAACATCATGGACTGAAGAGGCACAAGTCCTGTATATGGTCCACTCTCTTTTCACTTAAAAAATTACCAAAAAGCATTAGTCATTTACATTCCAGAATAGATCTTCTTGATCAGCCTACAGTTTAGCTAAGTACCCTAGACAGCTATACTTCTGTAAGAAGCTGGAAAGAGCATGAATTATGTTGCAGACATTCCCTATTTCTTGTGAGAATGCCCTGCCTGTGAGATTGTGGCTGTTCACTAGTGACCATCTTCAGAGTAAGCAGCAGGAGGAAGGCAGACCTGACTGCTTAATCTGCTGCTTTTGTGAGTCTGGTTATACTGGTACCCATAAACTAGAGCACAGGGACCCATTCTGTGCCCTTGAATCCAACTGGAATGGTCTGGCCACATCCACTCTGTGATCTTCCCCGAAACAGAATGGGCGTGTGGTAAATTCTGAACCGTTTGGGAATTACTTTGGAAAATGATAACTGGGCCCAAGATAAAACTGTTTTAGCAGCCAGGATATCAGTTTAACAGCTTAGCTGATCAAATTCTGGTGGTCATAGCCAATCCCAAAATCCACCTTAAATTGCTAAAATAAACATACTCTTTTTATATATATGTGGAATTCAAAAATCCATGGCCCCGGGAAAGAGACACCATATTTCCTCCAGCCCACAGGGTGGACATTATCAGAGCTCCTACTGGAAATCTCATTTAGGGAACCAAGCAAGGAGATGATCCTCGTTCCAGGTTTTATCTAAAATCAAATTATTCATGTCACATTAAGCATTTAGAGTTTCTATTGTATATTGGGCTTTGGATTAAAGGATTGGTGCCACATGTAAATATTTCTTTGGAAAGGAAGACCTCAGATAAATGGGGTGCCCAACCTTCCCAACTAGCTAGATTTAGCTTCCTTGCTCTATTTTGACCATTGTTCATGTGTATCTCAAAAGCCACTCTTTGGAAGAAATAAACATTTTTATTAGGTTCTGGAGCCTTGGTAACTGTTCTGGTTATTTGGGTTAGGTAACAGTGATCTTGCCCTATACATTCATTCACTAATTATCCTTATTTTTGAAGTTACTTACCTTCATGTTCTCCTAGTTATGTTTTAGATTTCAGCATTTTTAAAGCAGAAATTGGACACCAAATCCTGCTTTGTATTCCTTTAGTAAAAATCTGGAGCATTTCCACAGACAGATTTTAAAGCTCTTTTGTGAGATGTATTCTGAACACTGTGTTCATTCCCTCAGGGCAGTGTATTTGCAAGCATGATAGATCCTCTTTACATCCACCCTAACATCAACAGAATCAAACAGACTCTGTAAAGCATTTGTATTTTGACAAACAGGCAGATTTCCATAAAATCTTTTTTCCTTGGAATTTTTATGACCAACTTACCCATCATCTTTTTCACTCACGCATGAAAAATGTCAAAAAGCTATATAAATATTTAGTATGATTTATGATTGTTTTCTGGGCTTGAGAAAGGCTGTTAAACAGCTAAGAAGAGCAAAAGAAATCACAGGCCAGAGAGAATGTGGCAAGGCATCAATTGCTGTTCCTTATTAATCCCTAAAGTACATCCCAGTGAAATGAAATAAATTAGTTAAGCCTGTTCACCAGGCCTTACCATTGTCCCCAAAAAGAACAGCTCCTGCTGCTTAAGAGTCAGCTGAAATGCAGATCATCACATTACTGAAATTGGAAAGATATGATTAACCTCTGAAGTTTTCCAATGCTCTTTTATTTCTGCAGAGACTAATACTAATTCCATGTAAATGGTACGAAAATCTGAAAGAAGGGCTTCTCTTATAGAATTTCCATCTTATTTTTACAGCACAAAGGATTTGGAATTCTTTGAACAAAGTTCAGAAAAGCATGTAAACTTTCTGATGTTCCTCCCTAAATTACATGAGATGCTGGGGACACATTAAAATATTTAAAAGAGTAAAAAATGTACTATATCACTTTTTGAGTCCATAAGCAATTTTCTATTCTTGCCAGCTGTACTCATGAGGCTCAAGGGCACAAACACACAGCCAAAGAGCATTTTTTATGGATTTTTAACATAAAAATTTCATCTAGTTCGGTCGTTCTTGCCTATGCTTTATTTTTTCATCACAAAAAATAAAATGCTTTAGCCATCACTTCTTAAGAAAAGAGAGATAAAATGTTTAAGCAACAAGATGTGAGTTTATTTTTAATAATATCTCATGTTCATTGTATTATGCATCCAGTTGATCTTAAAAGATTGGCAGACAGCCTACAAGTGTAACACTAGTACAGTGAGGTTTTATTGTTCCTGGTAAAATTTATTTTCAGGAATTCAAAAAAAGAAGTGACACAAGGCATTTAAGCAACAAGCTAGCATGTTATAAGGCAGATAGCATGCTATAGAAAACAGTGAGTTTGCTATTTATTTGCTCAATCAACAGTGCACAGAGTAAATTTTTTAATTTATATGGGGGAAAGTAGGTATCCCTTTATTTCTATTATTTCTATTTTTTATTTTTATTATTTTTAATTTTATTATTTTTTCAATTTAATTTCAAAGATAAGTTTGACAGCAGCTTTCAGAACAAAACTAGTTTTTTGAACTTTTTTTAAGCAGTGTCTGCTGGCTTCAGAGAATTCTCCAGGTTTGTATGAAAGGTTTTTGCAAAAATGTGTAAAAAGTTAATGACAAATGTTTTAATTTTTGACTGTTTTTAAAAATTTACAAAGGAAAAGAAGCTTCAAACTCAGAATATTTTCAGTAAGACTAAATGTATTTTAAATGCCTCACATGAAAGATGACTTACAGTGACACACTGTTTTTAGACCATACAGTAAAAGAACAAATATGTTAATCCCAAAATGGTTTTCTGTTACAGACAGGGCAGATATCTGCTCAATTTTTCTGATTAGCCTAACTATGATGAATTCATCCTGGTTTGGTGGAGATATAATATTGGAGAGAGTGACACAACTAACATTTGAGGGAGTTGTGAGTCTCCCAGCTCACAGGTGTATCCTACATGAATCAGCTGTGAAAAGCATTGAGTGGCAATCTGGATGCTTTGACATGCTTTGACCAGCTACTATCACTGAAAAACTTCAAACACCTTTTATGGCCATTTTCTATTCAAAATAGACCTCAGCCAGTCTTTAACAGTGAGATCAGTTGTTGTCTATGTGCCCATCCCCCTGAACTGGAAGAGAGGATGGAGAGCAGAATGAAGCTCCCATAATCCAAGGAGAAATTGTCGGTGACCTCTTACAGAATTTTGACACCCACAAGTGTATGGGGCCAGATGGGATCCCCAGGGGTACTGAGGGAACTAAGAGAAGGGCTCACTGACCTGTTTTCCAACATTTACCAGCAGTCCTGGCTAGCCAGGAGACCCCTGATTGGAAATTAGGAAATTGAATTATTTAAAAATGGATAACCTAAGGCATTGTCTAATCTATATTCTCAGGTGAATTTCATGGAACATGCTGTCCAGAGAATAACATTTTGTTCAAAACCTTTGATAAAATCCCGTTAATACTGGTGATGTTCATAATGCAATATGCTGAGAAGACTGATTGTACAATACAAACCAGAAGCTTGGAGAGGGCAGCAGTGTCTGCTGTCAGAAATGTCTGCTGGTGGAGGTAGGCATTGACCTAAGATCAGTCATCTGTAGAGGAGCTCATGGGACTACTCTAACGCTTTCTTCTACGTGTTTATCCAGGACTAGATGTAAAACTAAAACATTAATAGACAGGTGATGAAATGTGTAGTCATGTTTGTAAGCAGAAACATAACACTGACACAGTTAATTGCTGTTAACTACTGAAATCAATGGGCATTGTTGCCTGGCATAGCTGTGTAGTTTTCACACAAGCTACTGAATTCATAACAAATGTTAATTTCTCTCAGTGTAGTTCTTTATTTGATTTAAAATCATAGCCATAAGGCAAGAGTCCTCAGTATTACTACTTGTCCTCTGAGTTAAAATCCTGCAAAATTGCAATTCAAAGGGTTATTTTAAGTTTATTTATTTTTAAAACCCTTCATATATTTGAAATAGCTCAAGGAATGCTGGACCTAAAGAAAAACAGATCCTGCCATTTTATGGCCCTTTTTTTTTTTTTTTTTTTTTTTAGGGAAGCTGAGAGAAGCTGTGTATGGTCAGCATTTCAAAGGGCAGCCCTGCACTGTGTTACTGCAGTGAATCTGACCTGCAGAGTCCAATAAGTCACTGCATAGGAACTGCACCTCCTGCTTCATCTGTAATCTTCAGTGGGATGTTTCTTGAGTCATGGCACCAAGCTTCCTCTTCTTCTCTTTTTCCTAAACCACAATTTTGGGAAGGTGCTTCTCCCCATGGCCAGGGAGGGCTGCTTCCTGTGGCCCCTTGTGTATGACATTTTTCAAAGAGCAGAAGGAGAAAGCAAATCTGTCTCACCCACAGAAAGGCAAATTGGTAGAAATGTTGAAATCAAGGTTTGAATCTCTCTTCATGCACTCCAGGATAATAGATATTTTTTTATTACCATTGAATATACAGTACTTTACTGATTTTCTCCTATGTCTGAGCTCATATTATTCATGCAAAAAGTAGGGACAGGAAGGGGTTCACAAGAAAACATATGACTTCAGAATCTTTGGTTGTACTTTTAGTACAAACCTGTTGTACCATGACCAAAATGTATGTCAAGTGCATAAATAATCTAGGGACCTCAGTTGCTGTCTTCCTGGTACAACAGCACAGCTTCCAATGTAGGAGTAAGCAGGTTTGTATTTTATAACACACTATTGAGTGCTGGATAGAGAGCTCTGTATGTCAAGTTCCCTTCAGGCTGTGGAGATTTTGAACTTGGGTAAATCTGCTGCTAAGCTGACCACTCTGCAAAAGCCAATGAACACCATTTTCTTCTCCTGAAAGCTGTTTTAAAAGCTAAGAGAAAAGATTCTGGCTTGTGAGAGACGTGGTCCTACTGCAACATATGAGCTGGGCTTTAGTCATGTTTATAGGATTAAGACCCTCAGGGAAATTTGGCACCATTCAGCTGAGTTCCTGGATCCCATTAAGGCCTGGGTAGATCTGGGCATGCACACAGTGCAGAACTGCAGGTGCCTAGAAAGCATCCAGGTCCAAATGTGGTGAGACTGATGAGTTCAGATGTTTTCAGAGTTACTCAGATGTTGGGCTGGGATTGAAAGGGGAGGAGAAAAGAGAATGATCTGTAGTTTACATCTTAGATATCTAAAGAATACACAAAATTCTATTTCAGGTTATTATATTTCTCCCTTTTTTTTCCTTCTCATCAGGCCATTAAGACTTCTAAATGCAAGAGTAAATATTGAGTAGAAAAGTGTGCCCAAATTCTACTTACATGGATGGAATATGTTTTGATTTATGGTGATGTAAATAATAGAAGTTAGTTGAATAGCATGAAAAAAGAGTTATTCCATTCCACACTTTTCTAAGAAATATATTCCCACACACACACCTCCCAGAAGGTTTAGAAATAAGCTAAGTAGATACCAAGTTTGGGGGCTAAAATTCTTTGTTTGAAAAAGAAAATGAATCAATGAACATCAGAGGATAATGAGAAACAGATTTCCCTAAGTTAATTTCTGGGTACATAATGGCTTTGGCTAAAGTCTGGTATAAAATATTCATGATGCGAAAAATTCTATCACCCATGAAAAAATACATTTTGTGAAAAAAAGGAAAGGAAAAATACTGTACTATGCATGGGACCAATATTTTCTGCTACAAAGTTGTCAGTCTGGAATATTTCTCTTACTTTTATATATATATATATATATATATATTCATACATATAAAATATATGTCTATATATTTTATATAGATCTATACCTACATGTATATACCTATGCACACAGTCATGAACAACTCTGTTACTACTACAATACTCTACTGTTTTCCCAGAAACCAGTAAACCAATGTGTTGCAATTATAGCAAGTATTTACTTTGCTATCTATCTGCCCAGAATCCCAAATTAAGTCAAAATCTACAGGAATTTTTGTTTACCTCCAGTGAATTTGTCCTGTTCTTATGTAGCAAAAAAAGTACAGCCTGAGAGCTGTGTAGAAACTCCGAGGGATGCTACCTAACCCTGCTCTGATTGCTTCCTTGCATTGTAATATAGATAGGCATATAATAAAGAGGTAAGAGCCTGCTGCCCACAGTCCTTGGAGCTAGATATGCTGGGAAAGTAAGAAGTGCTGAACACTTATTTCAAATTCTTTGCCAATCTCTGGAAAAATGGGAAACGAGTGTGAATTTTTAGGTCCTTAAATGTTAGGGGTGAAATCTGGCTGCAGGCAGCTGAGGGTATGCTCACATCAGTCAGTGCAGGCAGACCCAGGGTAGCTGCCAGTGTGCTGAAATGGTTCCAGGCTGGATTTCTCAGGACTGCTCCAGCACACCCTTGTGTGCCTCTGCTGCTCTGCCTGGATTATCTCCTGGCCCTGCAGAGGACTTTTGGCCCTGTGCAATATAGCAGTGCAATATGCAATTAATTTAATTATGGATCAAAAGCATATGTCATGGACTCCTCTGAATACTTACCCTCCTTAGTATGTCTTTAGAGCAGACCAGTCCCTTGGAATGTTACTGTTGTTCCAGCTTGTAGTCCTGTTGTAAATAAAAACTCAAGGGTTTCCTCTGCTTGTACCAAAGGCAGGTCCTACCATCGCTTTCATGTTCTGTCCTACTTAGGACAGAACTTCCATGTTGAACACTCCTGTATTGAACTTCTCATCCACAGAGCACAAAACCTCCATAAAAAAGACACGGCAAGTTACAACACAGGAAATTGAGGCATGCAGAGTGAGATTTGACTCATCCTAAGTTACACAGCTAGGCTAAGAAAAGAAGAAATTCTTCAGGAGGCAAATGTTTTACCCTGTGGCTGTTTCTGCCTCTTCAATATTTCTACACACTCTGAAATTAATGGATCGTTCAATGACTGTAAAGATGGGAATAAAAGATTTTACATAACTCCCCATGGAGTTCATAATTTAAGCAAACAGTTTAAACTCTTTCAGCATAACAATTCTCATAAATAATTAATGATTGCCTTCCCAAAGACTATATTTTGCAGTAATTTTGATCAAGATTGTTAGATATCATGAGAGAAAAAAAATGTATTAGGTCATAGTCTATCTGACCTAAAGCTACATAAAAATGTGTAACATTCAATTATGTTTAATGTCAATTTTTGTTTGTTTTAGTTATGTTTCCATGGGGGAAAAATGTTTTCTAATGCATTCCGGGGTCCTTACATTTGAAGTCCTTTTTATTGATCTTAGAGTAAAACTTTCAGTGGACAACCACCTGAGCCTCCTTCTTTACCTCCTTGGGGACCTCACTGTCAGATGCCACCAACACGAAGCAGCAAATGGTCTTACAAAGTCTTGGTTTAGCAGGTACATTTCCCAGGTCTGTCTGTGATGCTAAAATCTAATTTACCCTCATGTCTTCAGGCTGGGAAGTGACTTGCTTAATGAATAATCAAACTGAAACCAGTGTGATTCCCCATGAAAAAGAGTCAAGTCCTCAGGATCATTTCCTGAACTGGAAAATGCACCTAGTACTCCAGGGAGAATTTTCTGACTTGAAAGACAAAAATTTCTAAGAACTTTGGTAATCTGTAAATATTTTCCTTTTCATTACAAACATGGTGAAGGAAGCAGATCACTTTGCTCCATTTTTGATTCTTCTTAAGAATCAACCTCCTATACAGATGAATATTTTAAAGCAAAAATGGAATTCTGAGGTGGAAAGTGTCCTTTATGTATAAGATATACTGTCAAAGCTCCAAACCACAAATGTCAGATCTTGAACCAGATATGCATCTTTAATTCCCCAAAGGATTTGTTAGTGGGGAAGGGATTGGACAGTACTGGGTCAGGAGTTCTGTCTTGGCTCAGCATGCAAATAAATTCAAGCCATAAAGTTTGGATCCAAATTTCCCCTGAAGTTAATTGGGGTTTGGATCAAATGTTCCATCTCTAATTATGACTCATATTAATAACATTGGGGAGTGTGATTTTTTTTCCAAAGTGTTCAGAATTGCTCTTATTATGATCCCATTGAACACTAAGCTAAAATTCTTATTTTTAAAACAGGGAAAAAAATCTGCATTAAGCACTTATGAAAATCTCTTGTTCCTGCCTTCTCTCCTTGTTTCCCTGCACCACCTCTCCCCCTGCACAATTCAATGTGTTGAGCTCATTCTCAGTAAAAATTTCAAAGCAGTGAAAATACAATCTGTTAAAAGTTCCAGTTCTGTGTTTTTGATAAAAAGGCAAGCCAAGAAGTGGAAGTTTCAGTGATGGCAGGGAGGCAATATTTGCATGAATAATTTTGGAATACAAGTCCATTTAATGTGGATGAGTCCTATTTATATATTACTATAGGTTAGATCAGATGTCTTGAAGTATGCAAAATTTTCTCCAGTAAAGCTCTTGACATTTCAATGGGTTCAGTTAAAGCATTTTCCTTCAAATTTTCTTAGAGCTGAAAACTGAGAGGAGGAGTTACTTATGGAGTTTTTAATTAGAAAGGAATCTAGAGATAAATTGATTTTTTGGTGTTTCTGAGAAGAGAACTGGAATGATTAGGCAAAGGTTTTTGCATTCTTCATCTTTTCAGTGGAAAATTTGAGGTAGCAGGATGGTGTTTATGTTCTCATTTCTGTTATGTTTTGGGAAGGTTGTTTTGATTTTTCTGTGGGAAATATCCAATATTTCCAATCAGCTCAAGTTACAAGTGCAGCCTTCAAAACCATTAGAAATTCTTTAGTTACTTTTTAGATCTCGTTGAGTTCATGTCAGTATCTGCACACCATCAAAAAAAAGATAAAAAAAGGGAAATCAGGATAGTTTGACCTGCTGGTTGTGATTTTGGAAAGAAATGCTAGTCAAGGCCTCATCTAAGTGCCACAGACACATTGGCAGTGAATTTGAAGACAATACCTCTTTGCTCCAGCTGCTCTCAGGAGAATTCAGCCAGTTAGCTCAAGCTTTTACAGGGTGGTGGTGGAGGGAGGAACCAGCAGAACATGTCAGAAACTAGAGTTAGTACAGTCTCCCTATGGTATTTCCCTGCAGCACAGCATGCATACATGACTATATGTTTATTTATCTGTCTGTGTGTATGTGCACGTGTGTAGCAGTGCAGGGGTAGTTGATAAAAGTAGGAGAAGTTAAGTAAGTGGTGTGGTATTGCAAAACCAGCACATGGTGTCTATACCCTCCATCTCCACTCATCTAAACACTTTTCTAGCAAACTCATAGCAGGGCCATGCAGGAGTTTTAATGCAAAGCCCTTAGGCTCTCTATTCTCTGGCTTATCAAGGGGAAAGCTGCACATGAGCTGAGGTGAGCTGCTCAAGCCAAAATTTACGATGACATTTAAAATCAGCAAAGCTTGCTGTAGCCCTGAAGATTGAAGCATACATGCACACTTCATATAATATGATCCCAAGCACCCACCAAATTGGAGGTTAAAAGCATTGTATACACTGCTACCAGTTACCACATCAACGTTTCAGATACGTGCATGTGATTTAAGTGCAGATGACCTGGAGCTTGCTGATGCCATAACTTAAAAAGCAATTGGGCTCTGTGCTGGCCAGAACAACAATGCAGGCATTATAACAATCTCACTTGAGCGGCCATTAAGACATCTCCAGCACACTGTTGTACTACTAAAACATAATTCCCAGTAGACAATAATCCTAGACCCCTTGACTGTGAATCATGAGCAGTAAATGGCTGATGGGCAGATTAACAATGGGCTCTGTGGGCAGTCTGACATTGTACAGGTGCGCATCATCACAGTAAAGTAATTAACAGGTACTTAAAGGAATGTACATTTAAGCTCAAAAAACCTGTTAAGAGACTTCCTAAGTGGACTGCTTTTTTTTGTAAACCCCACTTATATTTTATGACCAGATAAAAGGACTGCAGAGCACAAATCCAATCTAAAAGTAGATCTGCAATCAATAGCTCTCCTATCAGCGCTAGGCTGCTCCATCAACAGTACTGTTTTATAACTCTGTGACCTGTTCCTGACTCAGGATTTAAAGCAATTCAACAATGCAGTCTGACCCCTATAAAGAAAGTAAGAAAGAAAAAAAAAAGGTAATTTAACATTTTACCCAAGAAAATACTGAAAAAAATATTAGGAAATGCAAATTATTAGGAAAGATAATGCTGATAAAAGAATAGGTATTTATACATGTGCGTATATATACTTATACACATACATACAGAAACCATGAACTCCACCCAGTGTATATGTGGATAATTTTTTGATAGTATTGGTCTTATTTGGGCAGGGAACAAAGGCCAAATATGGAAGGAGAGGCAATGAACTTGGGTTTGCAGCAGGGACTGCAATTTTATGTGCTGAAATAATGAATAGTAATGGGAGCGGCTAGAGTTCCCTCAGCATTTCCTCTTCTATTTCTTCTCTCTCTGCTCCAGTAAATCCAAGTCTGGCATATATAGCAGATAAAGCATTTTAAATGTACAATTTTATCCAAGGCTCTTTATAGGAGTAACAAGATCATCTGGTTAATAAGTGCTTGATTCAGACCTCTGCCTGCAAAAGTCTGGCTTAACCTTCTAATCCTCACAGGATTGTCTCTAGGGGTTGGTACCCTGCCTGCCTGGGTTGGCCAGTCCTGGTTTACCAGCATTTTTCCTAATGGCAGATTTGGAGCTGGTGGAAAAGTGGGAGGACTGAACCAATAGCAAACCAAGAAACAAGTCTATTTATTGAAAATATATTTCCAATTTGCATAAGTTGTGAAATGCCAAGAAACAAAACTATCCAATTGATGCTATCACCCTCTGTTTGGACACAGGTCTTTCAGTTTTTGAGAATAAAGATGGGGTTGGTTTTACCTGACAGAGTGCAGGTCCCTGGAGTTTGGGGAACCTGTAGCTCCTTGTGTCTATGCTGGTAAACACGATGGAGAGGTCCTGCCTTACCCCTTGTACTGAGGCCAATTTATTTTGATTAAGTACAGTGGCAGTGCACTGATGTGCCTGCAAAGGCACAGGTCTGCCTGCTAAAGGCATGGATTAGCCTTTCTCTTGCTCTCTTGTCATAAATTAGAAGGTTTTCAGGGTCTCTGCTGTGAAATTTCTAACTCCCTTCTGTAAAGCAAACCTACCCTGATTCTCTTGTGTCTTATGCCCAAGAAGGACACTTGGACTCTTCCCTGTCCAGGATGCAGCAATAGCTTTGCAGTGGAGGCTCTGCATTGACACTATGCTCTCGCTTTCATTTTGGCACGGTAAAAGCACTTCCATGGAAAGTGCTTCAAACACTTTGGACTACTTCTTTTGCTGCTGTAGGAGTCAAACCCTGAGGAAATCTGGCTCATTTGTTTGGACATTTTTTGCATTAATACATTTACTTCAAAACAGTATTAGCATAAGCATATGTTTGTTTTATAAAATCTTAATATCATCCAAAAGAAAATGCTTTGGAACCATTACACAGATACATGTCACAAATGTACTTTCCAAGCTCTCCATGCACATTTCATGCTAAGTCTATGCACTCTATACTAGATGTTATTTTTGCTATCCATCTTAGTACTATCTCATTTTTCCCTTATTGAGATTTTGATTTAATTTAATCTCCTTTAGTTCAGGAAATTTTCAGCTGAAGCCAGAGTAGTTCCTTTGTGCAAAACGAACACAGAAAAAAAATTCTAAACACTAGTTCACCATGTTAAAGTCTGGACGGCATTACTTGAAACTATTAAAATGTGTTGCTATTTTTATTCAAAGTAGATATGATAATATATACTAAAAGTACAAATCTCCACCTGGAGTGGGTTTCATTTCACCTACCTAAATGTTCCTGGATATTATACATGTAAAGTAAACCACCCGCTGGATTTCCTTCAGAGTCAAAAGATACAGGCTCTGACAGCTTTCCCTCAGACAGATGTGTGTGTCGTCCTCTAGAAGTGCCTAATTGACCAAAATATAAGATTAAAATATAAGATTAAAATTAGTTGATACTATGCATCTGTGTTGCTAATCTAAATCATCACATCTAAAATCATGTAATATGAATTTCACCTCCCATGTAAAAAGCTTCACAGAGCAGAGTAATATGAAGTTGCTCTTTATCAGATAAGAATATGACTATAAAGGGTATTTTTCCCTTTTTTAATGCATATATGCAAAAAAAAAGTTTTACTGATGACTAATATTAACAAGCACACTGAAATGTTGTATATGATGTGTTACTGAAAAATAGTTTTAATATCCTTTGTATTCTATTTCCATTATAAGAACAATATAAGCAGAGAATAAAATTATTACCAAATATTCAGCATACTTAGCTAGTCCAAAGTGAGCCTCAAAGTCTGAAAAGTGCAGCCCTTAGACCCTTAACTTCTTGCTAATCAGGCAATTGACATAATTCACAATGTTCTTTGGACATAAAAAGGAAAGAAAGTCTAAGAGGATACTAGTTACCACTAACATATTCAGAAGCAAAAAGACTCAAAAATTATGAAATTTGATCAAAATAAATAAATACTTGCAAGCTTTCAGGTTATCACTTTCAGACAAAAATGTCTCTAATGTTAATAAGGGACGTAGGCCAAAGGCTTCAGAAGTTGCTATTCTTAAAAAAACCCATGATTTATTTGATTTTTTTCCAACTTGAATGTCATGAACCAGACATACATAATTATATTATTTGTCTTATGCAAGCGAACAAGAATAAATTAAAACTGGACATGTTGCAACAGGGCTGTTGACATTATATACAAAGTCTGCTTATTGTCATAAGATACTCTTAACCTTTAAGCCAAAATCTTTCAAAACTATTAGTGTTAAATCTAGCAGCTGTTGTCAAATTTTTCCCTTTCTCTGCTTTATGCATTGTGCTTTATTTGAAATGTTTGTTATATTTGTGTATATAACTTTCTGCAAGCTGTCCCTTGAAAGCTCAAGGGATTAAATAAGTAGGTTGAGCTGGTTCAAAGGAACAAAAGTTAACAAATTAAAAGAAAACTTTCTAAAATGAATGTGTAAACCATTAAAATATTTAGCTGTATTTGCATTGGATAGTTTCCTCTATATAAAACAATATGGATTGTTTAAATAAATGGGGTTAAAGGAAACTTATTTCTACTGTAAAGTTTATTAAAGCTTTAGGAATGATGACCTCCATCCTTCAAACGCTTACGTGTTTAACTTGAGGCATGGAATAATCTCATCCTGGCAGCTCTAGACAGGCCTCACTGGTTCATCTTCCAGCAAGACAAAGACACAGAGGGCATCCAAAGACTGGAAAAGGAGGTACTGGGTTCCCCTGTGCTTTTGTCTAGCCCTTGCCTTAATGTGTAAGCCACAATCTAGGAATGGTTTCCTGGCTATCAGTGAACAGTGAGTGAGTGAGTTTCTGTAGATGTTATTGCAAAAATAGGCTCAAGTAGGAAAGACCTCAGAGTTCAGATAAGAAATAGAAGAATAAGCTGGAAGCTTTTGGTCTATTTCAGTGGGTGATTTTTAGAGTTAGTCTGCAGGGAGATGAGGACATATGCCATGGGTCTTGTAGCATAGAGAGGGTGCCATGCCATCTTACAGGGTGCTGTGAGGAGGACTTGGAAGATTATCTGACTCAGACAAAGCACAGAGTTGGTGGCTGTGCCTGGAGAACAAGGCCTGATTATGAACTGGGGCACAGTGATGATCTGATGTCCCTATGCCTTTCCCTGGCCCCATGTTCTCTCTCTCTGATTTCAGTGTTGCATTGGCCACACAGTGATGGCTCAGACAGAGCTCAGGCACTTGTCTGGCTGAAGAGGGGACAGATCACCTGGAGTCAACTGATTTTTGACTGAACTTCACACTGACCCTCCTACAACCAGACAGAGGGACCACTCAGGGCAAGATCAAGCAGAAAGCAAAGAGCTCTGATAAGAATTCAAGGACATAAAAACCACTAATTATTCAGAAGGGAACAAAAATAAGGGAGTCCCTGAGAGAATAGAATTGTGTGCATGAAAGATCTTTCTGTTTGGAAAGCTGACTTAAAGGATTCCCAGAAAGGAGAATAAAAAATTACTTTAAATCAAATCCCATTTTCTTGTTGAGTAGAGTGCTACAATTTATTTGCAAATAGGCAGGGCTGCACCTATTTCAGTCCAGTTTAAGAATTAAAAGATGGTCTAAGGTGCCAATCCTTGTCTTGTCAAATTCAAGTTTCAGGTTCAAAAGGGCAGAACTTTCCAAGAACTTCACAGAGTTACTCAGTAAAACCAGAGAGAACTTGTTACCTATTGTTTTTCCATGTCACTTTGATAGTTCCAGCCAAATTGTGTAATGCTCTTTCTGAAATTTGTTTCTTATAGGTAGAATTATAACTTCAGATCCAAATGGCCTTTCAGATCTAGATTAGAGGTTGAAGTGCATATGTCAGAACAATCTTTATTTTTGTATGTGCAGGTTTTTAAATACATTTCCAGAGTTAAGTCAAAGCTTTTTATTCTAGGGGAAAAAGAAAAAAAATAAGGAGAAGAATGTATGAAAGGTTGTGCTTTTCTATGCAAGTCTTACAAATATTGTCACTAGATCTAATCAGCCTAACATGCTGAGTACATGACATTTAATATAGGATTGTTTTACAACTCTTTTTCTTCATTATTCTTGCACTATCAAGCCTATTATTTCTCATATAACTGTTAAAGAATTAAGTCTTCTTACCTGGCATCCACAGCCAAAACCAAAGAATGTTGACTTAAGTCATTATTCAGTCAGGTTTTTCAGTTTTCCTTGCAGTCTTAACCACTGACATATAATTACCAGGAAAGCCAAGCAGATCATTGCTCAGTATATACAGAAACCTGAATTCAGTTTAAAAAAAAATGCCTGATAGTGTAAAACCATTATAGTTCTGAAAAATCTACATTACCTGTAAAATGCTGGCTGAAAGTTTAGCATCACTTCAGCGCTATTTAACTATAATTATTGGGAAATTATATGGAAAACAAAAGAGCAATATTAATATCTGCTATATCTTACAGGTTGGCACTAAGCACATAGGATGGACCCCTTTAGCCCTCTGAAAGACAAGCACAAAGACCAGGCTGTTTCTTTAAACTCTACTTGTAATGAAAGGTGAAAATTTTACACATCTAGAAGACATTTTACTTAAAATGTTCTCCTCAGCTGTTCCTCTTTCTTTTCATCAGGACGGAGGGACAAAATGCTTAACTTCATTTGCCTTCTATGAATTTTACCCTCATTCTTCTGACTGGACAAGCCTGTGCACCAGAGCAAATGGAGCAGAGCTAGTGCAGCTCACCAGAGATGACACAAGTGATCTAACACAGTTTGCCACCAGGAAGTATGTCCTGCCTCTCACTGAATTGCTACTGCAGGCATTTCAGTGGTGCAGTGATACCACTGGTAACAATAAGTCTGGCTGTGTTTTTCTGTCCATCAGCACACTAGCAAAAAGCCCTTGTCACATAGAGGAGATGGCAGGAGAAGCTGCCCTGGCTAGCAAGCAAGAGAAATAGATAATCAAAAAGGTTGCTGAAAGTGATACACAGAACAGAGGAAGCAAAAAAAAAAAATGAGAAACTAGACACAAGATTTTGTAAATGTTTTATTTTTTCCTGGGAAATGATTAAATGTCCATGTGAAAGAGGGGGAAAGGATCACACAGAGAGGGCTGGGAGGGTGGGTTTTGGAAGCCAAGTGAGACCAGAACAGAGAATCTGCCACGGATGTTCCATCAGCATGGAGGTGAGAATACTCACTGCACAAAATGTGCAGAGCAGCCTGGCAGTGCTCAGAGCCCTGCAGAGTGCCCACTGTTGCTGTTCAAGCTGTCTGGAGAACGTCACCTTCACGCTTCAGGGACATGCTGCCTCTCCTGACTGCCTCTGTTGCCAGAAATCCACCACTGGAACAGACCCTGGGCACCAAAAAAAAAAAAAAAAAAAAAAACCCAAAAAGTTTGTCTGCAGTTCTGAAACCATTTGTGAGGGTAAAAGAACTAGAATGTATACTGGAACTTTTTCATTAATAGACCCATCAGCTGGGCTGAGCTCTTATGCACCACACATCCAAGCATGCAGAAGTCCTTGGCCCATTATAGTCTCCCCCCTGCAGCAGAGGAAACTAGTGGCTTGTATTTTATTGTAATGATTTCTGGAACTTTGGGATGTCATCCTCTTTAGAGAATATGATACACTCAGAGTACCTTCTTCTTTCCGGAAGATGCTGGGGAGAAGGAGCCTGGGGAGCCCAACAGTAGAATTTTGTAACATTCATTTCTTCAGATAATTTACTAAGGATTTACTAGAATAATCCCATGGAAAGATTCCCTGTTCTTTCTTGTAACTCAGTCTGGAAGCTTAAATTTGTTTGTAAAGCTCCAAAGTGACCTTAGTCTGATGGAAGATACATTATTTAACAAGCTCACTGGTTACAATAAGAAGCTGTTTAGCAGCAGTGAGCACTATCATTTTGTATTAACTGAAGTTCAAGCTGTGTGGACACAGACAAGATGCCTGCTCTCCTGTGTTCATGAGGCAAATTGGGAGGAAGAAAATGCAGATCTGAATAGGAGATATAAGGAAATTGTTTACCTGGGTCAAAAAACAAAAGAAGATATATTACAGAAAACATATAAGGAAATTGTTTACCTGGGTCAAAAAACAAAAGAAGATATATTACAGCAAACATATGGTTGCTATTTAATTTATGCTTTATCATTTTTCATTCTGACATTAACATGGTTATGAGTGGGGTGAGAGCACTGTACATTGTACAAGGTAATACAAAATGAGGGCTACCACTCCTTGCCAGAGGAAACGTGATTCAGAAACAATTTGGGGGCAATTGCAAGGTGATGTGGCACAGAGAACCAGAAGCTATTGAAATTTTAAACATCATTTCTGGACAATATAAGACTTGCTCTAAAATGACTTGTAAAAACATGAAAACATTACTTTCCTGACCCCAGAGAATTAGAAATCTTTAAAAATCAGTTCAAACAATGCGTCTTAAAGGGCACCACACTTTTTCATTGCCAGCTATCATTTTATTAACAGTTTTTTAAGCATACCTCAATGAAGAAAGATTAATGGCCAAGATATAACCCAAAAATGCAAAGGGCCACATTGAGATCTGTTACATGCAGGACATCAGTAGTGAGACATGAATTGGGTATTTAAATAGAAAATTCAGCATCAAAACATTAAAAAAACTGAAAATATGTGATTGGAATGGAAATTTAATGTTTGGAGAATACAAACTAAAGGACGTGAATTAGAAAGATAAAGCATAAACAATACTTCATTAAGTAGAATGAAAAAGTATTAATGATAAAACACTTGATAAAATGAAATACTTTAGAGATTGAAGAAATAGTACAATTAGACAATTATTAATAAGAGGATGAAGAGATGACAAAAACGTATTCACAAAAATATACTTACAAGTATATCACTTTTACATTTAATCATCAAAGGAATCAAAAACACCTGTAAGTCATGTCTTTATGATATTTTCTAGAAAGATACCTAATTAAAAAATTTGGTAGAAAAGTAGTTTAAGTGATGGAATTGATCTCAGAGTTGCTACCATCTAAAATTTCATTGCCCATGTTAAGATTTCTGAAATTCTTTCCTGAAAATGAGGAACGATAGGGATTTCTGCAGAAAGAAAATTAATCTATTTGTGAAGGATAAAAAGTATCCTGTAAGAGGAATACCTGAAAAAGTCCTGAAAAGAGAAAAAAAAAACCAAAAAAACCCAAAAAAAACAAAAACAAAAAAAAAAAAAAACAAAAACAAAAACAAAAAAACAACCAACCAAAAGAAACCAAAACCACAAAATCTCAGTAGGCATTTCAGGATATGTTTTTTGAAATGTATTTTTCATTTCTGAGGCCTGAAACATATTTCCATTATGAATTCTGAGAAAATAAGAAGATTTGAAGAACTCTAACTTCAAGAAATAAAAGGCAAACACTGGTTTTGTTCATGTTAAGGTCCTGAAAGTATTAAAGTACAAATGAGGCTTCTAATCATATTTCAGTAATGAAATAAATCTTTGTTTAAGACTGTTCACAGTTTTGCTTTTCCTTAATACAAACAGTAATTTTAAAAGGTAAAAATGTTCTGTTTTTTCATTTATTATATGAGATGTATTAGAAGTTATAAGAAAATATTTGAAATTACCTGAATGACAAATTGTGTGTGCATATGTATACACATATATAATCTGTATAACTAGAAAGCAATCTGATACATGAAGTTATGCACCAGTTCAGGCAGAAATTATATTTTCTCCTGCTTTCTGGTCTCCAGAACATCATTCACTTTTGCTTTCAGAAGTTCTGTTCATTATGAGATTTCTGCAAGCAGAGCTGAAGAGATGTGCCCCTGTTCTCCTGAAGGGACGTTTATGGGCTACTTGCCTGATGCTCACACTCACTATGACCAGTTGGATCGACTTTGCACTTCCTGGTGGGAATAAATTTGGTGTAGAAAATGCAAAATGAACTGCTTTTTTCCCCTTGCAAACCAAACTGGCAATGTGAGACCCTGATTGACTTCTCTTATAGCTGAAGAGAAATAGTTTAAACTACAGCAAACACTAAAATTCTGCACTCCTTGATTTCAATGTCTTTGAATATAGGTATAATTATTGTAACTATTTTTATTTTCATATGCACAGTATAACTTTATCCATGACTAAAATGGTCTTACAAGTTTGTACAGATGTTGATGAAATTATTTCAGTGAACCTAATGGCGGAAAAACTACAGAAATGTTTTCTTAAACCTGATATAGTCATCAGGCTTAGCATTATGGAATATCTATAAATAATGTCTGAAGAGTTGATACTTAAATAATAACCTTTTAGTAAAGGCTAAATCATTTATTAGAAGCTATTATATACTGGCCAGATCAACATCACCTACTAATGTGCCTGTAACCATCCATAACAAATACTACTAAAGTATATAATACATTTCTAATATCTAGTATTCAATTACCAGCCTCTGTACAAACCATTTATTTGAATCCTTAGTATAACATTTTATTACTCTATTAGTGATTTACTTTGTCATGCTTATGTGATTAATTTACTCCATAAATCTTGCATCTGATCCTACTGCCTACATTAAAGAGGAATCCTCTGAGAAGCCATAAAAGAAAAGTTAGAAAGAGAGGCAATTGTTGAGTTGGGCCTATTATTTTCTTACCTGAAATGTTGAATGTGTAATTTCTATCTTTGTCAGCAGGCTGACATTTTAAAGAGGTTTTGTAGGAAACTATCCTGGAAGTTACGAATTGCCCTTCAGGAACAGAAGAATGGAAGCAGTGCCGGCTCTCCATGGTCCCTGCATGCTGGCAAGGCTGGAGTCCTGGTTCTGTGTCACTGCCCGTGCAAATTGCCATCGAGTCAGTAACAACCCAGCAGCTGGCTGGTGGGCATTGCTGAGAATAAAATTACCTATTCAGATTTGAGGAGACTTGGAAGTCTGTGAACAAAGTTCCAAATCAAGTGAAGCAGATTTCAAAAAAGTAAGGAAAACAGTTTGGCAAGTTCAAATACATTGGCATATCGTTAATGCATTTGCCAAAGATCTCATCTGAGGCTCAGCAAAGCGGCTGCATAAGTCATAAATTTTGTTTATGACACTGAAGTCAAAAGGTGTTTCTAGATGCATTTTCAGCACTCATTTTGCTTCACATCTTTAGCTCTTCCCTTTGGTACCTCTGCTGAGGTTTCTTGGTGCAGCAAATCAGTACATGCTGACAGTATAATTCAAAACTGGATCACCTATTTCCTGCTTCCTTCTCCCTCTTTTCTGTAGCAAATATGCAGGTTACAAAGTTATCTGGGACATAAAATACTCTTATTCAGCTTTCCTCTGAGGTCTTTTGGAGCAAATCCATAACCTTTTGCATGAACAGAAGCAGGGGCTGCAACATCAACCTCTTCATGCAGCCCTGTAACCTCAAAGTATTGAGTTGTTCTAGTTGTTTCTCTGTGACCTAGAGACTGATTAAAATCTTTGCATAGCAGTAAAATGCCACTTCAGAAGAATCTAGCTCCTTGGCTGAGGTATCTCTGCAGGAGATGAAGAAAAATGCAGTTTGAGTCCTGCTAGAACTCAGGAAAACCTCTGATTTTGACTCAAATCCAAATATTATAAGTAATTCCCCCTATGGCTAGGGAGAAGCTGGCTAGAGAAATGAAAAAAAAAAGGAAAGCTGTAATTTATAGTTTTGAAATTAGGAGTCCAAAGGGGTAGTTACAAAGAAATTGTATGATTCGAAAACCCTGTTTGTAACTTTGGAAAATATTGTCCACTATCTTATTTGATTTCTGCAAGTGATTAAATATCATCCAGAGAAGATGACAACCATAAGTACAGTAGCAAATAATACTGATATGATAAATTATACATTTTTAAGAAACTGAAAAAAAAGAAAAAAACAAAGCTTGTTTTCAATGTTGTGTAACTCTGATTTACCAAATTGTTAGTTTCCACATATCTTTCTTCCTGAAGACCAATAAAAGCCCAACTGATTTAAACTAGGTAATTAAACATTTGTATGTTTTTGGATTTGAATACATTAACATAATAGAATAATGGATTGTAAGTAGTTCATCAGTAAATAATCCACAATTATGGAGTTTGCAGACTGATTGAAAATAAATAGCAGCATATTGTATAATTAAGCCATAATCAAATGTCTTTCTATATACAAATGATAAAGTGTCCCCTTGGGCCATGGCCATGTGCTGAGGGTTTTATTTAGTTCAATAGCAAAAGCCTTTCTGTGCCAAGTTTACACAAAAGAAAAGTTAGTGAATTGCTAGGAATAAAGTTGACTGATCTCTCCATACAGTGTAATAATTAGAGCCAGCATTACTCTGTGACTCTGTGCACATTTTGGATACAGACTTTTGCAGCAGCTAGCAAGATTAACCCTCACTGCTACTCAGCAGTAGCTTTCCATAGCCAACCATTTTTTGATTTGTATACAAAGGCAGCAACGTTTCAATTTAATTGTACTTCATATTCCATTAGTAATGCAATTCAACTTCACTTTCGAGCAAAGAAAGTTGAATTTCGTACATTTTAAAGGAATCTCAAAAATGATGGGTTTGAGATTCTTAACAGAACTCAGTGTGGGTCTCGAGTTCTGTCTGAGACTCTGAAGTGATGGGTTTGGACATGCAAGAAGATATAGGAGTTCATTGTCTCTGTTTACAAGGCTAGAAACTGGTCAGGAATATTTTAAAGCAAGAATAATTGCTTTCCCAGTGTAGCCTTTCACTTAGAAAATCCTGTGGTGGAAGGAATGAGTTGATTACCTTTCTTCTGAAAGTTGTTTAACATTTAAGAGTGAGAATACTTAGCAGAACACTTAAGAAGGTCAGAAAATCTTGAAACTGGGAAAAACTATAACAGCAAGAAGAATATCCATCAGAAAATATCCCCTTTCAAATGAAGTCTAAATGCAAGTAGATGAATGTCACTGAAAGGACTGTCATTTGCAGCCTCTCAGTCAGTGCTGCTAAACACTCTCCTATACCTATGTTTATTCTGAAGGGGCATAAACAGGAATAAACTTGTTATTTTTGTTGGTGCAGGCAGCACTACTGCCTCCTATTGGATTTGTGTAACACGTTTTGCTTACCATTTTCCATGCTCTGTTCCCAGGTGCCAGTAACACCCACCTAGAAATCAATGCTGCCTTCTAACAATCTGAATTCTAAACAGCCCACAGGTCTAGAAAAATTCATCCTGGGAGTAATGCAGCTGCAGGTGGTTTTCCAGGATTTGGCTCACCATGTAAATTATAACCTTTGAGTGGTTCTCTGGGATGAAGAACTCATACAATGCTGGACAGAGTTTGATAAAGCCTTGAGCAGCACTCGGGGTCACAGTCCCTGCAGGGCTGTCAGATTGTGCCAAAAGCCGGGATCTCCAGGAAAAAAACACTCAAGGCAAACTCCTAGGGCCTTTAGCTGTACTCTTAGAGCTGAGTCACACAGCACTGCTTAACAGTTCCTTCTCAGCTTCGATGCACCTTTTAGTAATTTAGTAATTTTTAGTAATCACATCACAATTCTGGAGTCTGACTTAGGAAGGGAGAGAAGACAAACTTGTTCACAGCAAGGGACTCTGAAATGACAGCACAGGTTCTTCTGTCCTTTGATTCAATACTTTGTGCTATGAAACTCCTACACTAAGAAAAGCTCCTGCACTGTTTAATGCATGATGCTAAACCCCATGTTTCATACTGACTCCTTGAAGTTTAATTATTTTTTCATCTCTTAATAGCTTAAATCCCATTTCTGAGATTTCAGATGGACTTCTGGACCAGAAGGAGCACCTTTTGCATTCTAAAGTTTTCATGGGAAGTTTCTGCTCCATATGAGGCAACTGATTTCATGGAAACAGTTAATTTACCTGTGTGAACCAGGCCTGTAACTATATTTTCTTACAAATGGTTGTAAAAAATTAAACACAGTGGATGCTTCTGTTGAAGTCAAAGCTTTAAAATAGGTAGCAACACATCCTATGTGCTACCTTACTTGTTCAGCATTGTTCACAGACACAAGAATAATTTACTTGGAGGGAAGCCAGATGAGAGCCAGAAAATTAGAGCTACTCTGAGGTAAGTGAATATGTGGATCTTTTCTTTTTCTGCAGTTAATGTGATCTCACTTGTCCCCTAATAAAAGTTCATGAGAGGCTGAAATATAAATATTACAGAGCAGCTGCTGTAAGTTTAATCCACGTTCCATTAATGAAGATATTTTGCTCCTAGTGTTGGATCAGAATCTGACATATTGTTTTCTTTCATTCCTTGCTCTACACCTGCAAAGTTTTTGGTTAAAAATATGTGATATGCTTTAGATAAACTGTTTTCTAAAACTATTTTTGGAAGAGTTATACAATTGTGAAATAAGTATAGCTGTGGAAAAACAAACTACTTGATTATGCTCTGACTGTAGGCTGAAGGGAGAGGGCTTTGCAGGCTGAGTATAAATATACTACCAGGCCTAAGAGAAACAAAGCATAACACACAGTTCCATATGAGAGACAGGAAGGCACACAGTCCAAGAAGCAGCAACTTAGTCAAGACCTTCTTTCACCTCCTTTAAATCTTGCAAATGCATGTCATTCCAACAGAAGTATTTATTTCCCAAGGTGCTGAGCAAGACTAGGTCTTATTTGAATCAGCTCTTGTACCAGCCATATCCTTCTCTTAGAAGAAATCTGAAGAATAAAAGAACCCTCCCAGCCCTTTTAACATTGGCAGAGGGAATTCAGAAAGGGAGAAACAAGTTATCACGGTTTAATTTACAGAATAAGCCAAAAAAAAAAAAAGGAAAAAAAAGGTCCCTGATAAATGAGAAATAGTCCCATTATGTTATTATTCTGTTACCTAAGAAACTATCTTCAAAACAGAAGCCCTCATAAATACTCTGGAGATGCATCAGACACTTTTCCCTGCTGTATGACATTGTGTATATGGTTTGGCAGGAGTTCATCGTGTAGAAGATAAACTAGCACATAGTGCCAGGATTCTATTACTCTTGACCCTGACCTTTGGCTGCATGCTGTTTCCAGTTGCACTCCATCTTTAAAAAAAAGACAGCGACCATTTTTTTACCCTTTCTTTTTTAACTTCTGTTTTTAAACTTCTTTACTGTGATCTACCCTTTGTCTGATGCATATTTGAAAAACAAGTTTTCTGATCTCTTTCTTCTTTCTCTTTTTTCAACTTCTGTTTTTCATTCCTTAAACCAGCAGTAGTGCTCCTGTCAAAGTTGGCTTTCCATTCAGACTTCTCTTTTTTTTCCCTCTCCAAACAGTAACTACCTCAATAATGTAGAAGAGTATAATATATTCTAGCCATAGAGAAAATACATTCTTGGAAATGGTTTGTTTTTCTATGCTATATTTACTATTCTGTGAATCCAACATATCAATTTATTGTGATTAACTAAATCTGTTAAGTCTTGGGAAAGGAGATGTTATTTTCATTAATACAGAATCAATGCTCAGAGCTGTCAATTCTACAGAGAGGATCATGGAACTATAATAGGGTAAGTGAAATTTTTAATGATGTCCTCTTCTTCCAAAATCATGATCTCTATCAAAAGTCCAAACATAATGCACAAAGTTGTGACAATTTGCAAAGCACTTTGATACAGAGCTACAATATAAGTACTTGGTAAACTACAGCGAGTAGATTAGGCCACAGGAAAGCAGAGGGATATTCTTGAAAGTTTATAAGGCTGCCTTCTGTGCTCCTAGTTCAGGCAAAACTCCCAGTGAAGTCACTGGGAATTCTGTTTGTATTAAGCAGGACAAAATTAGGTCTCTGTTTTCCCAGTAGGGATCAGGCTAACTGCCATGGATGAAAATGTTTTCAAATAGAAAGCAAAATAAACTTTTTTTTTTTTTTAGCTACCTCTGGCTGTCTGGAGTGGACTTTTAAAAAATTAAATCCTGGTATATCAAATGGCTTTTCATTTTGTGAATGTTGCAGTAATCAGAGTATATCCTTTGTTTATGCAACTTTTAATAACAAAACAGAAAAAGAAATTACAAGAAAACCTCCCAGACATGAGGTTTTTCTAGAGGATAAGTGAGAGAGAATTAATGAAAATTCACATAAATGCTATACTTGCAAGAACAGGAAAATTTAAAAACTATATGTATTGTAACTTGACAAAAGCCCTGGTGCATTAAAGTCAACAAAGATGTGTTGCAATACAGCTTTCCTAAATGTTTAGCTTACTTTAGAAAAAGAAAATGTTAACACTGTAATTATAAACTGTTAATACTGGTTTGTATTTGGGGGCCAGGACTGAAAATGATATAAACAAACTGTTGTTACAGAAATTTCTTCTTTAGTTAACTCTTTCATTCTACCTGTATTTACCCGAAATTGTGGTATGGTAAAAAGGAAGATGTTGAACACCTGAAGGGAATAAAGCCCAAGATCCCTGAGATTCACCTCAAGTCTTATTTATATACTTGATGGTGGTTTGCATTGCAACCAAAATTAAAATCTGATTTTATTAGAAAGTTTAGTTTTCAGGATCTGTGTTAACAGGGAATTTCCAATGAAAACAAAGAAAGTCATAATTGGACAAAGGTCCTGATTTTATTTAATATGGTAAAAAAATTACTCAGCAGAAATATTTGTGTTTAAACTTCACAGTTATCAAGTTTAATCCATAGGAAGATTTTTAGGAATTCCAAAAATTATAGTACATAATGAAAAATATGAAAAACATTACTTTAGAGTTACCTGCTCCCCTCAAACTGTTACACCAAGGCTATCTGAACAGAGGGTAACAAGAAAAGCAATACCTAGGCATATTTGTTGGCCTGGAAGCCAAATGACATGGCCTGGCCACAATCACACTAATTAAGTCCTTTACATTACAGAACTGGGTGGCTGCATCCAAACATCCCCTCAGGAATGGTCCTTTGGCATGTGCTAGTTCCCAGACAGATAATACAATTTGACATGAGCCAAAAGGGCACCAGGGAATGGGTTAACAATTTAATCATACAGATAACAGTTCTTGGGTTGCTGCCCTGGTCCTGTCCACATCACTAATGCAATTATAGTCAAAGATTCTGCGTCCAAGATATATTTATATTCTACATACCTATTTCCAAAATGCAAAATCTCAGAATCACTACATTGTGTGGGCGTGTAACAGATATAGAGGAAATAACAGTACAAAATTTCATTACACAGTTAGAGACACCCCAAAAAACTCCATGTCCACGTAACATAGAATTTTAGGAAGAATTTTTTCTCCCAGATTCTCTGTTTTGTCTTTCCCCCCACAAAGTCTTGATAAAATCTGGTATGCAAGCCAAAAAGACAAGGAATTTTAATCAAGGCCTTAAGCAGACATCCTAAAATGTATCCAGTTCACATGGAGCTAAGATGAAGGAATATCTAGCCTGAGGTCTTCAGGATTTTGGGGATTACCTAGATTACTCAGTTTCTATCAGTGTTGGAAATAACACTGTGACTGGACAGCAAAGTGAAAAGAAAAGCTGACAAATCCAGTAAGTTTTCATTTGAAAGAAGACATATCTACCTATTCACAATAATTAATACATTGTCATGTAGAAGGAAGTATGCAATTTTGCTCAATCTTTTTTCTTTGTTGTTCAAAGCAACTTTTTCCTGCTGCTGCTGCTGTCACTTGATTTTCTTATTTAGGTTTCAAGCCTGGTTAAGTAAATTTTAGTCCATGATTTTCTAAAAGGCTTTACTGCTATTTTCTACCTTTTCCCTAATTATGTGGTCATGTCCTTTTCCTTGTTCTTGGCAGTACACAGTTGCTTGGCTTAGACAGCTCATCCAAAAGTCTGTGTAACCCCATGGGGAACTGCACATGCAGAAAAGCTAGAAAACATGACCATTTCTGAAAAACTGACAGCACTGGACATGCATAACCCAAAAAAAAAAAAAGAGAAAAAAGAGAAAAAATCATACTAACTGTATTCAAACCTAATACAGGCTTCTGAAGAGAAGAAAGGAATCTGTTCTCTGTGCCAGAAGGGGATAGAACAAAAAATAAAGGGCTTACATTGCTGCAAAGGTGATTAAAGTTAAACACTAGGAAAATCATTCCAGCAGTACAGATAGTGAAGGACTGGAACACATTGCTTAAGGAGAGTGTGGAATTACCATCATTACGAGTCTTTCAAACAGCTGTTTTTCCAACAGCTGTCCACAATGTCCTTAGCAGAGCTAGTTCTTGGGGCAATGCAAAGTACCACATGACCTCTCAAAATCCTGTTTCAGTTCCATTTTCTGTGACTGCATGATTGGATTCAACAAGTTGTTAATCCATGCCCTGTCACATTACATGATAAGTAGAAGTTAAGGAAAGAGTCACCATCCAAAAGAAATATTAGCTTGTTTTCTATGCAACCTAAGCCTGATTTGCCTGATTTCATCACACAGGGCCTGAGTGGGAGAAGAGAGACTGAGTCATAGGATGCAGGAGTGAATTGTGCCTGTGACAGGAACAGTTCTCTTCCTGAAAACTACAGATTGTTTTGCTTAATCTTCCTTCTTCCTAATCAGTATAATTCTTTCATAGGACTAATGACTGTGATTCTCCAGATGGAAACCTTTGCAGAAGTGTTATGACATTACTGTTCTCTCTTATTTACAGACTTCTGTCCCAAAGCAGTCAGCGAAGATGGTATCTAAACCCAAATACTTCAGTTAGGCATAGGACGTCTTCCTCTAGAGACTTTCTAAAGTACTTAGCAAAGAACTGTTTCTACTGGCAAATTAGGGGATTTGTTCTTTCAGGAGCAGTTTTTCCCTAATCTTCAGTAACAGTAGTAAATTAAATAAGCCAGGGGCCACTCTCTGGTCTCCAAGTCAAAAGTCAAGGCAGGCTCCCTCCACACTGTTAAATTACTTGACCCTACAGAACACCTTTTGGAAGAGTTCTTGCTAAATCCTGAGTTGCAGTAGAAATTCTTCTAAAATTTGTCGACTGACCTTGTTGAAAAGTCAAACCAGAAAATTAATGGTGCAGCTGCTGAAATTTCAGTGGCTGGGAGTATTTACTGGTTGTATTTAAGCTACTTGTATGGAGGGCTCATAATGGCTAAAAAATTGGTAAAAACTGCATAGATAAAGTTAGATTGAATTTTACCATGATGTGTGTTGAGAATATAGAGAATCAGAGAACTTTTTAATATAGAATCATAGAATCACAGAATGATTTAGGCTGGAAGGGACCTTAAAGATCATCTAGTTCCAATCCCCTGACATGGGTAGGGAAACCTTCCCCTAAATCAGGTTACTCAGAGCCCCATCGCACCTGACCTTGAACACTTACATGGATAGGAAGTCCATAATCTCCCCGTCCAACTTGTTCCAGTGCCTCACCACCCTTCTAGTAAAGACCTTCCTCCTAATATCTAATCTAAACCTGCTGTCTTTCAGCTCAAGGCCATTCTTCCTTGTCCTATCACTTCATAAACTAGAAAAAAGTCCATCTCCAGCTCTCCTGTAGCCCCTTTAGGTGCTGGAAGAGGATATAAGGTCTCCCAGGAGATTTTTCAGTCCTAACTTTCAGCCTGTCTTCACAGGAGAGTTGCTTCAGCCCTGTGATCAGCTTGGTGACCTCCTCAGGGCTGATTCCAAGGGATCCATGCCTTTCTTGTGTTGGGGGCCCCAGAGCCAGACATGGTAATTCAGATGGAATCCAGACATAAAAATACCTTTTCCTTCACTTCTGTTCCTATGGCTCCTATGTGTTTGGACGATATTCACTGTTTTGGTAAGCTGAAGATTGTCTTTACAGCTTTCAAGAAGAGACTCATAAGCCTGCTGCTGAAGAAGTGCACATCCCAGTGATAAGGGGTTTTGCAGGAGGCAGTTGAGTACATAGGGAGGAAGGCTCTAAGAAGACTGATAAATTCCTGCAGATGCAGCTGTAAAGATAATCTTGGTCCAGTCATAAAAATCCTGTTAAAGTTGCACAAGCACCTGAAATTTTCCTTTTCTCAGGCTGATTATATGTGCCATGAGTGAATTCTGGGGGCATAACCCCTCAGTTTATCTGAGAAACGTACTTCCAAAACCTTCTTCAGTACCTTGGCAGGGCGTGCAAAATAAAAGAATTCACATAAAACCAGGCAGATCTTCAGGAGATACCTGCTCCTCAGGTAAACACTGCACAGTCTCACACTCATTAGGGGATGAGTCAAAAGCAAATCATCTAGGAAACTGATACAGCAAGAGCAATTAAATGTAAAACTATTCCAAGAACTCAATTTAATATTTTGGGATATTATTTAGTAAATTTAAGAAACTAGAAAAGTATTTACTTATCAAAATTTTTTGGCTGAGAAACAAAGTGAAGGATATCTAAAGGGTTCAGTTAGGGTGGAAAGAGAGTTTAAGGACAATAGAAAAAAAGTAAAGCAAATTGGACTATTTGTATTTGGCTACAGAAGGAACTAAGGCAACAAGATATAAAGACAGCAAGAGGTACCAGGTTGAGAACTTGGTGTTATGATTGTGTAGGCAGTGTTCCCAGGACAGTTGTGAGGGAGAGAAGGTCCCAGGAGAGCAATCACAGGGAATTACCCATTTATAGAGCCAGTTTTGTTTTAGGGAGTACTGTATGGTAGAAATGATTGATACACATTTTATTTATTTACAAGTGCCATGGTTACCCAGACAAGTTTTAGACTCTTTGTTCTGGGCACTAAGGGTAGATGAGGCTGCCCATGCCCCAAGAAACAAACACACCATTCAAAAGGGGTTGGCGGTTTAGATTCAGCTGCAAAAGTGATCTCAGTGTGACAGGAGGCTGAGATGAAACCACAGAGGTTCATCAACCTGAGCTTGCCTTAGCCTCAGGACAGAGCAATATCTCAAACTCAAATATACATTTTCTTAGCCACAAGAACACGAGACGCTGGAAGCATTTTGGTCTTTAAAACAAGAATATGGCCACCACACATGGCTGGAAATTCATTACTGACACTTTGAGCTAGGTACTACCTCTTGCAAGGTTGTGCTGTGAAGATCCCAAGAAGAATTAAACAGAAACTTCCAAAGAAGGCTTGTCCTGTGTAGCTACCAGCCAGCAGACGTATGAAATGCCTCCCCAAAGGATGACATAGATGCAAAACCTCACACGGGCTCAAGGGGAGATTGGACAAGAACACAGACAAAAAATACACTGAGGATTAGTGACTCCACAAATCATGTCAAATGCAGGAAATCCACTAAAAATAGTTGGAATCTCAGAGAGTATTTGGAGTGGGTTTTGCATCTCTTTAGGTGTTCCCTTGTCCAGTGTTACAGATGGTATAACTGCTCTTATGATGTGTGCTGGAGCAGCAGCTGAGGAACATCCTGATTCATACATGGATTATGTCCAAGGTGCATGTCTTGGTCTTGTGTAACAGGGACCACATGGCTCCACATGAAGCAAGAGGATAGCATGTCAGTCTCCCTCTTTCCCATTTCTTTCACCCCTCCTCCTCAGCAATACTGTGGAAGCAGCTGTTTATGTTACTTCTCCTTGGGCCAAAGAATGAATGATGTCTGCATTAGTTTGAAGGAATCCCTCTTTGAAGGAATTCCTCTTTGAACTGCTTTTTGAGTTCTTACATAAAGGTCATTCATCCTTGCACAGAAAGCAGAAGAACCAAAGTTTATGGATGTATATCTGAGTATTAACATTAAAGCAGAGCCTGATATTTACTACCTGTTTTGAGTGTCAAGAAATAAAGCCGGAGCTCTGAAAACTGGTCTCATAGGTATTGGTTAAATGGAAACATAAAGGAGTCGTATTGAACTAATTCATCATGTGCACTTCATTTTACTACTATTTCCTAAAATTTTCAAGTTTATCCTTCACTGGGAAGAAAGAATAAAACAGCATATTGTCATAGAAAGAAGTAACACTGTTACTAAAGGAATAGTGATAAGAAGATAATTCAGTAGAAACAAACTGCAACACATAGAGCTGCCACTTTGGACAAACACCAGCTGTTCTGCTTAGACTTCAGCCAAGCACCAAGGGGTACTCTTCCCTCTATTGCGCAAGAAGCTTTTTTTTTTTTTAAATAATCTAAAATGAAACAAGTTTTGCATATTTTTCATGAGCACATATAAATTTATATAGATGTGTATATATATATATATATATATATTTATATTCCAGTGCACACACACAAAGACACAGACACACAAATATTTTTAAAACTATCTATAACTACTGTGTATATTATGCTTACTGAGGTATGTGTTAAGTAGGTAGAAATTATTCATTTTTTATAATACACTATATATAGAATATGAGGAATATAGAATGTGAGGAGGTAAAAATATAGTTGAGAGTTAGCTGAGGTTTGAAAAAAATGTGGGTTAGACAAAAAGAGCTACAGAAAAAGTCAAGTGCACCAGAAGCTACCTATTTTTCAGGTTTACATCAAGATTAAAAAAGATTCTGTATCATCAAATTTTTCATTTCTTTCTTTTGTTTTTTTTATTGCTTTTCTTCACAACATGACCAGTCATTTTCAGAATATCATGAGTCTATTAGGCATAACTGCTCTTGTGTATATGAATAAAGCTTTAGGTACCTGTTATGGTGACTATTCAGAGCATTATTAAAGTTTTAAACCTAGCAAGCCATGTTAAGTCTCAAGTTTAAACTTATCTTGCTTCCCTTTTTCTATGTATGCATTTATGTGTCCTCTTACATACATTCTATTCAAATGCTTTTTTAATTTGTTCATGCTAGATGTTTGGATAATACAACATATCCCTGAAAGATATAATCAAGTCACATAGAAGTGTCTTTTTAAAAGAATTTTGCTATTAATGGAAATCCAGAAATCCAAAGAAATGTATATTCTTCTAAATGCAGTCGGCAAACAGGTTCAATAGAACTCATGTTCTGCTTCCAATTCAATTTGAATCCAGCTATAATCAGTAGATCACAAAGGTTTTATATAGGTATGTGTGTGTGGGCATGTATAAATGCACAAGTCAGTTTAAACACAGAACATATTTTTAAAATTAAGTCTTAATTTCCAGCTCCATATTTACTAAAATAAATAAAGTCTACAGTACGAATATATAAGTACAGCCTGAAATCATGGAAATAAATTTGGCCTAAATGAAAGCTCAAGTTCACATATTTTCCAGTCTATACCTGGAAAATATCACCTTTTATTGCAACTTATCTGTAAGGGCTGGTTTATAAGAATTAATGCAAATAATAAGAGGTAAAGTAAGATTAAATCGCCAAGATTTCCCTCCACATGAAAATGTTCAGATTTTTCAGACCCATGCACTATTATTGTCCATGAGCCTGGAAACAAACCCTGATATAAACACAGAATCCAAACCACAGAACATGACTTGTTTAAAAAGTTAAATTCTGTGAAGTAAGGCAGGAAACGAGATTTATCCTTCTGGGATTTTTTTGGCATGAGCAAGGAACTAGGCATGCTCAGTGCATGTCATATCCTTCATCTATCACTGCTCTCTGAAGTAAATCAATTTTTTTTTTTTTTAAACTCAAACCAAAAGAAGGCAACACAGCCACCATCTGAAATGTGTAGAAATCCTTCTGTTTGACATGGCATTAAACAGAAGAAGGCAAATTACAGTGTGTTGCTTTAAGGATTATTGTTGCACATTTTGTGCCTTCTGGCTGTGGCAGTATTTGTTCCTCCAAGTGAAATTAGCTGGGTGCAAGCCATTTTGCAACACTGTAAAAATAAATTGCTGCACTTGATAAGTGAATGTTAAACTTGTCACTCTAAGCTGACTGCAAATTGTTTTTAGTGTCTTCAGGATGAATTTGCAGTCTCTGGTCAGAACTATGCAGAAGATCAGCTTTGTCCCTTTGAAGTCAAGTTTAGGTTGCAGCTCAGTGAGCAAACACTCCTGCTCATGAGAAGGAATATTTCCAACACTGTCCAAAGCTTGCAGATTAGACAACATCAAGTAAAAAAAAAAAAAAATCTGGGATTACACTAACACTTTAATTACGTCATGTTACACTTGTAGGACAATACTGTTTAAATATCAAGATGACCTGAAGTGCTCACTTAGGAGATTGGAGAGAAGGGAAGTTCTGCAATAAGGAAAAATATCAGGAAAAGGATCTCTGATTGGCCAGTTTTCTTTTGTGGTCAGAAGTGCTTGCTCCTGCAACCATCCTTGATGCCAGCCTCTCAGGACTTCTCAACACTAATTGATTGCTGTAGCTTCCTTCAAACACCTGCAGGACTGTAGCAAGAAGGAAATGATCATGTAAAACCATTACCTTTATTTGGGCAAAATTTTGGAATTAGGTCCTTTATATACACAGCCTGTTTGGCATGCACTACAGCTGGGATTCAGTGGCTTTTTTGTCATGCAGACTTGTAAATCTGGGAGTCCATCAGTCAGTCAGTCAGTCAAACTTTTCTGTTGGAAAGTCCCACTTCATAAAGTCAGCATGTCTCTTGGGGAATCTGGCATTTTGCTAAAATAACAAGTGATTTATTTTTATGGGGAAAAACTAAAACAATGTATTCCTTATTACCCACCTCAGGATGCCTGCACAGAGACAGTTCAGCAGACCTGCAAGCCCAGGCTGGCTGCTGGAAGGAAAGCTCAGGGCCGGAGGAGTCAGCTCCAGCATTCCCCTTGTTGTACCTCCATCTAGATACTCCTGCAAGACCTGGCTTGGGCCAGAAGTGGAGCAAATGGTTCCTCACATGTGTATGGAATACCCTGGTCAGATCCTCAAGTACACCTGGCAATCTTTCCCCAGATCTGGCAAGTAGGGGAAAAAAAGTACTACTCCTCTTCTATTTTTAAGGGAAGCTTCCTGGAAATATTGTGAGGAAGGAAAAAAAATTACCTGAAACACTTTTGTGTTACTTATTTTTTATTAAGTAATAAAATAATGGCAAATGGTAGATTTGAGAATGATTCAAGAAAAGAGGCAAAAGAAGGTGGTGGTTGGGATATTTCTCTTCAGCTCTAGTTTTACAGATGGGTTCGTCTTTTCTGAGTGATTTTGTTAACTAGTGGGAGAACTGAGAAATTTTTACCTTCTGTAGAAAGCACAGAGAAATTGAAAGATTTCCAGCACATGCTTATTACAAGGCAGTGCAGCCTTACTAGTGGTCTCAAGTGGCTTGAGGGGGTGAGACAGTAGTTTAGAAACTCAGCCTCTGTGGTCCCTTGTCCCTCTCTTCCAAGACTGCAGCTACAGATGCTTGCTCCAGCAGAGGCTTTTGTGATAATGGACACCTCCTCTGGGACCTGGATTAAGACCAAGATTAAGTCACTATAGCAACAAGTTTTACGGAGTTGTTGCCAGTAAATATTATGGTAATTGGTTACTGAAATCTAGGGTAAGTCATTATTCATGGTCTCAGTATCAAATGTAATGAAGAAACATATTTAATGGTGACTTTTTCTAGACCAAGTTTCTTGAGATGGTTGACAGCATTGTAAAGCATATTTTAAATAAGAACAACAGAGATCAGTAATATGGTGAAAATGCACAGTATGACTGAAAGTTGTAATGGCACTCCAAGATATTTTTGGGGGTTAAAAGTGGAAACCTTCTCAAGCAAAAGGACAAGAAATATCCCATATGTTTAAAATAGGTTTTTCTAAGAAGACAGAGATAATAATAAGATACATCAATTATGTAAGCTTGATGAGTTTGACCACTGACATACTATTACATATTACCTTACTCTCTGCCTCACCAGTTTTGCTTGGAACTCACATACCAAAGGCCCAGAGAGAAAATTTGCAACTCTTAATAAATAATTTTAATAAATATTTTCACCCTTTTCACCATTCTTTCTTTTTAATTTTTTCCTCCTTCTTCTTCCTCCCTTCCTCTCCTGAGACACAACATCTCTCACTTTAAAATTACTTCTATTGCAAATACCAAGAAACTAGTAAATGATCAGCTGCATCTTCTAGTGAATAGCTTTCAATTATGGTGAAAATGAAGAAACTTTTAAAATTATTCTGGTATTACTGGAATTGCTATTCTCACTAAGTTTCCAATTGCCTTTCAGTCAAGTATGTAATTTCATTTATCTCAGAAATTGTTGCGGTGTGTTGCAATGTCCTGTTTTACCTTCTCCCTTCCCCCTCGCCCCTCGCTGAGTGTGCCCTGTCAATCAGGCAAACATACCAGCAAGGCGTCGTGTGATTGGTCCCTCAGGCCTGGGGGACATTGGCCCGTATAGGTGTCCCCAGTCCCTTGAGACCCTGCCCCTTCACCTGGTTGGTGGCTCACCTGTCCCCTCCCCTTCCCCTGCCCTGAGCTTAAAAGGTTAATGAGACCATGCGGCCTCCATTCTGTTGGAGGAATTGCCCCGGCTCAGACCTCTGTACCTGTGGAATAAACATCTGGATATAACCCTCCAGCAGAATCCACTCCTTCCTTCTCTTCACCATCGCCAGAAGCTCTCTCTCCTGAGGTAAACAGAGTCCTGACAAGCCTGGACTTGTGCCTGTGGCCCGCTGCACTCTCCAGCAGCCAAGGTATCTCTGGGGTAAAACACCACAGTGCTGCCTTTGGCCCAGCAGCGAGGGTCAGAACTGGCCCAGGCACCATCTAACTGGTTATATTGGGATTCATATTCCAATAAGAAATTATATCAGAAATATTTTGCTGAAGTAACTCTGAGTGTTAAGCTGCAAAATTTGGATAAGGAATTGCCTTTTGATATTTGTGGGATCTCAGCAGCTCAGGACTGAGGTGCCGAGTCACCGAGACCACCCTTGGGGGGCTCGGGAGTCCTGGAATGTTGCCAGAAGTGTCTGGTGGCTGGACTTTGATCCTACACAGGAGACGACACCTGTATGAGGATAGGAGGATTTCACTGGGGTGAATGGTGAAGGGATTAGTTAATTAGAGGGTGAGACACAGGGTTTAGGATTTCTGTACAGGGGGGTTTAGAGAAGTAAGATGGAGGAATTGGGGCGTGTCCTGTCCTTCTTCTTCTTCTTCTTCTCCTCCATCTTCTGTGGTGATGGTGGCACTTTGGGATTGGTCATTACTAAAAGTGCACCGGGCAATAAGGGTGAAAGGTATTGGGGGAAAATGATAAATATTGTATACGCAACTTTGGGTATAAAGATAGGTGACCGCCCCGGAGGGCAGACAGTGTGCTCATGGCTGGCTGCTGAGCAGACCTCTGTTGGGCCGAAAGAAAATCTTTTAGATAAACAATTAATAAACACAGAGACCGAAAGAAGAACTGAAGCCTCTTCTCGTCCTTTGATACGCGGGCTGCCCCAAGGCCACCTCGGGCCTTCCCAGGCCCTCCAAACAGCCGAAAACAGGACAGATATTATTCAGAAGGGAAATACTTTATTGCACTTCATATTAATATAAGCTTAATAATGGAAAGGGGCTTTTGCTTCATTGCCATGATGGTAGAGAACTGAAGCTGGTATTGCCGAACAAACATATCAGGATAGCCTAAGAAAACCCCACAGAAACTGTGAAACACAGAAAAATAAAATACAGGCAAACAAATGAATGCATTCTTGGTTATTTCGCTTTGTCTCTTAATTTCTAAGACATCAAAATGTATGCAGGTTACTAAATCAAAATTTCCCTTGCTATAACAATCATAAAATCATAGATTGCTCTGGGTTGGAAGGAACCTTAGAGATCATCTGGTTCCAACCCCTCTGCAGAGGACACCAACTAGTCCAGGTTGATCCAAACCCCATCCAACCTAGCCTTGGTACATTTCCATGGATGAGACATCTACTGTCTCTCTGGGCAACCCTTACCAGTGTTTCATCAGCCTTATTATAAAAAACTTCTTCTGTATATCTAATCTAAATTAACCCTCAAGTCAATTTAGGCAAAACAAATGTAATGCCTTGTCCTATTGCTACAGGCCATGCTAAGGAAAGCTGGCCCCTCCCTTCTTTTTAGGTACTGGAAGGTGATCTAATTCTTCCTGGAGCATCCTCTTCACCATCTGAACTGCCCCAGCTCTCTCAGCTTCACAGGAGAGGTGGTCCATCTTTGTGGCTTCCTCTGGACTCGCCTCAACAGGGCCAGAGGATGTTATGTTGGGCACCCCAGAGCTGGGTGCAGTGCTCTAGGTGGGGTACAAGAAGAGTGGAGAGAAGGGGAAGAATCCTCTCCCTTCACCTGCTGGCCAGATTTCTCTTGATGCAGGTTGGATTCCTGGGCTGCAGGTGCACATTGCCGGGTCATGTTGAGTTCCATGTCCACCAGCACTCCCCAGTCTTTCCCCTCAGGGCTGCTCTCAATCCATTCTCTGCCCAGACTGTACTTGCGCGTGGGGTTGCCCCAGCTCAGCTGCTGTATCTCTCATTGGCCTTGCTGAGCTTCATGAGGTTCATACAGGCATACCTCTCACGCCTGTCAAGACTCCTCTGGATGGAGTCCCTTCCCTCCAGCATGTTGACTCCACCACACATCTTGGTGTTGCCAGAAAACTGGCTGAGGACTCCACTGCTCATGTTGATAACAAAGATGTTAAACAGATCCAATCCCAATATAAACCCCTGAGGATCATCATTTGTCTCTAGCTTCCACTGGGACATTGAGATGTTGACCATCCAGCCAATTCCTTTTCCCCAAGTGTCCAAATGTCCCAAATGTCAAATCCATTTCTCCAGCTTAAAGAAAATTATGTTATATGGGACAATGTCAAATGCTTTTTACAAGTCCAGCTGGATGATATCAGTTACTTTTCCTTTATTCACCGACACTGTAACACTGTCATTGAAGGCCACCCAATTTTTCAGGCATGATTTGCTCTTAGTGAAGCCATGTTGGCTCTCACCAATCACCTCCTTATTTCTCATGTGTCTTAGCATAATTTCCAGGAGGATCTACCAGCCACTGAGGTGAAACTGACTGGCCTGTAGTTTCCCAAGTATTCCTGTTTACTTTATGAAAAGACAGGGCATGTTTCCTCTTTTCTGTTCAGTAGAAACTTCATCAAACTGCCACAGTCTGATGTTTCAGTTTCCTGTTTTCAAATAGAGTTGATAGTGGCTTAATCCCTGCATCTGCCAGTTCATTCAGGACCCATGGATGCATCTGATCAGGTCCCATGGACTTTTGCCCCTTCTTGTTCCTTAGATGGTCTTGAATATGGTTATCTTCTATGGTGGGAGAATGGGGATTCTATTCTTCATTCTCCCAGAATAATTGAATTGATTTAATCCTGAAAAGAAAATAATTTTTTGCTGTACTATGGAAAGTCCTTTAGCCCAGCTGGACAAATAAAATGCCCTTCCTATATCCTCTTGCTCATCAACAACAGCCTTTCTGTTTTGGTGGTTTTGGGAATTAGATTTCATTTTCTAATACAAAAGTTGATGGGTAGAAATAACATTGAGGTGTTTTCACATGGCCAGCTCTTCTCACTTTATATTGAAACGTCTCCTGCAGTGCTTACACAGACATGTCAAAGGTGGAAATGAAAAAGTGGGCTCTTCTGTACCACGTTAAAGGGGTTGGTGCTGACTATGGCCTTGTCCTTCAGAGCCAAGCTGCAAAAAATCCTATCAAGTGAAGAACTGATTAACCTGACTCATGGGAAACTTTCTTCTTCTAGTAGCTGAGCTTACTTTAATCTCTGCAGTATGAATATAGATGACAGCGGGTGTACATGCTGTGAAAAAACTTATGTCTGAACAGAAACAGAGCCGCAGGTCAGAAAACAGAAAAAAAAGTCGAAAGTCAGAAACAACCCCGTCTTTATTTTTTTAAAATTTTGATTATTCTGTGACTGAAAATAATGTTTTATCCTTTTTCATTTATGAGGTCCACTTCATAAAAGAAATTATGTCTGTGTAAAGGAAATTTTTTTCTATTTTGGGTTAAAAACTATGGGTCCCTGAATGTACATTGCCATATATTATTTTAAAATAACTTTTTTGAAAACAGCAGTGGCTGGTAGTGATGTAACCACAATTTAAGTAATATTTGGGGTGGATATTTTAGTAGGATTTATAATCTGATCTTGTTTCCATCAACAGAAATTGATTTTGACTAGCATACAATAGATTTTACTTCAGTGATTGTTGAATTAATGAGTATCTTCAACCTAAATGCCTCTTCCCTTTTTTAAATTTTCCTTTTAATTTATAACACTGAAACTTGAAGTCACATACTGGCTTAGTCATAAAAATCAGGATATCTGTGGTGAAATTTGATAGTACATTGAAGACCACTTTCTGCTTCTGTGGGTCAAGACCTACTCTTGTTGAAAGACTATAGCTTTCTCAAACACAGAATCTCTTGCTATGTTTACATGCATAGGACAGAGTTGGAAAGAAAGGAATTTTAGAGCATGCAGAAGTCCAAGCTGAAATATTACCAGTGCAGGATACTCCTTAATCTCTTGTCCAGTTACCCAGAGAACAGCCTCTAAAGACAAAAATCTTGGACAGCACCTGCACTGAGTTTTGTGGCAGTCTGACATACTATAACAAATATGTGAGCTTAACCTGCTTCTTGTCTTGGCAGAGCTGCAGCGACTCCATAGCTGTTCCTAAACCAGTACATGAGCAGGCAGCAGAGCCAGGAGAGACAAAGGTGTGGAACAGGGAGCTCAGCTCAGGCAGGGCTGCAGGAGCAGGAGGCTTTGGGAAAAAGCCATCATCCTGCAACCAGGATGGACCTGTCTCCTGCAGCCCCACACCATGGATGTGAGGAAGGTATAAGCTGCTGCGGGTGGAGCTGTGGTTACAACTTTTACCACAGCTCAGTTAATGCATGATACTGGTTAAGTAGCAGCAACTTGATCGTGAGTCTAGGCTGTAATTGGTGTGGCTTTGTCTACTGTGGTGCTATCTGATCTGGTAAGGGAGATGACAAATATATGGATTTATTTAATTTCTTCATTTACATTTACGATAATTTAAAAAGACGCCTTTCCAAGGCATCTAGCCTCGCCCCCAACATTGTTAATAATTCTATAAAATAAAAGTACCATTAAAGTAATCATTTCCACATGCACTGAGTCAGCCAGCTGCCTTCTGAATCTCCTTCCCACTCCTTTATCATTGTGGGAAGCCTACAATCATCCCTCTCCAAAATCTCTATCAGAAAAACGTCTGGACAGAGTGATGCTACATAGCAAGGCTGTAAAATGTCTTAGTGGAAGGCACAAATCTTCTTTCAGAGCACAACCAGATAGCAAGAATTTATGTCATTTTCAACCTGTAATCTAGAGCTGTCTTTGAGCTGGGTGCCAAAAAACAAGTTGCCATTTGTACTGTTGTCTCTCTTTTTTACTTAATGGTTGTTTCTACTAGAAATTTTACTCCAAGCAGCAATGGATCAGTTTCCCTAAGTTCCCTCACCCCACTACCAGTGGCCAATTTGCATTGAGGACTGCTCAGCTCATCATTGGCAGGATATAAGAAAATTCTTTGCCACACACCTCAGAGTGAGAGTACCTTTATTCTATCAGGTTTATGTTGCAATTTCTCCAGTACTACTGATGTTCTTGAAAAGGTCTCATGTGAGCCTTATCTTATGCAAATTTTGCTCAAATTACACCAGATAATATAATAGAGATGATAACTTTAAACTGAGCAGTTCTCAGTTTCTGTCTCTGAGTATAGTCTTGTAGAAGTGCTACCGCTGAAGTCAAACTCTTCTGGGTTACCAGAGGATTGGTAGAGTCCATTCTAACAGACGGTATTACATATTACTCATTAATTAAAAGCCGAAAATAGACAATTATATTTGTCTATAAACATTTATGAATGGAAAACCTTACCATAAACAATAATATTGAAGTTAAAAGATTAAAATTGGCAAAGAATTTGGGCTGCTTGATTCCGAGCATTAGATGGGATAGTGGATAGTCTCTCAGGAACCATAGTGAGAGTAAAATGCCCCAGAACCTTTAGATGATGAGCTTGGAAAAATTTGTGCAATAGGAGGGGACCTGACTATGATCCCCCAAAACAGACCTTACTGCAACCTCATTACATAGAAAAATTACTAAAATATGAAGTTGGGTTAAAATAGATTTGTGTGTGAAATGCATTAATGTTAGCACGTAGCATTATAGTTTATAATAACATATTGTGTTCTAAATGCAGTAACCACTTGTGCCCACAATGAGATGTGCATTCCTGGACAAGTTTCCAGTTGAAGCTCCTCAGACTGCCCTTGTCTTGGCAAATCCCCTTGAGCTCAGGAGTGCACTTCAAAGGTTCCTCCATCCAGCTGCAAGTCACTCTCTGACTAGCAAGAAAAGTTGTACAGATTGAGCATGTTTACTAAATGAAGATGTACAATTGCAGGAATTAATCAAAAGGTGCTCAAATGGTTTAATACGTTCCCTAAGAGACTGCTAAAGTGCAGTGGATCCAGCTTTGGATCAGAGAGGAAGAACAGGTTTTTTACTAAGTTTTCTTCCCATCTCAGTTACTCTGCTCCAATTTTGTGAGCATTGAAATATCTTTCAGTAAGCCATGATCTCACTCGAGTTGCATCAGTCCTGCCATGTTTGGGGACTAGCAGAGTAGCAAGACAGAGAAATGTTGTGCCAAAAGAAAAAAACAAATTGTAATTTACTAAATAGGAAATCATCTTTCCTCCTGAAAACCACAGTGCTAAAAAAGGAAAATGTTTCTTTTTCTAATAGCTTTGTGATTATGATATATGGGGGTAATAAAATCCCAACATGCAGAGAAAAATCTTTCTTTTTCAGAAAGCGGCAAATTGTTGTAACCCAAAGTAATTCAAGAAACACAAGCATTTCCTTCAATTTTTCTCCTCAGCAGGGAACAGAGTTCCTAGGGAGGGGTAATGAAGCTCAGCTGAGCTTTGGAGAAGGTCTATAGTGAACTGTCCCTACATAACACATTTCTCTAGCTCTTATACTACTGGATTGAAGAATAAATAATTTTGCTATGTAGACATCAAGCCTGAAGAGAAAAGCATGAAAAAGAATCACTTATAAGTGATTCTCTTCTCTATGTTTCCTCAAATATGATTCTCACCTGTGCCAAGAAAGAATAAAATTTAACTTTTCTAATTTAAAGGCAGACATATGCTGAGGGACAGTAGGGAATTAGGTTTATATTAGTATTAGTGTTTTTCTATTTCATGCAAGAAAAACTTTAACAATGAAAGGGAAAATAATATTTCTCCCACTTTTCAAATTTTTCTTTGGTTCTAGTTACTTCATAGTTCATCTTGGGAATGGCTTTCCCCCAGTATCTCCTTCCTGCGAGCAGGATTCTATTGGATTGATCCCTTCATTTTTCCATGTTTTGAATTACCTTTGCTAACTATCAAATACTAACTTGTCTCAAATTGAAGTTTCCTGATCTACCAATGTTATTCTTCTCTCATCTCCACCAGAACTGTTCTCACAGATGCATAATATGCATCACAAAGTTTTCTCACAACAACAACACTCTTATGAGGCATTCACTTCCATTTTTAGTTTACCTTTATGACTGTGTCTGAGAAGTAACACATCTGGAAGTAACTGAATCACCTGTCCCCTCAATCTGCTCCTTCATTTTGCAATAACACTTTACTTTTAAATTCCCCTGGAGATAAAAAAGACATGTTTTACAGGAGTCTTAACAAAAAGGGTTGATTTTGTCACAGAATTATGTGATGTTCTCTTTTTCTCCTTTCTCCTTTCCCATCCAGGGGGGATCCTCAGTGCCTAATCCCATACTAATTTTCAACACAGATGGTCAAACAAGTGCCAAGTGCATTGTTGAATGTTACATTGTGCAGTCAGTTTACTGTCAACACTTTAGATGCCACATTTGGCACCGATAGTGTCTTAAGGGAGTCAATATGTTGTTGCTAAGCTTTTATGCCCTAAATATTTTTGAGTTTATTTGAGGTACTCTGCAGTTTCCTTATTCTTCTCTATGTGTTCAAGATAGGAGTTACTCAGTTAAGGGCAGGAGGCATTCATTAAAGGAAAGCTCTGGATGATGTGGAAAAAAGTGTTCATAAGAGGAGTTAAGGGCTGGAAGAACTTGACCAGAGAGACAATGGAATCTCCAACCCTGGAGACTTCAAAAGCCTAATAGAATAAGGCTTAGAAATGTGGTCTGAGAAGTTAGCATGTTTTTTGAGCAGGAAGTTGGATTCTTGGCCCCTAAATCTCCCTTCCAGACTGATTTTTTTTTAATGATTATATGGTAGTGCTTCTTTATGCTATTTAGCTGCTGCAAGCATGTTTTTTTGGGAAGAGGACAGGGTTCTTGAGCTTTCCTTCTTGTCATCTCAGAGCCTGGGTTTGCAAACCTTCCAGGCATGCTGCAATGACCAGTTCTTCTTACAGACTCTTAATGCCTCAGTGATTACACAGAAATGTTGTGGTTTGAAGAAGGATTTAGATGAAGGTTTATAACATTGTCAGGTAGCACTTCTAAGAGAGGATATTCAAAATCACTCGGTATTGGCTTAAATAGCTCCACTGACATCATTGGCTATTTAACCATGGGTGTGAATGGCAGCAGTGTTAGGGCAAAGCCTTTTGCTTTAGAAAATCCTGGGATTTTGGGATAGTCTGTGGTTTGGAAACCCCATAATTAGAAATTTAATGAATCACACTATCATAATGAACATTGTGGATTTCCTAGCTAAGCATGTTAAATTTTAGGAAATGCATCTAACTTCCAATAGCCATCAAAAAAAAAAAAAAAACTTCCAAAGTTCTCTTTCCAAAAACCACATCAAAAGAAAATGAAAGAGATTTTAAAAAATTTAGATCAAAGGAAAAAAAAAAAAGGGAACTGCAAAAAGAATTTTGTACTATTGATAAAAATACAGACTAAATTGAATAATTTTTCAAAATGACAGCTGTTTTACTAATGAATCACTAAAATATTTTTCATTCAGTCAAACAATATTTTAGAAATTGTGGTACATAGAAAGGATATCCCTTGCTGTGCAGAGAAACATAATATGTGCTCTGTGGAGTAGGAAACTTTAATGATATATGCAGTTTTGTTATTAAAAGTGAGTTATATATTTTGCTGTACAGTGGAAAATTGTGACCCAGTATAACATATCTTCACATTGTTTATAACTTGAGGAAAATCAACATTCTAGGTTCTCAGTTCGCACAGTAGGAATTACATTTATTTTGGCCAAATGTAATTTATATAACTGCAAGGAACAATAAAACATGAACTTTATAGTGTTTTCTTACCTAAAAATAATATAGAGTTTGTAAAAGTGAAGAGATTATTATTGTAAAGGAAAAGACAGTAACTTAAAAGCTGAAACTCATTTTACAGCTATGTAAAACTTACCCCACCTCAAGTATTAAGGCACCTGTACCCTCATTTTCATTTAAGCACAGTGATCTCTGAAAGTAAACATTGTTTTCTCAGTAGCAGCAATCACTGCTGAAGGAAAAAGCTTAGTATCCCAAAGTTTGTTTTCTTATTTACCAATAAGATGGATTTGCTGGAGCCCTAAGGGAGTCTGCAGTGATTTGTACCATCCAGGCTCCTTTCCTTTCCTATCCCGTCACATCCCATCCCATCCCATCCCATCCCATCCCATCCCATCCCATCCCATCCCATCCCATCCCATCCCATCCCATCCCATCCCATCCCATCCCATCCCATCCCATCCCATCCCATCCTTTCTCACTGGCTTTGTCTATACTAGTACATTAAATGGCACCAAAGCAAAGTAAGGCCAGGGGAGCTGGATCTTGGCCATCTCGCTTTGGAGTGGTTTGAACAGCCCAAGAAAATGCACTCTTTCCTGTGTGACTCTTGCAGAGTTTACAATCTAGCCTGGACTAGGGATTATTGCAGGAAATGGTAGGATGCAGTCACCTTGTTGTGGAGGCAAAAGTTTAAATCTTATGGGCAGACTTCATGAGTTGGTCCCTGGGACAAGGACTGAACTTTGACACTTAATATTTATTATTTATTTCCTTAGTATTATGCAATGATTAAGCTAAAATAGATTTGGTGTATCAGAATGCACTCCTGTGGCATAGACAGTAAGAGAAGTAAAATTTCACAAGTGATTAATTCTTTTTCTTATCCTTTCTTTGATGGAAGAATATACACAGGGAGAAGTACTACTTCAGTTTTACAGACAGGGAAGATGAGTTCCAGAGATAAAGAAAGGAGTCTTCTAAAATTTCATGAAGGATTGTGTCAGAGCTGAGAACAATTGCCTTGGTCTCTTATTTTCCAGTCCTTTGCTTTTTTTCGGAGTTAATTTAAATTTTTTTCTTGCTCAAAGGGGATACTATACCATAATTAAAGAGAATGCACCATTGAAAACAGAAAAACAGAACAATAAAACGTATTGGCAATGCCACAAATGACAGCATAAACTGTAACCTTGCAAAAACATACCACAACTAAGTCATATATATGCTGTCAATGAGTCTTCCAAATTATCATCATGAAGCTTTTTAATGCCATTTTTAAAGCTGCAGATGGTTGATTTGCACCTCTCTGAAAAGAGCTCAAATGGGACATGAGTGGTCCACAGATCTACCATTTCCTACCATTTCCTGCGGGGTCTCCTCCTCCATTCCAACACCCCTGTGCTCACCTGATCTTCTGCTCATATACGACTGGTTCTCATGCAACAGCCACCTGCTCAGAGTGGATATTTTTGTTTTCTAAAGGGATGAAATTAGTGGTCCAAAGACTCCGATCATACTTGACATTCTAGAGAAAAGAATGCATTAATAGTGAAAAATAAAGCACAGAACATTCTGCTTTGGAGTAGTACCAGAATACCTGATTTTTTAAAAAAAAAATTTAGAAACTGCATTCCTGCTATAATATTCACAAATACAGATATTTTGCACACTTAGCTTTAGACACTTGCAGGAGGTATTTAAATTAGATTTCAATAGGAACATACAGAGATCTGCAAAGGCTAAATCAAATTGAACACTTGAAATTGAACACTCTGCTAGAAAAGTCCATCTCTTACCTTGAGACACAAAACAAGACTTGGTTCTTATTTAAATAGCACAGCTGCATACCTGAAGTGGGATGAATCTAGAATTTGTACCTTAATTAAAACTACAAATGTAGGTCCTGTGTTGTTTTTTTGTTTTGTCATTGCTGTTTTTCACCAAAAAACCAAAAGGCTTTCTCTTAAATTCTAGTCCTCCAGACATTTTTTGTTTTCTCAATTAATTCCTCCCTGACAATCACTATTGATTTCTAGTTGAACAGGTAGTAACCATAAAGCAGGATAGCTGGAAAATGTGTTTGAGTCCTTAAAAACTGAAGCAAGTCTACAAATTTTAAAAGCTATGTAATTTCAATAATTTTGAGTTTTAAAAAGTTACATTTTCAGTTGAATACCAGGTTTTATGGGAAATGAGTGTATTGAAAGTACTAGGGAAAGTGCATCTAATGCACAAGAAGCCACTTTTCTTCCCTCATCATTTCAGATCATTTGGGCTATCTAAATCCCCCTCCAGGTAGTTCTCTTCATGTTATTAATGACAAGGTATTGCTGTTCCATATGGAAGATTTCAGAGAAGTAGCATTAAAGAGGAAGGGCAATATCAGACACCTGGGAACTCCAGTTACAAAAGACACAACATCTCACTTGAAACAGTATTTCAGTTTTTGAAAAAATACTTCTACAGTTTTGTGTATCCTCTTTCAAACAAAACAAAACAAGCACAAAACAAGACCCACAAACAAACGCACAAACCCAGAAAACCCACGCAAAAAACCACCACTCGCCCACCCCACACACAATTCTTAGGAAGCAAAGGATGTTTTAGGAAAGAACCACTCAGTTTTCCATAGAAAAATTTAGAAAGTTTTTTAACAGTAAGTTTTTCTCATTGGCAAGTGGAATAACTGTGACATCTGCTTTCCTTCCTTCCCTTCTGGACACAGTTGGATATGCACAGCAATTTTATAACATCTAGAGGACACTGTTATTCTAAAAGCATGGATTGTCAGTAACAGGCTGAATACCTTGACCAGGAACACTGAGAACTCTTTTGGATAAAAGAGGTTTAAAATAGATTGCCCATTTTATTGTGGTTTTATCATTCTTGCGGTTCATTTTTGTTAATTGTCACTAATGCCTGGAAAACCCATGAAAAATTACTGAACTGCAAAGTAGCAATAAAGTGGATGAATGCAATAAAAATGAGGTAATGGATCACAAAATGTACTTTGTGTATTTTTTTGGACAACTGTCGTTTAGTTTAATTTTTTAATGATGTTCTATTGTATCCAGTAAATGCTTCTAAGATCTAGTTTGTGAGCAATAATAAAATTTTGGTAGCACAAGTTCTCAAGGCATTCCTTCCTAAGGGAGGACACAGATGGACCACGTTTTTTACGTGACTTTTAATTTCATTTTGTGAAGGGGAAAAAACACAGAACTTTTGCAGGAAAATGTGAAAATGAAGGGATGATTTTCACTTACAATGAGGTCCATTTACATTATCCCAGCACTGTAGACGATTCTTATAAAGTAAATCCAAAGACACCTGAATGTAACTGATTATCAAACCCAGTGTAACGACTATGAGCTGCCTGTGAAGGAACCCAAAATGCTGGTAAGATAGAAATGTAAAGCAAAAAACCAACCAACCAACCAAAAAAAAAAAAAAAAAAAAAAAATTGAATTGCCTTTGGGGGTCATAGAGGGGCGGGGGAACCAGCTAGTACATGGCATGTAAAGTAACAGGGACTGGGGAAAGAAAATTCTCATCATCTCTGGTGATAAGTTCTGTTTTGAGGTCAATTCCTACTGTCTTTAATTCCTGAGGCAAGACAACTGCTGTTAAGGAGTGCAGGGCTGGCTCCCTTTTGAAGAGCACTATGAAATCTTTAATGTTCATAGAGTGCATCACTGGCCCCAGCAGAAAAGGTCTGAAAAAGGGGCCTGAAAACTCAGCAGCTTCTCTGAGGTCATCCTGTTCAAGGTGTGGGGTTTCCTGTCAGTGCTATGGCCAGGCAATGAGCCTCCACATCCATCAGAGAAATCCTAAGAAGAAAGAATTTCATGGATCTGAGAATATCCATAGGGGGCTCAGTCTTTTAATCAAAACTGTTTTTCTTTCAGTATTTTCCTGTTTTTTCCTGACAACTGGGGTATTATGCAAGGGCAGTAAACATGCAAGAATGCAAAGCTATGTTTCCCATATGAATGTAATAAAAACATTGAAATTTCTTACTAAAATCTGGTGATATCCTTTGAATGTTATATGGGAAATATACAGCCCTGGAAAAAATGTGATTAAAATGTACTTCCTGTTGGGTTCTGATAAGATAGCACACAATTTAGTGTTCATCCTATTGTGGTGTACAGAATTTTATTGCTTAGTTTACTATGTGACGCTATTATTTATACGCTGTTTCATGGACTTGTACACACACAGAGATCTAAACACAAATATGTGTGTATGTATATATATATATGCATGAATTAGAAGCATGCACTTTGGAATTCTGGAGAACTCAGAGATCAGTCCTGCCCTTCCTTCCCCAAGCCCATGTGCATCCACACAGCTTTATAAACAGAAGTTATTCTCCTGACATAGTCTGTGCAAAGCCATGCTTAAATGCAACACAGTGAAGAACTGAGAGGAGTGTGAGAGTTTTAGTTTTAGTGTAGTTTAGTTTAGTTTTAGTTTATGACATTTACAATATTATGGGAGCATATTTTGAAAGAGTTTGAGTTTTACAATCAAAACTAAGGGGTAATTTTTTTTTTCATAAAAGAGGTGTAATCACAATACTGGTATTTTGGAATGGGGAATATTAACTCTCTATCTAAGAGATGCAAATTTTGTACTAAATTGTGCTTTTTCTCTGGCAATATAGAGAAAAGAAAGTTCCTGTTTTTTGGTTCATTACATGCACATTAGACAATGCCTACTTTTTCCTTTTTTTCTTTTTTTTTTTTTTAACTGATAATGGTCTTAATTTTGCAGGATATGAAAAATGAGAAAAGCTGAAATCTGCAATCCTAGCACCATATTCCAAAAAAACATCAATGAAACTGGACAAAGTGAATGGTTTCCAGTGATGTACCCATTGTAACCACTTGTAGATTATGTCAGGCTTTCTAAATTAAGAGATTACTGAGAAAGAAAATTATTACCTCTAAACCTTATCCTCCTGGGCTGGATCTAGGAAACCACAGCAACATCCTATTATATTGTCCAGGCTGGGAACCATTTTATCATAGAAGCTCTTAAAACTTTAGTTGCAACTGACATGAAACTACTCTGCTCAATTTTGAACTATGTGAAACACCTGATGTCCAGACAGAGGGCCAGGACCATGATTGCTGTCCATGAAATTATTTCCTTTTACTCAAATAGCCAAAAACTCAGGTATGCGCCAAGCAGAAAATGTGACCCTCAGAAAGTAAAGCCAAATGGAAAACAGTGTCCTGTACTCAAGAAAATTGGAAAATGTGAGGAATGGATATCTCATGGAAACATACAGAAGCCTTAGAAACTTATTACAATACCTTCATTTATTTAATGGATGAAATAGGCATTTAACTGGGTCACACGATATGGAAACATGCTATGGTGAAAGCTGGGCTCATGTCCCCTTATGCTAAGGGTAGCATAAAGCAATTAGTATGTACAAGAAAAGAGCAGCGTTACAATTTAAAGGATTTTATTTTAAAATTATCATGGTCTGTTTACTATCTCTGAGAGTGGAATTACCCCCTGTGAGTGGGATTAGACATTTACGAGACTGAATGATGAAAGCTATTGCACCATCTTGTATTAGTCCCTTTTTTAATCTTTACTGACATATTTTTGCAACATGCTTGAAGTAGTAAACTGCTCTTTTAAATGCTCCATTTGATTTCATATTGGTCTAGTAAACTCCCACACAAAGTTTTTGCATTTTAAAAGAGAAGTAGCAATCTCCTGATTGATATAAACATGTGCTACTCTTATCTATTTCTTATATGACTTGTCTAACCATGTTGCTGATGCAGGATCAAATCTGGGGGATTACTGACAGAAGCAAGACAGAAAGAATATAATGGTTGTCCCACAGGCAGTAACATATTTGCAGAGTTTATTTGGTACGTAGTAGTATTAAAAAACCTGATGGACCAAGAAGGAAGCAAGGGACATGTTTCTAATATCCTCCCTGAGTCTGAAGGATTTAGCAAATATCCCACTAGTGAGCTGATTTTGAAAAATGAAACTTGGTCTGAGTGTGGAAAAATTGCTGTCAGGAAGAGTAGTGCAAAGAAAAGACGAGGATCTGAGACCGCACAATTGAATCCTGTGGGAATGACAGTGGAGGAAAGATTCCACAGTCAGCAGAACATCCCAGGCAAAATCTGTGTTTCCTGGGACACTCTGCCACTGTCCCCAAGTCCCTGTGTTTCAGTGCACTGGAGGGAGCTGCACTGACACTGAGCTGCGGTGGGTACATCTGCAGTGCCTCTCCAGGGGGGATTTCAGCCCTTTCTGCAGACCAGACTTGCCCACCAAAAAGCTCTTACATTCAAGCCTGCATGATGAACACCAGGCATCCAGGACAGGCATCCAGGACACAGATTTCAGCTTGATTCTCAAGCACACTCAGCCTCTGCTGGTGGCTCCCCAGCCCCTTCAGTTGCTCACCCTTGTTTAAACAGCTTGAACATTTCAGCTCAGGCTGAAGCTGAGGAAAGAACCAAAGGAGTGGACAGATAGTGTACAGATCATCTGGCTCAGACAACTCAGACCCATTTTCAAGACTACTCCTCACCTTTCAGTGTCTCAACTCAGCTTTTATCTCTCAGCCTGAAAAAGTGCAAAATTACTTCTACTATCCTACAGAAGTAAGGACGAGGATCAACAATACATTTGAAATTGTACACAAGGATCTAATCCATTATTAAATACTGTATTGTTACTTTTTTATTCCTGTTTTCTTAAACCCTCTGCTGCTTTTTTGCTATATGATGCAAGTAAATAGCACAGAAAATATTATGTTGTTTAAAGGCAGTCATTTGGGAGAAATTCATTTTAGGATAGTCCAGTTATCCTGAAGTAGGAAGCCAATTCCTCTAAATTAATCACAGAGCCCAAAGGGGGCTCTCTAGGAGCCTTGCTGTCTCAGTGGTCTGTAAGAAGCCTGAAATGGATGCCTGCAGTCAGGCAGTGTGAATCACCTCCTCTTCCATCTCTGCCTCCTTCCTCTTTGTCATTCTTTCTCAGATCAGTCCTCTTAATGCAAGGAAGCTCCTCAAGTGCTTTTATTTTTCTTTTTCCTTTTTGTAGTTTATCTCTCCATGTACTTTGAGATGAGCACTGTCTCCTCTCTGAGAGAAAGGGGAGGGGGTCTGGTTCATAAGTGAGCAAGCAGCATGCAGCGTTCTCCTGCAAAACGTGATGTTTTGTTTAAATATCTCTGCTGGACCTAGCACAGCTTGCAAACAGCTCCTGCTGTCTACGTAGCTCAGATTTCATTGTTGCCTTCAGGGTTGCTCTTTGTGCTGAACCCAGTGGAAGTATTGGGACTGCAGGGGAAAACAATCATGCACACTAAATATCATCAGATACACAGCAATGGGACTTCTCAGGTAGGAAAAATAGGGGAGATTTCATCTTTATTCAACAGGTGAAGCATCTATCTTGAGATGTGTCTATGTGACTATCACTGTACCTTGGGGTAGGTATAGTTGACTTGATTATTTGTAACTAGCTGGGGATTTCTTCCTCCAGTCTGTAGATTAATCTGGTTATGCAGGCAAAGCCTGAAACTGGCTTATTGGCACCTGAAAAACAGATGCTGCGTGAACTTTGATCTCCTTATCCCACAAACAGCTTTGTTTTAGAAGCAGAATCATCAACCACCAATTTTTGTGTGTGTATGTATATATATATATATATGCATATTTTTATGTCTTCAAAAAGCTTAGGAAAGTCCCAAGCGAAACAGGAGTTTCATGAGTATCTTTACATGGTGGTAGCAAAAATAAAAGAGGAACAAGGTTAAGAGACATCTAAGTGGCTTCATAGGAATCAAGAAAACAGAAGCAAGCAGTTGCTCACTTTTTTGGCTTTCTCAGGCCTAGTTGGTCAGAATAAATGTCAAAAGTTAGGCAATGTAAGATGCTCTGGTGACCTGAAAATTGTTGTTGTATTATAGTATTGGCATGGATGACTTAGTACAGTTGAATTTTAGATAAATGTTATTTGTATTGCAAATAAAAATGTCAACAAAAACAAGAGACAAATATGTGAATATATACAGAGACTTACTCTAGAGAATTTATGAGAACAGATAAACTATGTAAAAAGGGGAGAAAACACACTGTAGATTAAGTGCCTTGCCAGAAACTTCAGGGGAAAGCATCTGTAGGGGGAAAATTCAGCAGAACTGGGAGCTGACCCCATATCCCTTGAGTTTTAGCCTAGCACATTCCCTGCAGTGTTGTGTACACAGGGGTAAAGGCCATGAACAACTCTGGCTTTTGGCAGTTAAAATATGTGTAAAATCCTGGCCCAGCTAAAGTCAAGAAGGATTTTGCCCCTGACAGCATTGAGGTTAGAGGCTCTCTGACCCAGAGGAGTCTGAGGTGTCAAGGAGGTGTTGAAGCTTGCTGTTGGTGGCCACCATTGTCTCCTGACAGGCAGTTCACATGCCCTTAAAGGCTACCAGTCTCCTAAGGTATCAAACTGGGTTAAAGACTCAGTGGCTTTGTTCCTTCAATTCTCCCAACCTTCACTGAGGACATAAAAATAATAAAGATTTTATAGGCGGGATATTTCAATTACAGAGAAAGAGTGTATTAGGCTCTTCAAAGAAAATAGAAACATGAATTACTTTTGTTCTTGAGGTTCACTGCACGAAACTCTTTTCTTGGTCATGCACACTGACCTCAGCGTTCAGCTAGGCTGTTATAGATGACATTTCAGGTCTTTAGTCTTTTGGACATCTGAACTCATGGCTCTTGTCTCCCATCAGAAGGCTCAAAGCAAGGAAGCTTAAAAGGGTGGAAATGAATCTGTGGGTGAAGGATGTTCTCTCTTCTTCTGTTTTTGAGCTCTTCATAAAAAGGGTCATTAGGACAAAAAGATACCATAGGCTGATATACATTCACATAATTAAATGGTTTGAGGACTCAATTTTCTGTGTCGATGCCAAGAATGTGTCTATATTTTTCCTCTCCATTTAAAGCACAGATTGGCTTTAAGACCTCCTATTAACACTATGAAATCAATAATCACTAAACCCAGAGTCACGCTTATGCTTCATCATCCTCACTGAACCTTGAACTATCTTAGAGCATCAGAAATTCTTTAAACTAGGGAGAGTGGAGAATTATGGATGAGCAACTTCTGGAATTCCCCAAAAGTATCATTTCTCAAAAGAAGAAGCCTGGTTAGGAGCTTTAAAATTTGTTTAGAGGAAACAGCTCATGTCAACACACAGCCCATTAATCAGTTTTTAAGTTTATTCAGAACTACTAAACTTTAATCTGATGAAGTCAGTGGCTCACAGTATGTGCAAAGCATGCCAGTGGCCTTCAAAGCTGTGGTCAGTTGGCAAGCTGATCTGATCCCTGCAGGACAGCCTCATTCTCACATCAAAGCAAGAATTCTTTTTTTTTTTTTAACTCTCCCAACACTTCTACAGGAATTTTTCTGGCCTAAACATAGGCAGGACTTAAATAAATATGTGCGTTAAATATGGAATTAGAAGGTAGTTATTGATAACAGATTAAAGTAGCTGACGCTTTTTTCAAACTTGCATGATCATTTGCCTGAGAAGGTCCCATGTGACAATTTGACCATGACTATACAACCAGGTCAAGACTTTTATACACTCATGTTCCTTGATGGTTTCAGTATTAGCTCACTTTCTGAGTTGGAAGATCCAAATTATCCTTTTTAATTGTACCACAGGTACCTTTTAGAAGTTTACTGTCAGATTGCTCATTAATGAACCACTTTTATAAAATATAAGCCTTGCTAACTATTGCTGGTGAGAAGACACTGCCTGCAAGAATAGCTCATATATGAATTCTCTGGCAGATATTACGAAATATTAAAATATCAGCTTATTAGTAAACACACATACTTGCTTAGAGTAATTCCAAATTTGAACACACACAGATAAGAGGCATTGGAGTAACATAAGGGGAAAACAGTATTTTGGTTCTACTGCTGTTCAATAGAGAAAATTGAGATGGACTTGAAAGAAGTGCCTCTCATGTTAAAAGAACTGTGTTAGGAGTTTAGGGCTAAAGTTCTAATTTATCTGAATTTGGCAGTCACTGATTTAATTTTGAAATATTTTGACTGAAAATAGTAGTATGAAAACAGCAGCACCTACATGGACAAAAACTCATCCTGTGTTTAAAGTCTCTAATTCTTACCATGCATTGAGATGACATCTGTATTTAGACAGCCAGCTAAATACTGACAGCTGTTTTTCCCAGTGTTTTTTGT